>NW_024080842.1:494522-1094522 GCF_003009895.1 Hyaena hyaena | reverse complement strand
GTTCTGGGACTTCAGAGGGTGACTAGGGACAGTCCCATCCAGCCCGGGGAACAGGCGAGCTTGAAATGGAGCAGGTAGCTTGAAATGGACCTCAAAGGGAGAGAGAGATTTACCCAGTAGTGAAGGGGGAGGAAAGGCTGAGCCCCAGGAACTAGCTGCAGAACAGCCCAGAGGCCAGAAAGTGTGTGGGGGGTCAGAGAGTAGCCAGTTCCGTGAAATCCAGATGAGGATTGTGGGCAACAGCGTCACTGGGGAGAACATTCGAAGCTGGTGTCAGGAACTTGTCTTTAACTTACTGGAAAATATAATTTGATGCTTAGGTCTGTTTGATGCCATTACAACTCCCATTTCTTTCTTTCTTTCTTTTTTTTTTTAATGTCTTATTTATTTCTAGGAGAGAGAGAGAGAGAGAGAGAGAGAGAGAGAGACAGCGTGAGCAGAAGAGGGTTAGAGAGAGAGGGAGTCACAGACTCTGAAACAGGCTCCAGGCTCTGAGCTGGCAGTCAGCACAGAGCCCGACGCGGGGCTCGAACCCACGAACCGCGAGATCATGACCTAACCGAAAGTCGGAAAGTCGGACGCTTAACCGACTAAGCCACCCAGGCGCCCCAGATTTAATCCCCACTTTAAATGGCCTACAGAGGAACACCTGGGTGGCTCAGTTGGTTAAGCGTCCAACTTTGGCTCAGATCATGATTTTGCAGTTGGTGGGTTCGAGCCCCGTGTCGGGCTCTGTGCTGACAGCTCAGAGCCTGGAGCCTGCTTCGGATTCTGAGTCTCCCTCTCTCTCTGCCCTTCCTCTGCTTACACTCTGCCTCTCAAAAATAAATAAACATTACTTAAAAAATGGCCTAGGGAGGCTTAAAAGGACTCTGACTTTCTGAATACAAACTTTCTGAACTATGAATGACTTCCAGCTTCGTGGTTTAAGTTTGGGCTCTCCAAAAGTTTCTCTAGTTTGTACTTGCTGTGGGTCAGAGATTCCCTGGGGCTGGCTCTCCCATTTCACTCAACCACACGCTCCTATAGTGCCAAGAAAAGTGAGCTCGCGTTACCGTGCCCCAGTTCCTGGCCAGCCGCTGGTGTGACAAAGGCCATGCAGCAGGACAGGGGTTAATGGCAGGGCGCTGGGATGACCTCTTCCATCTGCCAGACACTGGACTCGGTCTGTTAGGGGCCTCAGATCAATCCTCCAAAAGTCAATATGCTGAAGGACCTAGGTACTGAAATACCAGTTTATCAAAATTTCATTTCTGCTCATCACTAGTGACCCTTATGGGCATTTGGTTCTTGCCAAGGCTGCCCATTTGGTGGGTGTGTTTTGCTACTTGGTGGTTTGACATGCTCTCATGTATTTTGAATTTTGGATGTCTTGTGTGTTGCAAAAAGAAAGGTTTTGTCGGTGGATTTGCAGTCCAGTCTCTTGGTTTTCCTGACTTCGTATGTTCCCAAATTTGTCCGAGGAGAGCTAAGAGGCGGCTGCATTTCTGGGAGTGCCTGGAGAGGAGGGATTTGGGGTGTCCTCACCCAGGGCTTGCATGTACCCATTCTATATCCATAGTAAGACACACTGCTTTTAAGGAAAGGCGATCCCTGGGATATAAGGCCCCTAACACGGAAGAGCTGCATGAACCTGACTCTCCTAGGGCTGGACCCCTCACCTTCCCCTCCTCCCCCCACCTGCAGTAGGGCCAGCCCAGGAGTCTGCCATTGAAGAGGGGTGAAGAGTTGGAGGAGTGGCCTTTCCCACCCCATCCCTACCTACAGCCTGGGCCCGGGCCAGCCTTTTGTGCCTGGGAACTCTTCTGTGGTCTCTGAATGCCTTCGCTCTGTGTCTGGGTCTGTAAAACTGCTTGGAGCCCCCAAGAACAAACCACACTCCCCTTGCAAAGTCACTCTTTATTTGTAGATTTTTTTTTTTTTTTAAATGAAGGCACCTGGTTCCCTTAAGCGCAGGGCTTCTCCGAGGGCCCAGGGCCTGAGCTAGTGGAGGGGAACACAGCCCCTGCGGGGGGACTGTAAAGCTTGAGCATTTCCAGGGCTGCTGCCGGCCCACCCCACCCCCACTCCAGCACCTGCACTGGGGCCCACAGTGTTCCATCCTGTGAAGGAGGGTGAGAGGCTTTGCCGGAAAGACAATAGCCTGGCTTTGTGGGAGCACCGCAGATTCAGACATCCTCTGGGCCTCAGGTGGGGGCGGCCGCAGAGGGCATTTGCTGCAGGCCTGCTGTGTGCTGGGCCCTGTGTACTGGATCTTCACAGATAGTGTCCCTTCAAACTGTCAGCCAAGCCCAGTGTGCAGCCTAGTCTCCGTTGGCAGAGAGAATAAACGACCTTTCTGAAGTTGCCCAACTTTGGGGCAGACGTGGACTATGAGCTCACATCTGGACTCCCAGCCCGTGCACTGCCACAGGCTTTACACCGTCCCCCCAGCACCACCCGATGCTGAGCAGGGGCCTCCAGGACGTCTAGAAGACGAGCACTGCCTTGTCGCCCAGGTTGTCCCCTGCCTGTTAGGTGCCTGTGGTTTTGCTATTAGACTGCACTTCTCTGGGCAAAGGCATGGCCTCCCCTGGGGATGATGATGGAAGTACAGAGCATTACATACACTGGCAGACACTGCCCTGCAGCCATTTTTGTGCCACCTGCAGGGCTGGCATTCCGGTCTCCCTTTGGGGGATGGTGAAGCTGAGGCCCAGAGCAGGGGAAGGACTGCTTCTGCTCAGGAGTGCGGCTTGTGTTCCGATGTTTGCCTAATGCCTGGCTCACTGCCTGACACATCGGTGTTCTCCGGATGGTTCTTCTGCGGGATGGAGGGTGACTAAGGCCCACACTTGCTGCTCACAGCACCTCCCTCGGCCTGTCTCTGGTTCCGCCGGCAGCTGTGTTGGGCACTTGCAACGCGTGTCTCCGCCTCAGGTGGCCTCGAGTGCTCCATGCGTACTGCTGCTTTCTCCCCCACAGCCTTCTCCAGGCCTGTAGGGGCTCCTGTTGCCGTTAGGCCGGGACATCCTGGAAACCTGGAAGAGGGTGGCCAGTTAACGCATCTGGTGGAAATGTCACCCAATGGGGAGTGGAAACTGGTGGACTAATGCTCGGCTCTGCCGATCAAGGGGATGCTTCTGGGGGGCACTGTCCACGTTTCCAGAGACCCCGGCAGAATGGAGCCCCCACTGCCTAGATCTGTGACCTAAATAACACACTTTATAGTCACCGTTCTCCTCCAGTCTCACTCCTGCTCCCTTACTCTTGTGTCCTGGGATTCCTTCTAAATAAGCCACTCATACCCATGTCCCCACAGCAGGCTCTGTGAGGGGAAAACCTAAACTAAGACCCTCCTCCCCCCTGCCCCTGCCAACCCTACCCTCCTTTTCAGGGCCTGGGGAATCTCCTGGGACCAGAGACTTAGACTATGTAGGGTCCTTGGAAACTCCCCGGGGTCCTGTGTGTGTTAGAGCAGAAACTGAGGCCCAGCTCTTTAGATCGTGGTGTGGTCTCATCAAGAGGTGTGTGACAAAGCCCAGGTGACCGGAAACAGACATTGCGGTTCCAGGAATGCTCTTTCACTCCTGAACAGCTTTGACTTTGTCCTGTCCCTGAAGGTCCACTGATAGTTGTTCACACCTTTGGTAGGTACTCAGTGCTCACCAAACACGTGCCGCGGCATGGTGGCTCCGGAATGGACGTGTCTCAGTGTCCACTACTGAATGCAGACCCTCCTAGACAGGGACGTGTCAGGGGCTCAGCCAGCAGGGCCACAGGGAATGAGACACGGGAGGAAACGGACGTGGACTTGGAGCAGGGGAAACTCACACGGGAAATGGATGGGCTGTGGAGAGGAAAGCTGCAGGGTGTGGCGTGCTGCGGGAGGAGGGGGGAGGCGCGCCGGGAGTGAGGGAGGGAGAGTGTGTGTGTGCATGTGTGAGTGGGCTGTGTGAGCAGATGTGGGTGTGCTTGGAGAGAGAGAGAGAGAGAGGACACACACATGCCCTGAAATGGTCTAGCCATGGCCCTGGGAAGCAGGAAGGTAAAATGAAGGCACTGGGAGTTTGGGGTGGAGCTAGTTCCCATACAGGTACTGGAGGGTGCTCGGGGCTTCTAGACACTGTGAAGGCACCAAAGGCACCCGTCCCTGCAGCAGAACTTGCTGAGAGAGCACAGTGCAGGGCAGGGTGGGAGGAAGAGTCCTGGTGTACACCTCCTACTCCTGACAGCAATGCCCATCACCTGGTCATCGCCCAGGGTCCTGGAGCTCCAGTGGCGAGCCAGAGATGCCCCCATAGAACCCAGAAGGACCCCGGGGGAGCACCCAGGGGCACAGGGCCAAGGGCTCAGAGTGTTGCCACCCAGGTTCTCAAGCTTACCGTACAGAAAGAGCCATTTCATCTGCTCTGCTGCTTCCTCCTTTCTCTTCTTCTTCTCTCATCCTCCAGTTCCCTCCTTTTCTGCTCACAGCTGCTGTAGCCCTCAGTGTCCTCCATGCCCCGGGCAGAGGCCAGGGCTTCTCCTTCTTGGAATCCTCAGGCTCAAGCACACAGCGGGCCCTCAGCGACAGGCTGCTTGACTGGTGGGCCCGACTGTGTTGTCCCTGCAGTGGAACATCAGCTGGCTGTCTACTCTGTGACTGAGTGTCAGCCTCCGTGACAACCTGTGTGTGCTAACCTCAGGTCGATGCTCAGCAGGTGCATGTGTATTATTTCTAATCTCTGGCAAATCCCATTCAGAGCAGAGAATGAAAGGGGCTTTGAAGGATCTAGGGAAGCATTTGCACTTGATTAAGCAGCATCTGCAATTTCTGGCATCATAGACAGAGTTCCAAGGGTTTCTTCCAAGAGGCAGGGGGAGGACGGTGACTTGGACTAACTGATGAGCTAAAACCATTGCAATGGTCCTTTTCTGTGTGAGCATGACACCTACGGCTTTTTTTTTTTTTGGCGTTTTTTAAAAAAATAGTTTATTGTCAAGTTGGTTTCCATATAACACCCAGTGCTCATCCCCACAAGTGCCCTCCTCCATGCCCATCAACCCCCTTCCCCTCCCCCCCCATACCCATCAGTCCTCAGTTTGTTCTCAGCATTCAAGAGTCTCTCATGGTTTGCCCCCCTCCCTCTCCCCCTCTATTTCCCTCTTCTTCTCCCCCACAGTCCTCTGTTAAGTTCCTCCTAATCTTCCTATATGTTTCTCATTGCCATGTAGTATTCCATTATATAGATGAACCACATCTTCTTGATCCATTCATCCGTTGGTGGACACTTAGGCTCTTTCCATGTTTTGGCTATTATTGAGAGTGCTGCTATGAACATTGGGGTCCATGTGCCCCTATGCATCAGCACTCCTATATCCCTTGGGTAAATTCCTAGCATTGCTTTTGCTGGGTCATAGGGGAGTTCTAGTGTTAATTTTTTGAGGAACCTCCACACTGTTTTCCAGAGGGGCTGCACCCTTTTACATTCCCACCAACAGTGTAGGAGGGTGCCCGTTTCTCCACATCCTCGCCAGCATCTAGAGTTCTCTGATTTGCTCATTTTCGCCACTCTGACCAGCGTGAGGTGGTATCTCAGTGTGGTTTTATTCTGCATTTCCATGATGAGGAGGGATGCTGAGCATCTATTCATGATGACACCCACGGCTTTGAGAGCTAGTCCTCACTCCAAATATTGTGTCCCTGTTTTAAATATTGGTTGGACCTTGTACCCAGATTTTGGGTCTTGGATGTGTGATCCACATGTCTCTGAAGTCTGATCATCTCTGCAGTGACTCAGACCCCATTTCCAAATGGCCCCTGGTGAGACACCTGGAGTCCTCCATCTTTAGACAGTGCCATTCTGGTGAGTCCTCTCATTCCCTCACCTAGCTCCACCCTGTGTACTCCCTGTCACCTGTTCCATTTGGAGACAAGATTGTATGGGCCAGGCTGGGTGTTGCTTAGGTCTCGGGGGGCACTATTTGCATTGTGTGCCATCTGGAGTTGTGTGACATGGTAACCCTGCTCAACCTCATGACTCCTGGAAGTCAGAGCTGCTGAGGGTTCTCCACTGGATGGGAAGGCTCCCACTGGACAGACACTGCTGACCAGGGACACAGAGCTACCAGTGGATGGACACGATTGACTGGAGACATAGAGCTATCAGTGGGCAGATACCCCTGGCCAGGGACGTAGAGATATCAGTAGGTAGACACTGTTGACCAGGGGCTCCAATGGAATACTTCTGGTGGTCAGGAGCATCTTCCCATCAGGGTTACCCATCTAGGGAGCTCCCTCTTGGCAAATCAGAAAAGCTGTCATGAGTTGAAAATGTCCGAGTTTTGTTGGGCGGTCATGACATCCACATTTGTGGGCCTGTAGTGTGGTGGCAGCAGAGGAGGGAGTAGAGAGAGCAGGGGCTTTGGACTGAGATGGACTTGGGAATAAATCCTGGCTCTACCTCTTTTTAGCTCTGTGACCTCTCTGAGTCTTTGTTTCCTCATCTGTAAGTTTGGCATGATGACAATGATATCTACCTCGTGGTGATATTGTGAGGATTACACGAAATACTGATAAAGTGCGTGACATAGTGACTGGCACACAGTAAACTCTTCACACATGTTAGCTTTCATTGTTCGCTCATTCATTCATTCATTCATTCACTTTTTCATTCACCACAGTTGCATCTATTTACACAGCTTTCAGCACAAGGCCTCAGGCAGGCATAGTCAATAAGCACAAGGACTAAATGATCACTTACCTGCATGGTCCCTCTGGGCATCAGTCACCCCCAACTCTGGTGCTCCCAGAGTTTACCCTCATCAGGTGCTGGACACTGTTTTCTGTGTATCCTCCACCTGTCAGTCAGCCAGGCCCTTACCCTCACCAGACCTGCCACACTTAGGAGATCGGATGTGCTCATTACAAGTTAGGGCTTAAAAAGCTAACTGTCACAATCCTCCGATTATTATTTACAGCCATATGGCTACCCAATTTTATCTATTTTTGTGTGTAGAGATATTTTATACAGAAAAATCTTAAAAGGCTCTCTGAACATTCTGTATATTTTATTTCCATGATTGGAGCCCTCGGGGTGTTTTCCAAGAATATTTTATGTAAAAGAGACAAGTGATAACTGTTTATACTCATCTGGTAACCATAGAGATGAAATCCCACCAGATCAAAGTATGAAGGTAATTAACTTCCTGCAAATTACGGTTGTTGAACTCATGCACAGAGAGACACATGACTTCACTCATGGGCTATGCAGCCAAGGAAAAAAATCTCGGGGGGGGGAGGAAAAAGATTAACAGGGACTCATCTGCAAAGTTTTGTCCCTCTGTCCACATCCAGAGGGGGCACATATAAGAAGCCTTAGTGTCAGCCCAACGGGTCAGCCTCTGTAGCCCTCACAGTCACAAATCTTGACTCTCTTTCCCTCACTTCGCCATCCAAGTCATCTCTTCTTTGGCCCAGCAGGCCAGACTTTACATGTGGGGGGAATGAAATGACTTAACATCCTCAGCTATGCAGGTGATGAGGAGGGAGTGGTTGTCAGCTGCCAAGAGCCCATAACCTCCATGTGCCAACCTGCCCCATTTTCTAAGAGGACGGGGAATTTTTCTTGTCGGTGTCACCTGCTAGGCAGGCAGAGCTTTATGTCCCACTTTTGAGAAGACTGACCCACCAGAGTGTCCTCCTATATTTATCCCACCTTTGTTTTGCAAGAATGCCCATCCAGTGGTTTCCCCCTTCCCTCTATTTCTGTCCCACCTACCCCCCCCCCCCCCGAGCCTGGTGGGAGCTTGGAAAAGACATGTCCACAGGGCCGCTTCTGGGAGGTAGAGTAAGCATCTGCTCCCTATCAGTGTAGGTCGTGTAGGGGTTGGGGGCACTTGACAGTGGGCTGAAATCTGGCTCTGCTGCTTACTAGCTGTGTGACCTACTGTGAATTACTTAGCATCTCTACGACTCAGTCCTTCTCTGCAAAAAGAGCTAGTAGTAGATCGTTGTGAGGGGATGATGCCTACAAAAGCCCCAGCACAGTGCCTGGTGAAACACCGTGGGACTGACTTTGAGCAGGAGGAGATTTAATTCAGGGAATGAGGTCCTACAGCACTGTTGGGAGGGCTGGGGGAGCAGGTCACAGACGGGCCTCTGGAAGGTTTCCCAGGTCACCTTGATCCTCCAGGGTGGGGTTGCCTGGCTCTCTGATGCCTCTGACACCAGAGTTCAGAGCTCAGGATTCATCCTTGCAGCTGGGATCCAGGAACCAGGAGGCCAGGATGAAGAAATGGCCACCACTGCTCCTGCCACCACACTCACCTCTTTTAACTAGGAAGTGGCGGAAGGACCCCTGGAACCAGCCTCCCAGAAACTCCCCATCTCCAGCACTTCCTGCCGCTAGAAACAGCCCAAGGAGATGGGAGGATGGATTCTGCCTTTGTTCTGCTTTCCAGGCCCGGTGTGAGTGTATCTGACTGGTGGGACCTGGTTCACATCCCAGGTCCTAGCTGTTGGAGTCTGGGAAATGTGTTTAGCTTTGCATCCTCCCAGCTAGAAGGAGAATGGCATGGAGGCTGAGAGAACCAATCCACGGAATCCAGCAAAGTGCTCAATATTTGGCATTCTTATTGTTATTACTATTGATATCATTATCATTATTTTCCTGGCCCTCTCAGGCAGCCTGGCTTGAGGACTCACTAAGTTGATTGGCCCCCAGTGAATAGTCTTAAGGTTCACTTTTCTCCTTGGGGGGCCTCCCTTGCAGAGTGGTTTTCCGAGATGTAGCATCTCATTTAATGGTGTCATCGTGCATCCTCTGCCATATTGTCTGTGCCGGGAACTTGGACCCCTCTGACTTACTCTTCTCCCCCACTCTCGACCTGTGCACCCAACCAGCCACCAAGCCTTGTGAGGCACCTCCATGTCATACCTCTTCCTTCATCCATGGCCATAGTCCTTTGTCAAGTCTTCATCATAGTCTCTGAGCTGGACAGTGTGACTGCCTTCCCCCTGGCCTCCTGGATTCCAGGCTTTCTTCCGAGTGCATTGTCTACCTGATAGCCTGCACAGCTTTCTTAAACACAAAGCCTTCCGCTCCCCTGCTTTGAGCTCCTGAGTGGCTCCCTGGCCTCCAGGGGGCTATGCTGAGGGCCTGGCCCCAGGGCGTCTAGTCTAATGGCCTCCTGGCTTCATCTGTCCCTGCCACACCGAGTTCAGCCTGCCAGCCCCTGTGGCTGCCCAGACATACCATGTCCTCTCAGTTGCCCAAGCTTCTGTACTCCTTGTTCCCTATGCCTGGAATGCGTTTCCCGCCTCTGCTCCTGGGATCTCTGGGTCAGCTCTCAGGACTCTCTCCACACTGTCTCCTGGTGACATCCTCCCTGCCTTTCCGTGCATGTTCCCCACTCCCACCCCTCTGCAGAACTCCTTGGCCCCTTTAACATCAGACACGTTGGCTCCCTCACCACGGAAGAGGGTTCCTTAGTTGCGAGACCAGAACATTCTCGTCTTCATCCACCATCCTTATCGGCCTCAGTCTCTTGCTGAGTCAGCCAGTCTGTCAGTTAAGCAACCTCTTCCCTGACCTTTGCTCCAGCTGGGCTTCTTCTCCAGTTGTCCTTTGACCAGCAATGGCCTCAGGCACCATTCTCCCTGGGTACCAGGCTCTGGCAGTGCTGCACATGGTGTACCTCTGGGTAACATCAAAGTCTGACCTCTGGAGATGTTAAACCCAGGATTCAGAGAGGACGAGTCCAAGTGATAATAGAGGAAAAGGGACAAGGTCAGTGCCAAAGGCAAGGACTGGAAGGTGCCACGGGGCCTACCATAGATGGGCGAGCAGGCACGTGGAGGAGAGGCTTGGCAGGGTGTGTGCAGAGCTGGTCCTTCTCAGTGGGGGACTCCTACTCCCCACCCTTCCACCCTCCCTGAACACTTCTAGCTCCTGGCCTGGCATTTTCTCAATGGCTCTCTTGTCAGCAGTGTTCCAGTTTCCCTGAGTTATTAATGAAAGAGCTGTTCCTTTGACATGCGGACCTCACAGACAAGTCGCGCTTCCAGTTTTTTCTCAGCTGCTTCAAAGTGGTGTACCCAGCGTGTGCCCAGAGTTTGGTGGTCTTGTGATTACAGCGATGGCCACTATCACCACGGTGCCAGGAAGTGCTGGATGCCCCTTATAAGCTTTCAACCAAAAACAGTAACCGGGGGAGGCAGTGCTGGTGTTCACCCCTGTCTGTGGCAGAGATGCCAAAGCAGCAATAAACAGCAGAGGCAGGACTGCCCGCTCAGCACGGCGTGGTTTCAGAGTGCGACCTCCTTAGTGCTGCACTTAGGGCTCATGATGGTCCCTTGCAACAGAGCCGGATGCAGACACAACTGCAAGGTCAGAAGGATGAGGTCCGAGGTGGCCACACGGAGCTGACAGTGACCTTGACCAGAGCAGTTACAGGGCGGTGGCGGGGGACAGAACCAGACTGCAGTGGTTGGAGTAGAAGACGGCAGGGAGGATTGTAAGCATCTCGTGGAGGTAAGCTCGCTTTGGTGGGAGGAGAGAGGGCACCAGATCGGGGGAAGGTGGAGAAATGGGTAGAAGGAGAGTTACACAACTCTTTGGTTTTCTGAAGAGTGAGCAGGACCCAAGCATGTTTGGGGGAAGGAGGCAGAGGGAGGCGGAGAATTGGGAGGCTGGCAAGAGACGAGGCTGATGGAAGAGACTTCCCCCACCCCAGGAAGTCGGGGGGGAGAGGGACCCAGAGCCCAGGAGTGGAGGTAGCCTTGGGCTGGGGAGGGCCACAGCAGTTTGGGGGCCAGAGGCCCCCAGGCCTCCATGGTGGGAGGCAGGCAGGCATGAAGGGTGCACTTGTCTATGTTTTTATGTCAGTCCTAGCACTTTTCCCTAGCACTTAGCATGTATTACTTAGTTTATCTTTTTAATTGTTTGAGTCCCTCCCGATGTCTGCAAGTGCAAGAGGATCGGGATTTTTGTCTGTTTCCCCAGTGCCTAGGACAGTAACCACACATATTTGGGATGGTGAGTCAGTAACTGCTAAATGAAACGTAGGATACTTTCTCCACGAAGCCGAGAGGGATCTGCAGCTGGCAGGAAGGGGGCGGTGGTGGCGTGGGGAGGTCTGAGAGGAGAGCGACAAGAGCTGCCGTGTGGAATGTTGGTACCGAGGACCATGGGAGGACCACAGGCACCTCCTGCAAGGCTGTGGGGGCTCGTCGTGGGGCTGTGTGGCAGAGGCCAGGGCAGGGGTGGCTCCGAGGGCAGGGCTCCACAGGAAGGTGTAGGACCCTGATGGCTGGAGGCCTGGAGACTTGTGGTCAGTAGATGGGGTATCTGAGCTGGTGATCCAGAAGATGGAGTGAGTCTGGGGAACGACGGGGTGTAGGGTATGGCTCTGTGTGGTTTGCTGGACCCGGGTGTGGGCAAGGGCCGCCAGCCACAAGGAGGTCAAGGACTGATGGCATTCCTAGAGGCTGAGGTCACCCCAGATGGCCTGGGAGAACATGGAGCGGGGGGCACTTAGCCCCACAGTAAGTGAGGGGGTGTGAAGGAAGTAGGTGGTAGACGACCCATGTGAAGAGAGGAGGACCAGTCCACAGGAGCCTCGGATGGATAGGAGCTTCAGGTGTTGGTGGAGGAGTGTGAGCTGGAGGCAGCTGTGGGCAGTGCAGATGGCCTGGGGCCACCTGCCAATGCAGAAGGGAGGAGTAGCCTCTGTGCAAGCGGGTCATGGGGAAGCAGAACCCTCCAGGGAAAGGTGGCTGCAGATGAGGCCTAGGGCCAGGGCGGGGTGGGGGAAGACGTGGGAGGGTCAATATAACCATTCCTATTAGTTTAGCTACTAGAACAATGGTTCCAAAGAGCCTGTGAACTTGGGAAGGATCCTTCCTGCATGGGGATGGCCAGGAGGGCTTCCATCTGGACGATCATGCTTGCTGCTCATTTTGGGGACCACTATCTGGCTATATGGCTGCATTTGTCCCTCCTGGACTGTGTAAGTGAGTTGGATTCCTAGACCTGGTGGCTGTTAGGGGTGCGCCCATCAGAATCTGTTGGGGACCCTTTGGAGGTTTGCCATAATGAAGCCACTTACTGTTTCCCTTTCTTCCTCACGAGGCACAGGCATGCTGCTCTGGTGCTGTGCTCAGGTCTGCAGGTACCCTTGCCAGTTATGAGCCATGAGGGTCCAGAACAGCTGGAGGCAGGATGCACTGCTGGGGAAACTGAGGCTGGGAGGACACAGCCAATATTGCTGGTATTAATGGTATTCTTGCCACTCTAGCTGTAGGGACCACAGGCCAGCCCAGTAAGGTACTTGCTATTCCTTCCTTCTGGCATTTGTTCCCTTGTTAATTTTATCCAGAAAACGTTCCTTGCTGCCCCTTTTGGGGTGACTCTATGTAAGGAGTTAGAAGTCAGTGGGCGCACCTCAGTCCCGGCCACCAGCCCTCACCAGCTTGCCCTGGATGGGGCTGCCTCTCTGGGGAACTTTGGGGAAGTTGGTCCCCAGCAGTGGTCTTGGGAAGAGGCGTCTATTCCTGTCTATCCGTGCCATAACATATCTAAGAAAGAATCCGTTTGTATTCCTGCCTACTCCCTTCTCTCTTGGCCAACCCCCTCGGGGCTTAATATATCACTCAGCACTTCTGCTGAGTTACAGTTGTCAGGGTTACGTCTGCTGGCCTCATTATAGCTTCTCGTGCCGGGAGCTGTGCGTTGGGGTGTGGTCTTGGATTGATTAAAAGTAGGTTAAAATAATAAGGTAGATGAGGCACTTCCAGGGCCTTTCTGCTCTGGTGCCTAGCTGGTGATGGATGGGAGTAGATGACGAACGTGGCCTCTTTCTCCATGTGGCCTGGGTCTCCATTCTTGCCTTCTCTGCTATCCAGTGTCAAAGCCCTGAGGATGTCTGTGGGTTTGGGGATCTTCAGTTCGGTGACAGTGGTGCTGGGGTCCTCTGAGGGGCTATACCAGGCACCCAGCTGTACTCCCCCAGATGGAGTAGCTTAGGAGGGAACACCTCTTCTCTTCTTCCCAGACTGGTACTTGCACAAAGTCGTGCCCATGTGCTATCGCCTTGATTAAACCTTCCACTTGCTCCTGCCTCTTTGTAACCCTTCCTTCTGTGTTCCTTGTTATCCTTGCCTAGAATGTCTTCCCTGGCAGGGACTGTGTGTTTACTGGCCTACCTCGGCACCAAACACAGTGCCTGGCACATAGTAGGCACTCAGGGGTCTGTTGACTGGCTGGCTGACTGGAGAAACGAACAAATTACCCCTTTCATGGCTTCACAGAGTTGGTCACAGAAGGGGGACGTCACAAACCCAACCACAGAACAAGACATGGGAGAGCAAAGGGCTGACTCAGGGACAGGGAGTGAACTGGAGAGGTTCTGACCCCCAGCTAGGGCCACCTATCCTGGGGTGGGTGAGTCATTTACAGCTCTGGATGCTCAGGTCTCCATGTGTAATTACAACCTCTGGCTGCTCACCGTCCTTGCGGGTGTCTGGTGGGGGGCACATAAGAACTCTACATAGTGTTTTTTGTACACATGGGAAAGGCTGTCACCATTGAGGGCTGCCTCCTGCCACAGGCAACTCCTGCTGCCATGCCTGGGAAGCCTGGCTTTTCCTCTTTTCCATCTTCCTGGGCATGCCTGGGAATCTTCCAGGGAAATGTTCTTTTATCCTTGAGCTGGTCACGTGTGCTTGACGCGTTTGTCTTTAACACTCTTAGGAGAATGTGTGATTCTTCTCCCCTCCTTGAGCTCAACCCAGAGGTTATACAGTCTTTGAAGAAGGTCCTTTTTTTCCCCAAGCTCTTCGCTTCCTCACAGCTCCCTCCAGTGGGCTTCCACCCCTTGGACGCCTCATTTGGGCCCTGGCCATCTCCCGCTGGACTCTGGGGACAGTGGGCCGCCTGGCTGGACTTGTCCTGGCTTCTGCCCTCTCCTGTCTATCCATCCCCCACACAACTGCCCAGCAAATGCCCGGCTGGGCCAAAGGAAGCTCTATTATTGAATTCCTGGGAATGCCGGCTGTGTATGCAGGCTCTGACCTGCAGTGTGCTTGCTTGCTCAGTGACCCCGGGCAGTTATGTAATGTTTCTTGGGCCTTGGTTTCTTCTTTTCATAAATCTGGGTTAACCATGTCTACTCCACCCCCCCAGGCTTACTGTGAGAAGTGACTTCAGTGTCAAGCACCTTGCCCCGTGCCTGCCGCTTAGCAGCGATCAGAGGATTATTGTTCCTCTCCAGCACGGGGCAGGCTCCGATCCCCAAGCTGCCTGTCTCTTACCTTTTGTAGAGAGTGTATACAAAGCTAGGGCCTACTGCCACCAAAGTGAGCCTCTCATGCCAAGAATCATCTCTGATGGGCAAAATACAATTATTTGTCTAGCTCCTTGTGTGCTAATGTGTGCAACTAAGAGGATCAGGAAGGCTCAATGGGGCTAAGTGTTTCCCCCATAATTGTGTTCACTCGTGTGCCTTCCGTAAACCATTTCGTAGGAAGGGACCAGGTCCTCTGTATCCCAGCTATCCTGAATTTTGATTCAGTGAGATTTTTACCATAGTTCTGTGGGCTTCCGCAGACCTGGGGTTGGACCCAACTTCCAGATTTCTCTCCCCATGCCCTGGTTCCAGGAAGGCATTCATGCACCAGGGTTTGGCCGCTGGCATCTCTGGCTTTTGAATGATGGGGTTGAGGATTCAGTTTTAGCTGTGAGGTCGATTGTTTGTTTTTTCCCTTGTTGCAAAGGATTGCTCATTCTCATTTGGGCTTTGGAGCCTTGTATGAAGCTTTATGAGTAAAGAACCATTCCATTCAGATGGGTGAGTCTTTCTGTCTCTTGGTTGGTTACACAGAATCACTCCGGCAGACAGAACGCCACTGCTGTGGGGAGCAAACAGCTAGAGAAACTATACTTGCAGGGCCTGTGGGGACGGGCATGGGCACCCTGGTTTCTTGGGTCATACTTCCCCTGACCAAGTCAAATAGGCTCAGGGAGAAATGGGAAAGACCCCCGGCCTCCTGTCCAGGCCCAGATCCTGGCTTGGGATCAAGGCCGAGAAGTTCCCCCTCTTGCCCTTCTTGGGTATAGACTTAGTTGGTTAGCTCTACCCCATAAGGTTCCTGAGACCGTGCTGGCATCCTCGTAAGAATTCCAGATACCAGTGCCTCCACCTGCAGCCGCCAGCCCCACAGCTGCTATGGGATTTTCTTCTGAAGAGGCTTTTTTCGGGTTTGAGGGTGAATGACTTCAGGCAGATGATTAGCCTAATTAAGCTTAATGCCTCCTGCAATTACTGTGCTGGCTTTGAGGAGTGGCCCATTCCTCCCTTGCAGCCCCAGGGCCCAGTGGAAATACTGAAGGAGCAGGCCAGCCTCCTGGCAGGCCTGGCCCTGACTCCAGGTTGCCCCTCCCTGGTCCTAGGGGGGGTGTCTTTGGGGGACACGCCCGCTCAGAGCCCTAGGGAGCCTTATCACTGGAAACTGGCAGGCTTGGGTGGTGACAGACAGTTTCCTGCATACCAACCTGGGCCTCAGAACCAGGTATTCCAGCCCCAGGGCCAGGACCAAGCTCCTCAGGACTGCTTTCCTTTCAAGAAGGTGATCCTTTCAGAAATAAGGTGCTGATGGTTCTCTGGGTTGTTGGAAGAGGCCTTTACAGTCCTAGTACTCTCTGATGATGACCTATGGCCATGGGTGGGAACATGAGGCCCACTCTCAGGTCCTCCTGAGCCGCGCAGTGGACAAGGGAAATGGAGAGTGACCAGGTCTCTAGCTTACCCTCGCCTCTGGTTGCTTGAGGGTTCTTATGTTACAGACTTAGGCCTGTTGGGCGAATCCCCTGCCCCCTTCCTGGGCTCCACCTCATTGGAGAAATAAATGAATGAATACAGGGGAAAGCAGAGAATGTGGAAAATGAGCAAAGAAGTGGTAGGAAGAGCTGTGAGTTCCTGAGTCCCCGGTAGATGCTAAGGTCTTTGACACACACTATGTCGTCTAATCTTCACGGTAACCTGTGTGCTGGGTTCCATTATTATGCCTGATACACAGATGAGGACACAAGGTTCACAGAGGATAAGACACTCGTGAAAAACCCCACAGCTAGGAAATGGCAGGGCTGGGAGTCAGTCCTAGCTTGTCTGACTCTAGAATCTGTCCTTCCCATCCCAGGGATAAGGCACAAGTGGATATCTGCCTGAATCAGCAGGGAAGTTGAAAACAAAACAGCCTGTACCTTACCCAGCCCTGGGCCAGGTTGAGCCACACACTTCCGGTTCATCTAGCTGTCTCCTTAAGTCTCATCCTGTCAGACAGGAGGCAGGTGCCCCATGTTAGCATAGACAGTGAAGCTCAGGCAAATATCAGGCAGCCTCCTGGAGCTGGAGGAAGTGGGAAGCAACCATTCCCTAGGGCACCCGGGCTTGGGAGCCAGGGTCAAACAGCAAATGCTCTCACACTGACCATTTCTTTGGCAGTGTTTCCCCCAGTTTGCTATAAATGGCTTGTCCCAGGGGGTATCTCGTAGTCAAAAGTTGAGGCAACTGATATTCAGGATCCTTTTCCTACAATCCAAAAACTCAGGGGCCCCTGGGTGGCTCAGTCAGTTGAGCGTGCAGCTTCGGCTCAGGTCATGATCTAACGGTTCGTGAGTTCAAGCCCCACGTCAGGCTCTGTGCCGACAGCTCAGAGCCTGGAGCCTGCTTCAGATTCTGTGTCTCCCTCTCTCTATGCCCCCCTCTTCAAAAATAAACATTAAAAACATTTAAAAAATTAGAAAAACAAACAACTCAGAGAGCCAAGGGAACTTGGCTGGAAGAGACTTTTAGGTCTTAAATGTGGCACTGCTCGAATCACAGGAGACCAAACTGGAATATTAGGGAGTCCTAAAAAGTCAGATTTCCAAAGGCTGCAGAGGCTGTCCAGCATGGAGGTCAAGGGCAGAGCCTTTGGCGGTAGACAGACAGGTGCAAACTCCAGCTCTGCTACTGCGTGTCCTGGGATACCTCAGTGTTCCTGGTTGCAAGTAGGGATAATAGCAGAATTCACCTTATAGGCCCGTGTGAGGATTAGTGCTTGTGAAAGCGCTTAGGACAGTTTCCCGTACAGAGTAAAGGCTATGCCAGTGTTCATGAAATATAAACATTGAACACTGTTGGAAAATGTTTTTAAGTAATTTTAGGTGAGAACTGTGAGATTCAAAACTTATGTACATTATGCTTTAAATTATATATAGGTGTGCATATATACATACGTATATATATATATATATATATATGCATTCATAGGAATGTTATTTATATGTTATGGAGATTTGGATGGTTTTTATTTCTTATTCTGTATTGCCTCTATCTTATACAATGAGCATGAATCACTTTATAATTTTAAAAGATCCTATTGAAAGGGGCACCTGGGTGGCTCAGTCATTTGGGCATCTGACTTCAGCCTAGGTCATGATCTCATGCCTCATGAGTTTGAGCCCTGAGTTGGGCTCTTGGAGCCTAGAACCTGCTTCAAATTCTGTATCTCCCTCTCTCTCTGCTCCTTCCCCACTCACACTCTGTTTCTTTCTCCTTAAACAATAAATAAACATTGAAAAAACGTTTTTTAAATCCTATTGAAAAATATAAAACAAAGACTGCTCCCTCATGTCAGGATCCTGCCCTCACAGCCCGTGCTTCCATTGCAAAGTGGTTTCTAAATGATGAGGAATGTGTGGCTGTGAAAGGTTGGAGGTCCTAGATAGAAACATTCAGAGGCTTTGTATCCAGATCTGAGTATGAGGATCTGGTTAGGATGGTTTGGCAATTGCCTGGGTGGTGGCCTTCTTCGCATGTAGCATGTCTAGCCAGAGCCACTAGGCAGGGCCTGCCTAATATTTCCAGGGTCTCATCTTCCTGGCTGGCCCATCTCCTGTAGAAAAGCTGCAGGCGTCTGCAGAGACAGTGGATGTTCTTGGTTGAGTTTACCTTGGGTACTTGCTTTCCAGAAATATGAGCACTTAACATCATCTTCACTGCCATTGCCTAACTGCCTTGCTTGGAGTTTGACCATCCTGAAACACACATCTTTGAAAGTGGCAGTGAACTTGAACTTGAAAATTGTCCTAAGGGGGTGCCTGGGTGGCTTAGTCGGTTAAATGTCCGACTTTCGCTTAGGTCATGATCTCGCGGCTTGTGGGCTCGAGCCCCGCATCGGGCTCTGTGCTGACTGCCAGCTCAGAGCCTGGAGCCTGTTTCAGTCTGTGACTCCCTCTCTCTCTGATCCTCCCCTGCTCATGCTGTCTCTCTTTCTCTCTCTTCTAGAAATAAAAAAAATTAAAAAAAAAAAAAAGAAAGAAAGAAAGAAAATTGTCCTAAGGTTGGTTCCAGTGGAAACTCTTGGCCTGAGACTATTCTGCCTGGTCTCTTTTTTCCCCTTCTTATTCTGCATGGTCTTGACTGCTCCTTGGGAATGCTGATTTTACCATAGCATCAGAAATGAGCCAAGGAAAATCTGTGTTGCCAAGAAGGTGCAAAGTTTGGGAGAAGGACACCTCTCCTGGGAGGGTGTTGTCAAAGAGAAGTTGGCTGTTTGAAGCCAGCATTTCACGAATTACCATATTATTTTCAGATTGAAGATTTATCAAGAAACATGTGTTGAGTATCTAAAATGTGCTAAGTTTTCTCCTAAGCAATGCCACTGCAGGGAGCTGTGAGAACATTTTCAGTCCTAGGGGAGAGAAAAAAAATCTGGCCTTGGAGCAAGGGTAGGCTGGCTCAAAAACCTTTCGATTGGAATTGTATTGACATGCAGTTAAGTCAGGCCCCGGCCTGCGTCTGGACAGATACCTGGTATTTTGCGCTGGTTCACACTCTGCCAGCCTTACCTTTCTCTTCCGTGTAAAATGTCCACGATTTCGGAAGGGTGGTGGTCTGTGTTCTAGGTCTGTCTTGACAAAACAGGGGCACGTGTTAATTTGCGTTAATGAAGTTAACGTAAGACTTTTGAAATGATAATAATTTGCTAGGATCTGACTTTGTTTCTCAGTTTTTCATTTAAAATATTTGAGAGGCATTTATCTGTAGACAAACCACATATGATTTTTTTCAAAGTTTCTTTTTATTTATTTTGAGAGAGAAAGAGAGAGAGAGAGAGAGCGAGCTGGGGAGGGGCAGAGGGAGAGGGAGACAGAATCCCAAGCAGGCTCCATGCTGTTAGCACAGAGCCCGGTGTGGGGCTCGAACTCATGACTTGAGCTGAAATTAAGAGTTGGATGCTTAACCAACTGAGCCACCCAGGTGCCCCCGCCACCCCCATATGTGATGTTTAATCCTCTAAGTAGACAAATGATAGCACTGTCCACGTACAGAGCCCTGTGAGGTCACCAGGTGGCCATCTGTGCACCACAGCAGGTTCTATGCACCATCACCACGCCTGTGAGCTGCAGCAGTGTCAGGGTGGTTTAACAGGTAAGAGGCCAAGGCTCCGAGAAGGTGAGTGGCTTGGCTTAGGGCCCCTATCTAATGAGTAGCAGACCATGAGCTGGAAGCCAGCTCTTTTAGACTCCCAAACACCCAGGATTCCCCTGTCTTCCCTGGGACACAGGTCATGCTCTCTCCCAGGGCAAGTGAAACTCAACCAAAGTGCATGTTCAGCACTAGATGGATGGGGAAGTTCCTTGGAAAAATAGCATCACCCTCCGAGGTGTCTTTGTTTCTGTAATCTCTGAACAAACTTCCCCAAGCATAAAGGAGAGATGTTCCAGGCCTGGAGAAGCTGCCTTTAATGGTGTATTTGGTTTTTCTTTTATAGTTCAGAGGAACAATAAAATGGATGAAATTACCACTGTGGCTTGTGAGAGAGTGACTTAGAATTCCTTGCTGGTGAAGCCCATAATTCTTTTCTGTTCTCTAGTGTTTCCTGCTTCCCACCCCAAAGTGGGATCTCCCATGTGTCCTGCCTTGACACTCCCGCACTTGGACTAGTCCCCAGGACCTCTAAGTGTCCACCGAGTGGGCCAGGCTGCTTCTCCTTTTCCTGCCCTCTGTCTGCCTTCACAAGTGCTACTCAGGCTCCTCTGTTCTCCATATTCACTGGTTTGGGTTAGGATGTTCCCTAATGCTTTTCCTTCCCTTGTTTTCTTGCACTATAGTGCTTGACCTATCAATGGAGGAAATAGTGGATGTCAAAGGTCAAACTTATTTGCGACCTACTTGATCATGTCCTAAATAGATCTATAAATAGTGCTGATCTCTGCCAGGAACTTCTGTGGGTCCTTGACCATTACCTTACTATGCCTTTATCTTTGTTTTTATTTCTTTTCTTTATTATTATTTTTTTTAACATTTATTTATTTTTGAGAGACAGCGAGACAGAGCATGAGTGGGAGAGGGGCAAACAGAGAGGGGTGACAAAGACTCTGAAGCAGGCTCCAGGCTCTGAGCGGTCAGCACAGAGCCTGATGTGGGGTTTGAACCCACGACTTCATGACCTGAGCCGAAGTCAGATGCTCAACCAACTGAGCCACCCAGGCATGATGCCCTCCCTCCTTTTTAAAATATCTTTGTTTTTAACGGGGAGATTATGCTTGTTTTTATGGTTCACAAGAGTGTTATATGGATGTGAAAATGCTTGGGAATAGTTTTATAAATGCCAGGCAGGGGAGGATGTGCAGCTGGGGGAGTCCTTTGGAAGATGAGCCAAGCTCGGAGATGTGTTTGGGGCCGTTAGGAATAGCAGACTGTTGCCGTAGTTAGGGTGATATATTCCAGCTTTGCCTGGGACATTCCTGGTTCATGTCTGAAATCCTGGCATAAGTATTAAGGGTACTCTTTTTATTTTTAAGACTGTTTTGGCTTGGAAGCTCTTATGGTCTCTTTATAGAGGATGTAAGTCAACAAAACACTAAAGTCTGCCCCAGTGGCAAAGTCTTGTTGTTCATCTAATGATGGTGGTCAGGGTCTGACCAGGACCAGCCATGAAGATCGAATGCTTGCTTCAAGTCCCAGGGGAGCCAGCTGCTCCTAGGGCCCTTTTCTCACCACACGGAAGAGCTCTGCGGTTGGCCTGCAATGCCTGCCAATGGGCCAGCTAGCGAGGTGGCTCCCAGAAAGCCTGTCCCGTTTGAGGAAGAGCACATTTCCCTGCGGGGCCACATACCTGTTCTTGCCTCTCCGGCCTGGGCTGTGCAGCTAGGGGGCGCATGCCGAAGCACACAGGCCTGTAATGACCGGGGGGGGGGGGGGGGGGGGGGGGGGGGGGGGGGGGGGGGAGGTGATCGATGTCCTGTCCTCTTCCCTCCAGGATGGCCATGCAAGCGTGAGTGGAAATTACTGGGTTCTCCCTGGAGCCCCAAATCCCTGACAGCTGTCAAATGTGAGGAGGACAGTTTGTGTCTGGTGAGGGACTAGCTGCTTCCTGGGGTGGCCTGGGACACATCCTTAGATCTTAATTGGAGGAAGGAGTGTGAGAAGTTTTGGCCCCTTATCTGTGGACATTTGCAGAGTTAAGGTCCAACTTGAAAATGAGGACTGGCATTTTGGAAGCTGAGATTCAATCAGTACAACTTGGCATTTTCTAGAGGTGGAAAAGGTATGGGTCTTGAATCATGATGTGTGGGTTGTAATTTTGGCGCCACTCACCATGTGGCTTCAGACAAGTTGTGCTTTCTTCCCAAACCTGTTTTTCCATCAATAAATTGGGGTTCATTCTTGTCTCCATGATCTCATACTGCCTCATCTATCCCTCACTCAGGAAATAAAGGGGCTTTGTACAGTTATGACACTTATTTTCATATCCTGTATGCACAGAGCACCTGTCATGGGCAGTGTGTGGTGGACACAGGAACATAGCAGTGATCGAGACAGTCATGGCCTTGGCACTCATGGAGGTGCTGTTTCGTGGGAAGAGACACATGGTGAGCCAGTAAATGGCAAAGAAAGTAGCTGGATACTCTGCTAAATGGTATGAAGAAAACATACAGGATTCTGGGGGAAGAATATTCCTGGATGAGAAAGCAAGTATTCCATAGAAAAGGTGACCCAAGAAGACACATTGCTGAGGGTGACCTTCCGGCTGAGACCTGAGCACGAGCAGATTTGCAGAATTGTGTTCTGACAGAGGGACACGTGGTGAGTCCCCTCTCCATTCCTGCACATGGTTTACAGATGATCTTTCCTTATAAGGATCATGGGAGGGAGTCTGAGCCCGTTAGGTTAAGGCTTAACCCCATCTCCAAGATGGATTACCAATTAGAAAAAGCAAGATGCAGAACAAGGTGCCTAACTTAGTATCATCTGTTTAAAAGGGATGTGTGCTTATACGTGTGTGTTTATACATGTGCTTAGTCACATGTGCTTATGCATTTGCAGAAATCTCTAGAAGGTTACACTAAAAATTGGTGGTTGTGCCTGGGAAGGGAGTCTGGGGGAGTGGGATAAAAGGGACACTCATTTGTAACTGCATAGTTACTTGTACTGTTTAATTCTTTTTTTTCTTGAGCCACATGCATGTATTACATTTCAATGCAAAAGCTCAGTTGTTTAAAATATGTGTGCTTACTTAAAGGAAATATTTGTAGGCCATTTGGCAACAAAAGTAAGACTGGTATACAAGGAGGATATGTGGAATCTTCCAAGTGTCGGGAAAACAAGCCAGGTTTGGGACTGAGGGTGGGCCTGCGCCAGCTGTGGCCTGGAGAGCCCTGGAGAGGGGCGTGACCGACCCCGGGCATCCATTCCCACAGGCTCAGACCTAGTTCCATGGTTGTTTTCTCATGGCATGTGACAGGGGTGCCCATTTCCCCTCTCTGATATTCCTGCCTCAAGTGACTGTGTTTCTTTGAGCCTGAAAATTGCAGCCCCAACCCTCACACAGGCAATGACTCTTACTGTAATCATTTGTGGGCGTATTCATTTCTCTTACAGGATTATATACCCCCAGAGTTGCTAGCTTACATAAAGCCTCCTGCCGTGTCATTACTTCAATAAGCATGGAAGATAAATATGACAAGATTCACTTGCCCCTGTAGGTTATTTATCATTCCTCCTTCACGCTCTTTCCAAAGTAGGAAGGCTACTGACATCACTAATTTTCATCATGGATTGGGATGAAATCTTCTAATAACTTTATAGAAAGCCTCCTGAATGATTGTAGAATGAGGTGTTTAATGAATTTTCTGTTTTACTACGTGCTTTCCTCCTGTTTTGTTACTGAAGTTCTTTTCTTTTTAAATTTCTTAATGTTTATTTATCTTTTAGAGACAGAGAGAGAGGGGAGAGAGACATCGAATCCCAAGCAGGCTCCAGGCTCTGAGCTGTCAGCACAGAGCCTGATGTGGGGCTCGAACTCACAAACTGAGAGATCATGACCTGAGCCGAAGTCAGATGCTTAGCCAACTGAGCCACCCAGGTGCCCCTGTTATTGAAGTTTTTAAAGCATGCTTATATTTACTTCCTTACCTGTAGGGGTAATAAATGCTTCAGCTACCTGGAGGCCTCTCTCCCCCAGGGCAGAGCTGGATACAGGGAGAAGTTTAATCATAGCCAAAATGGCTTAGGGATTCTTTGTGATCATACTCACTCATAAAGAAAGTGCTTTCTCAGCATTTGTTCTCATTTTATATGTAACTTTAAGAAGTAGAGTTTTCTAATTTAGACATCTAGAAAAACTTGGGGTAAAAGGGAATAGTTAGAGACACATGCCTTGACAGCAGCAGGAAGTGACAACTTAATGGCACAGAAAAGAAACATAAAAAGCAGAGCCCTGATTTCAAGAAATCTAGTGTTCAGGGGATATAGTCATACAGAGTCAAGAAAGTTGTATGTGACCTAAAGCATTATAGTAATGGATATGCAGCCAGTGATTCTGAATCTTTGAGGAAAGTTATATTTTGAATCTTTTGTTTAAAGAAGACAAAAGTCAATACATTTTAGAAAGACTTTTATTGGAAATAATTCACATAAAAATATTTATTTTTGAGAGAGAGAGAGAGAGAGGAAGCATGAATGGGGGAGGGGCAGAAAAAGAGGGAGAGGGAGAGAGAGAATCCCAAGCAGGCTCCACACCCAGCATGGACCCCTACTCAGGGCTCAATCTCCTGGCTGCAAGATCATGGCCTGAGCTGATATCAAGAGTTGGTACTTAACTGACTGGGCCACCCAGGTGCCCCAGAAATAATTAACATTTAAAAATGCTATGAGGGCACGTTGGTGGCTCAGTCAGTTATGTGTCTGACTTCAGCTCAGGTCATGATTTCACGTTCTGTGAGTTCGAGCCCCGTGTCAGGCTTTGTGCTGACAGCTCAGAGCCTGGAGCCTGCTTTGGATTCTGTGTCTCCCTCTCTCTCTGCCCACTCCCCCACCCCACCCCCACACCTCCTGCTTGCACTCTTTCTTTCAAAAGTAAATAAACATTAAAAAATAAATTTTAAAATGCTATTGATACAAAGAATATTTAACAGGTTAGAGAATATTTGTCTAAACTAATATCCACCTTTGTAGAGAATAGGGAACAAAAGACATTCCCATTAAAATCAGCAATAGAGTAAGAATGATCCCTCCCACCTGATATTTAATGTCACTCTAAGCAAAAAGCCATGGGACTAGAAAACAAAAGATATAGTTATTGAAAAGAAGAAAGAAAGTGATCATTAATTTGAAATTGTAAAATTACCTTCCAAGAAAATTTAAGAGCACTGATAGAAATATTATTAGCATTAATAAGAGTGTAGTTAGGTGGCCAGGATACATAAATACTTTATATGCTGTGGTTTTCACACGTATTAACAATAGCTAGCTTGTTAATACAAAAGATCTTATTTTAGTTATTTAAGTATATAAATACAATTAATACAAAAGATCTTATTTTAGTTATTTAAGCATATAAAATATCTAGGAATGAGTAAGAAATATATTGAAGTCAGGGGCGCCTGGGTGGCTCAGTCAGTTAAGCCACGACTTCGGCTCAAGTCATGATCTCACGGTTCGTGGGTTCGAGCCCCGCATCGGGCTTGGTGCTGACAGCTAGTTCAGAGCCTGGAGCCTGCTTTGGATTCTGTGTCTCCCTCTCTCTCTGGCCCTCCCCTGCTCACACTGTCTCTCTCTCGCTCTCAGAAAAAATAAAAAAATAATAAAATAAAGAAATGTATTGAATTCAGAGGAATGGAGTGAATCGATAGAAAAGTGTATCATGTTTATGAATTGGAAGACCTGGAACTTTTGAGGTATGTGAGACAATGCTTCATGAAAACGAAGTGGAGCAGTGTTACAGTTAAATCACCTTGATCCAAGTATCAGCTTTACTACTTACTGAATGTGTAATCCTGGCCAAATTACTAAATATTTCTGGGCCTAAGTTTTCTCATCAATAATGATAATTGCCGTATAAGATCATTATGAATTGTTATGTGGCAAGAGTAGGGCAGTGCCTACTACATAGGAATGGCTCATTAAATATGAGCTAGGGGTGCCTGGGTGGCTCAGTTGGTAAAGCGTCCCACATCAGCTCAGGTCATGATCTTGCTGTTCCTGAGTTCGAGCCCCGTGTTGGGCTCTGACAGCTCAGAGCTTGGAGCCTATTTCAGATTCAGTGTCTCCGCACCCCCCCCGCCCCTCCCCCAGTCATACTCTGTCTCTAAAAAAGTGAATAAATATGAACTATTGTTTTTATACTAATTCTCCTAACTTAAGCTTTCAGTTTGTGGGAATATCAAAAATCTAAAAGATGTAGACCCAAGTGGTTAGAGGAATGTAATGTATCATAAGTCATTTCACAGCAATTGGTAAGGAAGTGTTATTCAATAAATAAGCTGGGGCAGTAGTCCCATTACCAAAAAAAGTTAGCCTCTCGCTCTGTACCATCTTTCTACAGAGTGTGGCTGCAGCCATCAGAATTCCTTGGAACGCTCTTAAAATGCAGATCTTTAAGCTTTAGGCTGTACTACGTATTAAAATGTGGGAACTGCCGTCATAACCTACATATCAAAATACATTCCAGATGAATTGCTGGGATAAATGTCAACATTGTCATCTAAAGCCAGAAGACAGTATGAGGCAATATTTACATTATCTTCCATATTTTCAAAAAAAGATCTTTTACAGTTCAGTAAGAAAAATATGAATACGTAAAAGTAAGAAGGGCAAAGGATGTGAATAATCAAACCACAAAAGAAGAAGGGAAAAGGCCAATAAGTATATGGAAAAGTGCCAGACTTCACTAACACTCAAAGGATGCACATTAAAACAACATAGCATTTCTCATATTTTAGGAGGGAAAGTACTTTAAAAATGATAAGATCCAATGATGCTAAGGATACCGTGAAGTGGGCATTTTGACTTTTAGGTGTGGGTAGGCATGCTAAACCAGCTTTCTTCTTTTTTTTTTTTTTAAATATTTTTTAATTTATTTCTAGGAAAGAGAGAGACAGCGTGAGCAGGGGAAGGTCAGAGAGAGAGGGAGACACAGACTCTGAAACAGGCTCCAGGCTCTGAGCTGGCAGTCAGCACAGAGCCCGACGTGGGGCTCGAACCCACAAACCGCGAGATCATGACCTAAGCAAAAGTCGGACGTTTAACCGACTAAGCCACCCAGGCGCCCCTAAACCAGCTTTCTGAAATACCTTGTAGGCAAAGCCCAAAAAATACCTATACCTGGGGGCCAAGGTTTTCATCTTCTATGATTTCACCTTGGGGAAGAATCAGAGATTCATACACAGACTTAGATATGCAGGTATTTGCCATGGCATTATTTTAATAGGAAAAAATTGGAAACAGATGACATGTCCAACAATATGGTAACAGTTAACTAAATCATGGGCCATCCTTAAGATGAATGTTTTGTGGTCATTAGGAATCATGTTTTTGAACAACCCTGTCATTAAATTACCTGAGAAAATGCGTGGTATGTAGTAAATGAAAACACCAGGATACAAGTGATATATAGCATGATTCCTTCTTTTTTTTTTATTAAAAATAATCACAAACATAGATAAAAGATGGAAAGAAAATATACCAACATATTAACAGTCCTTATGTCGGGGTGGTTGGATTTTAGCAATTTGTATGTTCTTTATACTTTTCAGATTTCCCAGTTTTGTACAACGCACATGTATTTGTTAATGAGAAAAATATTAGTTGTAACCTCATAGAACAGATGAGACTGTCCGAGAGACTTTGAACATGAGTTGTATTTTAAGAAGTTAATGATAAAAAGACTCTGGTCCTGCGTTCAGTAATGGATCACTGAGGCAGAGTGGATCCATCAGAATCTGGTGCTTTGGGAGGGGCAGTGAGGCACAAAGGTGGACAGGCAGGCTGTGGGCAGAGAGTGCGGGGCCTTGCAGGGTGCTGCAGCTGCTCAGAGTGGCCGGATGCCCTCTGAGGAACCCCCATCCTGCAGACTACCCTGAACAGGCACAAACGAGGCCTGCATCCCCGAGGGCTCCCAGCAGCATATCAGTGCATCCGAACATGCCACTTGGGCAAGGGCATATGGTATATGGCTAGTTCCCCTTTGGACTCTGCTCCTTGGAAGGGAGAAGATCTCTGGTATAACGAGTTTGCTCTTGGGAAACCCCGCGGTTGCCAGTACAGTTCTCTGGCTGAGCTTTCTCTCCTCTTACTCCCATCTAGCACCCAGGCTAGCCCCAGAACCTTGGCTGCTTGCTGGCCCAGAGCAACGGATGGGGATCCTGAAGACCAGCATTTCCTTACTGGTATGCCGCTCAAGGCCCGGGAGGGTGCAGTGTCTGTTGGCTACCCCAACATGGATGAAAGTGTCACCCGCGGACACCAGACGCCTGGAAGGCTGGTCTCAGGTAGGTTTGGACAAGCAGCAGAAGGTCATGGGCATCAAAGGCCTTTACACTGGGTATGGACTCCTGCCATGGGAACTCAAAAAAGGTGCTGTCTGACCTTGGCCTCTCCCTTCACTTCAGTGGTCGACCTCAGCACCTCCTTTATGAATAAGTTCCCCATTGGTAACAAGTTCTCTAAGGGGCCATGTGAAGCTTAAGTAAGTAAAGGTATGTAGAGCATGTATCTCAGCCCTACACAGAAGGAGGTGCTCAGTAAATCACAGTCACAATGATTTGGGCCTTTCTGTCTTCCCCCAGATATGCGGCAGGTGGTTTGCAGTGCCAAGTGCTTATAAAATGTGCCTGGCACATGTGCAGCAAGGCTCCAGGGACAGCAGGTTGTCATCATTATCGCTGTTTTTGTGGCCTCTGCCCCTGGGCACCTTGTGAGGAGGTGACAAGGCTCTCCAACCCCCACCTGCAGTGGGGCCTGTGGTTCTTAGGTCTTTGTGACGACAGGCTTCTCTCTGGTTCCCTTGTCTGCCTGAGCTACTCAGAGAATGGAAAGCAAGTGGGTGGGAGCCTGAGTGGGTGTGGTTATTCCCAGAAATGAGGGCAAAGCCTGGCTTTGCCCTCCGCCTTCCCCCTTGTACTGTTTGCAGACTCTGTTCTCAGTAACCTCCTTAACTGGGCCCTCGGGAGCCGCTGAGCAGGGCCACTGAGTCACCCTGAGTGCCCGGGAGCCAGGCACTGGAGTCATTGGGCCCCGTCCCTGATCAAGGGGCGCAGAAGTGTGGACATTTCCATCTGCAGTGTCAAAAGGCAGGCATAGCTAACAGGGTCCATCCCCGAGTGGGCCATGCTTGACCTGAGTGGGAGACAAAAAGGTTTTATGTTGTGCACAGACTTTGGGAAATGTTAGTCGTTTTGTGTTTGGTTTACTAGATATTAGGGAAAAATAAAATGCCTGCATTGAATGAGAAAAGCCAAGTTTAAATCGAAGAGAGTCATTTTAATGTTAAGATGAAGAAAACTATAAAATTAATAATCTAGATGGTAAATGGTTGATGGCAAAAATCGTGGCCGTGGTGTGGATGAGCATTGGAGAAATGCTCTTACAGGGGAACTAGAATTCTTTGCTGTCTTTTGTCAAGGGGGTAGGTCCTTCTGATTCATCTTATTTTATGGGTGGTCTTAAATAAATAGTGTCAAGGCAGTGGATCCTTTACATTTGATCAAACCTAGGGGAGGCTTTATCAGACGTTGCCAACTTGGTGCTTGTTTAAAGCTTGTTTGAGTCCATAGGTACATGGAAAACACAGAATGCATTTTTGGCTGCTATGGTTGGATTAGAATTTTCTTGGCTGGATCAGATCAGGGAGGAAATTTCTGTTCTTTTTATGTCTGTGGCCAGCAGGTCAGAAATATGGAATAGAATTGTCCACCCAAAACAGGTAGGGAAGTGTGGCTGATGTGATTAAGTGACATGGCTTCTCTTTCTGTGAACTGAGTTGTGGAATCTTAAGTGTGCCTGACCGAGGGCTGGTGACACATTCCTGAACACTGTCCCTGTTGAGTTCTCTGTCCACTGGGGGTGAGGAGCCATCTTCTCAAAGATCCTCACTGTCTTTATTTAAGACAAGGGCTAAAGCAGCCATGGGGCATTAGAGGAAGGAGGAGTCATCCCAATTTTGGTAAAGGAGGAGCCTGGGTAGGTGAGGGTGAGACCAGAAGTGGTGGTTGACCTGTCCTTGAAGGTGAGGGTTTTCCAGGTTGGGAAGAGCCTAATGGGAGGAGGAAAGTGTCATGGACAAAGGCACATGGGCTCCCAGCCTTGAGAAGACCCAAGCTGTGTGTCAAGAAGATTAAGGTTCCATGAGAGCCAGATGAGGGGAATGTGGCAGGGACAGTAGGAAATGAGGCGTATAGGCCCTCATTATGGGACCGAAGAGACCACAATCCCCTACTGAGAAGTAAACTCATTTCTAGGTCAGTATCTGCTTTCTCGTTGGTCAGAGTCCCTCTTAGTCAGCTTAAGCGGCTGTTCACCCTAAGATTCAGTGGGACATGATGAGGCCCTCCAGGCAGAATGGGGGCCCTGATATGTTCCATGCATCCCTTCTATCTCTAGGGCTCAAGGTTGAGTTCCCTGTCAGTGTGCATCTGATCCTAAGACGCCTGATGGCAGACAGGCATTTTAAGACCTTTTGGGGTGCCCCCAGGTAGAATAGGGGAAGAAGGCCATTGAAGAGGAGGCAAGAATATGGGAGACCAACCTCCCCAGACTCCCCGTCATGCCCATGATGGCTGGGAGAGCTGCCTGGCCTGGGACCCTCAGCGTTATATGGGGTCAGCCTTTACATCCTGGTGGAGGGCAAAGGCTGGCAAACTCTGGACATATGTCTGGTTCAGTAACACTCCCCCGGCTGCTGAGTGGGTGGATCTTCCCAGGCCCCAACAATGACTTTGTATGAGCAGAGAGGCCACCCCAGCCCATGAGTTCTAACTGCCGCGTCTCCTATGGGTTTGGACACAGCCTCCAGGTTTCCAAAGGCCGATGGCAGACCCTAAAGCCAAGGCTGGACCTTGATACAGGAAACCCCAAAAAAATTGGGACGAGACTACTTGGAATTGTGGGACTGAACTTGGGCAGCCAGGGCCTACCTGCCTTCATTGTTCCTTTTCCTTTCTCTGATGAAAGGTTGTATAAGGTGGGTGGTAATGAGTTTATTTAACGTGTCAGATTCCTGACGCAGATGCTTGAATATAAACAAAGCTTCAAAATACCCAGCTGTTTCTCTGCAAAGTGGGATTTCTTTCACGTCTTCCTGTAAACATTCATGGGCACATGAGCTCTGCTTAAATGTCAGAGTTGGTTGTTCTCGGCTTTACTGGTAACTGGCTTCTAGACTTTGACATGTGTTTCTGGGGAATGGTGGCTTTTTGATGGGAGAACATTGGGCATTCAGGCCAAAGCTTTGTCCTATCAGGGGGGAAAACAAGGTTCAGTTTTAAGAAGAACTTTGGGAAAATGTCCAGAGGGTTCCAGCCCATGCATGAATATGTGTGTGCACATATGTGTATGTGTGTGTGTGTGTGTGTGTGTGTGTGTTACTGCAGAGCAGGCTTCCTAATCCTTCCTTCTTGTGGATCAAACCTCTGGTGGCTCTTTTTTTTTTTTTTTTTTAATTTTTAATTTTTAAATTTTTTTAAAACCTCTGGTGGCTCTTATTGGAATGAATTAGAGGGTGGTGCCCAAATCTATGCGTTAGAGGAACCTTGAAGCCCTGAGGAGCCAAGTTGACCATACGGTCACAAGTAGTTGACTTTGTGGGCCCATTGGGATGGGGGTCACTCTTTGGGAGTGGAGTGAGGGGGGTGGGCAGGTCTGAGTTCCCCTGGGGCTATTGCCAAGCTTGGGTGATTCCCTTTGCCTGCACTGCCCCCAGTCCTGGCTGGCTAGGTCTTCCCTGGCCTGCTGGGTCGTCCTCTTGGAACAGACTCTGAGAAGTAGCCTCTGATCCTGCCCTGGTGAAGGGGTGGGAGGAACACAGGCAGAAAGGAGAACTCAGGACCATGGCAGAGGAGGGCAGATGCTTGTGATAGAAGAAGCAAAAGAATAATGCTCTTGGACTGTTGCTCTCAGATCCATCTGGTATCACAGCAGTGGCCAAGTGCTCAGACTGCAGTTTTCAGGCTCCCTTTTGCCTTTTGGCTTCTGGCTGTGTTTGGCCAAGGGAGGCACCAGTGGGAAACCAGACAGCAAGAAGCAGGAGGAAGCCAGGGTATGTCTCCCTGTCTGTTTAGGGCAGTGCCTAGGGCAGGGGCTGCATCCCTGCTACAGTTCCATTTGCCACAGACACCTTGGCCCTCTGTGGTCCCAGTTCTGACTAATGGCCTTGGCTCCTGGGCTATGGTAATGCTGTCTGTGTCTTACGACCTTCCAGCAAATTCCAGCTATGGAGGATGTCTAGGTTGCCTCACTGTTCCCTGTCCTTGGCCACTCTGCTTTCTAGTACCTTTGTAACTTGTTCCTTGTACTAAAACCCTTTTGTGAAAGTACTTTATGTTTTTTAACTGGGCCCTGCTCTCTGTCCCTCCTTTTCATTATTTACTCCTCCTTTCTCTTTCCATCTCCATTTTGCTGAGGAGTCAACATCCAAAGAAGTGATGTCATATGGGGAAGAGGAATGTCATATGCCCTATGTCCTCATTTTGCCACTCTTCTCTCAGAAACCTGAAAAGTTATTCCTTGGCGCATCTTCCTCCTTGAACATTTATTGAGCACCTTTTTTCAGCAAGAAGACTCTGCTGATGTTGGGGGTGGCGGCTGGGGCCTTAAATGAAGGGGTGGTCCTGTCTCCCAGGAGCCCTTGCCCACAGAGAATGTGGGGCATGCGCAAAAGTGAGGGTAATATGAAGTAGCACCCAGGGAGGGAGGTCCAGGGAGGCGTGGAGCATGATAGGCCTCCTTTGGCACAGGAAGTCATGGAGGGCTTCCTGAGTTTTGAAGGATTGGTAGGATGTGTGGAAATGACTGTAAAGAGACATCCAGAGGTTAAAGGTTGAGTCTAGGGCTTCTCCTTCCCCTAAAGAACTGCATATCCCTCAACTGTCTATCTGTGCCTTAGTGAGACTCCTAAGCCACAGAGGGGTTGATTCACACCCAGAGGAGCTTGAGGACAATCCCTACCATGTTTTAGGCAAGTGTAGAATTTCTGAAGGTGCCTCTTTAGGGCTGGGTTATCCTCTGATGGACAAGCCCAGCTGGTACTGAGTTTGCTTTCCATATATCTGCTTGGAGGAAGAGACCAAGGTAAGTTGTTGGAGGGGAGGAGAGTGAAAGAGGGGTAAGATGAGCTTTGGGCCTCAGGGGTAGCTTGGGAAGAGCATCCCAATGGGTCTGGAGTAGCTTAAGGCAACCTGAGGATAGTGGGACCAAACAGAGGTAAGGTTGGGCTGACTGGCATCAGCCAGTGGTTGACAGTCCCTTGTGTGGGCTGGGGGTGTTGCAGGAGACCTGCCTCAGAGGATGGGTATCCCCTCACTGTTCCCAGGGATATGGCAGAGAAGAGGCTGGTGCCTGTGGACAGAGAAAAACAGAACCTCTCTCCCTCTTTCACTCCCACCCACCCTCCGTCTTTCCTACTTTGGAGGGATGTCAGAGGCGTCGTTACTGAGATCGAGGGTAGGGTTTGAAATATATCACAGATTTAATAATGGAGATTTGTGGGATTTCATCCTGCATGCCTCCATCCCCCGAGGCCACCCCATGTCCAGATGAGCATATGTGTGAAGACAAGGATATATGTCTACAGGCTCGGGCCAGGAAGCTGCAGCTGGTGCTAGGTTAATTTCCAAAATTAGGCTGTGGTCTCTTTTCATAAAGTCTCCAACAACTATAACAACCATTAAACTGTGCCTTTTTAAGGGCGGGGAAATGTTATTATATTTCCAGTTCTGCCTTATAGACTGTTGCACAGAAATTCAACTTGGAGTGAACCCGAAGGGGCATCTAATGCCAGAATTGCGAGTGTTAGAGCCTCTTTAAAGCAGCACAACTTAAAGAAAAAAAACTCCCCAGCCCTTGGATATACAGCCAAACACCTGGGTTGGAATCCAAGTGCAGAAAAGAGGCATGGAATGCCAGGAATGCAACACCTGTGGATAAGCTCTTGCCTCTGAGGCCAGTGTGGTCTCTGAAGACCAGGATTCTCCAGGGCCCCTCTCCACTCTCAGCCTCTGGAGGCCAGCTGTGTACAGAGGGGCAGGGGGTCATTGTCAGCTTGGTGTTGTGGAAAGATCTGGGGCTTTGGAGTCACATAGATCTGGCTTCTAATCCTAAGGGACACTGGGCGGCACAGGGTAGGGGGTGAGGAAGTAAGACCAAGAGGGGAAGAAAGCCAACAGAGGGCCCAGTGGATTACTCTGTGAGCAACTGGAGGTGCATCAGACTCAGAGCTCTGAGACAGTGCAGGACGTGCTCAGAGTTCTCACAGCCAAGGGGTGTAAGGGCTGGGGGTGCTGTTCCTACGGCTCTCGTCCATCAGGGGTTGAGAGCTACTGCCAGCAGTGAGGGGTATTGACTCCCCAGCACTCAGGCCTGCTCTGGGCATGGGCTGAGCAGACTCCGCTGGCCAGAGAGAGACCTAGGACAGAGACGCCCAGGACCTTGTGGTCGGAAGCCATGCAGTTGACATGCTGGTGGTCAAGAGGGTATGGGCAAGGCACCAGCAGTAATTATAGCAGGTACAAGACCCTGGAGATTTGTGATCTGATCACTTCATCCACATGAACCTGCTGGGAACCCAGTGGGTGATGCCCTCCAGCAGGGGGTTTTATTCTCGCCTGGCACTTGGAAAGGATCATGCTTATGCCAGGAATGAATGACTAGGTAGAACGTGGCAGGCTGCTGGGAGTTTGAGGCAGCCAGGCCACGGTCACCTTTCTGCGGTGACCTTCCTTCCCATGAAGAGTGTATCTGGATTGGGTGGTGCTCTTGTGTTCAGCCAGCTGTCTCAGACACCCAGGCTTGTGGCTTCCTCCCGTCTCTGCTGTAGTCCTAGGAGGCCTCCTGGGAAGGTCTATTCTGTAGCTCTTTCTAGTGAAAAATCTCTTCCATGGCCCTGAGAACCGAGCATCCAGCCCCACGAGGAAATCTTGTAGAGTATTGCTGCAGCATGTTCCTCATCATAGGGGTGGTGAAACCAAGGCAGAGCCTTGATTTGAGTATCATGGGCCAAGGGCCTTAGGAATGGAGCCAACGGGTAGAGTTTTAGACATTAAACATGTCTCTCCCTTCTGGGCCTGAGGGTGGAAGGGAAAGGGAAGATAGCCATTAGGCTGAGCCCCCCATATGGCATTGCTGGGAATGGGGCCTGGCCTGAAGGGGGCAGCACCATCTCTGCCCTCCTGCAGTCTGTTCTCAGAAGAAGCCCAGGACAGAAGACAGGACTTGTGGGAGTGCCTGCATTCACTCTTCCCTTCCTCACCGACCCTGGAGTTCTGCATAAGCTTCTAGTTGTTAGAAGTATGTCCATCTTTCATCTGGAGAGTTTTGTGGCTGGATGATCAGACGCCGGCCATGCTGAGTGTAGGATTCTCCAGGTAGAATTTGGGGCATTGTTTGGTGCAGAGAGCAGAGAATGGAAAATGAGGGAGGAAAATAGACTGGAAAGTCTCGGCTCCCTCATGGTGGCGTTTCCTTTCATGGGCTGCTGAAACTCCTGGGAAGTGGGGGCTCAAGTTGTCCTGTGACTTTTGTGTCTGAGATCTGGACCTGAAGCCATGCCTTGTGCCCTTGATAAGCTTGCGGCCTTTTATGTCTACCTGGTTCCCATCTGTTTGTCAGCTTAAGAATGGCTCTGTGCATCTGGCACTTGAAGGGTTCTCATTTTAGAAAGATTTCAGGCTGACTTAATGCTTCCGGAGACCAAATTCAAAGGTGGAAACTCCAGGGTGACCCGGCAAATGCCTGATTTTCCAGAACTAATCTGTCCTCCTTGACTTGTCTCCTCACCTCTCCCCAGATCAGCACAGCCGTCAGAGTCATTCTCATGTTGTGCAAAATGACAACTGTAATCACAGACGAATGAAACGGGTCTACTCTGTGGAAGAGAATCTGGAGGATGAGTCATTTAAAATGTGCTGTGAGGTTGCTTTGCGCTTTATCCCCATATGAAGAACAGCCATGTGATTTAAAGAGCTTTTCAATCCAGTCATTAGTGCTGATTTTAAAGGGGTGTACTTCTCATAGGATATTTTTGCCTTGTATCTAAAACACGGTTTGGCAGAGGAATTCCTTTGAAGTCAGACCCAGTGAAGGGAGAGGTCTTTGAGATGATGCCAGCATTCTACCTGATATGATTTAGATGCTTTCTGCCTAGAGTCAAGGGCCTACATGTTATGTTTCTTAAGATCACCTCTGCCTGTGTGGTTCTTATCCATCAAGGGTGAAGATGAAAGACTAACCTGAGTGTCATGTAGCTGGATCGTCTTTTCCAGCATCCTCTGGTTGGGCCTGGCCTGTGGGTGATGAGATCACCAAAGTATACCATACCTTGTGTACCATACTGCGATATGTAGTCTTTGTCTGAAGGGCCATGGGGAGCTACTAAAAGATTTCATGCAGGAAAGTGGCCTGGAAGCTTAGTGTTGTAGAAGGATGGCCCAGGCTTCCATGGATGACAGAAGAGAACCCAGAGGCACCAAGTCTTCATGGGGGGCAGGTGTGTACCCAGGTGAGAGAAGACATAGTGGCTTAGACTCAAGCAGGGGTGGTGGGGCTGTAGGAGAGTGTACAAGAGAGGCATGTTCAAGAATACCTAGAAGATAGACCTTCAAGTCCATCATGATGGACAGTGAGGTACCAAAAGAGGAGAAGTCTGGTTCCTGGACTGGAAACAGAATGATGTACAAAGTCATAGTTGACTTTGGCCTCTCTTTTTTGGGAGCATGTCACTGCACACAGCAGTCTTGAAGCCACTGGGAGAGAAACCTTGTGAAAAACAGAGAGAAGAGCCTGCCCAGAAAGACTAGTGGGAAGGAAACTCAAACCAATATTTTGAACTATCTTTTTAATCATCATTTCCCAGACAATGTCATTATCCTAATTTGAAAGAGAGTGATTCAATTCATTTTCTATTTGTGGTTGCCAGCCCCATGAATACTTGATGGTTTCGGATTACAAAGCTTTCAGCAGTGGTTCTCAGGCGGTCAATAGAGTGGAGGGCAGGGAGAGGCCCGCGTGGAGGTATTGAGAGGCTGCGTGTGCCTCCTCATGTGTCTCCAGCTTCAATAGCATCTATTTTAAGCAGAGTTCTTTCTGAAGCTCTGGCAGGGTGCGGAAAATGAGCATTCTTCCTGCTTCCAGGGCTGGTTGTCTGAGCTCTGGAAATGATCCGTTGTGACAAATGGCCATGGCTTCAGGTTATGTGAGAGGACTGCAGCCCTCAGATGGGTAATTATCTCTGCAGTTTAATGGTGATTGCTAGGGGATACGGGAGCTGATCTGAGTAGTGGGAACACGACAGACCAGATGAAGTTGCTGTTGTGTTGTTTTCGGTTTCTTGTAAAGCACTGGGTTGTATTCATCAAAGACATGCCTTCCATAAGAAAGCTAAGTGGTCTGGAAGAACCTGGGACTTGAAGCAGGCAAAACTCATCACAGACATTGCTGTGGACTGAATTGTGCGCCCCTCAAATTCATAATCCCCCAATGTGACTGTACTTGGAGATAGGGATTTGGGGAGATACCTAAGGTTCAATCAGGTTATAAAGGAGGGGTCCTAATCTGTTCGGATTGGTGACCTTCAGTGAACAGGAAGAGAGAGGTAGAGAGAGATCTCCATGCACACTTACTGAAGAAAGGCCACATGAGGACACAGAGAGAAGGTGGCCCCTGCATGCCAGGAAGGGGCCTCTCACCAGAACCGACGGTGCTGGCACCCTGATCTCTGGCTTCTAGCCTCTGCTCCTGTGAGAAAACACATTTCTGTTGCTAAAGACCCCAGTGTATGGTGTGTCACGGTGGTAGCCCGAGTGGACTAGGGCAGATTGGAGATGTGAGGATGGCTCAGTCCCAGTGTTTATTTGAATAAAATAAATCAGCAGTCATGGTACTAAGTTTGGAATCAGCAATAAAAACTAATTCTCCTGGATTTAGATTTTTGTACGATGAAGTAGCCAATATGTTGCTCAGTTTTAGAATCTGCATAAACATTATGAGCTCTGAAAAAATTTTAAACTTAATTTAAATCTGAAGTTGGCAAGCGGCAGACATATTCCCCATATGACTTCTGAATTCTGTCAGGGAAAGTACACCCATTTTTCTCCGAGTTTGAGTTCTTTTCTGAGACTAAGTTAGAATCGGGGAAGGCCAAGTTTTTCATGGTACTGTTGTTGCTGTTCTTTGGGGATACTTTGCCCATGCCTGTCTTTCGTGCAGTCTGATCTTCTGTCCAAGAACAAGTTCAGAACTCCATGTGACCTGGGTGATGAGGGAGATCTGGGTGTGCTTGGCCTGTGGGCTCTGCTGCTTCCTCGTTAGGGATGCGACTCCCATTTCTGTTACCCTCTGGACTGACATTGCTGACATGGGGTCCATTCTGCAACCCACTATGCGTACAAAGGCAAAAAACAAGAGAAGCAATTAAAGAGGGAGGGAAAAAATATCTCCTAGAGCTTCTCTGTGATCCAGTGATTGGAGATCTTAGCCAGTGAGCAGTCATCATGGGATCATGAGACCCTTGACATTGAGCTAGACACCATAGAAAGACACTTGAGAAAGAGGAAGCTTGGGTCCTGCCCTCAGGATGCTCATGATGTCCTTGAAGAAATAAGTCCCCCTCAAAAACATTTCTTTTAAAAAGGGGCACCTGGGTGGCTCAGTCAGTTAAGTATACGACTTTGGCTCAGGTCATGGTCTCGGAGTTTGTGAGTTCGAGCCCCACGTTGTGCTCTCTTCTGACAGCTCAGAGCCTGGAGCCTGCTTTGGATTCTGTGTCTTTGTCCCTGTGGCCCCCTCTCAAAAATAAACATTAAAAACATTAGAAATAAGTCTCATTCACCTGGACTGGGAAGCCAAGACAAGTCCAAGTAGAAGTCTTCACAGGCTGACTTCCCTTGGGGTATTTTTTAAGAAGGAAAAGGAGTGGTTTGGGGTTCAGCCCTGGGCTGATAGCATGAGTCTGGGAAGGCCTTCTGGAGGAGATGGGCTGATTTTGGTCATCAAACAGGGATGAAGTCTGAGAGGCCCAAGTCAGAGAATGGTTGCTAGTTTGTTTTCTCACTCAGAGAATACTTTTTAAGTACCACCTGTACATCAGGGCTGGACTGTGTGTCATGGAAAGGAGAGAACAAGTAGCCATGGCCGCATGGGAGATTTCTCTAGGTCTGTTGGGGCTTTGAGGACCATGAGAGCTGGAACCAGGTACATTCCTTTCATGGAGGAAGCCAAATGTCCCCGTGTACAGAGTGCTGCCATTGTTGTATCTTTGTTTTGTGACAACTGCTAATTACCTGCATCTGCATCTGCTGTGATGCTAGCATCCATCCTTCCCTCCTGGTGGCCCCACGTGATTCTCTGTGTCATGGGAATGGGATCCCTGGGATGGACCTCAGAAGGAAGGACTAGCAGGAAAACGCTAGTGGCCGTGACCCTGCCCTCTGGCCTCTGCTTGTTCATGAGCATGTGGAGTCCAGGGTGCTCCATATCTACAGTGGAGCTTGGGGAAAGCTCTTGTGCTACAGAGCAGGAGACTATCCTCAGCAGTATGCCAACTTGGGGCTCTGAGCAGGACTGTCTGTCAGCTGCTGAATCTGCATGTGTTGAGCTGGGGTCTGATGGTGTTGGTGTTAGGGAGCCAGACCTCTAGCCAAGTCCACACAAGTGTCAGTGGGTGGATGGGGTAGCCAGGTGTGGGAACCTTGGTAGTGGCGCTAACAATGACAGCTACTCCAGGCCAAGTTCAAGCTGCCAATACAACAGCTCTGAACACAGAGCTGGGAAGATACTTACAGGCAGGTCTCACAAGAAAGTGCAAGCCAGATCCCGCATTGCCTTTAATGAAATACCTCTAGTGACAGGAAACTCATTACCTCTTGACATTGCCCATTCATACTTCCTTCTGTCTTGGGCCTTTCAGATTCCATCCTCTTTTGAGGCTGAAACTAGTCCATCCCTAAGCAAATGTTAGAAAAATATGTCAAACTGGATTCTGACATTCTTCCGTATTAACCAGTACTTGTTCCCCCAGCTCTGATTTCTGGTTCCTATTTCCATCCATATTTAAGAAACAAGCTGGATTTTAAGATTAGAGGTGAGTGCTTCTAGTAAAAGGAGTGATGATTACTCACTGGTCTTGGATAATGACCTTCCCCTGACCTACTGAGTGTCCCCTTATAGGTTAGCTCATATCTAGCACATTATGTTTCTAATTGATTTCATTCAACAAACGCAATAGAGAATCTGCTTGGTGCCAAGCCTAGTGCTGGGCACTGTAGAGAAGTACTGAATGAGACCTACTCTCCTCTTTGGGGGCTTAGTGTTCAGTGAGAGAGAGAGAATCAGTCAGTCAGGACTTTCAAGTGCTTTGTCCTATGATGAGGGGCAGGAATTTGCTCTGGGGCTTTCTAGTTATGAAAAAGTCACTTCTGACTTGACGGTCAAAGAAGATGACATGAAATTTTAAACCTCAATGGCAGTCATCTGTAAATTGCTGAGGTTTTCGTGGTTTGCTGTTTCTGCTGTCCATGCTATGGAAAGGGACCAATTAGCAAGGCTGACTTCTTAGGGCAGAGAGCACTTCCCACAGAAAGCTCTGGGCAGCTTCAGACACACACCCATATCTGCCAAAACCTGCCCATGTTTCAGTGACAGACAGGAGATTTTACAAAGCCATTGTTAAGCTGATCAATAGCTCAGACTGTGGAATGAACAAACCCATAGTTCTTGTATTAGAAACATCCTCTGTAGTAACTGCACACACAGTAGCAAAAGTCTTTAGATGTTGGACTCTGGTGCCAAATTTCAACTTCCATTACCCCTGAGGTTGAGCAATACCAGGAAACATGTGGGCTGTAGCTGGCCAAGCCAGACCATGTTGTACATCTCTGTTGAAGTGTGGTCTGCTTCCCGTGGGACTGAGGAAGAATTTTCCAAGTTCTGTACTGACTCAGTGGAGGGAGGGAGGAAGGGAGGCAGGGAGGGAGAGAGAGAGAGAGAGAGAGAGAGAGAGAGCGCATCCATTAGGACTACAAGCGAAAAATAGAAAAGATGTCAAGCCAGCACCTTTTAACAAACACAGTTACTCACGGTATCTGTGTTGACTGGCATTTGTTTAATAGCCCTTTGAATTTGGAGTTGATACTGCGTGAGTTGAACTGATCACATCTCTGACCTTCAGAATCTACAATTTATCATCAATGTGGTCAACCCAGATAGCCAACAGGTAAACTTTCTATCACACGCTGGTTATGAACTGGCAAAATATCTAATACAAATGCAAATGTTTGGCTTAGTTCTGCCCACACAAGACCATACCCTCCTGCTGGAGGTGAACCAGAGAAGAAAGCCATGTATGGAATGTGGGTGCTGCAGGAGCCTCAGGACCTTCAGGTGAATCATATTCTCTCTTTCTCTCTCTCCACTCCCCCTTTTTCCCCTGATCCCCTCTCTTGCCACTTCTTGAAAAGGAAAACTTACCAATCACACAGGGACACAAAGAAGAGCAGAATGTTACCAACTTGAAGGAGCTCTAGCCTCTGAAACCATTAGGGACAATTGGGTGCAAAATTATTGAGGAGTTCATTTACTCATGGTCCCTAACTCATTAGTTTTTTTTGTTTTTTTGTTTTTTGTTTTTTTATGCTAAAGATCAGGGTAAGGAGTATAGCAATTTTATTTAATCCAGGAGGAGTCTCTTTTGGCAAAAGTGTTTTTTCATCATGTGTTTCTCCATCAGGAGAGAAATGTGAGTGCTGAAAAGTCTGGAATGCAGCAAAGCAAAGCAAATTCCGTTCATAAGCAACAGAAATGGTGGTTACAAAGTGGGTTAGAAATCTCAACTCCCTGTTCTTAGTTAAAGCAGCATCCTCAACCTTTTGCCAAGTTCAGAGAAGCCATTTGCAGACTCTCTGCTGAGCAGATAGGCCACAATGACAGGGACTGCAAAGGATATTTGGATTGTGTTTGTTGCTAGAACCTTTGTTTCTAGTTCCAGAAAAGCCTAGATCAGCATGAAGAATGAAAATGCTTTTCATCACTTACTCCATTTCATCAATTTTAAGAGGCACATTTTCTCTGTTTTTCATATTTTAACATCTCTGAAATTAATGGCGTGGTGCAGGTACTGTCAGCCAGGGAGCAGTCCTGACATGTCATCATCTTTACATGCGCAAACTTGGTCTTGGCTGTTCATATTTTCACCTCAATGAGTTATGAAGTTATATGCATTTTGATGCTACATATGTTACATTTCATTGATATTTAAAGTGGCTTTTTAAAGATTATATTATGCTTTGGTATTGAAACAAACCAAACAAAAAAAGCACAGAGGTATGTAAAATTGCCATAAGTGAAGCAAAGATTTGTTGTTGGAGAAATGACCAGAGTTCCCTCTTCCTTGTAGAACAACAACCAAGTACTTTAAGAAAATAGTTCTTAAGCGTTTTGGTGTGCAAGCAAATCATCTGAGAATCTTGTTAAAATTATTGGGTAGATCTGGAGTGGAGGTGGGGGGGTCTTCTTTTGTAATTAGCAGCAAGGTGACCTACTCATTGCAGGTCTAGACTATACATTGAGTAATACTGCTTTACCAGAATGATAAAGGAAGTGAGTTACAAGTAAATGAAGCTGTGGTTATTTTGTTACTGAATTGTATAGAATGGATTGTATATCATGTGCTAAGTCAAGCTACTAAAGGCATGATAAATACCAATTCCTTAGGAATAGGATGAAAGAAATTTCAAAACCGAATGGTGCATCTGATTTCTTGTGTCTCACAAGTCTGTTGATGAAGTATCATATGATCATTTAATTGAGGTACCAAAGATAGTAGCTCTTATAATCAAATGGTCTTAGATTTAATGAAATACAGTAATGTGCACACATCATTATTCTTATATAAATCATGAAGCACTTTGTTTCAAACCCTAAGTACTATATGGACTCTTTCTCTACATCTTGTCGAGAGAGCCAGTGACTGGGTATTGTGCTAAAAAATAACACACACAAAAAAAGAAGAACAAAATATTAAACATAAATGACAAATTTCTTTCAAATTTTTAATGTCTTTTCTATCTACCCTCTTCTTCTAACAAAAACAATAAGATACTAAAACTTTTAAACTGTGTAGGCAGAGAGGTAAAGGACCTTAAGTAGCATCCAGTCTCACAGTGAAGCTGTCTGATCAAGTGATCAGATAGAATAAGGAATATATGGGACCAAAGAATAATGTTTGGGTACCAGCAGGTGTGGATAGCCCATTTAATATGCTTCTTCAAGTAAAAGTTACTTGGCAAGTCCAGGGCTGTTAACTACCAACTTTGTCTTTATAATGATCCCAAGAGCATAAGAAGAAAGTTACTTTTATGTGTCAGGGGCTATAGGTAGCTAGATAGATGCTGGGCAATGAGAATTTCTATTTCATAGCTCTCTGTGTTGTTCATAAAGCTTACTATTCCATGGACATGTGTCACCAGATTTCTCTCCCTGAATAAAATATAACATAAAAAAATTAAAGTAGATTGATGAGGCAAAAATCAGAGTTTGGAGGTGCTGTGGGGCATGGTATTGGAGGGGAGGAAACTGCAGAAATTTAATTGGGAACCGTAGAGAATCCTTGGCTGAGGGGTAGGGTGTTCGTATATAGGTTAATAATCTACAAAGCCTAGCATAAAGTGCCTTCTGTGCATCTGAGAACTGAATGGAAATACTAGAAGTCTCAAGAGCCAGGAGATGTCAAAGTTACGGTCAAGTCAGAATGGAGTGAACACAAGCACCTCAAACATTCAGTTAATATCCTGGAAAGATCATATTTTAGTAATAAAAATCACACACTAGAGTAAGGACCATACCTCGAGATTAAGGACAAACAGACAAACACAGAAAAGCAAGGCTAGACCAGCCCTGACTAAGAATAAAACCAAAGTCAATTGGATCAAGGTAAATGATTTAACTGTCTTTTGTAACAACAGTAATACCCCTTAAAGGAAGATGACATTATTCAGCACTTTGTAAGGCACCATTGATAGTGTCAGGAGTACAGGAAATAATTACTAGACATACTAAGGAGCAGTGAAATGTGACTGCTAGTTAAGAAAAGAATAAAGGCCACAAGATGATCCAGATGTTGTAATTAGCCACAAAGGATTTCAACATTGCTATTACAAATATGTCCAAGAACTTAAAGGAAAAGATGAACATAATGAGGTGACAAATGGAAACTATAAAAACAAAGTGGAAATTTTAAAGTGAAAATGCAGTATCTAAAATGAAAAAGTTCCTGAACTGGATTAATATCAGATTAGAGACTCCAGAAGAAAGGGTCAGTGAACTAGAAGAGAGATTAACAGATATTATTAAATCTGAAGAACAGAGAGAAGAAAGATTATGACAACTAAACAGAGACTCGCCTACCTACAGGATAATAGTAAGCAGTTTCACATAAAGGTAATGGGAGGCCTATGAGGATATGAGAGAGAGACATGCTTTAAGAAATAATGCCCAGAAATTTTCCAGATTTGTTGGAAATCTCAGCTGCAGATCCGAGAAGTTCACAGTATTCTGAGCAAGACTCATGTTTTAAAACTCCATGCCATGGCACATCATAGTCAAGCTGCTGAATGCAAATGAAAAAGAAAAAATCTCCAGCCTAGGAGAAAACCCACAATATGTACAGAGGAACAGTAATACAAATAATGGCTGACTTATTATCAGAAAATATAGAATCCAGAAGAGAATGGAACAGTGTCAAGCCAGAATTCTGTATCTGGTATCTAGCAAAATTATGCTTAAAAAATGAGGGTGGAGTAAAGAAACTTCCAGGTATACAAAAGCTGAGTGAATTTGTTGCTCAAACACCTGCTGTACAAGCGATGCTAGGTCAAGTGCTTTAGGGTGAAAGAACATGATGTCACATGGATGTCACTTGATGTCACTTGGCTCTCATAGGAAGAAATAAAGGGCACCAGGAAAATTTAATGTGTAGAGAAGTTAAAAGGCTTTCTTTCCTTTTTTCTCTTAAAATATTTAAATTATATTTGACTCTTTAAAAGAAAAAAAAAGATAACATTCATTGTAGGGTTTTGTAATGTATGTTGAAGGAAAGTACATGACAGAAGTAGCCCAGAGGATGGGAAGTAAAATAAAATATTTTCATAGGGCCCTTAAGTGTTTTGTAATGTGGTGAAATATTGATTCTAAGTAGACTGTGAGGAGTGAAGATGCATTTTTCCCAGTTTTATTGGGAAATAATTGATGTACATCACTGTGTAAGTTTCAGATTTATAGCATGATGGTTCTATTTACATACATTATGAAATGATTACCACATTTGAGATGATTGTAAATGATTACTAATAGGTTTAGCTAATGTTCATCTCCTATAGGTAAGATGCATATTGTAATCTCTATAGCAATCATTTAAATATAAAACAAATAGCTAAAAATCTAATTAACAAAATACAATTGAATTTTATTCAGTTCAAATAATATTTGATTAACTGAAAATGACCTGGAAAAGGAGGAAGAGAGACACAATAAAACAAAAAGAGGAAGAGGAGAAACAGATGGGACAAGTGGAAAATAAGTTGCAAAATAGTAGACATAGACCCAAGCACACAAAGAATTGTACTAAATGAAAATTGACTACAAGGCAGAGATGATCAGATTGGATAGAAAGGCAACACCTAACTATATGCTGTGTATAAAAGATGGACTTTAAATATAAAAGAGATAATTTGAAAGTAAAGAACCGGAGAACATATCATGCAAACAAGAATTAGAAAAAAGTTGGTGTTGCTCTCCCACCTTTAGGCAAAGTAGACTTCATGGGAAATGAGTATTATGAAGCATATAGGGGCATCTCAAAACCATAGAAATACTAATTCACAAGGGAAACATAACAATCCTAAGTGTATATGCTTCTTATAATCAAATTTCAAAACATTTCAAGCAAGACAGACAGAACTAAAAGGAAAAAGAGACAAATCCACAGTCAGTAAGCAATATGGAAGACCTCCATATGGTCAACCAACTTAACTGATAGAACTACACTCAATAGTTGCAGTATTAACATTCTTTTCAGGTGCTCGTGAAATATTGACAAAGTTAGACCATTTGCAGACTCATATAATAATTTACAAATATTGAAATTGAAAAGACTGAAATTGTAGAGTGTGTTCTCTTACCAGAAAAAGTTAAAGTAGAAACCAATAGCAGTAAACTCTCTAGAAAACCCCAAACAATGAAATTTTATTTCACTTTATTTTAATTTATTTTTTATTCACTAGTAAAACTAAGTTTATTCAATTCCTTAGTAAAACTTTGATTATAAGTATCCAACAGTATAAAGAGTACAAAACAGATTTGTAGATTTCTGATATATTAATACAAAGTGCATAACTACATACACTACATTCTACAGGCAAAGAAAGAGGTGGAAGGGGAAAAGGAAGGCTGTGGTTGAGGTCTAGTAATAAATAAGTAAATAGAGAAGTAGAGATGATCCATATTATAGTATATTCTACCACCAATACTGTGGCCAAAATGTACCAAAAAAAAAAAATTTCAGAACAACAGGAGGAAGATGATAATGGCTGGGACTCTTCTCAGCACCTGAGAAGCTGTGAGAGAGCCAACCCAACTCATGGTGTAGTCTGTGAATATGGTGTCTTATAGTTTTTGCCATAAGGAAGAAACATAAAAATTTAAGTTTAGATGAAAAACTATAAAACTATAGGGTGCCCATAAAAAGTGGCTCACTCCTTACTGTTATTTATACTATCTAATTTTTAGAATCCAGTTTTAAAAATAAGCACTGAGTCATGTTATTATAAGGTAGGCAAATGATCCTCCCTAATTATGAAAAGTCTGAACTGATGATAGGTTATTCCCGAACATTTAGAAAAGAGGCAGTGAGAGTACTTTGGTTCGGGTTCAAGCAAAAAGCCTTCAAATGAAGATTTTAGAACTGAAGAGCTCCGTCCGTGTTCAGGATAGATCATCTAACTTCTCAATGTTCACAAAGCCTGACTATAAGAAGCCAGATCTAAACCAACCCACTCAGCATTAACATACACACCCTTTTCTTTTAGTAGAATTTTACTTTAATATAGAGTGTGTGGGGGGAACCCATATCCTATTAGGTTAAAACAAGTCAAACAACCATTCTACATGGATAAAACCTTCACAAAGGTCAACTGAAGTAATCCAGAGCTAAAACTGAATTGTGCAAATTTTCAGTGAAGTCACCACCAAACAATGGTGTCCTCAAAGATAGTTTTGAACCCAGTTCCAAAATGAAATCTCCTGGTAAATTAGGAATACATAGTTCTCTTTTTTGAAATGAGGAATATTTCAAACAAATGATAATGAAAACAACATATTAAAATTAGTTGGGATACAACTAATGCAGTAGAGGAAAAATTATAGCTTTAAATGTTTATATTAGAAAAGTTTAAAAGAAGTGATTGAAATTTCCACTTCAAGAAGCTGGAAAAGGATGCACAATTTAAATACAAACTAAATACAAGGAAAGAAATAATAAAGGTAAAAATAGAAATCCACGCACTAGGAAACAGTAACATAACAGAAAATTAACGAAGCTCAGTTGGTACTGTAGAAAAGACTTTTAAATGTGACAAACTCCTAGCAAGATTCAATAAGAAAAAAATAGAAGCCACAAATTGCCACTATCAGGAATGAAAGGGATCCCACTTTGTGTCCTATATTTATTAACAGGATAACAAGGGAACATAATGAATAACTTTATGCCACTAAAATTTGACAGCTTAGGTGTAATGCACAGACTTTTTGGAAAACACAACTTAGCTAAATGGACTAAAAAATAGAAAATCTGAACAGTTTTATACCCATTAAAGAAGTTAAATTCATCATCATCATAATAATAAAAAAAAACCTTTCCACTAAGAACACTGCAGGCCCAAATAGCTTCACAGGTGAATTCAATCAAACATTCAACAAAGAAGTAATTTTAATCCTACACTATTTCAGCAAATAGGGGAGGAAATATTCCCATCTTGTTTTATAAAGCCAATGTAACTTTGATACTAAAATATGACAAAATATTACAGAAGAGGAAACTAAAGATTAATATTTTTCTGAACAGAAAATAAACCTTAACAAAATATATAGAATTTGAATCCAGAAATATATAAAAAGAATTATATGTTATTGAGATTTATTTTATGAATACAAGCTTCATTTAACATTTAGAAATTAATTATTGTAACTCACTGTATTAAAAGAACAAAGGACAAAAATCATATGATCATTTCCATAAATGTAGCAATAATGTTTGACAAAAGCTCAACACTCATTTTTTTAATGAAAATTCTCAGAAAACTAGGAATAGAAGGGAACTTTCTCAACCTGATAAACAGCATCTATAAAAAATCTACAGCTAACATTATATTCTCATTAAAGACTGAATACTTTTTCTCTTAAAATCACACACAAGAAAGGATGTTGGCTTTTACCACTTCTCTTCAGCCTTGTACTGGAGGTCCTAGCCAGTGAGATAAGGCAAGAAAAAGAAACGAAAGGCATACAAATTATAAAGAAAGAAATAGAACCAACTTTATTAACAGGCAACATGACCTAGTATGCAGAAAACCCTAAAGAACTTATAGGAAAAAAATACTAGAATTAAGGAATGATTCTATCAAGACTGTGGGGTACAGGGTCAGTATATAAAATGGATTGATCAAAGGCTTGGTTTTGAGACATGTTAAATTTGAGATGTCAAGTTGGCAGTTGGATTTTAAAATCTAGGATTTGAGGAAGAGGCCTGTCATGGAGATACAAATTTAGAAGCATTTTTAAGATATTTAAAACATTTGGATGAATGAAGGAAAAATAAAGAGGGAAGAAAAGAAGTCCAAAGACTGAGAGTACCTTTGTAAAGGACCTTTTCTGAGTGCCACACTCTTGCTCTTGCTGAGTCCTGACTGTGAGGTGAGAAACTTAGGGGGCTTCTGCTGGGTGGGAGTAGAAAGCACTGTTTCCTCCAAAGCACTTTCATTTGAACAATGATAGGCTTCCCCCAATTCCCCCGGGTGTTGGAACCCTATTTGCCTACACAGTAGTTTTATATTAATACCAACTGACTCCCTAGTCAGTATTTGGGACAACCTCATTGAGAAGCCCTAGGACACCCAGAGGCTTATGCCCAGAGAGCATTGGTCTTTTCTGGGCTGAAAGAGGCGTCAGCCGAACCATTAAGAATATGAGCCCTCTTTCCATTGATGGTCCAAGAGAAGGCATTTTTGTGACAAACTGCAGGACTGTTTCTTCCTTTGACTTTTTATGCTTTGGCCTCTCATCTAGTCCATGTGCAGTGTTTGGCTCTGGGGCTCTGCGGAGACAGGAATGCTTCAATACATCACCGTCATCACCGTGCCGCCAGCCTCAGAGCTCTCCTGTTGATGTCTCATTCCTGTTCCACCCCCAGATCTGGGGAGATGAAAACTTTGGGCATTTCACGTGGCCTCGGGCTATTGACAAGGATGAAATAGGGGGCCAGATGGATTTACATTTTTTCCTGAAGACAAAACATAGCTTGTCTCTGCTAAGATCTTATCTATTTAATGAGCAGAAGCAGTATAATTAAGGCCTTTCTCCAGTGCTATGGATGTGCCAAACCTACTGGAAAGTTTGCTTAGTTTTCATAAATCAAATTGATTTGGATTTTCACACTTGGGGGCTAGTTTTGATGTCTCTTAATGGAGGCTGTCACAGTGGCTTTTGTTTTTTCTTCTCATGGGCAAGTTGCCTTTGTTTGGAGGGAAGCTTCTTGATGGAGCTGCTGACTCTGGCCAGATGGCCACTCTCAAGGCAAAGGCATGGGATGAAGGAATGCTGCTCTCAAGTGGGAGGTGTGACAGGTAGCAGGGCTCTCAGAGTGAGCCCTTTGACATGGACCTAGTTCTTCTGATGTAGGAGAACCCAACAGTGACCAGCGTTAGGCAGACCCTGACCAGGGAGCAGGGCCAAACCACTTAGGGTGACTTTCTTGGCTCTGCTGGCTGTAAAAGATCTTCAACATGGTTCTTCAGAATGCCTGGTGGAATTAAATATATTTGCAATTTGCATTCTAAACAAGCTGTTTGGAATAAATATGCTGGCTGCATTGTTTTCTTGGCTCTTATTCATTGGTTAATAATGTGTTATTCTTTTGGAAACTGTTCCTTCTCTGTTGGCTTGGAAGAGGAACCCAAGAGAAATATTGTTTTGGATTCTGTGCTAATATTTCAAAACAACACGTGTGCAAGCATGGGTTTGGCCAAACCTGGCTACAAGCTCATAGAAACCCAGAGCTAGTGGATCTAGACATAAGAGAGGCTCAGGGGTGGGCTGACAGCTCTCTTGGCAGATGTAGCATCTGATGGGCATTTGCTCAAGAGTAGAGAGAAACGAGCAGGGGCCCTGGATGGCATCCACATCACTTAGGACCTCTGCAATGGCATTGAGAGACTACCTCACATATAAACTCCACGGGAGGAACCTAGAGTCATGGGAGCTAGAGGGAATGGCACATCCAGTCTTGAGCCCACAACACAGAGGGGAGGAAGCGGACAGAGAACAGTGTGGGGGTGTGCTGAGTGAACTCATCTATCACATGTATTAGCTGTCCCATCACCAGCCTGTAACACATATTTGCTGGACACAACGTATTGTTCTGAAGCAGGTTCTTTTTACAGCCACAGCTGCTCAATTATGTTTCTCTGTTGTTTCCTGATGAGACGAGCAGTGGGGAGAAGCCAAGAACAGCTGCAGCCTCCATGAGAATGAAGCCCAAGTCCTTGGTCATTTGTGGCCCTGTCCGAGGTTGGGACCCTCAAAGACCCTTAAAGAGGTGACTGTGCTGAGTTTTTAGCCCCTTCTGTGGTAGCCACCTCAGAATGTCACTCACCTGCTCCTGTGCAAAGAACCTTCAAGCGAGGAGTGGGATTGGGCCAAGAATGGTTCTTTCTGGTTGTGAACGCAGAGGGTGAGACTGGAGAGACTCTTTGGGGCCCTGGTGGGGCCAAGGTGGGGGAAGGGCGCTTTGCTGCAGAGAAGGGCGTCTCCCATTACAGCCTATCTCCCATGGGCCTTTCCCCTTTTTCCTGCAGTGCCGATGAAGGGCTAACTTGCTCTCTGTCCCCACTCAGCACCATGCAAAGAGATCAGGACAGACGTGGTGTCAGCCTTCAAAAGGCTAACTCTCCCAAGGGAAATCCTAGTCAACCAACATTTGTAGAGCATATACTCTTGCCAGGAATCATGTTCTTTCTGTGGAGGGTGGTCCAGTTCTTGGTCTTGGGGAGCTTCTAGGCTAGTGAGTCAGCAACCCCATTTACTCACCCAAGTTCTCAGAGTAGCAATCAACATTTCTGGAGTAATATGTGCCAGGCACCTTCACCTGCATAAGTACATTTAATGCACCCAACAGCTCTGGGTGTTTTGGCACCATGACTATTGTCCTGTTTTACAGATGAGGCAACTGAGGTTTCGGCATTAAGTTACTTGACTAGGGCCACCCATAATCAATGGAAGAGCCCATACTCTGCTAGAGTCAGGGGACTGTTATTAGAGAAAAGAGATATGTTCATCTAGCCCTTAGAATAGGCAGTTGATAGTACACACATGACGGTGCCATGGATGGTCAAGGTGGTTGTTCTGACAAAAAGATTAAGGAGGGCTCTTCAGAGAAGACCACTCACTACACAGACTTTGGATGACATACAGAATTTCAACAAGGGCAGATAGTGAGAAAAAATCCCAGAGGACCAGCCTTAGTAAAGGTATCACAGCATCCCAGCTAAGCAGGGCGTGCTCGGGAGGAATCTGATGTGGTGGGAACCTGGCATTCGTGGTAGAAGTTGGTGGAAGATGACACAGGCAGCTAAGATTTGAGGTCCAACTTTGTGAAGCTGATACCGGAGCTGTGGCGATTGGGGGGCAGTACGGCATCTGATCTGAGGGTGGATTTGGGTTGATGGAGATAGCTGATAAACTTCAGGTATACAGGTGGATAGCCTTCCAGGGACAGTGTCACCTGCTCATATTCATGAAAAAGTCAGCATCCTGTACATCAGCATAGCAGCCACCATTCTGAAGGCTTTTTATTCATTATCTCTTGGATTTACCTTGCCCTGCAATGCAGATGAGGAAATGAAAGCTGAGAGAGTTTAAGTCACCTCCTCAAGGCCATCCAGCTAATGGATGATGGAACTCTGATTCAGACCAGGTCTGTGATTTGAAAGCTGTGCTCTTTGCACAACACAGAAGGCATTTCCCAGGAGGTTGTTTTCCCTTTCATCCTCACTCCTGGGAGGCCACCTTTGCAGGTGTGAGTGGACGATGAGGGTGTCACCTAGTGCTGATTTCACCTGTGGGGAGGTGGCCTCTACTGGGCCTTACCTTGCCATCACTGTTGACAGAAGGGCTGGAATACTCATAGGGGAAGGTGCGCACTCACCAAAGTGTAGTCATCGCAGGGGAAATAACTTGTATTTGGGGGCAATGGGAATAAGTCTCCTGTCTCGTGCTCTGTCACCATTCAAAGGCAGCCACAGTCTCAGCAAGGCATCCCCTTGCACATCAGGTGCAAACCAGTTTGGAACGGAACGAGCTCTTGGCCAATTAAGTGGTGTACGGGAGCCTTGATACAATTCCGAGGGTAAGGACTTGTGGACAGTTTTCCCTTTGGTTGTTTGCTTCTTTTGCGTTGTGTTTTGAGTTTACAGATGTTAAAACCACAGCTGGCTTCCTCCCTTCCATAAGGGCCCTTTGATAGCCAGTCAGCCAAGTTTTCTATTGTTATTTTTCATGGGGCTAATAGCTGCTGGCAACCACTTTGTGTTATTTTGTTCACGTAATTATTCACTGAGCCTGAAATACCCCCAGGTGACCATCAGCATCTGAGCTGTGGCTTTGCTCACTGGAGTCACCCCTAGAAAGTGGTTAAAACCAAGAGGACGGAATGGGGAACTTTTCCTCATGAGACTGATTCAGCCACGAAGAGCAGCACCTGACACACACATTGAGTTCTAGTTGAAGCTGAGTTGCCGTGACATGGTTACCCTGTGTTCCCTGAGTTCTGCCAGGTCTGTCTGGGATCCTAGCTCTTCTTAGAGAAGTGTTTTTGGGAAAGACAGGCTGGCCTGGTCTCCTCTCCTCATGACTGAAACTTAGAGCAGAGGGGCGCCTGCGTGGCTCAGTCGGTGAAGCGTCCGACTTCGGCTCAGGTCATAATCTCACAGTTCATGGGTTCGAGCTCTGTGTCGGGCTCTGTGCTGACAGCTTGGAACCTGGAGCCTGCTTCAGATTCTGTTTCTCCCTCTTTCTCTCTGCCCCTCCCCCAGTCGCACTGTGGCTTCCTCTCTAAAATAAATAAACGTTTAAATAATTAAAAAAAAAAAAAGAAACTGAGAGCAGAGTAGAGACCATTGAGCCCCACGTGTAAACACCCTCCTTTGTGGGTTTGTCTGTTCTTCACCAGCTCATCTGTGATTTATTTCCAGCACTGAGCAGAGCATAGAGGCTTGAAAGAGAAAACCCAGAGACTAGGACCTGCTCCCTGCTAATAGAGTAGCTGGGGAGAAAGCAAGTGCAGCTCCTTCCCCTTCATCTCATTACTTAGCAGTTCCTGGTATTGAAGTGCAGGGGTGAGGAGGGGCGAGGAGGGCCAGGCCGATGGGCCCACTGATGGGCACAAGTCAGACGGCAGGTAGAAGGAAGGCCTCGTGCTTAACCAGGGACTAGGGAATAGCTGCAAGGTTTCTGTTTGTGTGAAAAAGAGCCCTAGGAAGTGTTTTGAGTCTTAAAAAAATCTTACAAATAGAAGGAAGAAAGACTTTTCCCTTGGTAAGCTTCTGAGGACTACATTTCAAGGCTCTTGAGGACAGAATCGGAAGGAATTTACTTTCCCACTGGAAGGAGTTGCACATTGCGGGGAGGGGAGGCGGCTTTCAGTGCTGACACTGCACAGGGAGGAGCACCTCTCTCACGTAGGATCTGGAGGGAGTTCAGAAGTCCCAGAGGCGTTTCAGAGGCCTTATGGCGAATCACTCACTTTTTTACTTGGACTTGGATTTCCATTCAGTGAGTTAATCCAAGAGTCCTTATATACATAGGATTGTCTATGTGGCTGCCTATCTCTGCTTCTCCAAGTGGTAGTGACCTCTGAGCTCCCACCTGCTGCCTTCCTAGACTCAGGCTGTGTGCCGCTCTGGACTCAGCCTCCTTGGCTGTAAATGAAGATTATCACTGCAGCCTCCATAAGGTTTTTGGGAGGGTTAAAAGAGATAATGCATAGAAAGTACTCAGGCCTGTGACTCACACATAGTGATTGCACAATCAGTGGTTACTTTTTTGTTTTTATTATTAAAATTTTTTTAATGTTTATTTTATTTTTGAGAGAGAGAGACAGAGTACAAGTGGGAAAGGGGCGGAGAGAGAGGGAGACACAGGATGTGTGCCTGCTGTCAGCACAGAGCCTGATGTGGGCTCGAACTCACAATCCTCAAGATCATGACCTGAGCCAAAGTCAGCGCTTAACCAACTGTGCCACCCAGGCATCCCTTATTTTTTTTATTTTTTAAATGTTTATTTATTTTTGAGAGAGAGAGAGAGAGAGAGTTGGGGAGGGGCAGAGAGAGAGGAGGACAGAGGATCTGAACTGGGCTCTGTGCTGATAGCAGAGAGCCTAATGCCGGGCTCCAACTCACAACCATGGGATCATCATTACCATTAAGCTGAAGTTGGATGTGTAACCGATTGAGTCAACCAGGCACCCCAGTGGTTACTTTTTTATAGAAATGTTTTATTTTGGAATAATTTTTGATTTACAGGGAAGTTGCAAAGATAGTAGAATGTTCCCTCATTCTACCCTCAGCTTTAACAGTCTCCCCCATAGCATCTTCTGTAATGGTGGTACATTTGTCAAGAGTAAGAAACCAACTTTGGGATATTACTGTTAACTAAACTCAAGATTTTATTTAGATTTACCAGATTTTCTACCAGTGTCCTTTTTTGGTTTCCCAGTTGAATCCAGGGAACTACATTGTATTTAGACTTACTTTTGTAAAACTAATGTTTATTTAAGAGAGAGAGAGAGAGCACTCATATTCAAGTGGGGGAGGGACAGAGAGAGAGAGGGAGAGAGAGAATCCGAAGCAGGCTCTACACTCGGCATGGAGCCTGATTTGGGGCTCTGTCTCATGCTTGAGATCATGACCTGAGCTGAAATTATGAGTCAGACTCTTAACTGACCGAGCTTAAGGCTTCTCTTGCTGGTCTGTAGGCCTCTGAAATTAGCAGCAGTGTCCTCTCTCTCACCTCAAACACAGCACAGTCATGCTCATGGCCGGGCACAACTGAAGTCTGGATATGCAATCAATTTCTTTGCTCTGAAAACATCTTGCCTAAACTCTCTGTGCTCTGGGGAGAGCATTAGGGCTCGAGTGGCAGTCCTCATTGCTCCAGCAAACCTGGGCCTCCCAACTTTATGGAGGATGGAGGCTAGGGCATTTGGAAAAGGAGTCTTCCAAGCTTTGGGTACAGGGACATGGGAAGAGGCCACAAAGTCTTTGCACTGAGTCCATGGCTGGGAAGGGGTCAACTCTGGCTTCCCAAGGCTCCCAAGCCAGCAGAGGATTCCCAGCCAGCCTCGGTCCTCCCTCCCTCCCAAGCCAGGACGGGGTCCAGTATACTCTACGGAACGGGCCCTGTGATGGAACCCCAGGCCACAGCTCTTACTGAGACCTGACTCCTTGGAGCCCTCCTTGGAGGGCTTTGGCCCTCAGAGCCTTGTTAGGAAGTCCCACTGTAGATGTTTAGAAAGAGCTTTGTTCAGTTTCCTGTCAGGACTTGTGGTGGTGGAGAAAGGTGGTGACCCAGAGGGCCTAGGGCCTGCATGGCATCTTCCAGACTCAAGCTAGACCCTTCCTTTCTGACTTTAGGCCTTGAGGAAGCTTCCTAGAGCTCTAAGAGACAGTTCCAGCTTGAGATGAATCACCTCAGCAGCAGTCTCCATTCCTGGGTCTGTAGCCCCCTTATTAGTGCAGAACCTGGGGAGAGGTTACTTTTTTTAAAAAAAATGTTTATTTATTCTTTTTAAAAAATAGTTTAGTGTCAAGTTGGTTTCCATATAACACCCAGTGCTCATCCCCACAAGTGCCCTCCTCCATACCCATCACCCCCCCTTCCCCTCCCCCACAACCCCCTCCAGCCCTCAGTTTGTTCTTGAGAGAGAGAGAGACAGAGACAGAGCACCAATGGGGGAAGGGCAGAGAGAGAGAGGGAGACACAAAATCCCAAGCAGGCTCCAGGTTCCAAGCTGTCAGCACAGAGCCTGACACGGGGCTTGAACCCACAAACAGGGAGACCATGACCTGAGCTGTAGTGGGACGCTTAACCGGCTGAGCCACCCAGGAGCCCCAAGATGCTTGAGATGAAGACCCTTAGCCCTTGAAGAGGACAGGTCCCTGCCGCCCTCTTTCCTGACTTGCTCTCAGGGCTAGGTCTTAGGCCTGGCACTCTGACGTGGCACCATCCTGCTGTGGAGCTGTGCGGCCGACATCCAGACACGCCGAGTCTCGGAGTCTCACATCAGGCAGCCAGCCTGCCCGGCGCTGGGGGGTGGCTCACAACCAAGAATGTGCACTTAACACACATTCCTTCTCCAAACCCTAAGTGCTTAATATTTTGAAACCTCAAATCAGTTTGTTCTCTTAAAAACTAGAACCACATGCCTACAGAGGCAATGTACTGATGGGCTCAGAGTTTTCACATGTGAAATGGGAATGCTGGGGTCCAGAAGCTGGACCTTGCATAGCCTTGCATAGCCACTAAGCACCCTATGAGCTTCGGCAGGGCCCTGTCCATCCTGGGCCTTCGTTTCTCCACTCAAAAAACAAGGACACTGTGATCTTTAAGGACTTACCAGCTCCGCGGGTTTATGATTCTTGGGGGGACAGATACTCTGAAGTTGACTGGTTTATAGCAAAGTTTATTTGAAATCCATGAGGGCCTATGATTGCTTGTAAATGTTTAAGATGTGTTTTTTTAGTAAGTCTAAACACAAGCAAAAATGGCAAGAATGTAAACAGTCCTTAGAACCTTTCTGCTTGCTGGTGCCTGTGGATGAGGACAGTAAAGCTTGGAAGGGGGTGGGGGCGGGGGAGGGTTTGCAGAAAAGGGCCAGGAGGTGGCAAGCTGGTCTTCCGGGGCCCTTGCTCTGGTGGCCTGGGGGACTTACTCAGGGGGGGCTCAGAGCTGGTGCATACAGGCAGCCTGGGACACCTCCTTTCTCTGCTGCTTCAAGGCTGTCCCAGAAACAAGGGCTTGAAGCCTCCAGCCCTGACCTCCCCGCTCCCTTCTGAGAGGGTCCTATATACTCCCTGTCCACACACATTCCCAGCTTTGAATTCTTTTTTTTTTTTAATTTTTTAATGTTTTATTTATTTCTGAGAGAGAGAGAGAGACAGCGTGAGCGGGGAGGGTCAGAGAGAGAGGGAGTTACAGATTCTGAAACTGGCTCCAGGCTCTGAGCTGGCAGTCAGCACAGAGCCCGACGCGGGGCTCGAACCCACGAACTGTGAGATCATGACCTGAGCCGAAGTCGGACGCTCAACCGACTGAGCCACCCAGGCTCCCCCCCAGATTTGAATTCTGATCGGAGCCAAACAACTGGGAATAAGGTCCCCAGCTGACTAATTTATGGGAACATGGAGTGGAGGCAGTGGGGGTCAGACTCCGGCTGGTGACTGGCCCGCACTCAAGGATGTCTGACAGTCCTAACAGCTGCAGGAGTCACTACATGGGGGGCCTTTGTGTCTCTGGGATGAGATTGCTTTGGGACAGAGAAGGAGGTCTGTGACTAACAACCTGATTTAGACAGAAATCGCTGTACATGATCAACATGGTGTCAATTAGCCGAGGAACCTGCTGTGGGAGGGACATGAGACTTAAGGGCTTTATTTTTCCAGTCATTTTCTTGAATGTCTAGAAGGTACCTGAGTTGATAGTGGCTGGATCCTGGCAGGACAGAAGCAGCATCAGGAAGTGAACCACAGACAAGGAGGCGGTAACAAGTGGCAGACAGGGGCCCTCCCTGTGGAGGTGCCTTTACTCTGAGGCTTGAAGGGTGGGGAGGAGCCAGCGTGCTGAGGGAGGTGGGCAGAGTATCCCCAGGTGAAGGCTCTCAAGCCAGAAAGGGCTGGGCCAAGAGGAGTTTGAATGACAGGTGGGGAGGGGGTGCAGGCCTCAAAGATGCAGGTGTCAGGTTTGCTTGGCCGTGGTCCTGAGGAGAGGGTGGCTTGGAGCAGGGCAGAAAGAGGACTGTTTATGTGTGCCCAGCAGCATCCGAGAAGCAGACAAGCTTTGCCCGCTGGACTAAGCGGGGTATCCATGCAGCTTAAATGCCAGACTCTTGACTCAGAAGCTGAAAATCACAGCTCTCTGGGGACTCATTCAATCAGAGTGAATTAATGGAGACGTTCCCCACCTCCACCCACATCCCTCACCAGTCATCTCAGGGGCCTTTTCTTTTGTCCTTTTCTTGCGATTATTCACATTTCCCCAAACAGAGGCCTGTTTATATTTCCTGCCTTCCCATTGTTCTGCTGGCCCATAATTGCTTGAGAGAGACAGAGAGTAGGCAGAAGCTCCTCTTCAAGTGCCCTCCTCCTCCCCTCTGCGGTCAGTGAAGGAACCAGAGTGGGAAGAGGAACTTGGCCCTGACACACTGCATGTACTTGATCCAACTCCGGGAAGCTGGGCGTGCCGAGCCGGAAATGCACACGGGTGGGTCAGAGGTAGGACAGGAGAGAGTGATAGTTGTGGCAGAAGGAGGTAACGGTGCTGCCTCCTCTGCAGATTGTTGGGCTCACCCCTGCATAAACACCTCTTTCCCTGCAAAACCTCTTGGTCTTTAAGACCCAGCCCGGTGTCGGCAGCTCTGGGAAGCTTTGTCTGACTTCCTAGACCTTGTTGGAGCCTGTAGTCTTAGGATTGGTGGGTTCCTGTGTCCATGTGGTTCTCCAGGCCAGCACTGTAGACCCTTGCTACTCAAAATATGATCTGTGGGTTGGCAGCTCTGGCACCACTTAAAGTTGTTGGAAATATAGATTGCCTGGGCCTTCCCTAAGCCTTCTGAATCAGGATCTGCATTTCAAGAAGATCCCAAGATGATTTGTTTGCTCTTTAGACTTGAGGCTCATTAGACCTTCAGCAGCTGCTGCCCTAGACACTTTGCTTCTTCCAGGGATCAGACTCTGCTCTCCTAGGTGAGCCCGTAGGGGTAGTGCCCTAGAAACCCTCTTGAAGCCAAGCTGAGAAGGATTATGGCCATCTAGGCAGGGACTTGGTACATGTTGGATCTGACTTCTTTGGGGGAGGTGATGGGTGAACCAGAGCAGCAGAAGGTGGTGGGCAGGGGGAGAGCATTTATGAGCGGTTCATCCAAGCTCTCAAAAACCTTGGAGAGGGCTGTGGGTCTCTCTGGGAATGTTCATTGTCCAAGATAGTTTTCACTTAGAGAACCCTTGAACATAGATGTTTATGAAATCAAGACCATAACTTGGAGATGTTGCAAGATCAAAAGTGCAGTGACCAGTCTTCCTTAACACAAAGTTCTAGGGATCCCAGAGAGCTGTTTGCTTCTCCATTTCTTTCTTAAAGCCCGATGTACAAAGGGCAATGGTTGAAGAGCCCTAAATTGTGTCTAGCACTAAGATATCTCAAGGACCACTCTTCTTCTCTCCTCCTCTTTCCACCACCATACTCCAAGCTCTCTCAGTCATGGGGGTAGAGGCACTTTGCCCAGCACCCAGGAGGTCAGAGCTGCAGTGCAAGCAATTGAGGGTGAGACGCTTATTTTACATGGGAAGGAAGGAGCCTCCAGACACAAAGTGACTTCTCAGGAGCTAGCTGGGGTCCTAGGGGGGCTGCTCTCTCTGGGAAGGAAGATTTCGGGGCATACGATGACCCTGAGAGTAAAGTGGGGTTACATGCTAGTGGAGCGGAGCTGGAAAACTCTCAAAGTCACTGACTGTCATTAAGCACCTACTGTTAGCCTGGGCCTGGCTGGGTTCTGGGGAAATAAGACAAGACTGCCCAGTCAATGTCAGACTCACAAAGGTTGCTTTGTAAGGGTGGTTTGCTTAGACTTGACCAGAACTGAGAACACTCAGCCTGCCCCTACCCTTGGGTTGAGCTGATTATCTTGCTGGGGTGACAGAAGCTCGCATTATTTCTCCTGCTGGCAGTCTTTCCTGGTTACTCTGGCCCTGTCTCCTGATGAAGAGTTGCATGTGCTCAGATTATGTGTAGAATGACACCCTGCATGGGCTGGTCTGCTTCCTACCATGCTCTCTGAGCCCATCTCTTAGCCTCCCCCAGGTTTCAGTTTATTGCCATTCAGCTCCAAACTCATCTCATTCACCTGCTCTGTGATAATGGAGATGGGCTTTGTACATATTTCTGCATGCCAACTGACAGGATTGTAAGCCTTGTCAAGAGAGGACATTGAGGGATACTGAAGAAGGAGTTTCCTCTTTCTGATTCCCATGAGCCTCATTGACCAGACTCCAGGAGATCATGCTTTGTCCAGTGCTCAAGTCCTGAGAGCATATGGTTTGTGCTGTTTCAGGCTCCTTCAGGGGATGCCTCTCACTAGGGTCTGGCTCCTGTGGATGTGGGGCCTTGAACTCCTGCAGTGCCCAGTGGTTCGCAGCTTCTCCCAGCATCTTCTCTGGCAGTTACTCAGGGGATGCTACCAGCCAGGGAGTCTCCTTCTGAATGGCCTCCTCCAGCATGCTCTCAGGTGGCTTATAGAGAATTCTGAACTATGGCACTTCCCCATGGTCACCCTCTCCTGACATCCCAGAGGGCAAATTCCTGGCAAGTCCCAGTGGTGGGGTGTCTCTTCGCTTCTGTGCTCTCCAGGGAGCCATGGCTGGGCCCTCTCTGAGGTCGGAATCCCAGTCCTTGATCAGGCAGGAGGCTCTTCCTTGGTCACTAGGACACTACCTTCATTCTAGGGGTAGAGGCTTCTCCTATATCTAATATTCTTGTATTCTTTAGAGTTCTTTTTAACTCTTACTACTCAAGCCCCCATTAATCTCCTGTTAATCTAATCCAATCATCTATTAATAATTCTTTATATTAAATTTTATTTCCATTTGCATTACTGTGTGGTGTCTATGTCCTGAACGGACCCTATGGCAGAACGTTGAGCAATACACTTAGCTGGCCACTAGTGTGAAATGAGAGATGGCCAGAGGTATGGATCTATGTAGATTTATAGGCACTAATGGTTTGGCTGGATAGTCAGGGACTTGGGAGGAAACATGATTGGAAGATTACTGACAAGGAAATCTGGGGAAAGAGGTATTGAATGGACCTCTCTGCAAATGGGCACAAACTGTGAAGATATTTGTGTTTCCTGTGAATGCTTGAAGGGCATCTGCTGTAGAGAAGAGGCTGATCATCAGGTGGACAAAATTATATAGTCTGTAGACATCAGTCAACCTCTTTACGCAGCCACTCCTGGGCTCACTCAGTAAGCAGGTAGCAGACATGGAGACTATGCAGGGGCTTAGCAGTACAGGTGCTTATGCTGCTGTTAGGTGTGTAGCGTGCCTGCAGCAGAAACCAAGACCTGAGCCCTTGATATAACACCATTCCCTGGGGTAACCATCCAGCCACCAGCAGCAGGTTTTGATTACCTTGCACCTCTTTTGTCACGAAGGAGGCAGATAGGTGTCATCATTGGAATAGACATATTTTCTAGGTATGGATTTGCACACAGCGGGTCTGTAGCACCGCCATCCATGATTCACAGAATGCCTTACCTGCCACCATGGCATTATCTGTAGCATTGCTTCCAAACAGCAGCCCATTTCTTAGCAAAGCAGTATAGCAGTGGGCTAATGGCCATTCCATGGAATTAAGGGGTCTTACCACATTACCTGGACATGACTGGGTTAATTGGAAGGTGCAATGACTTACTTAAGGCTCAGTTGCAGTACCTTTTGTGCAACAGTGTCCTGAAAGGATGGGCTTCTGTCTTACATCATATAGTATATGCTTTGAATCACAAACCACAATATGGTGCTGTCTCCCCAACAACCCCACGGTCTCCCAACAACTCCCCAACATGGGGCCAGGAATCAAAGGGTATAAATGGGAGTTGCATCTCTTACTCTTAGGCCCATACCCAGAACTTTTGCTTCCTGTTCAGGTGTCCATGAGCTCTGCTGGTTTGTAGGTTTTAGTCCCCAAGTAGAGAGAATGCTTCACATGGGCTACAGCTGTGATTCCATGAAATGGGAAGATAAGACATTGCTACTCTGTGTTCCTTATGCCACTGAATGAACAAAAGAGAGTTGGCCTTCTGGCTGGAGTGATTGATCCTGATTACCCAGGGATTATTGGTCTGCAGCTACACAATGGAAGGAAAGGAAGAGTATTTCTGGAACCCAAAGGGTTCTCTGGGACACCTTGTTGTATTGCCATGCCCAGCAGCAGAGGTTAATGGGAAGCTATAGCAACTAAAGCACAGGCAGGTTGACTCAGAACTCTTCAGGAATTGAGGTTTGAGTCCCTCTACCAGGTTAAAAACCTAGCCAGCTGAGGTCTCTAGTGAGAGTGGGAGAAGCACGGAATGGTTAGTGGAGGAAGAAAGCCATACACAGCAATTTTGGCCCCAAGACCAGTTATACTCTATAGGACTCTGTTAGCTTTACATATTTTCTCTTGTCTAGTGTGTGTGTGTGTATGCGCGTGCGTGCGTGTGCGTGCACGCACTAATTTTTTCTCTTCCCTTTCCATTTTTATTTTCTATCCAAGATGTTGGAGGTTAGCTTTACAATGTAGTCTTTAGGTGACAGATTATTCATCAGGCCGCTGATGGATCTGAGGAGTAAATACAGCTATCGTGCTATATCCACTGGCCGTTGGGACTATGGGTCTCTTCCTTTTGAGAAGGTGTGGGAAATTCCTCACTTGGAAGGAAGACAGCTGTATCATATTAGGTGGAAAGAAGACAGCATTGTCTCATTGTTACATAGAAGTTCAAGTGTGTGCAGAAGTGCCCAGGGCAAAACTGAGTAGCCAAAGGAGTGGACCTACCCGTCTTCTGCTGGCTCTGTCAGAATGGAGGGTGGGCATGGGCTTTGCAAAGATGCTTTTCTTTGCCAGCTGGCACATTGTTACATCTGAGCAGGAGAGAGCCCTGAGGGGATGTGGAGGGGGAAGAGACCTCCTCTACCTGGTTCTAGTGTATCCCACACGCCAGGCTCCTGGAAGGTACACCGTCTCCAGCACTTGGCCCCTGCAGAGCTTGGCTTCTTGAGCTGCCGGTTCCTATAAGTTTGCTGCAGTCGGAAGTGCTTTGTGGCCAGCATTTTCTCCTGGCATCTTCTCTGGAAGCATCTGGAGTAGTGGGCATGCTGCCAGCAAGGCATCTATATGTGAGCATCTATATATATATATATCTCTGTGGCATCCTCCTGGGTAACTCTGGGGACAATCCTAAGCTATGCCACTTCTCTCTGGACGGGACCTACGAGCGCATAAGTTGAACAAATCGGAGGGGAAGGCAAGGTATGAAGTCCCACCATTATGAGTGAAATGGAAAGAAGGATTTGTTTTAGGGACGAAGAGTGAATGCAGGTGTGGGAGCTGATGAGGGCATCACCAGAAAGCTATCTTCCTTGCATCTCATTTGGGCCTGAGGTTGCTGTAGGTCAGAGGACTGGTGGATAGGACGAAAGCTGGACGTGAAGTGGGGAGAGCAAGGACAAATAACCTATGTGTGATGGTTAATTTTATATGTCAACTTGGTGTTGCTCCAGTAGCCAGTTACTTAATCACACACGAATCTAGATGTGGTTAGCATCTCTAATCAGTTGACTTTAAGAAAGAGAGATTACCCGGGGCGCCTGGGCGGCTTAGTCGGTTAAGCGTCCGACTTTCGCTTAGGTCATGATCTCACGGTTCGTGGGTTCGAGCCCCGCGTTGGGCTCTGTGCTGACTGCCAGCTCAGAGCCTGGAGCCTGTTTCAGAGTCTGTGTCTCCCTCTCTCTCTGACCCTCCCCTGCTCACGCTGTCTCTCTCTCTCTCTCTCCTAGAAATAAATAAAACATTAAAAAATATTAAAAAAAAAAAGAGAGAGATTACCCTTAATAACATGGTTGGGCCTCATCCAATCAGTTGAAGGCCACGAGAGCCACAATGGAGGTTTCCTTGAGAAGAAGAAATTCTGCCTCAAAGACTGCAGCATCCAGTCCTGTCTGAGTTTCCAGCTCGCCTACATAGACTGTGGGAGCTCAGCCCACCCCACTCCTGCGCGTATTCCTAGCAGCTCTGAACACAAGGCTTGGCCCAGAGTAGATGCTCGATAAATATTTCCTGTCTTGAAACGACAACCATCTGTCGGAGTCGGTGTGAACAGAGCTCTGCCTTGGGGCAGAGGCGGAAGCTGAGGGACCGAGGAGGGCCTTTCCTGTCCTTAGATCCTATGACAGGGAGCAGGAAGCTCTCCAGATTGGGAAGAGGTTGTTGGGAGACAAAGTGGGAAGGCAATCTGAGATCTATAAAGTAAAAATGAAACTTTAGGGGGGGTGCTGGATGAGAAGCAACTTCGGGGAGAGATTTGAAACTTCAGCTTTGCTGGAGTGCTCGCTGCAGGTGAGGGCTTATTGTTGGCTGCTCTGAAGGGTCAGGCGTTTTCTCAGAGCTTCATATTTATGAATCCCTAGCACCTTCCCATCCACCCCACCAGAGAAGTTCTGTGTGATCTTGACTCACAGATAAGGAAAGGGAGGGACAAAGAGGGTGAGTAGTTGGAGAAGGCTTCACTTTGCCCCTCCCTTGGCCCCTCAGGTGTGCTTCTTCAGGGACGCCCCTCAGGCAAAGGGAAGCCGTCCCTCTGTCTGTCACGTCTGATTGCAGTACAGCCCCCCACTTGAAGTTTCTGGAGTTCACCAAGAAACTCCCAAAAAGGCTGAGTGAGTCTCCTGTCCTCCCTGGGACCCCTGGTATGCTCTACATCAGCCCTGGTGGTCTTCGGCGTGGGGACAGATTTCTGCACAAATCTTTTCACCCAGAGCGGCAGGGCTGGCTTTGTGACCACATGTGCAATTCATAACATTTGCGTTTTCCATGGGACTTGGTTTCCAGAGCATTTTGGCTGGAGCACTGTGAGCTTCCAAGAATTTCAGCCGAGAAATGCTGTCCACAGGTCGCTCAGCTACATACATCCTTCCCACGGCTGTGAAGCTTGGCACGGGTGTTGTGTTACTGCTCCGGGATCGGACTTGGAGTTACATTTTATTAATAATCTTTTCTGCAAGGATTTAGATGGGGGATGGGGTCTGGACCCACTCTGGTGTTTCCAGGTTCACCGTTATTCCCTGCTGATACACACATTTGGCCTCTCTCTGTCCATTTCTGACCCTGTTTGCCATGTTCACTCATGGTTTCTGTCTCCTGAGGGCTGGTCCTTGTGCGGTGCCTGGAAATAAAAGTGTGATTATGTTTATAGTCTATAGATTCGAAAGCTTACTATAAATTTAAAACCACCACATGAGTTGGATTTAAGAACTAGGTTTACTTTTTTTTTTTTTTTTTTTGGTCTAAATCAAAATAATCCTGACTTCAAGGCCAGAGCCTGGGGTTGTAGGATTTGATTTTGGTCACAGTGGGGCTGTGTGCTGTTCTCAAGCCACATTGGCCAGCAGCCCCAGGGAACTGGCCCATGGCCCTCACTGGCCATCTTGTCCACCCACACGAGGTCTGGAGTGGACGGTGTTACTCCTTCCGTACCCAGTTCGAGCTTTGGAGTTTTGCTGAGATGACTGGGTCCTGGGTCCTGATACCCCATGTAGCTACTTCTCCTGGGGGTCTGCTGTCTTCTTCTGTGCTCACAGGACACTGGATCCTGCCAATCATGGAGCCCCTGGCCCTCTGTCTTATTCACCCCCTCTGCTGTAGGTTTTATTATATTCCTCCAAAATAGATATGTTGGAATCCACTACCTTGGAAAGTGACCTTATATGGAAATAGGGTCATTGAGATGTACTTAGTTAAGATGAGGTTATACTGGAGGACAGTGGGCTCCTAATCATGACATCCTTAAAAGATGAAAATAGAGACATGGAGACACACAGGGGGAAAGCCATGCGACGACAAAGACAGAGATTGGAATGATGCAGCTATACGCCAGGTGTCTCCCGTTCCCAACAGACCACCAGCACTGAGGAAGAGGCCAAAAACGATTTCCCTGCAGAGGTCTAGGGAAGCATGATCCTGCTGACACCTTGGCTGGGGACTTCTGGCCTCCAGAAGAGCAAGGTGATCCATCTCTGTTTTAAGTCACTCGGTTTGTGGCACTTTGTTGCAGCAGCCCTAGGAAAATAATACACCTTCCCCTCTCAGGGGTGGCCACTTTTCTGTCCCTCATGTGTCCGCATCCCACCGTGCAGGAGAGTCCAGCGTAGCCCCCCTCACTGGGTATTTGTACTCGGTGTGGTGGCTGATGCCCTTTATTGAGGGTAAGTGTTGCAGAGGTGATGTGGAGACCAGCCACTTTTCCTCTATTCACCAATCCTGTTACCTCGTCTCTCTTGCTCTTCAATTCTAAGCAGAGCTGCATTGCATAAGCAGGTGACCACGTTAGTTCACATTTGGAGCCAACATCCAAATGTATGGATTTCCTTCTCTGTTTGCTCTCAGACCACAGAGGCCAAGCTGGGACCCAGGCTTGATCAGAGACATTTCTCCGAATGCTGATGAAGCAGGGCTCCCTGTGGGAAACGTCAGACTTGCGAGAGTCAGCGTTTGTGAAATGCAGGCTCTTCCACAGTATCATGGTGCATGGCAGCCATCATTGGGCATGAGCTGTGGGATAAAGAAAACCTCTAGTCAGCTTCCTTGTCCTTTGAGTGTACAGAGAACAGTGTTGGGATATGATTGCCCCTAGCCTTGGGCTCTGTGGGTGCTAAGTGTATAGCTCTGAGTTTTTGTCTTTTTCTCCTTGGTGCTCTTTCCAGAAAGCCCCAGCCTTAAATTTCTCATCTGAAACCTCTCAATTACCTTTGGCATTAGGGTTCTGTGCCTGGATGACCCTTGTGGTCTTTTTTTGTTTTAATGTTTTATTTATTTCTGAGAGAGAAAGAGAGACAGCATGAGCAGGGGAGGGTCAGAGAGAGAGGGAGATACAGAATCTGAAACAGTCTCCAGGCTCTGAGCTGGCTGTCAGCACAGAGCCCAATGCGGAGCCCGAACCCCATGAACTGTGAGATCATGACCTGAGCTGAAGCCTGCTGCCCAACTGACTGAGCCACCCAGGCGCCCCTTTGTGGTCTTTAGCTACTTGGCTCCCACCCAGTCCTTGGAGAGGGACGACTTTCAGACTACCCTTGGCCTGTATGGACTTAGCCCTGGGCTGCATGTCTAGTCCTGCTCCGTGAACTGGGGTGAAGATGAGGAGGTCAGTTCTGGTCCAAGAGTGAAGCCCCAAGCAAGAGAAGTAGGACTGAGCCTTGGCTCTGAGATGCCATCTTAGACTGTTTGTCTTCCAAGAGCTGTTCGTTGAATAGATACCATTTCCCAGGGCGCATGTGCCAGGAAGAGTGGAGCCGGATGGACCCCCCTGCCCTCCTGCATTCACACTGAGGTGGATCGCAGCAAGAGAAAAAGCAGAAAGACAAGACAGGAGGTCCTGTGCTGGAAGGATTAGAAACAGTGGGAGGTAGAGAGCTCTGAGTCAAGAGAGAGGCTGCACAGTGCCTAGTGCCCCCGGCATGTTGTCACAGACCACTGGCGCCATGCCGCTGGGGTGGATGGTGGCAGATCTCTTTGGGAGCATATCAAACAGTCTTCTGGATGTTTCCAGTGAAGGGGATGGAACTAATACAGTCTTCAGCTGAATAGCATTCTCCAATGAGATGAGATCTGAGGGAAAGGGAGATATACAAATAGAAAGAGAAGGGGTGGAAAGAAGAAAGGCTCATACTGGCCTCCTGACTGCCCTTCCACAAAGACCACAGTCCCCAGGCAGGGCGGAGTGACGCCTCTCGCTGGGTCACTGGGTAGTGACCACCCTCACCGAGGCCTGTCTCTTCAGTTGCCACCGAGTGTGAGAGCTGTGCATTGGCTTCCTGAGGATGTACGTGTGGGTTTCTGTGATGAGGTGTCTGCGATGCTTCTGGCAGCGGTCAGCATGGGGGACATCCGTCACAAAGTGACTGGAGATGGCAGTCCCCAGTGGGCTCTTGATCTTCATGTTACGAGTTCCCTGCAGCCTGGCAGGCCCTGCCGTGCTGTGCATGAATAGCTGCTGGCATAAGTCTGGTGTGGATGTTCTAGAGAGGAGTGTCAGCACTGCCACCAGCAGCCAGCTGGAGGGGTATGTTAGCCTAATGAACCAACCATTAGGGGAGCCCTCGTTCACCTTAGAACTTTCCAGCCTTTTACGGAAATGGCTGGTTCACATGACCTAAACCAATCATTGGCTTCAATCAGAAGGATGTGACCATGTGGTACACACACACATCTCTCCCTCCTTCCCTCCCTCCCTCTGTCTCTGTCTCTGTCTCTGTCTCTCTGTCTCTGTCTGTCTGTCTCTCTCCACACACACACACACACACACACACACACACACACACAGGAGCTTTGGGGCTTACCCTTGGGCCATGAATTTGCAGACTGTTGATTGACATTATCTGTGCTGATCTAACAACCAGATAGTTCCCTTCTTAAGACATTCTGTGAAAAGCAGGATTCTGGTTTGGCTCTTGGCTCTTAAAAGTCAACTGTAGTCAAGAGGCTGCTCTTCTGGTCCTGCTACAAGCCAGCCCTGGGTTCCCTACTGGGAGTCTTCATATTTTGTTCTTTTCCATCAGTGCTGCTTCATGAGATTATTTCCTTCTAATAGGGTTGTGTTTGTGGGAGGCGTGTGTGTGTGTGTGTGTGTGTGTGTGTGTGTGTGTGTGTGTGTGTTGTAAGCCAGGATTCTGGAACTAAAGAGAATTAACTGTTGAAGCACAAATAATTTTGGTAAATAGCTGCACTTGGTGTTGGTTGCCTCCACTCACCTCGCTCTCTAGTCTTTTAATTGTGCAAATGTTATTTTTTTTAAGTTTATTTATTTTGAGAGAGAGAGAACAAGCAGGGGAGGAGCAGAGAAGGAGGAAGAGAGAGGATCCCAAGCAGGCTCCACACTGTCAACGTGGAGCCTGATATGGGGCTCAGACCCAGACACTGTGAGATCTTGACCTGAGCCGAAATCAGGACGCTTAACAAACTGAGCCACCCAGGTGCCCCTAATTGTGCATATTTTAACCAGAATGCACTCCTGGTCTGCATGTGTAAAATTTGACTTTGGCTTCTTCAGCAAGGTCTTAAGCTTGGAAATTTTAGCAATGGAGAAGGCTTCCCCCTACCCCCTTTAATTAAAACCTTTCTGAGATTCACATGCAGTTGTAAGAAATAACACACAGAGATCCTCTGCACGCTTCACATAGTTTCCCCCAATGATCACGTCTTGCAAAACCATAGTACAAATGTCACAGCCAGGATAACGACAGTGATAGTTGAGATACGGAACAGCTCCTTCACCCCAGGGACCCCTGCCCCGCACCCCCACCCAGCTGCATCCCTGGTCTCTGACAGCTGCCGCTCTGCTCTCTGGTTCTGTAATTTTGGAAGACCTGGTTTTTTACCAAGCTAGTCTTGGTGAGGTTGGCTTTATTCTTCACTAGCTCCCTAAGGCCTCTGCCACTGGGCTACATAGGAAGTGAGGTGTGCTGCTCTCTCTGCTCTGCCCACACTCAGCATTGTGCTGCGGTGGCTAAAGCCTTGGGCTCTACAGGAGTAATTAGCGCAGTGACCTCAGCCTAGTTGCTAGCCCTTTGTATGCAAAATGGGGGTGATAACAATAGGACGCAGCAGGAATTAACAGATCCAAATAATAAGGACAGTGCCTCGTGAGCTCTGATGTCACCCAAATCACCTGGGTCCTGGGGTGCCTGAGAGTCTGCATTTTCCCCAAACTACCAGGCAATGCTGATATTATTGGTTGTGACACCACACTTTGTAGCCAGGACTCAGAAGGGCACCTGATACAGTATAAGCACCCAACAATCTCTGGGCATGTTTCTCTAGCCTCAGCCTGACGCTGTGTTGGATAGAACCTGGCACAGTGAGTCTGAGCTGCAGGGCTCAGAGCCTGGAGTGCCCTTGGCTTTGCCAGTCCCGGGGCTGGACTGGATCCCAAGCAGGAGGCTCATGTCTGGGTGAAAGGGTGTGGACGTGACCCGGTCCCCGAGTCCTGATCCCCAGGCTCATTCCTGGGGGAAGAGACATGTCTCAGGAGTCACTTTTCTCTTACCGGCTTCTCCTGCTTCTAGAAACACAGCTCCCGCAGGAAGCTCCCTTCTTCACCTGGGTAGGCAGGTGGGGAATGAGAGAAGCGAGACCACCAGTGCTCACTCAGGTGTCAGCAAGCACTTCTAAAGTGCCCAAGGTTGTCTTGCCCTTCATGCATCAGGGACAATAATGGGAGAGATAGTTGTGGCCTGGGAGCAGCCCTGCAATGTGTCCTTCTGGAGTCTCTGTGCCCCAGTTGTCCGTGGCTACGGCTCCTGAGCGGGCCGCCTCGGGCAAGGTGAGCCAGGCTGGGGCTGCTTCTGTCCAGGGCAAGTTGGAATGCCACCATCCGGGCATTAAATCGCTCAAGTGAGACAGTCTTGTAAAAATGCAAGCTGCACCTGCGCCCAGCAGGTTAAAAGTGCTGCCCTCTTTTCCCTCCACGCCCGCCTGTTCTCCAGGAGTAAGCACTGTCAGCACATTGTATCTTCCCGACACTATTTCTATGGGCGCAAAACATATGTTAATATAGAAACAGTAATGACTCATACTATACACATTGTCTCACAACTGCACCTTGCTCTTGTCACTTCGGAGTAAATCCTGAGTACCATATGGCCGCCCAAATCCGGAGAGCTGCCCCACCCTCCCTGACAGCTATGTACAACAGCGCAGACACAGCACAGTGGACTCACATCGTGCGCTAGTGAGGAACGTTTCATTTCTCTCTGAATTTTTAACCTTATAGGTTGCGGTGAACATTCTCTAGGACGGGTGTCTAAGCAAATGGCTAAGCCTCTGTATTTTTGATAGGTGGTGCCCTCCCAAAAGAGCATAACCGCCACCATAGACCTTCCGCTTACTGCGTATACGTATCCCATTGGCAAAGCCCCTGCTGTGTCAGGGTATTGGCAGGCCCTTCAGTCGTTGTCATTCTTCAAGGGGAAAAACATCGTCCTGTGCTCACCTACAGGTGCGTGTCTGGATTCCCTAGGAAGGCAGAGCGGCCGTTCCTTCTGATGTTTATGTGCCACCCGCAGCTCATGAAATCAGGTCTCCAGCAGCCCCCTGGCCACTACGTCAGCTCCCCTCTGAGGAGGCACCATCAAGGGCTTCGCCGGAGGAGGTGAGCGGTATTTATTTGTCTAACGTGAAGACTCTGTGCAGAAGCAGTTGCTATGGCCCCCGAGGGCTTGCAGCTCCTGCTGGAAGCAAGAAGAAAGCTTCTGTATGACACCAGACTCTCTCTGTTCTGGTAACTGTTAATCGTCATTCTGTGTCTGTGATAGTGCAGCTCTGGCTAGCCCGCCTGCGGCCAATGAGAGGTCATTCATTCATGGACCTGCATGGTCCTGGGGCAGGGTGATGTGGACGCGTGCCATGGGAAGAGCCCTCGGCTGGGGGCCAGCAGGCCCAAATTCGAGTTCTGGCTCTCCCTGTGGGGGGTACAGGTGACAGTGCCTTCGCTTCCCTCATCTTTGCCATCCTGCATCTTTGGACCTGCCTCATCCTGTCCTGAGGCCTCACGGCACCGTTGGCTTCTGTGGCAGGGATTTTACCAGCTGTTCCCCAGCCCCTACGACCGCTCTGCTCCTCTGCCCATGAAGGTCCCTGTCTACGCATTCAGTTCCCCCCAGTAACACCCACTGGAGGCAGCTTCAGTGTATCCCCAACCAGCCAGCTTTTGCACTGTGCTACTTACAATTACTCAAACAGTTTTATTTTTCATTTAATTTATTTTTATGACGTTTATTTATTTTTGAGAGACAGACAGAGCATGAGTGGGGGAGGGACAGAGAGAGAGAGGGAGACCCAGAATCTGAAGCAGGTTCCAGGCTCTGAGCTAGCTGTCAGCACAGAGCCTGACATGGGGCTCAAACCCACGAATTATGAGATCGTGACCTGAGCTGAAGTCGGACGCTCAACTGACGGAGCTACCTAGGTGCCCCAATTACTCAAATAATTAAGTACTTTCTGGTCTCTTTTCAACCTCAGCATTATTGCCATTTTGAGATAGATAATAGATCATTCTCTGTGATGGGGAACTCTCCGGTGTATATATAGAATGTGGTAGCAGCACCCTGGCCTCTTCTCATAGCATCACCTCCCCAGTCGTGACAATGGAAAATGTCTTCAGACACTGCCTGAGGACTAATAGTCCCCTGGGAGACAGAATTGTCCCCTGTTGAGAACCACTGATCGAGAGCCATTTTGTTTTATCTACATGGAAAGCCTTCTCCCCTGTCTCCCCACCATGAATTTGTAATTTGGTGATAAATTTGCAAAAGCAAATTATAGAAAAGTATGCACTGTGATTGTTATATATGCAAGTGAATAGGGACTGGAATAGAATATGCAAAGATGAACATAGTTATGTAAGCTCTGTTTCCTTGTGCTACTCTTGTGGGGAGTTAAAAATGTGGCTACTTTTTATAGAACCAGCCATTTGGGTTTCTTTCACTTCCACTTGTTATTGTAGGATTCTGGCCCCAGAAATTCCCGGGACTGCTTAAGCTCCTGTGGCTCCCCGGAAGAATGCCATGACAGATACGTCGCCTCTCCCATGGGATCTGCCCCAGCCTCAGACACCTGTCAGGCTAGGAGAGGCCCCTACACGAGGCACCTGCCAAATAGCAAGGGCCTCTGGCAGGCACCCTGATCCTGGAGGTCCTGCATCTGGGTGCACCCTCATGGTAACATTGTCTCTTGGTATTGTCTGCAAAGCCATGGATATGGAAGGCTGGGCTGCGACACAATCCAAGGGACACCTACTATGACAGACTCCTCATTCTGACCACCTTGGCTTTGGTACTGATCCAGTGTGTTCTGCATGATGCTCTCTCAACAGGCTCTTGGTGGCCCGACCCATGGCCCTCTGGGCAGGCCCAAACATGTCTGAAACGAAGTGGTGGGCATGGACCAATCTAGAATGGACACTCGCCTTCAGTGGGAAGGGGGATTATGAGTGACTTGTTTCAACAGAAGCAAGTCTTACTATTATATTTTTAAATGCTCATTATTATATTTTTAAAAATATCTGATCATCCCCAAGTCCTGCCTCCAAGACTTCTGACCTTCTTTCCACTAGACCTCTCCTCTCCCAATGTGACAGAATGTCAACTCTCATGCTACTTCAGAGTCCTACAATTTGACCCTCTCATGGGCTCTGCTCATAGCATAGTTATTTGGGTACTTTTTTCTTCCCCTCTACTGTGTATACTCCTTGAACACACTGAGTTCCTGAAACCCACTGTGGGTGCCATCACTGTTTGGTGAGACTTCACTGTGTGCCTGGGCTCCATAAGTACTTGACGTTCCTCCTGAGCCATGAATTGATGACAGAGGCAGACTGTAGGTGACATAAGGTCCTTCTATGGGACAGCCAGGACACAGATATCTTAAACCTGCTTTGCCGCCATTTCGTTGGGACCACAGTCGGCTCTTATAAGTTCCCCATCTCAGTGTCCCATCCATAAAAGAGAGGAAACAGCCCCCACCCCTGGGATTGGGTGAGACTCTATTTAAGTGCACTGAACCACTGAAAGGAAAACGTCTCCATTTATTCAAGGGCTATTTTCAGTAATCGGTGCCTTTTAGACCAGGAAACCAGCAGAATCGTTTTTCAGTAAAATACCCCAGTGATCGCCTGTCTTTAGGTATCTTTGACATAAAGAGCTTATGTTCAGGAAGAACTCAGCGGGTTAGAAGTGAGGATTGAAATCCAATTCTAATCACTCCTGGCCTCGATCCCTGTGTTCCTCAGATGTTTTCCTGTGATCTTGGGAGAACTTCTGGATGCAGGGACCAACTTACAGCCATGGCCAAAATCTGGGGCCCTTACTCTGGGACACGAGGCCTCTGGCAAGCTCTGACTGCTAATGGAAGCCTGTCATTGAGGAGATTAGAGAGGGACAGTTTGGGGTAGGAACCTTCCTCGTTCAGGAGCCCAGCTGAGGATTGTGAGTGACCAGGCATTGTAAGTGCTGCTTCTCAGGAAAGGGCAAGTCATCCTCCGCAGGCTCCACTGATTTTGGAGGAGTGAGGGCACAGCGGGTGTTGATCCCAGGGAGGGGAGGAAGGATTTGTGGTGGGAGGCACGGCTGTAACAGTGCCGCACTCATCCATAGTCTCTGGAACGAGCTGACCGTGAGCAGGTTTCCCGGGAAACAGAGTAGCAGCCCTGGGAGCAGATTTTGAGAAAGTGTAATCATCTGGGAAGGAAGTCTTTCCAGTGGGTGTCACAGCTCGTCTGGGTCCTCAAAGGGAGTAGGGGAACGGCACCTTGTTCCTGCTGTATTCGTCCCATGCCACGTAGCCGAGCACCAGCGAGTCTCGTGGGTTCTGAAATGTGCCCCATGCTTTGCTCCATGAGCCTCTGTGCCCTTGCCACGTATCTGCATCCTCAACCGTGTTCTCCCACAAGCGCTCTGCCTGGTGTCTGGCACACGCAGCAAGCACCAAATGAACGTGTTTGAGTGAAGTCTCGGTCATAAAACCCCTGCCGTTTTCAAGTTGTGTCCCGACAGCAAAGCACACTCTCATTGTCTCTTCAGAAACAGTGACCTCCTCGGGGCATCTGTGAGGGGAAGTCTTGGTTGCTGTTTTACTCACTCGCCTGCATTTCGTGACCTCCTCCTCTGTCCCATCACGATGCCAGATCAGAGACCTAAGGACAAATCGGACGTGGCGCCTTCCCTCCGGGAGCTCTTGATCTAAAATTAATAGAGATGGGGCGCCCGGGTGGCGTAGTTGGTTAAGCGTCCGACTTTCGCTCGGGTCATGATCTCGCGGTTCGTGGGTTCGAGCCCCGCGTCTGGCTTTGTGCTGTCTTCCTGCTCTGAGCCTGGAGCCTGTTTCTGTCTGTGTCTCCCTCTCTCTCTGATCCTCCCCTGCTCGCGCTGTCTCTCTCTCTCTCTCTCTCCTAGAAATAAATAAAACATTTAAAAAAAATAAATAAATAAAATTAATAGAGAGAAAATGGGCTCGATTCAGTATGGTGAGTGCTCTGCCGAGGAGTGTCCCATCTCCCAGGGAGTGTAGAGAGGCATTTTTTAAATTCCCTCAGATTCCACCCTTCTGCTCTCTTCTCACTGTCGATTCTTGATATCCTGGGTACTCCCGCTTCATGCCATCCTCCTTTCCTCTTCTAAGTTGCTCTTTCTCATCTGCTTCTAAGAAATTGGTTGAATTTGAAACTGCCTGGCTGCATATTATAGGCTCCCAGGAATCCGTTTCATCCCCATACCGAGTCCCATGCTCAGAGACCCTGATCTAATTGTTGAGGGTAGGTTCCAGACTCCCTGGAGGTGCCGACAGGCAGCCAGGGTTGAGAACTGGTTTATAGGTGGCTGCAGATTCTGACAAGGTTAGGGGATGGCCCTAGTCTCACCTGTGGAGCTGAGCATGCAGGCTTTGTGACGGCTCTTTCCCGAGCACAGAAGCACCCCACAAGCAGTCGTGATGTGGGTGAGGTCATTCCTGATCAGGTGTTTACAATCTCTGCTAAGCATTGCTGGTGCTAACAAGGGGCCAGAGATTTTGTACTCAGAGCCAAATCATCAAAACTCAAATCATCAAGCCTAGAAACTGAGAGGCTTCAAGGTTCATGGCTTACAAACTGAATATAAGCTCTTTACACACCCAGAAAAGTTAAATTAATTTGCCATCCATAAAATGTATCTCAGAGGGCAAAGTTACCAAAGTTAGTGATGATCTGTCACCTTATAATCCTCGAGAGACTTTTCTCTTGCAAATCAGCCTTGTTATGCTCTGGCCACATCCAGCTGTCAGCGATGGGAGTCACCAGGGCAGCTCTCTGGTGCTTTTTGGCATGCTCCTATCAGATCATTTTGGTCAAACGGAGATCATTTGTTGGGCACCTACCATGGGCCTGGCATAGAGGAGCATGGACACAGATAAGCACAGGTGCTATCCTTGAGGTCCTTGCTGCCTCATGTAGATGTGCTCTAACTATTCTAATGTATGAAGAGTGAAATCATAATCCAGGAGATAACTCACAGCTGCCTCCTCCGGCTGTGGGCTCACACTGAGCATCACACAAGCGCTGAAGAAGTCAGCCAACAGGAAGCACATTAGGGCTCTGTTCCCTGAGCCTGAAAACACACAGCATTATTAGTGTGTTTTCATTCAGGAACAGGTAATGCAAAGATTAGGCAGAGCAATTTAATGCAACAAGTGTATAATTGGGTGTCAACTGTGATGGAGGAGGCAGAGATGAAATACTCATGGTCTTGACCTTAAGGAAGTCACAGCTTGATGACAGCGGGAAGGCAGGTCCTTGGGTTATTCTAATAGAAAAGAAAAAAGTAATAGTGGCAGCTACCCTTTGGTGAACACTCAGTATATGCAACGTACAGTGCTCAATTCTTATCATGCTCACATGTCACACCCATGCACTTGTCAGTGCTCTTGACCTTTGAGAAGACAGGCTGTGGGAGGTAAGCTCATGTGCCTAGAATCACACAGTATAAGGAGCCTTCCTGAGGTCCATATCCAGGCCTGTCTCCATAGCCTGAGTGCCCAACTTCTGCTGTGCATCCGAAGAAGAGAGGCATGCAGGAGATTCTCTGCGATTGGAGGGGGAGAGGACGCTCCAGATCTGGGCTGGATTTTGTTCTCCCAGAAGCAGCCTTGAGACCAGGATTGGAGCACAAGTAGCTTCTTGGGAGTGGTGCTGGTAAGAGTAGTGATGTGAGCCAGAGAAGGGAAGGGAAGGGCACCATGTCAGGATTCGTAATCCAGGAGTCCTTCCTGTGGGTAACTGAATGTCAGCCCCCTCTGGGCGTGCAGTGAGATGGTGCACATCACGCCTCAGAGTGATGCGGGGCGGTGGAGACGCTGGAGATACTTGTTCACCCTGCCATCACCCATCATTAGTTGAGGGCTGTTTCCAGGCGCTTTAACTCTCTAGCGGAAAAGGCTTGGCATTCTCAATGAACATCTGTATGCATCTAGTTGAGAGCACTGCTCTAGGCCGGTCTCTGGCTGTGGCCCCTGGAGGCCCAGGGCTGAGGGATGGAATGCAAGTCCTCCCCCCCCACCTCCACTGGGGAGGCAGCATGTGGTACTCGAGCTTGCAGAACCACACCCTCACCACTGGCTCCTCTTCAGAATTAGAGGTCTCTGGGCTCCACAGGGGCAAATTAAGGCCCAGCAATAGAGAAACTTCTTACTCGTGAATGAGCATGAGTACTTTACAAACCTTCTCTCTGTGACCAAAATGATGTCCCAGCCATTCAGAGATCAGTGATCTGAGAATCTGTGAGCAAACTGGTGTAGAAGACTTTGTAGGCAGTGTTACAAGCTATAGTGGATTTGAGGGCCGTGGGCCTGGATTTGATTGTCACCTTTGGTGCCGTCAGCCAGGCCAGCCTCTCTGGGTTCTTGCTGACCAGCTAGCCTGCAACACCCCATCTCACCCAGCACAGATCTGGTACGCCTTCTGGGGAACCCATTGTGGGGGCTCATGAATAGAGCTGCTGCCAGGAGGCCTCCCAGAGCTGGGTGCCAAGTGCTGCAGCACAGTCTTGTCCAGGGACAGACACAGAGTGGTGGAAAGGAGCGTGGGCTTGGGAGCCAGGGGCGGGGACAGCACTGCTCTGCCGTTTACAGGCTGCATCACTCCAGGCAAATCCCTCTGTCCTGTTGAGCCTCAGTTCCCTTGTTTGTAGAATGGAGAAAGAACGACTCCCTTCTCAGTGCTGGTGTGGGAATGAAGTCAGCTAGTGCACGAACGCAAGGCCTCTGTCAATGTTAGCTACCTGTTATCATCACTTTGCCCCGACAGGAATCCCACTCGGTGGGGGCAGGCGGGAGCACTCCGGTGCTTTGTGAGCCGCCTGGAGGAAGTCCTGACGTCATGGGAGCAGATGCTCTTTGCCTGTCTCTGGCTGTAATTGTCAGGCTTTGTTCTCTTCCACAATTAGATGTATCGGGTTCAAAAGAGACATTGTCTCACACTAATGAATAGATTAATAGCCTCCCTCCCCAGATGCAGGAGACTTTATCAGCCTCTTGAAATGTTGATGACATCTCAGGGAGGGAGCTTTAGGGAGCCACTCGTAAATAAATCATTCATCCCTGCCGCACCTGAGCCCTGTGCTTGGCTGAGAGGTGGGAGCTGGTGGTCATGGTACAGGAAGTGGCCTGGGGATCAGTCCGGGGGCACATGCAGTGGGTGCCTGCGGGCTGGGCTCTAATCAGCTCTGTGGGGAAAGATGAAAAACCCGACTCTGATATCAGAGGACAGGATAAGGGCTGAAGGAGCTAGAGAAAGCAATGCCTTTCAAGCTCGGGCTCAAGCTTGCAACCCGAGGGTGTGCTTATCAGTCCTCGGGTCAGGCCATAGCACACAGGACAAGCTGAACTCTGGAGCTGGGAGGCTGGCAGTCCCGAGGGAGCAGGTAGACACTGTGCCTCTGCCTTTCTTCCCCAGGAGGCCTGCTTGCCAACGTGGTGCCCTTGCTGGGTCTCAGCGTGGCCGGGTGTCAGCCTATAGGCGTCAGCATTGTTTATTCCCCACCCTGAACTGTGTGCAGACCCCTCAAGTCCATGTGCTATGTGCGAATGGTTCCTCTTGTCTTCCCAAGGAAATTCAACCAGTGGTCTGTTTCCTGTATCCGTCGATGCATATTTCTGCTGTCTGATATGGGGGGAGGGGCAGCCCCGTTAGCTGGCAGAGCATTTCTGCTCCCATCTTGGGGGGGAGATCTGTCAGCATTTGATGAGATCTGACGCCTTCTCACTTTCTCTGCACAAGGTCGCCTGCCTGGGGAGGCTGCAGAACATATCTAGGGGAAAGATATTTTCCAAGAATTTGAAAATAATGTCAGTCTTTTAACAAACATTCATATTCATCCCCCTGCTTTGACCTACCCTGAAATGAGCGAGTTTTTAAAATTATCTATCAGATCACACAACAGAAGGCATTAGGTTTTTTTTTTTTTTAAATCTCTCCCTCTAGAATTAACATTTTAATTTTAGTGACAGAGTTAAAAGAAAAACACAGACACCAAGGTATCTAGTGCTTCATGAGAAAATGGTGAGAATTTCAAAACAGGCAAGTTTATCAGGCCAGGCCCCCCGCCCCTGTTTTGGCCAGTTTGTAGGAACTGACCTTCTCAGAAGGATTGGAAGTCTGAGCAAGGCCAACTACTAGTTTCCAAATTGATTTTCTAACCAAAATTGGAACAGTTCTCAATGCTCCTGGGGTTTGGGGCTATTAATACCGAAGAACAATGAGAAGGAAAAAGTGAGTGTGTAAGAGGTGATTTATGACCGAAAGGAAGTTGTGAGCTCGGAAACTTGCATGCAACCCAGTCACAGAGCCCTCTGGAGAAGTTCCAGGGAAGAGATGGAGAATGTAAAGGGAGAGCGTTTCCGAGGGATATTAAAGCTTATAAAAGGAGGTAATGTGGGCTTTGGGCCTGAAATGAGCAAGCGAGGAGCAGACCATGTTGAACGGCTCACAATCACAGCAGGTTTCATGCAGCTGTCATCGGTGCCTGAGACACCCCCACCCCCACCCCCGAGCCTTTCCTCGTATTCATTTCTTACCATTAGTTCGTCACCAAGCAGGTTAAATGGCAGGAAGAGAGTCTCCCCACCAGAGTGTGGGACCATTACCGCTGCTCAAACCCGTGGTATCATCTCAGGTGTCAGGTTCTCGGGTGTCAGGGCTGAGGCTCAGCTGCTGACCGAAAGACTAGGTCGGAGTGGAGGTGCACAGGGCAGGGCAGTTGGGCAGTCACAGCTACAGTTCTGGCCATGGACAACCAACCCCACCCGTTTTTTTTTTTGCCTCCCAGAGTTCTTGCCAAAGTTATCATTTACAACGTTACTAAGGTAGGATTGATATTCGATACCTCGCACGTATTCAAAGTGTACAAACTGCACACTTTCTATATACACATATGTGTGTATAGACACGCACATATACGTACGTGCCTTGAAGGACTAAAGAGAATCAGCGAATCCATTCAGTGCTTTGGCTCTGGGCAGGGCATTCTCGTAGGGTGTGTGCACCGATCACATTCCTTTGGGGTAATTAAACCAGGAGGAGGTGAGGCTGCTGAGAGGGGCTGCCAGCTATTTGTCCTTGAAAGACAAGCGGTGAGACCAACATGCAAACATAACCCAAGTGCCTTGAATGGCCAGGTAAACGACTCTTTTTGAAAAATGAAGAGCAGGAAATAATCCAACCTAGGGGACCAAAACAATACAGTAGGGCAATCTTTTATAGATTTAAAACTAATGTTCATCCGGGATGTACAGCGTATCTGGGTTGTTATGATTATAAAGAATCATAATTTACCACTTCTGCTTCTTGGAAGTCACGCTGTGGCTAAATGGGAGCGGGAGAATGGGATTCTCCTCCCTGGAGGACCAGGGCTGTTTCTGAGGCCTGAAATCCCTCCAGGAAATTCTCTGAGGGCTCGTCCAAAGTGACTTTCCACTGTTCCTACCTCTGCTTACGCCACTGATCGCAACCCTCCACCACCCAGACGGTGACTCCAGATAATGCACACTGCTGCCAACAGGAAGTGGAGAAAATACTGTGGGTGTAACTGGTGTTGGCCAAGGATTGGGAGGAGGGCAGGGGTGCAGAAAGGTCTGGGAATGAGGAGAGACCTAGTACGTGGAGAAGAGTCGGGCCTCATAAAGGCATTTTATGGTGTGGCTATGGCCAGAATTGTTGGCATCCGCTATTTACTGGTCCCCCAGGATCTGCAAGAGCTGAGAAGTGCCTCCACTCCCAGTCTCTCCTTCTGCCAACTGGCATTCTTGCTGACTTAGCACTTCTTGAGACATTCACTTCTGATCTCACTTAGAATGTTTCAGTTCTATATTCTTAAATGGGATGAGGAAGAAATTTCTAAAGGCAAGGGCTTGGCTTGCCATGGAGGCAGAAGTTCTGTTTGGAGGAAGCATCTGGAAAAGCGCACCACCAAATATGCGTCAAAGAGCTGGGTGGTCAGCAGCGCCAAGGCAGGGCGAGGCCAGGCATCCAGATGTCTTCCCAGAAATGGGCCTGGTGGGAAGATTAGCCCCGTCATGGTCAAAGTGCTCCTAACCAGAGGTTACACACTACCCTGTAAGTTCCTATCCTCTGAATGATACTTTGGGTTAGTGCCGAAGGCCCCAGTTCCCTCGGTGACATACCTGCACTTTGGAAGCAACCCTGCCCATTGCCCAGGTAGGGATGCCTGGCAAGAATCACCTCTCCCTTCCAGCCCAGCTTGGATTTGGGATGTCTTGGATCCTTTGAAATGGAAAAGGAATAAGGTCCTCCCTGCAGGAGGCCAGAGGGTAACCCTGACCCTCTGGGTTCAGTGCTGTGACCCAGGGTGTCAGGCTGGCAGAGACTTCCTGCTGCTGGCAGTTACCCACTGACTGGAAAAATCCACTTAGGTTTTCTTAAACCTCTGCCTTCACTTTTTAAAGCCATTGTTACTTTTTCTATTTTGTCAGTCGGTGACATATGCTAATGATATAAATGTCAAAAACACTAAAAGGGGAAACCCTTTTATAAGTTAAAAAAAAAAACCTTTTTCACCTGGTCCCTGACCACCCAGGTCTCCCCCCTCCCCAACCCCGCCAGAGTCAATCCATATTGCATGTTCTTGTATGTGCTTCTAGAAGAAGTATTGTTTGGTACAGTCAAGCAGGTATGTAAATGGTTAATCTTTCTGCCCCTTCCCCCATGTCTTTTCCCCTGACAAATGGTAGCAGTAGTGGTTGGTTCTATGGAAACAGACCCTGAGGTGGAGATTGGCAGGACAGCCACCAGCACGTGTGAGGAAGAGAGGGGAGCAGGATTGCCCAGAGGGAGGAATTCTAACTGTGGGTCTCAGAGCCCCTCCCCCATCCCAGCCCGGGGGATCTCTGGGGCCAGGATTCCCCTCTGAGTTGTCCCAGTTTGGCCTATGGGGGGCCGGCCTTTGATCAGTCATTGCATATGGGCATAATCTTCGGGGAGGCGCTCTCTTTAGCCCTGGGCACCCACCTGGAGAGAAACTTGGAGTCCGTCCAACACTCCCAGCAGCGGGTGAATCTGGGTGGGCCCAGCCCAGCACCCACTTCTGCATCTTATTATGCATGGTTGGTTATTTCCCACTGTACAGTAGATCTTGAAGATTTTCACATCAGTACATAAATAGCTTTTTATTCCATTTTTAATGGCTGTAGAGTGTTCCATGGTGGGGGGGGGGGGTTACAACATAGTACAAGTTCTCCATTGATAGACATTTAGTTTAGTAGCAGTCTTCCATAAGTACATCCAGTCCCGTAGCATAGATTTGTCTTTATACACATGTGCAAATATATCCTATAGTCAAATTGCAAGGTCCAAGAATATGTGCATTTTTAGTTTGGAAGGTACTATCTAATGCCATCCATTGAGGCTATATCAGTTTACGCTGCCACTGGCAATGTATCAAACTGGCTGTTTCCCCTACTGTTGCCAGCGCTATGCTATTAAACTCTTTTGTTTTCCCAGTCTGAAAGGTTAAAAACAGTACGTCATGGGAGCATCGGTTTGCATTTCTCTTTTTATGAATGAGAGTGCCTTTTTGTTAAGTTTAATGCATTTGCATCACCTTTTCTGCAAACATTTTAATTACAGTCTTTGATTTTCTTTTAGTTGGCCATTTTCTTATTGATTGGTAGAAACTCTTTATATAATATGGAAATCAGAGCTTTGTAATATTAATTGACACGTTCACCCATTAACTAACTTAGGTGGACACTGAAACTGTTGTATATTTAGAGACCTTTTAAGGAGGAGGCATTAAGACCTGCAGTTTCCCTGGAACTTGTCTACCTGGGCTTGGTTTTGTGTGATCTACCTGTTTCCCATCTTTCTGTCTCTTAGGTGACTGGCTCTGGAGCTGTAACACCCTGACTCGGGTAGAGCTTCTTGTGGGGTGTACTCTTTATTTTCACAGGCACTGCAGTCAGACAGACCTGAGTTCGAATCTTCTCTTCGTCACTTAACAACTATGTTATCTTATTACTAGCCTCTCGGAGGTACAATTCCATGCATGTACAATGGAGAAAATAATAGAGATCTCTGTGGGTTGCTGAGAGGATTAAATGTGAAAATGTCTAAACCACTTGATATGTCCCTCTTTACCCTTCTAACCTCCCCTCTGCCTGGCACTCCTGCTACTTACACTCCAGCCACACTGAGCCTCCGTCAGTGCCTTGAGACCCATGCTGAGGCTAATGGCCACTTAGCCTGTAAGTCTCAGAGTAGTCTCCTCCTCAGAGAAACAGCCTTCTCTGGCTCCCCTTTGTGATTTAGGTGCCCCTTATGGGGTTAACCCTGGCATGCTGTGTTACAGAACTTTTTAAGCTTCTCCTTTCCTGACCACCAGCCTCCCTCATTAGACTGAGAGTCCTGTAAGAGCACGGCCACTGGATCTCTTCCCTAGACTCACATATATCCAACTGGCACAGGACAGATGGATGGTTAGCTGGACAGTTGAAGGATGGGTGCGTGGTGGATGGGTGGATAGGGAAGAATGAGGGCATTTGGGTGACTCGGTTGGTTAAGTGTCAACTCTTTTTTTTTGTTTAAGGTCATTTATTTATTTTGAGAGATTGTGTGTGTGTGCAGCAGAGGAGGGGCAGAGAGAGAGGGAGAGAGAGAGAATCTCAAGCAGGCTCCACACTGACAGCACAGAGTTGGATCTCAAGAACCGTGAGATCACGACCTGAACCAAAATCAAGAGTCAGAAAGGTCCGAATCTCGATTTCCACTCGGGTCATGATCTTAATGTTTTTGAGATGGAGCCTCATGCCGGACTCTGCTTGGGATTTCCTGTCTCGCTGTCTTTCTGTCCTTCCTCCGCTTACACTCTCTCTCCCCCCCCCACTCTCTTTTTTATCTCTCTTTCTCCCCCCATCTCAAGATATATAGATCAATTTAAAAATAAATCTTAATTAAGAATGGATGGGTGGATGAATCACTGGATCTACTCATAAAATCATTATCGCACTATATGCTAACTAACTTGGATGTAAATTATAAAAGAAAATGAATAAATAAATGTAGAAAAAAAAAAGAATGGATGGGTTGCTGGGTGGGTTTGTGGGTAGGTAGGTGGATGGATAGATGAGTTGCCCGGGCTGGGGGACATCCCTGACACTTGCGGTAGGAGGCTTCATTTATTTCTGAAGGCTCTGACTTGGAAAGAAAGAGAAAGTGCTTTCCTCGAAGCAGTAGAAACCTGATGAGAACAATTTCTTCTGCCAGAACCCAGGCCATAACTTTTTTTTTTAATGTTTATTTATTTTTGAGAGAGAGAGACAAAGAGTGGGAGCAGGGGAGGGGCAGAGAGAGAGGGAGACACAGAATCTGAAGCAGGCGCCAGGCTCTGAGCTGTCAGCACAGAGCCTGAGGCGAGGCTCGAACTCAAGAACTGTGAGATCATGACCTGAGCTGAAGTCGGGTGCTTAACTGACTACCACCCAGGTAGCCCCCATGATAAGTTTTTTTAAATGCACTGAGAAAGCAGGACTGATTGTCTCGCCCCCCATGCCCCAGGCTCTCCGTACCCAAAGCCCGTGAGGCTGAGTCTTGGTGTCCTTAGGCTCAGGAGCAAGCCTTCGGGGGACTAGTAAGAAGGTTGATGTTAAAGAATCTCACTTACTCTCCAAAAGTTTACCTACAGATTGAGTGAGAAGGTGAGCACTTTGCCACCTACATTATTTGAAAATCATTAGATACGCTTTTCTAAAAAAGCCACTCAAAATCTATCAAAAGAATAATCCTCAAAGGGTTTACAGAGAAGTGAGGTATTTATACACAGAAGATGCTTCGTTTACTGCCAAGCTGAGGAACATGGTATTCCAGATGAGTGAGATTTCTTTTTTTTGTTTTTTAAATGTTTTATTTATTTTAGAGAGAGAGACAGACATAATACAAGCTGGGGTGGGGAGGGGCAGAGAGAGAGGGAGACAAAGAATCTGAAGCAGGCTCCAGACTCCCAGCTGTCAGCACAGAGCCTGACACGGGGCTTGAATTCACTAGTGGTGAGACCATGACCTGAGCTAAAGTGGGACGCTCAACCTACTGAGCCACCCAGGCACCCTCTGCCTTTACTTTGGGCCGCAGGGATGTCTGTGAAGGTGACTGTCACAGAACAATGTGTTGCAGCTTAAAAAAAAAAAAATAATGGAAAGAACTTGCTCCAGAGCTGATTCCATGAGGGAGCGTGGACACTGTCGTCCCGGGCATTCTGACTGTAACATTCAGGTCTATTGTGAACATGAGGCACGCAGAGGCAACAGGGCTAGCGCTCGGCATGGGGAGCTAACACTCGCCGCACGCCACTGGGCTCATCATGAAGAGCACTCTGCCCCTTCCCCGTGGGGGTGAGTCCACTGAGAAGCAACTGTCTCTATCATTCGTGCAGCCAAAGGAGCAGTAAGGGGACCTGTGAGTGGATGTCCTCGCCCCGCCACCCCTGCCCGAGCCTGCCTGATCCGCCTCGACAGGACCCAAACTGGCAAATAGCAATCCAGTCCCACTCCAGATGGGCTCCTCGTAAACAACGAAGTTTGAAAACCTGGCCACTGTCCTTAGGACATTTGTGTCCGGCTGGGGACTTGGGACTGAGGTTGGGGGATGGAGAGGAACAGGGAGCACGGAAGAAAGAGTGCTTTTGGGGCCAGCCAGGTGTTTGTGTTCAAAGTAAGGTGACCTAGTTTGGGACTGAGGGGTTTCCCAGGACAAGTGATGTTCAGTGCACGTGGGAACACCAGTGTCTGAATGCCTTGAGACATCAGAGAGAGACAGAGTCCCATGGAGCTGTGGAACATTCAGGAAAGGATGCAACCAGCCTGAGCCGAAGTGAATTGGGGAAGGCTATGGAGGGCATGTGCTTCAGGGAGCCTTAAAGAGCAGAGGCACTTGGTCTGGAATTATGCATGGAGATTCGATGGTCTTCGAATAAAATGAGTGACTCTAGAAAGAACTTCTTCCTTGCTTCAGGCCTCTTTTGTTTTGCAAGACATAGCCACTGCTCTGCCGTGATTCTCGGTTCCCTCCACCCCCCACCCCCACCCGTCCACTTTTTTCCTTGGATTTGCTTCTGCTGTGCCACAGGCCGAGTCCCCCTTCTCTAAAACACCTGCTTGTTAATTGGCCACCCGCCCCCTCCCCATGAGAGGTGTCCAGTGAGCCAGGATTAGGGAAACTTAAGCTCAGAGAGGTCAAGTGACTTGCCAAGAATCACCCAGCAGATCAATTTTGAATCCAGAGACAGGAAGCAGATGTCTGCACCTTACTCCGTGCTTACTTTGGAAGGTGGAGCGTGGGGCCCTGGAGGCCCCAGTCGAAACACGGAGCTCCTCTGGGAAGGACCGGGAGACCAAGAATTCCAAAGCCGTCCTATAATTTATGGCCAGGAGTTCCCCCTAAATATGTGTCAGGGAAAGGCATTTTTATAAAAATTCAGCTTTGAGGGTACCCCGTGAGTTGGGCAGTTTTGCCACTGAAGGAAATTTCTGGCTATCACTACCAGAAGATGCCACAGTGGGTGAATTTAATGAATGAAAGCTTTGGCACACGCTCTATCAAGTAACAAGTAATGGGCTTTCCGTTTCCAGTCACACATTCAGTACTGCTCAGTTTAGCCAAAATTGGCAAGAGTCAAGCTGGTTATTAAAGCAAAACCTGTAAAAGGCAATTAAGCACTCCCAGGGTTAAAAGGTGAACTCCAGTGGAAACACGAATCATAAATTGTGCTCACAGATATTCCTGTTACGCTCCGCCCTGTGTGAGGGGGAGGCTCCTGACCCAGGCGCGGGGCCATCGAAGGCGTGGATGGCAGATCTGCTGCTCTGTCCCGGCGTAGACCGCGCAGGGGTAGGAGCAAGCTAGGGATTCCAGGGAAGCTCCATGTCCCTCCAGTCACTTCCCCCGAAGTGGAAGACCCTGGTTGAGGCCCCTGGCATGTGCCACTTGGGCATTTAGGAATAAGCTGAGCACAACTCCTGCACACCAAGGGGTATCCTGAGGTGTAGGACTTGGGTCAGCACTAAAACTAGAAACATCCCAGGTTACCCTTGTCAAGGACCCTGATCGTTTTGCAGGAGTCCTTTATTCCTGCTCAGCAGTTTTGCGGAACGTTTAAAACCAAAGATGTCAGGGGCACCTGAGTGGCTCAGTTGGTTGAGCATCCGACTTCAGCTCATGTCATGATCTCCCGATTTGTGAGTTCAAGTTCCGTGTCGGGCTGTGTGCTGACAGCTCAGAGCCTGGAGCCTGCTTTGGGTTCTGTATCTTCCTCTCTCTCTGCCCTTCCCCCACTCTCGCTCTGTCTCTCTCTCTCAAAAATGCATAAAAATATTTTTCAAAACAACAACACACAAAGAGATTGGATGTAGACTTCATGCATCCGCGTCCAGAGCTGTAAAATGAGAAGCACTGTGCCCCGCCACCTGGGGCAGCGTGAGGCTTCGCTGAAAGTAGGCGGTGAGTGCTGAGCAGCGCGCAGGGGCCCGGAACAGGTCACTGCCCCTCGGTGGCACCCATCTGTCATCTGCTTCTTGCTCCAGGTGGCTGCTCTAGGGGCTCTCCACCTTTGCCTGCAGCAGCCCAGAGGGCTCGAGGACTTACCGGGTCCTCCCCAAGGGCCACTCATACTGTTGTCTTCAAGCTAACATATCTTTGGAGAAGAGGTGGGCATTAGCTCGTATTCATTCGTTCTTTGTCTGAAAGTGGGCCCCCTTTAAGACCAGCCAGCCATGAGGGCTGGTGCTCCCCGGGGAGTCAAACATGCTGCCCTGAGATTGGCTTTCTCTTGTGTCCGGATTAAACCTGGTTTGAAGAATCAGTCGTGCGGGTGAAGACCTAGATGACCTCGGATGGATTTGTGAAGGTTTTTTTTGGTGTTAAAGAATCGTATCCCACTGTGTCCTTTCCGAGGCTTACTTGCCGTTAGAAAGTGCCCCAGAGGTGCTCTGGGGAAAGAATAGCTGTCACCTTCCCCAGCGCTGAAAGCTGAGACAAGCCGGCCCTCTCTGCTGTGTTCATTTCTTCGGAAAAAGTGACATAGCTGAGTGCCTCACTCCAAATTTACATGCGATGTGGTCATCCATGGAGATGCTGTCTTTGCTAATAATCTAGCAATTAAAAGGGAATGTGGTTGCTCATTAAGCCTGCCACTCAACCACAAGACATGTATTTGTTTTCAAGCTGGAGCTGGGTTTGATCGCCCTGCCGTCGACGGGAGCTGAGGACTGAAGATTTGGATTGGAACGAAAGGCCCCCAGAGGAAAGTTCTAAATACCTCTGTTTTTTTTTTTTTTTTTTTTTTTTTTTTTTTTTTTTTTTTTTTTAAGTGGACCTTAATACCAGCTAAGATCAAATCAAACACTCAAAGTAAGTAAGTCATCTCAGAGTTGAAAAGTGTATGTCTTTGGGATGTGTTTTCAACATACTTTTCCCTCGTTTGATCTGTGGATCGAATTTTGATAATTTGAAACGTTGAGATGAGTTTCGCGTTACACTTTCCTTAAATTTTATTTGTTTAAAACGCCTGCCATTTAGCTTGGACGTTGCTTAGGGAGCTGTGGAGGATGCCTGCCCAAGAAAGTTCTGGGTTTGAAACCTGCTTTAATCCCCAAATAGTTAGGGAATTCTGAGTCAAAGAAAGGAATGGATCAGGCCTGGGTCGTGCTGGGTGGTACTGTCCTGGGAGCCCCACAGGGCCCCCAGCAGATCGGAATTGGGGAACTGGTTCTGCACAGTGACTCAGCTGCCTTCCACATGCTCAGCCACACAGAAGATGCCATCGTATGCTGGTTCCCTTTCTGATGTCTCCCCACTTGCCAGCCAGTGACACGATTGGCCAATAAAGGCATGTGCACCTCCAGTCTTGTCCCATGCTCAGGGCAGAGGTCGTTAATCTATCACTTTTTTCTGTCCACCTGAATGAAGAAAAGACGTGAAGCCCTTTTGCTCAAAGCAGCCACTGTCAGCCAAATGGAGCGAAGTCTCAAGTGAGACATGGCTATCAATCCCGGCCACATGTCATGGTGCCTGAGAGCCTGCCCGGTGAGGCAGGCAAGGTCTGAGGGGAGAGGTGAGGAGGAAGGGCTGGCCTGGTACAGCTCCATCCGCAGCCTGATCGAGGACCCCAGCGTCCCCTTCCCCACTCCCCGAGCCCCTGCTCTGACTCACAGCATGTGGAGTGCATGTGGGGAGGCCAGCTTCCCCAGCTCCAGAGACGCCTGCTGGACCTTCTTGCCTGCAGGCTTCTGGGGCTGGTGGGACGGAACATTCTGGAGAAAGAGTGTTGACTCGCCAAATGCTTTAAGGGGCACACTTGAAAGGCAGTGAGGAGGGTGTGGGTGTTGATCTCCTGGCCCCTGCTCACCTTTGCAGCCCTACCAGGTGTCTGTTCCCAGACACAGGAAGCTGAGCAGCCACAACAGGGGACAGGACCACGGCGGGCCAGCACGGAGACAGGGAGACACTGCGAAGGAGGCTCTTGGCTCCTGGATGAAATGCGCCGGTCCCCTGGGTGGTCTGATGTGCTGCATTTACTATTTTTATTAAGCCCCCGGCTGCACGGATGTGTCCCACCCACGCAGGCTTCCAGAGGCCCAGTCCCGGCCATAGGCTCCATGGAGGGAGGGCTGCAGAGGGTCCAACAGTCCGAACAGTCTTTACCTTGACGTAGATGAAGATGCAGCCAGCTCTCCTCTTAGCAAGACCCTGCTTAGGTATTTAGGGATGTGAAACGGCTCTGGGACGCGGCTGCAAATAGTATTAACATCGGAACTCTATCAGCTCCCATAGCCCTGCTTTGATTTTTCTCTCCAGAAGTTCACTGTCCTCCTGGCAGCCTGAGCGGACCTCTCAGACCCCGCCAGCTGCCTCTATCCTGAACGTCCTTCCTCTTCTCCACTTGCGACTTCCTGCTCCTCCAAAGAGCAAGCGTGTCGGGGCCTCTGCCTGGGCCACGCTTTCCTGATACTTGCAGGATCAGCTGCTTCTTATTACCTGTGGGTCAGCTCAGTGGCCCCCTCCACAAAGGGGCCTTTCCTGAGCACCCAGTCCAAAGCAGCCATCCTCCCCCCCACATTCCCAGAGTCACTCTCCACATGGAGCTGATCACTCTTGGAAACTGTCCTATTTACCTTTTTTTCTGGCTTATTGTCAGTCGTGAGAGTAGACGACTGCAAGAGTAGACGATCTGTGAGAGTAAGACTTAGCACCCAGCCCAGCATATATTCTCAGTTTGTGTTTGACAGTGAACTTGCCTTTGGTAGGTCTCCTAAGACCAGAGGATTGGATTTTCGCTTGATTCTTCCAGCTGGCTTTGCAGAATGGTGAGCTACGATGGAAGCAATCTGACCTTCCTGGGGCTGGTGTGCCAAAGCGATGCATGCAAGGGTCCCGGTGACCCCTTTCCCTTCAGCCCCTGCTGGACATGGACAAAGGGCTGCCTTCCACCCACGGGGGCCTCTCTGGGGCTGGCCTCCCACCTCGGGGCAGCTGTGCAGCCCCTTCCTCCCCCAGCCTGTGCTGGAGGCAGCTGTGTTTGCTCCTGGACCCCGGCTGTGGGACAGACACTCCTGGGAGGCCCCTGCGATGCTGGCCACCTGCTTTATGTTCCTGCCACCACCTTCCCAGGACATGGGCTTCTGGGTCCTGAAGTGAACAGATTCCCAGCAGCAATGGGATGTGAGGGGGAGGTGGCCTTCATCACTTGGAAAGAGAGAAAATACGGGAGTCTCACCACGAGCAGAATGTCTGCCCCTTCCTATCCCAGGTGGCTGGTCCTAAGCCAAGGATACACAGGTTTTTGCTTTGTAGTCTGCTGTGACAAAGCACACCTGGGGGAGAGGTCCGTGGATCAGAGCCCTGTGACGTGCTGTGACCATGACCTCTCTAAGCCTCAGTTTCTTCACCAGAAGAGGCAGTAACATCTATACCCAAGGGCAGTTCTGAAGAGGACTGCCTGGAAAGTGCCTGAGCTCAGTGGGGAAACTGCCAAGAATGTCAGCGAGTGTTCAGGGAACACAGAACAGCAAGGCCATAGGTAGGGACCAGATTGACTTGGCCCAGAAGGCATGGGCCCCCTGCCCTGCTTTTAGCTGAGGATGAGGTGGGATCAGGAGTCACGCCAAACTTAGTGGTAAGGCCAGAAGTGGAGGAGCTCTGACTGAGAAGGATCTGAGTCATACTTTGCTCGGATCCCTTGCGCCAAATTCTGTGCCAGGTGTACAGTAGGTGTGAATGAGGAGAGAGATTTGCTTGGCCATGAGTTCCAGGAGGACAGTGATGCTCAGTGAAGAACGAATGAGTGAGTGAGTGAATGGTTGAATCAGTCTGTCAAGGGTTGCAGTCTCCATGGCTCCCATTCTGTCCCCACTGGGCCCCTCCGTTTGCAAACCAATTCACATACGTGCTATGGAGCCAGCACAGGCCCAGGAGTACCCCTGGGAGCAGGAAAAAGGAGGGGACTGGTCTGGGGGTCTCTGCTCTGCTCCAGTATGCACTGGGGCTGTAGCTCCCTGGGTACCTGTGGGAGGTCTCTGGGTGTGCACAGGCTAGCTTTGACCTTCATGCCGGGGAGAAGCTCCAACCAACACTTCCCACCACTGGGCTGTCATTGTGCTTAGAGACGGGAAGCTGGTCCCAGTTCATGGTGACTGCCTCTCTAAACCAGTGTGGGGGAAGCAAGGATGCCCCAAAGAGTGGGAAAATGGGGCTTGAGTGGGACACATGATCTGGTGACAGGGTACCAGACAATTAGAGCCTCAATACTTAGCATGTACCTCAAAGAGAAAAGAAAGGTAATAGAAGGATAATTGGAAGCCTTCTTTCTTTATTTATTTACTGAAAGGAGAAAGAAGCAGAATGCCTAAGTGTGTAAAGAGTGCTATTTAAATTTCTTGTCTGTAGCATATTCTCGAACCTATAATTACGGTTTTCGGGGGAAAAAAAAGGGTAATTATGAAAATTTCTGGGCTCATTAAAGGCACACAATTGACATCCAAAATTATTTGAGTTAGAAATGATGCTGGAATGAATCTCGTAAGAGAGTCAGAGGAAAAGAACTTTGCTTTTTAAAAACTTTAAGTTTTTAAAAACTTAACCTGGCAGTTTAAAAACCGCCTGGGTGGCTCAGTCGGTTAAGTGACCAACTTCGGCTCAGGTCATGATCTCTCGGTTCATGGGTTTGAGCCCCATATCAGGCTCTGTGCTGAGAGCTCAGAGCCTGGAGCCTGCTTCAGATTTTGTGTTTCCTTCTCTCTCTGCCCCTCCCCTGCTCATGTTCTGTCTCTCTCTCTCTCTCAAAAATTAAATAAACATTAAAAAATTTAAAAAACCCTCTAAGTTCTGGATGCACCCAGAGTGTCACAGGCCACCTCATGGGATGCTTTACTGCTCATGACGGAGATGACACAGACGGTGCTCCCTCTGTAGAGCCACCTCAGCTTGACCTTCAAGGTTGAGGCTTGTTGATCTTGGTGGGGGGTGATTTTCAGGGGTTCCCATAAACTCTTGGTGGTAGTCGAGAGCCTTGCTGTCTGTTTTGCAGAGGCACCTATCCTTCCCTGGACCACTCAGGCGGCCGAGGAACGGTCAGAAACTGCCGGTCCATTTCTTTCCTTGAGATATGCTATGACTCCAGACTCTAATCCCTGTACCATCACTCGTGGGCTGTGTGACCTTGGCCATCTCTTCCTCTCTCTGGAGAAGTTGAACCAGTGGAGCGTGGGCAACTAAAAACCCTCTTTGCCAGAGCTTGGCCCCTGCTCCTCTGTGAGTCCTCGCAGCACCCTCATCTTTGAAAGTACAAAGAAGAGAGAGAAGCAGTATGACACAGTTTATATTTGTGTTAGCCAGTTCGTACTGACCAGTGCCATGATAAGAAGAAGCCAGGTCCAGCGTAATGAGATGGTAGACCAGATGTATGGGGAGTGGCGTGGAGCCAGCAAGGCACTGCGGTTGTGGCGGGATCTGCAGGGGAGACGGAACACATAGAGCTGCCAAGTCGTGTCATTTTCCAGGTTGTCAGTCCAGGGAGGCCTCTGAGGGCCAGCTGGGCTGCCACAGGGTGGGCCTCCCCTGCACTCCGAGTACTGTCTCCTGGTGGTCATCCTAGGTCCCTGGGCTGGGACCTGCTATGGTCCCCAGGGGCCACTGTAAGGTCACGCCGTGGTTGTCTGAGTTAGTAATTGGAAGTAACTGGGGAAGTCAACATTTTCTTCTTTGGCTGCTGGTTCTTACACCAGCCAATTGTGGCCTGTGGTCATTCAGCTGTGGCTCTAACAAAGTCTCTTTCTTTGAATTGATCGTATCTCTTCAGCCTGAGACTTAAGTAGAGTTTGATCTTCTAAAAAACCTTGGTGTTTTCTTAGTACTTACGGCTCTAATCCACAATTCTGAAAGATAATAATTTGAGTTGGATCATAAATCTAAATGTGAAACCTAGAATCAAAAACCTTCTAGAAAGAAAAGCATAGGAGAAGATCTTCACAGCCCTGAGGTAAGCAAAAATTTCTCAGACCGGATATGAAAAGCACAAAGCATGAAAAGGAAGAATAACAAACTACTTGTTAAAAGTGATAAAAGGATGCCTTTTATGTTCCAAAGAATGGGTAAGTCACAGAGGGGAATATGTGAACTACATCTATGTAATGAATATATATTCAGAATACACAAAGGAACAGTATTCAGAATTTATAAAGAACTTCTGCCAATCAAAACAAAAATACAAGCCAGCATTGCGATTGCACAAAATAATGTACCAATAGCCAGTAAGCATGTGTAAAGGTGCTCATCGGAGAAATGCAAGTTAAAACCATGGCGAGGTAGTCTTTCTCACCCAGTGGTAGTATGGCTAACGTGGAAAGGACTAGAAATGGCAGGTGCTGGTGAGGGTATGGAGCTCCGGGACCTCACACACATTGCTAGTGGGAATGTCAGAAGGCACAAGCCCTTTGGAAATGGTTTAGCAGTTTTTACAAACATACGTCTCTTCTGTGACCCAGTGATTCCGTTCCCAATTATTGACCCAAGAGAGATGAGGGCATCTGTTCATACAGAGATTTGTACAAGACTGTTTATAACAGACTTATTTAAAATAGCTCCAAACTCCAAACAAACCACATGTTCATCAACAGAAGAATAGGTTTTAAGTGATGTATTAATGCAAGGGAGGACTGTTTACCCACAAAAAAAATAACAAAATGACAAAATGCTAATACCTGCAATATTGTGGATGAACCTAGAAAACATTATCCTGATGGGAAAAAAAGCCAGACAGAAGAATGGGGTCAGTGAATATACTTTATGATTCTACTTACATGCGGTTCTAACGTGAGCAGAGCTCATCTGTGATCATGGCAACCAGAAATGGGGACAGAGGATGACCAGAAAGGCACATGAGGGCACTGGGGTGATTGGAAATGTTACATACCCATATCCTGTTGGAGGTGATGGTTTACACAAGTGTGTACAGTTGCCAAACCTCCTCAAAGGAGACATTTAATGTCTGTGCATTCTGTCTTTTAATAATATTCAATGTATTTTATGTTCTAATTAGAAAAATAATATCAGTAGCCAGGATTTATTGAACAGATACTCTGTGCAGCACTGTGACTGGCCTCCCATCAGCGGCCTCAGCAATGCTCACAAACACCTAGAGGGGTAAGACCCATCATGACCCTTTTTGAAATTATTTTTTTAATGTTTATTCATTTTTGAGAGAGAGACAGAGCACGAGCAGGGGAGGGGCAGAGAGAGAGAGGGAGACACAGAATCTGAAGCAGGCTCTAGGATCTGAGCTGTCAACACAGAGTCCGACACGGGGCTTGAACTTTCGAGCTGTGAGATCATGACCTGAGCTGAAGTCAGAGGCTCAACCGACTGAGCCACCCAGGCATCCCTTGACCACTTTTTATCGGAGGGGTTGCAGCACCATTTCATGGGGGGAGACAGAACCTAAATTCTGTGGCCTGAGGCCTTACCCACCCTAATTGTGTCTCTGGTTTATTTTGTTCTCTCCGTGTCCCCATGAGCATTTATCACTTGGCCTTGCAGGCACTCACAAAATTGGAATTCCTGGCATTGGCACATACTGAGTGAACACACGGTCGCCATCGGGTGAGGAGAAGCAGGGAGCAAGATGGGGGCCACGCCAGGAGCCCACAATCATGAGAGGTCTGAGCAGGCAGACATCTGGTCTCCTGGGTATGTCGCCCCAGTATTTCCCCCAATGATCTCTAAGCCCAGTCTAAGGTTTCATTTTCGGATTCCTTCCAAGGCTCCACCCTGGTTCCAAAGGGGGCCCTGGTTGGAGATGCTTCCCTTGATGGTGCAGGTGCCCTTTTATCTTCATAGACATTGGTTCCAGAAGCAGGTCAAGGCACAGGCCTCCTGTCAGAGAAAGAGAGAGTTCTGAAGTCCCCTCGGGCTCTGGGTGCACACCTGGGCCTTTGCACGGTCGCCCCATCTCAGGGGCTCTCGGGGATGTTCCTGCCAGCAGCAACACACTGGGTGCCGCTTGTGCTTGTGCTGAGGCCCCGGGGCAGGGGGCCAGGCCTGCCCTGCCTTCCAAATCTCTCAAGACAGGTTCGGTGCAGGTTGAGACACCATGGCCCCCACAAATTGCAGGGCCTTCAGGAGCTTGCTTTCCTGCCTTGAAATCAACAGGCAGCTCTGCTGGGCTCTGTCCCACCTGGAGATCTGGTAATGGGTATCCTTCCCTGTCATTCGCACAGAGTCTCCTGGAGACCCCAGCCCCAGCGCCAGCCCCAGCAGCAGTGGGCAGAGTCCTGTCCACCTACCTCAGAGTCTGGGCCATTGGGCACCCCATCAAGATATCCTCACAACAGACCCCAGATATCTGGTCTACATGGCCCAGGCTGTGCCCCACTCTGCTTTCCCTGCATGTGTCTGGTCACTGGCAATCAAAGACTTCAGCGACATGGCTGAGGCTGGCTCTGGCTGAGGCTCAACACCATCATATCTTGGGGGACTTTTTCCTCATAATTGCCTCCACCCTGTTCTTACCTACTTTGGGATCTGAGTTGGCCAGACTGTCTGACGGGGTGCTTGGTGACCTGTAGGGAGCAGCATTTTGAGGTGCATAATCCTTGTCACCACCACCACTACACGTACATCTTGGGCACTAACTCACATATTACAGGGCTCTTCGCTATGCATTTTGTCATTCAATCCCCATGTCATCCTATGAGGGACATAGCAAGGGACTGTTGTTCTCATGTGTAGAGGAGGAAACCGATCCCAAAACTTATGATAGCTTGACCCTTGTCGCATGGTGATATCCGAGCTGACAGTCAGTGGGACAGACAAAACCACCCTGACTCCATGTTCCCTGAGCAGAGCCTCACATGGTCCAGACCTGGGCATCGCTCATACCTATTTTTTACTGTGGCCAGAGGGCTGTGTGGGGTGTTCCTCAGATGCGCCCAAGAGAAGGTCCAGCAAGATGAAGGCAGAAGTCCAGTCCTGCCGCTCATCCTTCACCCAAATACTAGGGTGATTGTTTTCTTCAAAAAAAAAAAATCTGATCTGACGCTGTCACTTTCCTGCTTAAAGCCCTATAGTGTACCAGGCACTGAGCTCTGTGCCTTATGTATTTTTCTCTCTCTCTAATGTTTTACTTTTATTTTTGAGACAGAGAGAGACAGAGCATGAGCAGGGGAGGGGCAGAGAGAGAGGGGGGTAGACACAGAACTCAAAGCAGGCTCCTGGTTCTGAGCTGTCAGCACAGAGCCTGATGTGGGGCTTGAACTCACAGACTGTGAGATCATGACCTGAGCTGAAGTTGGACGCTCAACCAACTGAGCCACCCAGGTGCCCCTGTATTTATCTCTTTAGTCCTCACAAAAGGGCTATGAAATGGGTGTTAGGACTTCACATGCAGATAAGAAGGATGAGCCAGAAGGTACCACAGTTGCCAATTGCCGGTTGGAATATAATTCTAGATCTGGCTGCAAAACCAAACCATGCGCTCTGCTTATGGCTTAAAAAAATTTTTTTTTCTCTCTCATCCATCTGTAGTGGTTTGTGTACCGCCCCCCCCCCCCCCCCCCCCCCCCCCCCCCCCCCCCCCCCCCCCCCCCCCCCCCCCCCAGTGATATGCTCCAGTCATAACCCCTGGTAGCTGTGAATGTGACCTCATTTGGAAATAGGGTCTTCGCAGAGGTAACCAAATTGAGCCAAACTGGATTAGGATGGGCCCTAAATCCCATGACTAGGCTCCTCATAAAAGGCACATGAAATCACAGAGACACGCAGGGAGAACACCATGTGACAATGAAGGCAGAGATTGGAGTGATTTGTCTCTAGCCCAAGGAATGCCAAAGGTTGCTGGCACCCATCCGAAGGTAGGAAGACGTGAGCAAGTGTTCTTCCCCTAGAATCTTCAGAGGGAGCGTGGCCCTGCCAACATCTTGATTTTGAGCTTCTAGCCTCCTGAACTGACAGAGAACAAATTTCTGTTGTTTTAAGCCGCCCAGTTTCACAGCCCTGGGAAAGCAATACACCATCTTCTTGTTGCAGTGGGGAGAGTCTGGGCCCTTCCAGGGCTCAGTGTCCGTCAGCACATGAATGGCTCGGAGAAATCCCAAAGCCAGGAAATGGATCCAATATTTTTGAATCAAGTATTTCCCAAACAAATGACCTTGGGGCTCCTTCCTCATAGAGCACCTGTTGGCCTGCTGCAAAGCTGAGGTCCAGGGAGCACATTCAGCGAAATGCTGTTAAGTGCCAAACAGGCACCGTTGCCGGCTAACCCAGGGCTGACACTCAGGGCCCTTTTTAGGAAACTGCCTTCTTGATTGAACTGCCTGAGAATTTCCATCACCCTCTCCCCAGCACTGTGGAGAGGAGAAAAAAAAAAAAAAAAGACATCAAGAAATTAATTATTACAGAAGGGCTGTGAGAATGCCATTCATGGCAGCGAACAAGATGGCAATATTTGATATCGGACAGGGGCCCACCGGCAGAAATAGCACAGGCAGATGTGCAGGCTTCTGCTGTTTCATCTGAAGTGTGAAAAAACTGCAACTCTGCAATCTGGAGCAGCTCTGTGGGAACCATACATTCGCCTCTGCGGAGGAATTTCCCCAAAGGCAAACCTGGAGACTTCAATCACTGCTCAGGGACACTTTGGCAGCCTCCACCTGGGAGCCAAGAATGTCTCAGAGATAACCGCGTGAGGCAGCCCAGCCAGGCCTCCCATTTGTTCAAGGGTGAGGAGCAACAGTTTGTCACCCTTGACAGCTGCAGACAGCAAGACTGAGGGACAGAGGAGCCACACGCTTGCTTCCTCGGGGAGGAGCTGATTCCATCCTCAGGCCCAGCGTGTTCTAACAAGCTGGGGATTTTGACAACAAGGTGAAGTAATGCACCCCACATTCTGCTGCCCAGTCTTCCCCACCACCCATCGCTGCCTGGCTGACTTCTCAGAGGAAATGTCCCTTCTTCCAGGAGGCCATCCTTGACTCTCTAGCCTACTGTATCCCCCTGCTTACACTCCCTCGGCACCCTGGACGTCCTGCTTTGAGGAACTGACACCACAGTGCGACATGCTCAATGTCCATCTCTGCCAGACTGTAGGGCTTCATGAGGATAGGATGGTCATATTCACCACGGTGTCCCCAGCACCCAGCCCAGTGTCTGGCCCAAGAGGGTGCCCAGAATGTAGCTGAAGAATGAACGTCTGTGCTTTGCCCTGGGCACCTCCTCAATCCCCACCACCATGACCACTAGCGTCCGTTCTCCTTGTGCAAGGAGACCACCACTTGCCCCTCCCCCCCATCTGGCGGGAAATGGCCATACAATCACCAGCACCCATGAGCGCCTTTATGGTGATCAGCAAGCAACGCCAGACTCAGTGTGTGGTGTTTACAGCCGGCTCCTGCCCTTGCAAGGATTTCCTTCCTGAGATGTGGCAAGTTTCTCTCTTAGTTTGCAACATCCAGTAAATGTCATGGTTGTCACGTTCATTTTGGACCCAGGTCGAAGTCCTGAAGGAGGCCTAGGTTTCCATGGTGGGCTTGTGCGCTGCTCTGAGCCCGGGAGGCTCATGGGCAGAGCAAACTCATGGGCAGACACAGAGGGCCAGGAGGAGGTCCCAGGGGGCTGGGCTATGGGGGTTTGCTAGGGCCACAGCCTCTGGCTGCCCGTGTTGGTGGCAAATCAGAAAGAAGAGAAAGGTGTTTTTTTTTTTTTTTTTAATGTTTTATTTATTTTTGAGACCAAGAGAGACAAAGCACCAGCGGGGGAGAGGCAGATAGAGAGCGGGGGAGAGGCAGATAGAGAGGGAGACACAGAATCTGAAGCAGGCTCTAGGCTCTGAGCTGTTAGCACAGAGCCCGATGTGGGGCTCGAACCCATGAACCGCGAGATCATGACCTGAGCTGAAGTTGGTCACTTAACTGACTGAGCCACTCAGGCACCCCAGGAAAGGTTGTTTTCTTAACCCACTCAGCTTCTCATTGGCCTCAGATCCCCAGCCCCAAGCTGCCCTTAATGAGAGCTAATACATTCTGAATTTGCTATCTAGAGGACAAGGCATCTAACTCATCTAACCCGGGTCTAACTCATCTTCCTCCAGGCTTCAGGCTTTCCAAAGGTCCTCATGCATTGGCAACAGAGATTCTTTTTTAAAAAATTGTGGGGCGCCTGGGTGGCTTAGTCGGTTAAGCGTCCGACTTTCGCTTGGGTCATGATCTCGTGGTTCGTGGGTTCGAGCCCCGCGTCGGGCTCTGTGCTGACTGTCAGCTCAGAGCCTGGAGCCTGTTTCAGTCTGTGACTCCCTCTCTCTCTGACCCTCCCCTGCTCACGCTGTCTCTCTCTCTCTCCTAGAAATAAAAAAAAAAAAAAAAAATTTAAAAAATTGTGTAATGTGGGTAATATCCCCATTTTAAAAAGAGAGGACAGACCCAGAGTCTATGTGTAGCTATTTGGCTAAATTGAGACTTAGTATTTATGACTTTCTGTTCAGGGCTATTTGGCCATTTACTTTAAGGGACACATATAAGGGCCAAGTTGGATCAAAATTAGCTGCTTTTTTGTTTCTTTGTTCATTAAGTTCTGGAAGGCATGTGAAGAGCTTGATGCACATTATGTCATGGAATCCCTCTATTAATGCTTTCCGGCAGTTATTATTATGCATTTTATAGATAAGGAAACTGAGGCTCAGATAGTTAAGTAACTCATCCAACATAACATGGCTAATAAATGGCAGACTCAGGATTCAGTACTTTGCAAGTACTGACCGATGGCGAAGCTACACTCATAACCGAGTTTTCTGGCAGCTTCCACATACTAGATATTGGTGTAGGGCAGACTGCAGTGCGCAGTCTTGAGTTGACACGGCAAACAGTGCTGTTCCTGACTGCCACTCAGGAGTGGGGGGCTAGGAGGATGACCAGGATTAGGCTTTGACATGGGTTGGCATGGCCAGGATGGCTGCCCAGGAGCTGGGCGGGGGCAGGAGCACTCTTGTCCGAGGGAAGGTGGCCCGGGCCTGGGAAGGACTAGCCAGTGTCTTGTGGGACCTGACCGTGCTAGCTAGGCTCTGGAATCCCTTCCTGTTGACAAAGCCACAGTCTGTACTCAGGCCCTTGGGCCCAGACCCCCGTTCTGAGCTCCCGTATCAGGTTTTGGACCCGCAGTTTCTGGATCTGACTCACAGCACCGCAGTCCCTGCTCGGACACTGGCCGCCCTCGTGACAGACCCCATGTTGCTGCCATTGCCCGCGGAGAAGGCTGGCTCCACTGTCCAGCAGCAGAGGCTGTGAGCATGTTCTGCAGCTTCTGAGAACTTCGGTTTCTTCATCCATAACGTGGGGTGTTCGTGCTTATCTCCTGAGTCACTGTGGGCAGTCAGGTACATGGTAAACGTTCCACGCCTGTCAGCTTTGAAGACAATGACAATGGTGGCAGTGAAGGTGGTGATGGCAACAGTGACAACGCATCGGCTGTGTACACAGTGGATCCCAGTCCGTGCCGGGCCGCGTACCTGCGTCCTTCACTGCCCCAAACAGGACACACTAAAACTGCCTAGACATAAGGTGGGCAGGGGTCGTCCTTCTAGTTTGCATCTGGGCTCCGGTGCCTACTTACCGTGTGAGTTTGAGCAAGTTACTCAGCCCCTCTGAGCCCATCCTTTCAGAAGAGAGTTCGCCTATCCCATGAGGAGGGCTGGGTCTGCATTCCCGAGGGATGGAGCCAGGCCTTCCCGGGGCATTGGGCTATCAGCAGCTCCTGAGGTTGACTGGTCCCACACACATGCCTCATGTCCCAGCAGCAGAGCTGGCCTGGCCAGAGCACAGGCGTGTGTGTGTGTGTGTGTGTGTGTCTACTGTGTCCCACCTTTGTTCTCAGGAGTCACTCACCCTGCAACCGCTTTCCTTGAGCTTTCTTTGAACTTTCTTCCAGGCTGCACATCCGGCCACTAGTCCAGCCCTTTCTTTTCAGAGAGAGCCTCCTGTCTGAGAAGTGCTCTACCTCTGAACCCGGAACCACCAAGCCCGGCCCGGTGCACCTGGCACCTGAGTAAATAGGCCCTTTCTGGTGGCTTCTCCCCCAGGGCAGGGCCTGGCCCTAGGCCGGCAGTCAGCAGGGGTGTGTGTGTCCTGAACCTCCTGGGGCCTTGGTGACTTGTGCCAGGCACTGGGGCTCCAAAGGCAATTCAGACCTTCTCTCCCCGGGCTTGGGATTGGGGGTGGTGTACAGCAGACCAGGAGCAGGACCTCTGTACTCAGACAGAGCTCAGTCTGCGTCTTGGCTCTGCTACTCACTGGTGTGTGAGGTTGGACAAGGCACTCACATTCTGGTAGCCTCAGCTGCCCCGTCTGTGAATTGAGTTAACCATCTTGCCCACTTTAGAGGATCAATGGTAGCATAAGGTGCATGCAGCATAGGGCCTGGCACATAACAGATAGGCAGTATTGATCTGTTACCATCGGCGCTTTGCTCTTCTTATGAGAGGCTTCTGATTCGTAAGAAGCCGGATGAGCACAGACCATCACAGGGTGGCAAGACCAGTGCCCAGGGGACACACGTACTGGAAGCATGGGGGCACTAGAAGAGGGGCTCTGAGAGCTGCTTGAATGCCCAGCGGGTGCCATGGGGATGAGACTTGAAGGAGGAGCTCCCAGGAGACTGAGAGGTGTAAGGGGCTCAGTCCCTTCCCTTAGGCTGGTGATGTGTGGCCATGTGTCACCTCCCCATATATGACAGGCCATGGCAGATGTCATGTGGGAGCTGAGGGAACACTACAGGGCAAGGGCAGCGGCCCCTTTTGGCTTCAGTGATCAGGAAAGGTTTCATGGGAGAAGTAAAATGTGGATGGATTCTGAAACAGCAAGAGAGAGCTGTGATCTGACGCCTCCTAGTCACCATTCTTGCCCCCTCTCGGTGTTCTCCTTGCTGCAGACCGCAGTGGTTATTGCATTCTTCTCTCCCAGTCACCATGATGAGCTCCCACGAGGCCTTCGAGGACTTGTGTGTATCCCCCTCCCGGCCCGCCCCGCAATGGCACTGCCTGCCCCTCCCTCCTGCTTGTTTCACTTCAGCTGCTGTGGCCTCCCTGGGGTTTCTCATATACTCCCAAGCAAGCCCTGCCTCAGGGCCTTTGCACTTGCTGCTCCCACTGCTGCAGCCCTTCCCTGAGAAGCCCTTATGGTTCACTGCTTCCCCTCACTCAGTTTCCTGCTCCAATGTCACCTCTTCAGAGAAGCCTGTCATGACCCCCATAGCTAAAGCAGCCTCTCCTTCCTAACATCCTCGTTTCTTGTCTGTTAGCTCTTACCAGTCTGAAATGGCCTCAAACGTTTGTTCCTCTGTTTACTGTCTGTTTTCCCCAGGTAGTATGTGAGCTCGTGAAGACGGGCACCGTGTCTCTCAGGCCGACTGCTGGGCTCTGGTGCCTGGCACGGAGCAGGCTTCCTGGCAGGGCGAGAGTCAGTATGTGTTGAGTGACAGTGGCTGAGGGCGGGCAGTGGAGGCCTCCATGTCTCAGGCTGCACATGAGGTAAGAAGGAAACATGGGACCCTGCAGCTGTGACACCCCTCCCCTGTTGGCTCCATGCCACTGGGACGTGGACCCTTTAGCCTCCCAAGCAGCAGGAACTGTGCAAGGGAGTATAAATGATCTCCAAGGGTCCCTTTTCTGATTTTTAACTTTTTATTACAGAGACTTCCAAACATCTGCAAAAGTGGAGAATTGAGGATAATCCATACCATCACACATCACCCAGCTGCAGCCGTGATCAACTCTGGCCCGTCTTGTTTCGTGTATTGTACATCCCGCCCCCCCCACCCCCAAGGGTTCTCCTGAAACAAGTCCATGGGCCCTCCTTTTGTGCAGAGAGCTTAGAAATACTTCCTGGCAAGTGTGTTCCTTCTCTCCATCCCTCAGGCACCCGAGTGCTCCCACTGGCTCTCCCCAGTCAGAACCAGCTCCCAGCAGGGGTCTGCGAGACACAGCCCCACAGAGGTGTCCTTGACTGAGATCTGCCGGGTCCTGGGTGGTGGCGTCCTCCAGATTCTGTATTGTGATGGTGGGTGTCAGGCCCTGGACCAGCGAGGCAAAGGTGGCCAAGCCCTCCCAGGGCAATGTGACCTCGGCTGGTTGAGAGAGCCTGTGATGTGGCCCTTTCCGTTCTCCGAGGTTGGTGCCCTGTGGGGAATGGCTATGGACAGTGGAAAGGACATTGGCTGTGAGCTGGTCCAGACCTGAGCTGGGGCTGTGGAGAGCCCACACAGGCACACGCACACGCACACGCACACGCACACACACACACACACACACAGAGTAGGCTGTGAAGGCCAGCGTGGTGGGCAAGTGTCACCTGTGAGAACTGGTAGCAGCTGTGGTCAGACTTCTCCACGCACTGACCTTCTTCCCTTCCCATCTAATATATGACACTGACTTTGTTTCACGTTCGTCAAGTGCCTTTTCACCGGACGGTGTTTTCATTTAGGTTGCACGGCTGTCCTGCCAAGGTGATTTTACTTTTATAAAATGTGGGAAAGTATTTTGAGGAGAAAATAATCCAAAACAGATTTGGCACGCATACTGAAAATCATTGTCAAGCAGAGATCTCAGCCAGCTCTCTTTCTGACCGTCAAAGAAAGGTCCCTACCACCTGCTCTGGGGCCCCAGTGCCCAGGGGTCCGGCTCCCCGCCGAGCCTGCCACGCTGGGGAACTCATGGGCTTCTGGGGAAGGAGTTAGAATCAGAATCTGGACTCCCCTGGCCTGGGTCTTGGGGCAATGCCTCAAACTCTACCCAGGTTCTAGACCAACTCTCTGGGCAGGTTTCCCAGTAAATTTTGTGGGGAGCAATGAGAAGATTCCAGTCGAAGGCTGGTTCTTAACCCCGTAAGTCCTGGCCGGCAACTTTTAGTGAGCAGAAGAATGGCTGGAGAGCTTGATACAAATCCAGAGTCCCGGCCTCCCTCCCCCAAACATCATGACTCAGAAGCGGCAGTGCCTTGGAATCTGCATTTTCGATAACTGGCCAGGGTGCTTTGGAAGCAGGGGGACCTGGCCTGTATTTCAGAAGCACCACTATGCTGAGAGGTACAGCAAGGTAGTTACAGGGTGGCTTAAATGGAAACAATAATATATACGTAGTATGTTTCCTATGTGTTATGTAAGATAATACCCTAGGAGCACAGTTTAGTGACAGGTATGTTGTAAGTGCCTAGTTCCTGCTGCTTGCGGTTATTATTGCTGCTATCTCCTACCATTCCTAACCTGCACATCGGCTCCCTCCCACAACACACACTGTCCCCAAGAACACTATCAAGGGCATCTTCGCATAAAAAAAAAATCTTGATTTGAGGCATTTAGCAGTTTCTCTGGTGTCAATCCTCCCACTGCGGTCGATTTAAAGCTCATAATGTGATAGCACTGAACATGGAGTTGGGAAGAGATGCGCACAACTGGCCAGGATGTGCTGCTCCGAGTAGGCTCCAGGGCACCTGCATAAAGTTCCTCTTCCCTGTGAGATCTGGAGCATGTGTCATTTTCTCGGCTGGAGCCGATAAATGCAGAGGGCTGCAGGCAGAGTCCCAGGTAATTGCTACCTCTTGCAAGAGGTAGCTGGTTTGTGCACAGTTTTGCTATCTGTGTAGTGCTAGCTAATGCAGGAAGTGGGGGTTATAGCCTCGAATTACTGACATTGGGAATCCAGAGAAGAAATGATTATCAAAGGGCAGGGATGGCCCCAGCATGCTCATGTTTACCATGTGTCATGGACCTCATGAAAGGGTGAGAAGCCTCTGTTGTCTCCTTGCTGGCTCTGCTTTTGTTTCGTGTCAGTCACGGAGAATGGTGGGCTTCTGCCGCCGAGCGGGTGTGGGCCTTGGAGCCAGACGGTTTGGGATCCTAGCCCAGGACCTCCAGGTGACAATGGTGTGACCTTGGTGCAAGTTAGCCAGCCTCTCTGGTGCTCAGTTTGCCCCCGTGACAGGTGAGTGTAGTTGTGGGTACACTGCAGACTATGGATGAAGGCCGGCTCAGAGAAGGGGTGCTAAGTTATGGCCAATCCTGGCCTGCCCATGTGGCTTTTCTGAAGCTATCCTTTGTCGAAGAGTTTAGAAGCTCAGTGAGAATCCAGCCTCACTCTTATGGGTGAGAAGGGGAGGTCATTCCCGTCATGGCAAGTTTCATCTCCTCCTCCAAGGGACATTTCCTACACAAAGAAATACTAAATTCTTTCCTATTATTCCAGCGTGTGAAAGAAGCTGGGTAGATTTTTTTTTCTTTTGCCAAGTTTGGAGGAATCTTTGGAACGCTTTGATTTACAACTGTAAGTGGTCGCCTGCCTTTTAGAGGCCTGGTTGTAAAATACGACAGGCCCAGAGATGGTGGAGCCACACAGCGGAAGGAGCCAGAAGGCCTGCATTCCTGCGGGAGGAGAGCTGGCTGGCTGATCAGGAGTCCGCTGTGGACCTTCTGCGGGGGAGACATAAAGCTGCTCTGCATTAAGCCACTGAGGTTTGAGATCTTGCTGTTACAGTGACTAGCATTAGCCAACCCCGACTAAGACAGTCGTATTAAGCGAACACTCTGAGAAGTGGGTACCACCTAAAATGGCGGTCAGGTAGAGTCCACAGAAACTACCCTGAGGCACAGGGGAGCTCCCATTGCCACTGCTATTGTCTTAGACATAGAGCAAATGTGAGAAGACCGGGACACAGAGGATGATTAGTGGAGTCCAAAATGAGCCTCACCTTGGCAGGCACAGGGCCCAAGTTCTGTGCTGCAGATGCTTGTCCTGCAGGTGGCTCTAGGTGTCAAGCTCCTTTCACTGTCCTGTGTCCCCTCCTACTCTTCACTCCGGGGGGACTCGAGGTGGCAGAGACGAGGCTCAGGTAGAGTTGATGATACTCAAGCTCTGTGTGGCTATGAGTGTCCCCAGCCTGTAGGAGAATTGCAGCCCTCTCCGGGGCCCTGCCTCACCTGTTACCTTTTTAAAATTTTTTTTAAATTTATTTTTGAGAGAGAGACACACACACACAGAATCCGAGGCAGGCTGCAGGCTCTGAGCTGTCAGCACAGTTGACGACTAGAGCTCATGAACCAGGAGATCGTGACCTGAGCTGAAGTCAACACGTCTAATGGACTGAGCCACCCAGGTGCCCCTCAACTGTTACTTTTGACCTCAAGTGTGACCCTGCATGGCCTATGTGGTTGGTTCTCAGGAAGACACTGTGAGGTGCTATTTTCATGCTGTTTGGAAGGAAGGAAGGAAGGAAGGAAGGAAGGAAGGAAGGAAGGAAGGAAAGCTTTAGTGTTCAGAGCCTCAAGTAGTGTCCCCAAGAAGCAGAGTCCCCACTGTTGCCTTTCTCTCACCAATCCTCTTGGTTCATTTCAATTCCCTCCCTCCCTGGGGGTCCAGGAACATATCGGAGCCTCCTGGACACGAGAAACAGGCCTACTTCACACTGCTACGGACTCCACAAAACTGGCCACAGCATGTTTCCATCTGCCATCCTTCGTTCCCTCTCCTCATTGCTGGACCACATTCTTCTGTTACTTGGAGTCGGTACCTCGAGACCGCCATTGTCTCCCGGACCCCCCTTCTGTGCCCTTTATTCCCTGCTAAACCCTCTGGGTTCTCCCCACGCAGGCTTCTACCTGGGTGCCTCTTCCCAGCCTCCAAGCCGCCACCTCCGTGGGCCTCGAGCTTTGTCACCTGGACTGTCGTCGACATCTCTTCCTGGCGCCCCTGCCTCTGGCATCCGCTCGTCCTACTGGGGATCAAGCAGCCTGTTTTCCATCACCCCCTGAAGCTCAGCACTCCCAGCTCACTGCAAGTCTGCCTCCAAACTTTCCACGTCTCTGTTGGCCTTGACCCTGAATTGTCGATGATTTTCTGATGGAATCAGAGGCGTCCTTTGTTCCAAAGTTTTCTCATTGTTTTCTTTCCATGGGATTGTAGAAAACATCTCCCGCCAGGCACACCCTACTGTTTTTGTGAAAATTATAGGCTGCAAATAACTGCTTAAGTCAACTGCCAGACGAGGTAGTCTCTTCAGAGGGAAAATTCCAGCTGTTGAACGAGTTTATGGGCTTTATTTTTGGCGCAAAGAGTTCATCAAGCAAAGAACAGAATTTTCCAGGTGCCCCAACTCTTATTGTAAAGCATATGTGCCTGAGTGGGCGACCGCTCGCAAGGTCAAATTTATGACCCCACTACTTACTCACCCCCCTCCTTTCTGTTGACTTCCTTGGGCCCCTTCTGCAGCCCTACGGTAGACACCTTGGGGAACACAGAGAGGAACAAAGATGAGATGGGGGGGGCCTGAGCAGGAGGTCAGCCCCCAGCCCACTCTTCCTGCTGCAGCATTCCCTGCTGCAGGCTCCGAGAGCTGGTTCTCTGGCCTGAGGCTATTTCCTGGCTCAAGTCAGGCTGATTTCAGAATCCAGTCTTGACTGAGATGCACCAAAAGACGAGCCTCCTCCCCTTGAACACATTTGGGGAGAAGAGGCTGCCCAGAAGAAGCTGTCCAAGACCCGTGCCCAAACTCTGCCAAGCCTGGCAGCCTGGGGCAAGCTGCCTTTCTGCAGAGCATGCTGGACACTCCCGGGGAGCCCCATGGAGTATGCTCACCTGTCTCTTCCTCCAGACATCACGTCCCTCAGTCTCATTCTGCCCTATAAAAACCTAGACCATCCTCGCTGGCCACCACTCCAGAGGTCCTATATTCTTTTTTTAGTAGTTTTTCAAAAATATTTTTTAACATTCTATTTATTTTTGAGAGACAGAGACAGAGTGCAAGTTGGGGAGGGGCAGAGAGAGAGGGAGACACAGAATCCGAAGCAGGCTTATCAGCACAGAGCCTGACGCAGGGCTCGAACTCATGAACTGCAAGATCATGACCCTAGCGGAAGTCAGATGCTTAACCGACTGAGCCACCCAGGTGTCCCGGGAGGTCCAAAGCTTGCCTAGTTCCTGGCACTCCTATCAGATCGTACCCATTCTATGTTCCCTTCCCAGTAAGCCCTGCAATTAGCTGATCTAATAAACCAAGTTGTATTTTATGTTTAATGAACAGTAATCACTCAGCATTCACCTAATACCTCGCTATTCACAATGTGGCCTATAGCCCAGGAGCCACCGGGTCCCTTGATAGATTCTTAGAAATGAAGAGTCTCAGGCCCACCCCAGGGGGCTGAATCAGAATCTCCATCTTGACAAAATCCCCAGGTGATTCTAGTGCGTGTTAGTCTGAAAAGCACTAACCTAATAGACATTTTGCCCTTTTCGGCAGATAATTACCTTTAAAGTGAGGCATTCCATGTTATTGATGCCACTGTGGCATTTCACACTTTAAGGAAGATTTGTCACAACTGTGGACTTGTATGATTTTCTGAGCAGCTGGACTAGGAGCTCCTGGCGGTGCCAGGGACCTCAGGTTTCCTCCAACAGCCCCAGCTCAGGCCTGGCGTTTGACTGCAATTTAATTAGCTGCACAAATGAATGAACATCGAGGTCCCTGAGGGAGACAGGACAGAGGGCACTGTTTCCATTTGCACATGAGGAAACTAAGGCTCAAATCGGCCAAGACTTGTTCCAGTTGATTTCCTACGTGTCAGAACTGACGTTCCACCAGCCTCCCACCTCGGGATCACTGCAGGCTCTTTGTCATGCTCCATTGCGGCGAATTTGCGTGGTCCCCCTGTCGTTGGCTGGAGAGTCTGCTTGCAAGCTCTAAAATGTAGCTCTGTGTGTAATGATCTGCTCTGGGTGGGGATACCCAGTACAGCCCACCTCAGGGCTAGAGATCCCAGCACCTGGCAGTGTCCCAGGCCTCTGGCCCTGCCGGGGGGCGAGGGGTGGGGGGCTTCGAGCCACTGTGGCTGGTGATGGGAAACCGCAGAGAGCTGTTCCAGAGGATGGGAACACCTGCTGCTTGCTGCTCCCTGCACCTCACCCTTCTGCGGAACTGAGGGGCGTGGGGAAGAGCAAGGCAGGAGTGCTGATGAAGCTTATTGAGACCAATTTCCGGTTCTGAGGCTTGTTAACGTGGAATCATTCGCTCAGGAGCCCCTTCCCCAAGGGTGCGGGCTTCTGGCCACCCACCTGAGTGTGGAGAGGCAGAAGAGCTCACAAGACCCTGCAGTGAGACCTGTGGCAGAGTGAGTAATCAGGGGGACAGAGGGGCTCTGAGTGCTGAAGCCCAGACCACAGGAATGTGCCAAGCCTCCCTCAGGGTCCACTGCAAATGCCAGAAGCAGACAAGGCCTTTGATGTTCCACAGACTCGTCCTGGCCCCATCCTAGGCCTTACATGAGGGGGACCTGAGCCAAGCAGGAGCCAGGAGGGCAGACGTCTCTCTCTGCCATTTTCCACATATGGAGGCTCATCATGTTGTTTTTTGTTTTTTTGTTTTTTGTTTTTTTGGCAGTTGCTCAGCTTGTCAGCTGCCGGGAAGTCTGCCCACCATCTCTGGCCAGCGGTGGAGGCCAAATCCAGTGGGGTGGGTGTATCCTCTTCTCCTGCACGCTTTGGCTTAGGTGCCCTGGCTCAGGAAAGCCCCCAAGTAGAGGTGACACCACTAGTGACGGCCAGCTCTCTGTGAGTACTTCCCACACCAGGCACACTTCTAAACCCTTGACCTGTATTATGTCCTTTGATCCCCACCGCAAACTGGGCAGTAGGCCCTGTTAGTGTCCCCATTCTACAGATGAAGCACAGGGAACACAAAATGGTCCTGTGACTGCTCCAGTTGACACAGTGCCAATTGGAAGAACCCTTTTAGCCACCCCCTCTGCCCCCAGATAAATTAGCTCGGGGAAGGCAGGGGCTTAAAGGACAGAGGGACCCCTGTGGTCCCGCACAGTGCAGTGACAGTCGGTACAGAGGTCACAGGCAGACCGTGTGATGCTCTGGGCCCAGGCCTGGAGGGGTGCGGAGCCACGACGCTGAGGGGCAGGCTGAGGAGTCTGAGCCTCACCCTATAGACGAAGGGGGTCACTGAAGGGGCGTTAGAATCTGATGCGTGGTTCAGGAAGGTATGATGTGCCGTCCTGGGCAAGAGACAGGGCCTGGAGGCTGCACCTGGAGGCTACTTGAGCAAGGCAGGTAGACAGGAGGTGAGGACGGAGCACACAGGCCACATAGCGAGGGGGTGGCCCCTAGAATATGGCCCCTGAGCCGCTGGTTCCTTTTTCGGGCTGGGTTTTCCAGCCCCACATGGGCATTTTTCTGACTCTCTTTTCTGTGTGAATAATGTGAGTCACTATGTCTGAGAAGAGGAGGTTGGGGTTGTGTTCAGGTTCCAGAGGTGTGGCCTCAGGGCCCCCACCCTGGCCAGGGACCAGGCACACATCTTTCTGAGAGCCCAGAGGTGGCAGATGTGCCTTGGGGTGTCTCCATGCACTTCAGTAGCCTTTTCAAATCCTTCCTCGTCACCCTAGCGTGGCCTGAGCTATTGCCCCTTAGTGGGCTGTTAACAGATACTATAGCTACTGGGTGGGCTGCTGCTCTGGTGGGTGTTGAGTGGCTGCAGCAGTCCAGAGGTGACTTCACCTCTCAGGACTCTCTCCAAAGCCCCAGGGAGTAGATGAAAAGTTTGGACGTAGGGGGGTTGGCATCGTGGTGCACTTGTAGTAGGAAAAAACCCCAAATGTCTTCAATTACTAATCCATCCGCTCTGTGCTAATGCCTCCTAAAAGAAAACTTTCAACTTGGATAGCCATCTCTTCTCTCTTGGAACCACTTGTAATTAGGAAGCTGTGTCTCATTAAAGCTGTGGCCCTAGATGACAAAGCTGGAAAACCCAGCCTGACCAGGGTACACACATGGCTGTCTGGGGCTAACATCAGACTTCATGCCCTTGCGATGGTATAGTCCTGTTTCCCTGAGCCACAAGGCTCCCCTTTTGTATTTCCTGTTTTTAATTGGAAGAAGTGATTCTCATTGAGATTTCCTCTTTAATTCCTAGCACTGGTAATAACTAATGCCCGTAACCCAGATACACAGTTTCCGAGAGTCCGTTCCAAGACTTTTTGGTTCAAGTAGCTTGGACCCTTTGTTGCCTGGTGATGTATTTCCAGCTGGAAAAAAGAACGTTCACCTACAGGGGAAAGTGAGTCTCAATCGTATCTGGTGCCCGGCTGCAGGACAACCGTCAGGAACTTCCTCAGGGAGGGAGGCAGGACTGACCACATCACTGAGAAAACTAGATGAGATCCTCGCAGACCCACAACCCTGACCCCATACACATGGCTGGTGTATTGGCACAGAGAGCTGGGGTTTTGAGGAGCACCTTTATATGGGCCAGCACGAAGGTAGTGGGTTTGAAGAAGGTGAGCCTTCTCAAGGCTCGGCCAGATTCTCCTGTGTGGCCACCAGAGGGGAGATAAAATTCCTCAGACTGACCACTCTCTGATCTCATTGATTTTCGTTTCTTTACACCGTAGTTTGTATGAATCTGCTACTTCTTTGAGAGTATTTGCATAGTAAACCTCTCTCATGATAGATAATTGGCTGTGTTTCTTCTTCAAGAGCCTTCAGGCATCTGTGACAGGAATCCTGTCCTTGTTCAAGGAGCCTTTCGTGAGATTGTGATAGGAAGGCAAGCCCCAATTCTGTCTGTGTAAAAGGTTAATAAGGGACAGCTCATGGGTCTGAAAGCTTAAATTACAAACATGGGATTTGGGTTGTCGAAAGCTGTGGACGAGGAAGGACGGCCTTTGAGACCGTTCACCCCAAGATCCTGCCAGCAAAGAATTCCCTCAATAGCGTTGTGTTTCAGCCCGCTTAGACATTTTCCACCTATGAAATTTCAATACCTCAGAAATACCATATATCTGTTTGTGGACTATGGCCCTTTGAAAAGCCACAACCATTGTAACAGCTAAGACTTGTTGCCTCTCAAGAACTGAGTTTTGTCCAGCTAAGTGTATATATCACTCTCATTGAGAGAGGTGGCTGTATACCATATCCCTGAGGAGCAGCTAGCCAGCTTCTGCTTGGATGTTACAAATACCAGGGAGCTCACTACCTGACTCCTTCTTGCGGTCCGGGAGCTCATTACCTGCCTTCTTCTCATGGTAGCCTTGGAATATCGCTTAGCAACAGAAAAGGAACAAACTTATTGATATACACGCAACTTGAATGAATCTCCGGAGCATGATGCCACATGAAAAAAAGCCAAGCCCAAAAGGTTACATATTGTGTGATTCCATTAATGTAACCCTTTGAAATAATGTAATGTTAGAAATGGACAACAGGTTGGTAGTTGCCAAGGATGGGGGTGCTGAGGGAAGTGGGTGTGGGTACTTAAGGGGCATCAAGAGGGATCCTGTGGCTTTGGAACGTTTCTGCACCTTGACTGTGGTGGTGGATACACAAACCTTCGGTGTGATAAAACTGCAGTGAACTGAAGACACTCCCGAGTACAAATAAAACAAAGAACATCTGACAGTGTTCAGTGGATTATATCAATGCTGGTATCCTGGCTATGATGCTGTACTAGTTATTGTTTCACAAATGTTACTATTGAGGGAAGCTGGGTAAAGGCACACGGGATCTCTCTGTGTTACTTAAAACTGCATGTGGGGCACCTGGGTGGCTAGTCGGTTGGGCGTCTGACTGCAGCTCAGGTCACGATCTCACGGTTTGTGAGTTCGAGCCCTGCGTTGGGCTCTGTGCTGACAGCTCAGAGCCTGGAGCCTGCTTCGGATTCTGTATCTCCCTCTCTCTCTGCCCCTCCCTTGCTCTTGCTCTCTCTCTCTCTCAAAAATAAATAAATATAAAAAAAATTTTTAAGAACTGCATGTGAATCTATAACTATCTCAAAATACAACACTTAATTAATTTAGCTTTTTTTTTAAAAAAATGTTTTATTTAGTTCTAGGAGAGAGAGAGAGACAGCGTGAGCAAGGGAGGGTCAGAGAGAGAGGGAGTCACAGACTTAAACAGGTTCCAGGCTCTGAGCTGGCAGTCAGCACAGAGCCCGACGTGGGGCTCGAACCCACTAACCGCGAGATCATGACCTAAGCGAAAGTCGGACGCTTAACCGACTAAGCCACCCAGGCGCCCCTAATTTAGCTTTTTAATTTAAAAAATTGTTACTGTTTATTTTTGAGAGAGAGAGAGAGAGACAAAGAGTGAGCATGAGGAAGGGGCAGAGAGAGGGAGAGACACAGAATCAGAAGCCGTCTTCAGGTTCTGAGCTGTCACACAGAGCCCGAAGCGGGGCTTGAACTCACAAACCGTGAGATCATGACCTGAGGTGAAGTAGGATGCTTAACTGACTGAGCCACCCAGGCGCCCCACAATGTTTAATTTAAACAATAATGAACTTAGAGGGCGCCTGGGTGGCTCAGTCGATTAAGTGTCAGACTTCGGTTCAGGTCATGATATCATGGTTATTGAGTTGGAGCCCTGCATCAGGCTCTGTGCTGACAGCTCAGAGCCTGGAGCCTGCTTCGGATTCTGTGTCTCCCTGTCTCTCTGCCCCTCCCTCTCTCACACTCTGTCTCCATCTCTCAAAAATAAACAAATGTTAAAAAAAATTTTTTAAAGAAATAACCTATGTTTTCATTTTACAGATCTAGGATTTATTATGCCCTTTGGGATTTTCTTACATCCCACTGTCTCTTTGTCAAAGTCAGTCAAATTGACTGAAAGGAGAGCTAAATGAGCCTGCTGTGTGACAAAGGCAGCAAGTATCTGCGTGCCTCAGTGTCCTGGGGGCTGGGCTGGGGGCAAAGGTGCTGAGCAGGCTTGCAGGAGAGGCAGGAGGAATGGACACCTGGCTTGCATCCCTCCCTGTGGAGCCCCAAGGGTAAGGATGGGGAGGGCGATGGGTGACAGGAGAAGATGCCCCTCCCATCCCCCTGGGGGGGTGCCCCTTCAAAAGAGCAGCAGGAGTAGGAAGGGAAGATGCTCAGGGTGCTCCATAAAGACAGATCTAAGAGCATAAAGCAGCTTCAGTGAGGGAAATGCCTAGGCCTGCTCAGGAATGTGGAGGGGTGTGGGGTGTGGGGGCAGGACTGGGGAGGCAGAAGGGAGAGCCCAGTGGCCTCCAGCGCTGGGCCTGGCCAGAGGCTGAAGGGCATCACTTGTCACTGAGGAGGGCCGAGAAGAGGTTCTGTGGTTCTTCATTGTAGCAGCTGAGCTCCTTGATACGGGCTGGGGGCACTTCCCCCCAGGAACCCTCCCCCATCTGCAGCTGATTCACTTGACCTGACCAGACCTGTCCCTGGGTCCTTACAGACAGGCTCCACTTTTTGGGTCCCAGTGGGCTGAGGTGCCTGGACCCAGGAAAAGGATCCCCACTGCTTGCTCACCTTTCCATCTTCAGGGCCCATTTCAGGGCCAGGCCTGAAAGTCTCGGGCGGCCTGGAAGTGCTGGCCGGGCCTGGCCCCTTGTGAGTGGGGGTGGTGGATTGGGTGATGAAGGCCAGTCCCTGTACCCAGGGACTCAGAAGATGCCCACAGAGCTTCCACACTCCCTCCCCTGGCCTCGACGTGGTCCTCGGGTCTCCTGTTCCAGACCGGGCCCGCTCATTGCCCGAGGTCCCACAGCTGGCGTGTCCACGCACGAACCCCGGGCTGTCTGGACCCCCGAGCTGAGACCCACTTGAGATGTTTGCTTTCTTGTCGCTCGTCATGCCCTGCCGGGCCTTTCACACAGTCGTGTGTACTCCCGTCAGGCGAGGTAGGTGGGGATTAGGATCCCTCGAGAGAGGGGTGCTCAGATCCCAGAGATGGAGACACCCAACACTGGCAGCAGCGTCCTCCTCTGACACCCACTTCTGTGTCCTTCCCCTGAACTGTATGACGCCTCCCGGGACCCGGGAGCCTTGTGTGGCTGAGAACACATTTAGAGTAAGGGGGCTCCTCGCAGGAATCAGTGCTCCTTGGGGGCCCCATATTTGCTTTTTGCTGGTACTGAATGACAGGGGGTCCTTCAGAATGGTTTGATCCCCAGAGATGCTTCCAGAAGCCCCAAAGCCCTTACTCAGCCTAGCCTTGGCATAGTCCCTACAGAGTCTAGTCACCTGATTGTCTCCCACAAACCACTGCACAGAGATGCCAGGGTGGAAAAAGGAGAAAACCATTTAAGGCCTAGACACCACTGGACTTATACCTGCAGACATGGGGAGTGAAGCAGGATGGTGGGGGGAAGGGAGACTATTTTGGTGGCTTTGGTAGAAGCTTCTGGCTGCTCTCAGGAAGCCTGGGTTCTGGCCCTCCCTCTGACACTGACCTGCTGTATTATCCTCACATTCTTGGGCATATGCACGTGCAGAGGCTCCTGGGAGGAAGGGGTGTCTGGAGGGGCCGGGAGCACAGGGGAACCTGGCCGGGGGGCTCTGCATGGCCACCCCCATTTTAACCAGTGCTGTTGCACGTGCATGTGATTGCATGGTGGAGGCCATCGTGGTGCTGGGATTCCACATCTGAAGCCAGGCCCCAGCTACACAGCTCTGGTCTCCAGAACCAAGTGTCAGAGGTGAGAGGGAGAAGCTAAGAGAGGGAATAGTTCCTACAGGAGGAAGGGACTTCAAAAGCACGTGTGGGTTGGGGAAAGGGAGAGAAGGATGCAAAGAACCGCGTGTCGATGGCTGGCCGCTGACAGCCTTGCTCTGGGAACGTGATCCTGGAGGCGGCCCAAGGAAGATACGGTTGTGATGCCCCGGAATTCCTCTTCGGTTATTATTAGATGTGCTCTGGCGACGACGTTTTGCTGAAAACCAGCAGTGACCAGCAGAGAGGACATCCAGCTCATGCACACGGGGCTCCTGCAAGCCAGCCACGAAGCATCCCTGAGCAGGGCTCAGTCCGCATGGCTCCAGCCCCCAGGCTCGTGGGGAGGGGTGCATTGTGGTTCTGCCTTTGCTGTCATCAATTTCAGAAGGCCCAGGGCACTGCGAAAGTTGAAGCCAAATATCCTCTTCTGAGTCTGTGTGCAGACTGCTGACTGAACAGTTAGGGATTAGGATTCTGTTTTTTCTCTTCTATCTTCTGCATCTCTCACACTGCCCATTCGTGTTTGTTCTTCATGAAGACAGCACCGGGTCGGGCCCTCTGGCTCTGTCTGCTCCTCCATCCACACCTCAAGCTCTGTGCTTCCTGTCCGCAAGCTTCTCATGCCGTTAGCAGCAGCTGGTACCTTTCGAGCAGTGTGACCAAGTCAACCTGCTCTCTGAGGACTCTGTGGTGGAGAAGGGGGGGGGGGTGGTGAGTGCAGAGGGAATTTTGCCTGCAATTTCTCTTTCCTTCCTCTTTGCAGGCACTTGGCTGCCCTTCCATGGGTTTTCATTATGGGAAACAGGCAAGAAGAGGATGTAGGTTTGAATCTCACCCTGTCACTCACAGGGACACGTGGCTTAGACCTTGAGGAAGTTATTTGTTTCTTTGAAGACTTAGTTTCTGAAGAGATGAAGTATTCCTGTTTATGGACTCTACCTGGGAGAGACCAAAAACGTGGAGAGCCTTACCCCACCACAGCTGAGCTGATGTACAGCCTGGCTAGGCCCCAGGGGAGGGAGGTCAAGGCTGGCATTCCAGGACACCCTTTTCTAAGACACCCCCCCCAACTGTCAGGACATCGATGGGGGTCATTACTATTGCTCCCACCATGAATGATTATTTACCGGCATCTCTCCACCCTGGCTACCCATGAGGGCCAGAACACGGGTCCCCAGGGGACCCCTTTACTCAGCACGTAACCTCTGGTCTTCTCCAGAGAGGCGTTCCTGGCTAGGTGGCCTGTGGCTACTGAAGCAGCCGGGCCCAGTGGACTGTACCTGAGGGGTCAAGGTTTTCCCTCATTCATCAGGCTCCTTGCCAATACCATGTTTTCATATGTTGCTCCCCCTGCCCTTAAACTCTTCGAACTCCCTGTCGTTCTCAAACCTTGAAAAAGCCCAACAATGTTTTCCTCACTAGCTAATCAGTTTGCTCTTCTTTGAGCTGTTGTGAACTTGCAAAATCCCTCTTGGACAGGCCCTTTTGGCCAGAGCCATTGTGAATGGTAGCAAGTGGGAGAGATTGAGCACCAGACAGGGAGAGCAAATGAAGGAGGCAGTGCCAAGCACCCCAACCTTCACACACTCCCGTGCAATCCTAACTGCTCTTTTTTACTTAAAAAAATGGCAGAGACCGCAGTGTAACAACCATAGCAGAAACGTTCTTTTAACCACCCTGGATGCCGTCACTCAGACAAATCAGCTGTTTTTGATCTTTGCTGCTCTAGCCTGTCTGCAAGCAGATGTGGTTCTAAGCAGCTGGAATTGGAACTCAGTTTTGTATTGCGTGTTTCTCCTTGTTTCCTAAGGCTTGCCTCACATTGCTACACAGTCTTTATAAGTATCATGGTTAGTGGCTCCCTCAGTTGTGGCTTCTGGAATGTACTTCCTGTCCCCAGGCCTGGCCATCACATCATTATCCGTAGGAGCCCACATTCGCTGGGAAACAAGCGTAGAGGTCATTTGTGCCATCTGCCCCTGTTCTTGAACTCTAGAATATCCGGCGTGAAGACGGTTCGGTGGGGCAGGCACGTGACTGGGCCGGGACGGGAGCCCTTCTCCGTGCTTCACGTATAAATAAATGCTTTTGTTTTCGGAGAAGACTCAGGCCCAGACCCCTTCACGCATCTTTTTGTCTCTCAACAGTATAACCAGAGGCCACTCCTTTCACTGCTTTGTCACAGTGTGAGTCCGTTTTCCCCTTCAACTTGTCCATCATCATCGTCCCCACTGTCTTTCCTCGGGGCTGCCGTTCATTGAGTGCTTACCCCGTGCCCCGCACTGTCCGCAGTCTTGCATCCTTGTTTTATTTAATCCAGTCTGTTGCCGCTGTTGTTACTCTCAGTTACAGATGAGGACACTGAGGCCCAGGATGCTGAAGTGACTGTCTAGAATCTCATGGCTCTCAAGGGTCAGAGGCTGCCTGCCTCCAGACGGGGGGGGAGGGGGAGGGGAAGGGGGGGAGGGGAGGGGGGAGGGGGGCTTTCCCACCCTCTGGCTCCTTGTGCGAGGGCCTGTCCTCCAGGGCAGGGTTTGGTCTAAAGCCCCTAGGGTGGGCCACTAGGTCAGAGGAGTCTTGCTGTCTTTGTCCCTCTGGGTTCCTATAACAAAATACCACAGGCCGCACGGTTTACAAACAACAGAAATTGATTTCCAGCCTTCTGGAGGCGGGCAGAGTTGGTGTCTGGTGAGGGCCTGCTTTGCTGTATCCTAGCAGGTATAAGGGACAAGGGAGCTCTCTGGGGTCTCTGTTATATAGGCACTGGTCCCACTCACAGGATCTAGTCACCTCCCCAGGCTCCACTTCCTGTTACCATCACCGGATTCCGTTTCAGCATATGAGTTGGGATGCAAATGTTCAGTCTGAAGCTTTTACAATGGACCCCTCTCTCCAGAGGAGAGAGGAGGCCTCTCCCCAACCCCGTGAGAACCCTGGGCAGGATAGAGTGCGCCTGGCTAATAAGATGGCAGCTGAGAGGTCATGTGTCCGTGTCGGAGACTCCAGGCCTGGGACGCCCCTCCCCCAAGGTCATGGGGAGACGCACTGGCACAGCCGGGCTAGTATCTGGGTCTCCTGACTTGTGAGCAGGGCTGTGTCCTCACCGAGAAGTGATTTCACATCTGAAATTGAGGGAGAGGCTTTAGACCTGCCCAGCTCTTCTGTTCTTAGGAAATGCTGATGCCGTCACATAGGCATCACAAGGCTAGAGAGAAGACCAGAGAGATACTGGCTGAGCCCAGCCAGGTCGGGGAGGCAAGGGGAAACAAGTGACTTAGAAATGTAAGAAATACGGCTCCGGGGCCTCAGCCTGCTGACTCAACTTGTCAGACTTACCTGAGCTCCTGCCAAAGGGATTCCTAAAAAGGTAGAGGCTCTTTGCTCTTTTGAGTCTCCCACGGGCAGCAAACCCCCTGAGACGGGTCTTTATTGTGACCACAGCCTTTCGTGAGCAGAATTCACCCAGAATTAAAGCTGCTACAGGAAGGGAGATCCATTTACTTACGGATTCTTTCACTGGGTAGTTATTGAAACTTTCTGTGTCAGGTAATGGGAATAAGACAGACACGTTTCCTATCTTTACGGTGGGGAGAATACCCTAGTGAAGGTAAGTGCTGCAAAGGACACCAGTGAGGAGATGCAGTAGGGACTGGAGATGGAAGGTGAGGCAGGAAGCCAACTTGGAAGGGATTGTAAGGAAAAGTTCTTCCCAGGAAGAGGCACGAGTGTTCAGACCCAGGAAATACCTGGGCGTCTTCCACGATTTTAGGGGCAGAGCACTGAGGCAGGGGAGACAACAAGTGCAAAGGCCCTGAGGTGGGCTGTTGAGTTAATTGCAGGAACAGAAGAGGACTGGTGCCAACAGCTCTGTTCAGGTTCAGGATGGGTGCTGTGTGGAGCGACGAGAGCCGGCCCACTGGGACTGTTGGCCTTCCTCAGTAGAGAGCATCCACTTGGACTGTGTTTTGCCCTGACCCCTGTAAGCCATGACTGTTCTCCCTCGCAGCCGCCTGTGTGTGCGCGCTCCAGGGAGCAGCGTGGGGCTGGTGCTCTCGTGCAAGCAGTAGCTCTGCTGAAGGCAGTGCCCCTCCCATCTTTCAGTGCCTTCCATCTGATGGCTTGTTTACGTCCCATAGTTGTGTCCTCATTAGAGGCAATTAACGTGGCATTTCTTGGACCTCCCGAAGTAATAAATCATGTTATGTTTACCTTTTGGTTACTAGGCAGAGTGCTAGGGTGTGCAAAACAAATCAAAAAAACAAAAAGCCCTGCCTGTGGTTATTTAATTGGAGAAAGCCGTGCTGCATATGGACTCAGCTACAGGGACCGTTAGCTCTGGGAGGGACGGCCCGAGCAAGCCCCCTACTCATTTGCCAAGTGGTGATGGACGCTGACTCTAGGCCTCACCTGGGCAGAGACAGGGTCACTGTTTCGTCCTGCCCGTGGGCCGGGCTCATCCGGGCGTGTGTGGCAGTGAGGTCTGGGGCTGGGGTCTGGCCCTGCTGGGACAGGGGTGCCCGGCTGGCTCTGCACAGTGGCCCGGAGCTGACTGGGGAGAGCCCTGCCTCCCTGGCTCGTGTCCTCCCTTCCCCTCAGGGCCACCGACAGAACAGGGGTAGGCCGTGCCCTCAGGGGCTCAGAGGAGCCTGACAGCCAGTTGGGGACCCCGCATGGTCCACATTCTCGCCACCCTGGTGTCACTTGTATGCCGAGGCACCCCTGGGCACACGCAGTCTGCCCTGTCCGGGCTCCCTGCTGGACACGAGGCCATCCATGCGCCCCCGAGCAGCACAGCACCCGGGGCCCTTTTCTGCCAGTTTTTCTGGGGACAGTCTCATCTCTGTCCTTTTTTATTCTAATGAAACTCTAACTTTTTAAAATTATTAGTTTTTAATGGTTTCAGGAGTACAACTTAGTGATTTATCACGTACCTCCAAAACCCAGTGCTCATCCCCACAAGTGCCCTCCTTAATGCCCATCCCCCATTTAGCCCATCCCCCCACCCAACACCCCTCCAGCGGCCCTCAGTTTGTTCTCTGTATCTAAGAGTCTCTTATGGTTTGCCTCCCTCTCTGTTTTTATCTTATTTTTCCTTTCCTTCCCCTATGTTCATCTGTTGTGTTTCTTAAATTCCACACAGGAGTGAAATCATACAATGGTTGTCTTTCTCTGCTTGATTTATTTCCCTTATCATAATGCATTCTACTTCTGTCCACGTTGTTGCAAATAGCAAGATTTCATTCTTTTTGATTGCCGAGTAATATTCTATTGTGTATGTATGTATGTATGTATGCATGTATGTGTGTGTATATACATACATATACACACACACCACATCTTTATCCATTCATCCATCGATGGATATCTGGGCTCTTTCCAAAATTTGGTTCTTGTTGATAGTGCTGCCATAAACATTGGGGTACATGTGCCCCTTCAAATCAGCATTTTTGTATCCTTTGAATAAATTCCTGGTAGTGCAATTGCTGGATTGTAGGGTAGCTCCATTTTTAATTTTTGGGGGAACCTCCATACTGTTTTCCAGAGTGACTGCACCAGTTTGCATTCTCTCTAATGACACTTTTAATTTTGAGATCACTGTGGATTCACATGAAGTTGTAAAAAATACTACAGAGAGATCCTTCATACTTTTACCCTGCTTTTTCCAGTGGTAACATCTTGGAAAACTATTACACAAGATCACAACCAGGATCTTGACCTTGATAGTCAAAATACAGACACTTCCATCACCACACAGCGTCCCCCATGTGTCCCCTTTCTAGTCACGCCTACCTCCCTCTTGCTTCTAGCCCTCCTTAACTATTTGCAACCACTAAACTTCTCCATTTCTATCATTTTGTCATTTCAAGAATGTTACAGAGAAGGAAGCACACAGAAGTTAACCTTTTGTGATTGGCGTTTTCCACTTGGCATAATTCCCTGGAGCATCATCCAGATTGTTGTGCCTGTCAGTGGCTCTTTCCTTTTTACTGTTGAGTACTATTCCAGTACTATTTTGGCTGCTATGAATATAATTGCTATATACACTCATGTATAGATTTTGGTTTCATTTCTATGGGACAAATGCACAGGAATGTCATTGCTGGGTTCTATGGTAGTTGCATGTTTAGTTTTTCAGGAGACCATTTTCACAAGCGAATGTCCTATTTTACTTTCTCACCAGCAATGTATGAGTGATCCAGTTTCCGGACATCTTCCCCAGCATTTGGTGTTGTCTTTACTTTTTATTTTAGCTATTGTGACAGATGTTTGCTGATATCTCATTGTGATGCAACTTACGTTTTCATAATGGCCAATAATGTTGAACATCCTTTCCTATGCTTATGGTCATATTAATGAGGTGTCTTTTTCCCAGTTGGACTCTCTGGTCTTGGTTTTGCAAGTTATTTGCATGGTCTAGGGACTGGTCCTGTGTCCCATATGTGGTTTGCAGCTATTTTCTCCCACTCTAGCTTGTGTTTTAGCCTCTAGCAGGGTCTTTTTCTGAGCAAAAGTTTTTAATGAAGTCTAGATTATCAGTTTTTCCTTTTATGTATTGTGCTTTTGATGTTATATCTGAGAACTATTTCCTGGCCCTAAAGGTTTTCTCCTAGTTTTTTATTTTTCTAAAGGATTTATAGTTTTACATTTTACATTTAAGTTTGTGGTCTGTTCTGAGTTAATTTTCACCTAACATGTGAGACTTAGGTTGAGGATATTTCTTTTCCCCCACAGATGTCCAATTGCTCCAGCCCCATTTGCTGAAAATACTATCCTCTCTCTGTTGATTTGCCTTTATAGTTTTATCAAAAGTCAGGCCTATTTGTGTAGGTCTTTTTCTGGGTATCTGTGTGTGTTGCCACCTATTCCACACAATCCCGACAGCTGTAGGTCCTCAGTAAATCTTGAAATCAGGTAGAATTATTCTTTCCATTTTATTCTTTTTCAAAAATTATTCTAGTCATAGTTCCTTAGTCTTCCTATATATATTTTAGAATCAGCTTATCTATAGCTGCAAAATACCTTGCTGGGATTTTGGGTTCTGTCTTTTTTGTGTGTGACTTTTCTCTAGCTAGCATGTATTTTGTATAATATTTTTAATAAGTTGAAAATTAAAAAAAATTAACAAAAAGAAAACTAAGAACATCTGTGGAGACATGCATATATATGAATATCCTGTATAGCCTGTTTCATGGCAAGCTGTCGTGGGGCACCTGGGGGGCTCAGTTGGTTAAGCGTCCAACTTCAGCCCAGGTCCTGATCTCGCGGTCCGTGGGTCGAGCTCTGTGCTGACAGCTCAGAGCCTGGAGCCTGCTTCAGATTGTGTCTCCTTCTCTCTCTGCCCCTCCCCAGCTGGCACTCTGTCTCTCTCTCAAAATAAACACTAAAAAAATTAAAAAAAGAAAAACAAGCTGTCTTTTACTTAATATATTAAGACTCATTTTGTAGGACAACAAATGCACTTCTATGTTATAATTTTTAATTGTTTCATAACATGTACTTGTGTGGATCCAGTATCATTTATCTGACTAATCCCCCACTATTGGGCATTTAGGAGTTTTTCTTTAAAATTATTTTTAATTTACTTTTCCCTGTTGTAAACGACACTATGATAAATATGTTAAAGACACATCTCTGTAAATATCTTCAGTCATTTCCTTGGGGGGAAAAAGAACTTCTGTGAGTAAAAGAGCTGGCATCTTCTTGATTCTTCTGGGTTTTTGTAATTTTTAGAGAGAGAGAGAGAAAATGAGCAGGGCAGAGGGCAGGAGAGAGAGAATCTCAAGCAGAACCTCAGCGCAGAGCCTGGATGCAGGGCTCGATCCCACAACCCTGGGATCATGACCTGAGCCGAAATCAAGAGTCAACACTCACCCGACTGAGCCACTCAAGCACCCCAATTCTTCTGTTTTTCTGATCCCAGTTGGAGATCCCATTCCTTGAACTGAAGCTAATGTTTGGTTATTAGCTCAAAAAGCAAACCGTTTTCTGCCTCTGGCTTGCCTACCACCTGGGCTTGCCCTCACCCTCACCTGGACCAAAACTTGGGTGCAGCCACACTACGGATGGGGGACCCAAGTTCTCCTCAGCTCTCTGTAACTATATTGGAGGCTCTCCCTGTAGGTGAGAGCTCTAAGGCCTGTTTCTAACTCCACATTGGAAACAGATGGGAAACGGGTCCTGTGTATTACTCTCAGATTTCCCCCCGCACCCCTGCCTTTGCCTAGTGATTCTCTGAAGACCATTCTCCCTTTCTGGAAAAACCAGCATGGGGCCCTTCCACCTCCACTGTCACTTAATAGCCTCTCTCCCCCACCGTGGGTAGCGTGTGACTATTTTAAGGAAAATTCTTTAAGGGCTTCAAAGAGTAATAGGATAGTCTTCTGGGATGATTATTAAAATTCTTGAATACATTTAAGGGATTTACATTTTCAAAGAGAGAATGCTTTCTGTTTGATGTTGAAAAAAGATGATTTTTTTTCCCCATCCTTGTGAATTTAAATAATTTGCTTGACTTTCTGGTGGAATAACCACAGTGTTCTTACATTCTGGATGTAGCATTTGTTAGGATTCTCCATGATTGACTACAGGGAGATTGTGTGTATAAATGATTTTGAAATATGTTTTCAAACCAACGGCCATCTGTAAGTTGTCAGCTTAAGAAAAAATGGCATCTTCCTCACATAGGGAAATTTCATTTCTTTGAGAGAAATAGTCTCTCTCCCTCCCTCCCTCTCTCTCTCTCTCTCTCTCTCTCTCTCACACACACACACACACACACACACACACACTCACACAGCAGAAATACCAGTTTGAGGGGCTCCTGGGTGGCTTAGTCGGTTAAGCGTCCGACTTTCGCTTAGGTCATGATCTCGCGGTTCGTGGGTTCGGGCCCCGCGTCGGGCTCTGTGCTGACTGCCAGCTCAGAGCCTGGAGCCTGTTTCAGTCTGTGACTCCCTCTCTGTCTGGCCCTCCCCTGCTCACGCTGTCTCTCTCTCTCTCTCTCCTAGAAATAAAAAAAAAAAAAAAAAAAAACATTTTAAAGAAATACCAGTTTGAAATGATCTTTAATGATGAGCCAATGGATACCTTTCAGAAGAAATGGACTCAGTCTTCCCCCTTGTGGATAACTAGGAAAGTGCCTGTTCTCTGCTAAAAGTTACATGAACGAGTCTTGAGGGACCTGTAGGTTATATGATGTTTTTCCATCTCATTTAAAAGTAATTGCAAGTATATTTTATCTAAAATTTGTGTTAAAGTAACAAAATATCGCTGTAATAGGTGATTGGCTTTTTGACTAGAATTTTATTTTTTTATTTCTAAAAATGTTTATTTCTTTATTTTTGACAGAGAAGGACATAGAGAATGCACAGGGGAGGGACAGAGAGAGAAGGAGACAGAGAATCCCAAGCAGCCTCTACACTGTCAGTGCAGAGCTGACACGGGGCTTGAACTCATGAACTTTGAGATCATAACCTGAGCCAAAATCAAGAGTCAGATGCTTAACTGATTGAGCCACCCAGGCACCACATGACTGGCATTTTAAAATGAAACACAGGAAAATATAAGATCAAGGAGTAGTGTGAGATGTACATATTTTTATATATAATAGAACACTTACATATATATGTGTGTGTGTGTGTCTATGTATATATATATAAAATTTTAGATTTCCCTGTCCCACATGCCCAGAATATTGGCAACTGCATCAGGTAAGTCAGTCTTTTTTTTTTAAGGTTTTTTTTTTTTAATGTTTATTTGTTTTTGAGACAGAGAGAGACAGTGTGGACGGGGAGAGGCAGAGAGACAGGGAGACACAGAATCCAAAACAGGTTCCAGCCTCTGAGCTGTCTGCACAGAGCCCAATGTGGGGCTCGAACCCACAGGCCATGAGATCCTGATCTGAGCTGAAATTGGAAGTTTAACCAGCTGAGCCTCCAGGCACCCCATCAGGTAAGTCAGTCTGAATGTCCCTGTCTGGATCTTGTAAACTGGGAGGTTTGGGAAAGAGCTTTGGGGGCTCACAGGAGAGGTGACAGTAATGATCGCTATCATTTGGGAGCAGGTTACTATATGTCAGGCACTATTCTTACCCCTACTCTCTAAATTAATTCTCATAAGAAGCTTATGCTGGTCTTGTCCCCAGTGACAGCTGAGGAATTGGAGACTCGGGCTTTCTTCCCCAAAGTAACACTGCCGAGTCTTAGAGCCGGGATATGAACTCCCACATCTGGATGCACCCCGAGGGCACAAGACAACCCCTTTGCTGGGTACCAGGAGACACCAGAGCAGCCCTGGCCAGTTGGTGAAGCAGGTGGCCCAGCTTCTGCCCCGGGGGGATCATGGCCCTTCTGTCTGTGGGCAGAAGAGGTCCAAGCACCTCGCCTCCCAAACAAACTCATAAAGCAAAGCAAGGTGAAAACTCCTCCAACCTTTGGCTGAGAGGAAGCAAAAGCCCAAGTCTGAGGTTGGGGAAGAGAACCTAGAATTTCTAGAGTCCACCTCAGAGGACTTTATGGGCCACACTGTGTCCCCTAAAATTCGTGTGTGAAAGCCCTAGCCCCTATCACCTCAGAACAGAACCCTGTCTGGAGATAACATTTCTTTAGAGAGGTCACTAAGGTAAAGTGAGGTCATTAGGACAGGCCCCGTTCTAAGACGCTGGTGTGTTTATAAGAGAGAAGGACAAACACACAGAAGGAAAACCACGTGCAGCGCAGCGGGAAGGCCCAGCCTCCAGAACTGTGGGAAGATGAATTTCCGTGCTTGAGCCCCTCAGTCTGGGGTCCTGTGTTCGTTGGGCCTAGGAGGTGAATTCAGCACCCGTGACCACCCGGGCGGCCTCTTGGAGGAAGGCTGAAGGCTTGCTCAGGTGGGAGTGGGGCTCCTGTGTCAAAGACAGCTCAATAGGGGGATGTTCCCGGTTTTAGGGGCTTTGCAAATCCAGGGTGGCCGAGGGGAAGTTTGCCCTGCAGAGCAGAGGGGCAGCTGGATTGTAAAAGGCCTGGGGCACCAGACCGTACAGTTTGGATTTGCTTTCCTAAACAAGGCGGACCCACCAGAGGTTTCTGAGCAAGAAAGTGTTCGGATAAGATCAGGGTTTTCAGAGGAGATGTTTGGTGGCAGGTGGGGCTGGCAAGGGAGTATGTGAAGGTCAGAACCAGCTGGAAGGGGCTGCAGTGGTCCAGGATCAGAGTTTTAAATCTTTTTTTAATGTTTTATTTATTTTTGAGAGAGTGAGCAGGGGAAGATGAGAGAGAGGGAGATACAGAATCCGAAACAGGCTTCAGGCTCTGAGCTAGCTGTCAGCACACAGCGCGGTGCGGAGCTTGAACCCAGAAACCATGAGATCATGACCTGAGCCGAAGTCGAACGCTTAACTGACTGAGCCACCCAGGTGCCCCCAGAGTTTTAAGTGTCAGAATGGGCATGGCTGGAGGACAGAGTCACATGTAGATCCTGGAGAAGGAATAGCTAATCGGTGACATAGAGGCCCTGGGGGAGGACAGGGGCTGCACAGTTGATGCTGTGTGATAGGCAGATGTCAGGACCAGAGCGGGCAGGGAGGGTCGGGCCAGAGAGAGCCAGGCACTCGGGTAAGTACTACATCGCGGGTGGCCCTGGTACCGTTACTGGGACTGCTGTCCGCACAAGCGTGTCTTTGGTTTGCCAGTGTGGTAAAGCAGACAGTCCTTGTAAGTGAAGGTTTGTCCTTCCTGACACTGCAGACTTCTTATCTGGATTGCTAAGAGGGTGGGGGGCCAGCTCACCTGGTGGCCTGGCAGAAAGGGAAAATTGAACACATCGTTCATCTTTGTGGGAAGAAATAAGCGACATAGAAAGTACTGGATGATTTTTACATCTTTGAAAAGCCGTAGGAAACTTGGCGGGCTCCCGCCCTGAGATGACTTACAATATCAGCTCTACTGGAGCTTTTCCCTGGAAAACAATTGAAGGTGAGAAAATCCTGGGAGAAGTTGGATGGCACCAGGAGCTTGGGGGAGAGGCCCAGGCTTCCTGAGGACGGACCCTCTGGGCATCTCTTCCCCTCCACCCTCACCCCCCACAGAGCAGCAAACCCTGGGGGCAGCCTCCAGGTGGTAAAGGGATCACTCCTGGCAGCAGGAGGAGCATACAGAGCCTTTTTGGCACCAGAGGCTCACAGGGAGTGGAGACCGTTTCTCCCGGCAACGAAAACCAAGTTGGCAGTTGACACAGAATCGGCGTAGTGGTTGAGCTCCAGGATTTGGTCTGACTTCTCATGGAGCCTGGGGCCCCCAGGTGGCCTCTGCGCCCTGGGCCTTGTCCACGCTTTGTGTCCTCAGCAAGGACATTGCAAGGGCATTTGTTCCTCACACACACTCCCTGGTGGGGCAGAGTCCTTTGCCTGCAGTCTGGGTCTTGTGCCTCCCACGGGCTACTTCCCGGGCCACCCCGCCTTCTTAAATCTCTGCTTTCTCTCAGCTCCACCTGTGGGGGACGGGGGACACACGTCCCTGGCAAGCCTGGGACCATCTGAATTTCAGACATCCTGCCCACACTGCCCTCATCTGTCCCCGCCAGGACAGACGCGTCCCTGTGAGGCACACAGATGAGCTGTGAGGCATGTGAGAGCAAGCGTGCTTCCTCGTCAGGATTGCCTGGGCAGTGAGCATCCTCCTCCTGGACAGCAGGGCTAAAGGCAGAGGCTCGAGGGCCAGGGGGACCTGGAACAAGACACTTAGCCACACCGGCTTCGCCTGCCACATCCCCAGAACGGAGATTCGAATCCCCGCCCAAGGACTGTGAGGGTTACATGTGAGGCTATGTATCGAGTGCTCCCTCGGCACGGTCCCTGGTCCCCGCTCTGCATTCCACGACTCCAGACAAGTCAGTGTGCATCTATGGGCCCCATCGTATCAGCTGGTCCACGAGTGTGGGGATCAAGGCAGGATGCAGTGAAGCCACAGAAAGCCCCCGGGGGAGAGGCCCCTGGTGGTAGAGGCTCTGCTGAGCCAGATGCCTGAGCTACAGTTAGAGTAGGCGGCACAGCAGCTGTGAGGACCGGGATCTCTACAAGTCACCTGAGACTTCTTGCAGATCAAGAGAGGCATCAGCCCCACAGAAAGGCTGGCTTTAAACTATACGGACAGGCGCCTGGGGGGTTCCGTTGGTTGAGCGTCCGACTTTGGCTCAAGTCATGATCTCACAGTTCACGAGTTCAAGCCCTGCATCAGGCTCTGTGCTGACAGTGCAAAGCCCGCTTTGGGTCCTCTGTCTCCCTCTCTACCCAGTGCTCTCTCTTTCTCTCAGAAATAAATAAAACATTTTAAAAAACAACTATCCTGAAGGGGAAGGGCTGAGTCCAGCACATGTGAAACGAAGCAGCACATGGTGATGCATGAGTCCTTGTATGTAAAATGAGTTACAGCCATCCACGTGTACCGATGCACGTGGACACGGCGGGGGGGGGGGGTCACACCATAAGCGCTGAAGTGTACGTGTGGCTTGGCATGCAGGAGGTCTGACGCCACCTGTGTGTTTTTGCCATATCCTGTGATAGCTTGTGATCAGTACGCAAGGAAACTCAGCATTTTATTGGAAAACAAACAACCTCCCTTACTCTTGTCCCAGGCAGAAATACCTGAAATCATGGCTTTGATGTGATGATTATATTTTTTCTAATACACGGCGAATCAAGTGTATCTGCTGTTAAAAGTAAAACTGCTCCCATGGTCACCTAAGATAATTTTCAGTGGCAAAGTGATTAAATACTTTGGCCTCAGAGCTGAGCTGCCTACATTTGAATTCCAGCACTGCCGTTTACTACTGGCCTTTTATTGCCCCCTTTAAACCTCCTTTCCTTATCTTTACAAAGGGGTCATAATTATACCTCCCTGATAGGATTATGAAGAGGGCATAAAGTGATCCACGGAAAATGACTAGCGCGGATCCCGGCATAAACTGCCTAGTGAAATAAATGTGACTATTAAAAACTGGTTATAGAGGTTTCTGCTTCTAATCACATCAATACAACTGGTATTAGTTGTTCTCCCACTGTGAGCAACTAGAAAACTAGATAAGACAGGAAGGCAGCATTTGAAGACAGCAGAAAACAGAAAGGTCCGGACAGTGATCTAGGAGGGAAAGGGAACAAGTGAAATGGTCCCTAAAGTGCCCCCGGCTTTTGGCCTGGTTTAGAATGCAGCGGGGAAGGGACACTGGTGCGGGCTCCACGGCCCCGGGGAGTCCAGAAGGCAGAGATCCACATTCGAGGAGGATGGGTGACTACAACTTCCGCCAGACTCTAGTTATGTGAGTTTTGGGGAAAGGCAAAACCACAGGGGAAGCAAGCAGTTTGGGGGTTAAGTAGGGGTGGGAGGGGTTTTCACCAGAGGGTGGAGTGAGCAGTGCCCTAGAGGCAGTTGCTTCCAGCTTACAGGCTCCCAGTCTACCTTTCTCTTTCCAACCGCACCGTGTTAGCAGTCTGAAACTGGCCGCGGTGGGGGTATTTACACCGGGGAAGTTAGCCAACCGTCCAGGCTTCGTTGATTTGTCTCCTTTGTTTGTTTTTGAGAACCAGCTTACCAGCACACCACGGGGCAAAAAGGAGCATGGGGAGTAGCTGAACTGGTCTTTATCTTGATGAAGGTGGTGGTTCCTTGATGGGATGATTGGTTGAAATCATCTCTATGATTGGTTCATAGAGCTGCAAACTATCAAAGGGGGAGATCTTATTAATGAAAAAAGAAACGTGCAAAAAGCTTGATCTTCGGAGATAAATTTAACATAAATTTCTATGAAAGTGTGGACATAGGCTTTTTAAAAGTATTTAACATTAATAATATGTTAACATTAAATATTTAGTGTTATTTAATATTTATTTTAAGATTTTTAAGTAGTTAATGCATTTTTTTGGAAAATTTTTAATCTTTATTTTTGAGAGAGAGGAAGTGTGATATTTATTTTTGAGAGAAAGAGAGAGTGCAGAAGTGAAGGAGGGGCAGAGAGAGAGGGAGACACAGGATCCGAAGCAGGCTCCAGGCTCTGAGCTGTCAGCACAGAACCCGACGCGGGGCTTTTAACTCACAAACCGTGAGATAATGACTTGAGCTGAAGTCGGACATTTATCCAACTGAGCCACCCAGGAGCCCATAAAATATTTAATGTATTTTTTAAATGTTAAAGTATATTTTGAAAAAGAACAAAATCGGCCAACTACCCTAGCTGATTTCAAGGCATACAGTTTATTTGCAGCAGTGCACAGGACAGCGCCCACAACAAAGAGTAATGAGGCTCAAAATGTAGCCGTGCCAAGATTGAGAAACTCTGATCACGCTAATCAAGGCAGTGCCACAGTATTGATCAACTGGACAGAGCAGACAGTCCAGGATGTATGGACCCATGCGTATAGTACTGATTATGAGAAACAGGAAAAGTCTTCAATGAGATTGACATAGTGGATATCCAAATGGAAAAATAGATCCTGATGCTTACCTCAAACCATGTCAATTAACTCAAAAAGAATTACAGGAGACCTAAACATAAAAGATAAGGGTATAGAACATCTAGAAGAAAGCATAGGAAGAAATCATCACAGCCTTAGGATAGGCACGTGTTTCTTCAGATACCAAAAGCACAGTGAGAAAAACAAATTGGATTTCCTCAAAATGAAAAAGTTTCCTAGAAAGACATTGTTAAGAAGATGTGAAGTCAAGGCACTTGAGAAAGTGCTGACTTGAGTCAGCCCAGGAGAAAATATTCACAATACATATTTCTGACAAAGGACTTGTATCCAGTACATATAAAGAGCTCTTACAACATAACAACAAGAAGACAAAAATCTTTATTAAAAATGGGGGAAAGGAGGTTCCAGTGCTAGCATGGTAGCATAAGCTCACTTAGTCCACTCCTCCCACTAATTCTAACAGGAACTTTGAGCCAAATTAAAAATCCAACTACCAGAGAACTCAAAAAAGTAAACAAAAACAGATTGTGGAGATGACATTCTTAGACAAGTTGTCCACGCGGGGGGAGTTTTCCCAGGTTCGTTCTCTCTCTCTCTTTCTCTCTCTCTCTGTCTGTCTCTCGCAGTCTCTGGCTTTATCCTAAGGGCAGGCTCCACAGCAGCAAGGCAGCAGTGGCAGAAGGGGGCCCTGTGAGGACACAGAGTGTGGGAGGAATCCAGGAGGAGAGAGAGCCAGGAAAGTGGTCCCTGAATTCTGTGAATCATTGTGCACAGATCTCAGCCTGACCTCTGAGCTCTATGTGAGTGGGACGGACCCAAAGCAGCATAGCAGAGCTTTGAAAACCAAACAGCTTCAGGACACCTGGGTGGCTCAGTCAGTTGAGCGTCCGACTTTGGCTCAGGTGGTGATCACATGGTTCGTGGGTTTGAGCCCCATGTCAGGCTCTGTGCTGACAGCCAGCTCAGAGCCTGGAGCCTGTTTCGGATTCTGTGTCTCCCTCTCTCTCTGACCCTTCCCTGCTCATGCTGTCTGTCTCTCTCTCTCTCAGAAATAAAACATTAAAAATTTTTGGAAAAAAAAAAAAGAAAACCAAACAGCTTTAAACCATGTGCGTGTATCTTTTTGGCCTAATCACTAAATAGTTCATGCTCAGGAACAGATCCAAACCAATGCAGCACAGGGTTAGAGAATGGAACCTAGATTTGAGTCGCTGCATGCAGAAGGCAAGATAGAACATGTGGCTTGAACCTAACCCAGTTGATTGTAGCTAGAACAAAATACAGACTTCCCTGGAGGATTATTTACAGGACCCAAAGTCTACATAACATAACATTCACAATGTCTGGAACAATCCAAAACTAGCCAGCATACAAAGAACCAGGAAAATGTGGCCAGTTCTCCAGGGAAGAGACAATAAATGCCAACCCCAAGGTGGCCCATGCATTGCAATGATCAAACCAAGACTTCAAAGAAGCTATTATAACTGTGCTCCATTAGGTCAAGAAAAACACACTTGGAATGAATAAAAGGATAGAAGTTCTCAGCATAGATGTAGGACCTATAACAAAGAACCAGATGGAAATGTTAGGACTGAAAAATATAAAATCGGAATTTAAAAAATTTACTGATTTCAATAGGAGCTTGGTGATGAGAAGGCGAAAAAAACCCTATCAGCTTCAAGATAGATGAATAGAAATGATGAAATCTGAAGAACAGAGAGAAAAGGAAATTGGGGGAAAAAAATGTGCAGAGCCCCCAGGGACCTGTGGGAAAATACATTTATATTTTTAAAAATTTGTTAAATATAATTTTTTCTTGTCTAATTTGGTAGAGAAGGCATGGTGGGTGTGTCATGGAGCAGGAAGGGGCAATTCTGGGGGGCTGGACACAGACAGGTCAGGAAGGGTAGGCAGATCTAGGTCTGAGCCCACCACAAGAGGCCCCGGAGCCACGCCACGGAGGGGAGAGCCCAAGATCTCGTACCCAGTCCGCCCTGTGACTTCAGGTGGGACACTGGCCGGGAGAGGGGCAGACGGTTGCTTAGGGTCACAAACATTAGGAAGGGGCAAGAGCCATAGAAGGGATAGTTAGAAGGCCCAGGAAGAACTCCCAGCTTGAGAGAGTCTCCAAGAGCCCCCACTGCCATTGCATTATAAATGGCTGAAAATGAAAGCTAAATACCATCCAAACAGCTAGAAAAACACGGCACACTACGTATTGAGGGACAAGGATCGTGATACATCCATACAATGAAACAGCACTCAGTAATTAAAAGGGAGCAAACTGTTAGTACATGCAAAAACATAAAGGAATCTCACAAGTATGCTGTGTAAGAGAAGTCAAAGTAGGGGCACCTGGGTAGCTTAGTTAGTTGAGCATCCAACACTCAGTTTGGACTTAGGTGATGATCCCAAGGTTGTGGGATAGAGCACCACATAGGGTTCCATGCTGAGTGTAGAGCCTGCTTAAAATTCTCAATCACTCTCTTCCCCTCTCTCCCTCTCCTCCATGTTTTCTCTCTCTCTCTTTCTGTCTCTCTCAAATTAAAAAAATTTAAAGTATATGATGTATGATTCCACTTATGTAAATTTCTAGAAAATACAGAATATAGTGACAGAAGAGCTGATCAAGTGGCCTGGACATGGGAAGGACAGATCACAAAGGCACATCAGGAAGTTTTGGGGACTGATAAAAATACTTGGTATCCTGACTGTGGTGATGGTTTTCCAGGTGCGCACATATGTCAAAAACCATCAAACTGCAGGTTTGAATATATGCCTTTGGTTGTACTTTGTAAAAATAAAGTTGTTAAAATAGGCAAAAGATTCAAATGTTTAACAAATAAAAGTATATAAATCGACAATATGCACATGAAAAGATGCTCAACATCATGAGTCATTATCGTAAATTAAAGCCATGAAGCTCTACTAGTACATACCCACCAGAATGGCAGAACTTTTTTTAATGTTTATTTATTTACTTAGGGGATGGGAAACATGCGGGGAAGGGGGAGAGAGAGAGACACACACATAATCCGAAGCAGGCTCCAGACTCTGAGCTGTCAGCACAGAGCCCGATACAGGGCTCGAACCCACAAACCGCGAGATCACACCCTGAGCCGAAGTCAGACACTTAACCAACCGAGCCACCCGGGCGCCCCAAGAATGGCAAAACTGTTAAAGAGACAGAGAGAAAGGGAAACAGCCCCATCCTTCATGCACTGCTGCGGGGAATGTGAAATGGTGCAACGTTGCTCGGAAATCCGTGCGGCCGCTTCGTAAACACAGGCTTACCGCATGATCAAGCTCTTCACATCCTAGGTGTTCACCGAAGAGAAACTAAAACTGTGCCCACACAGAGTCTTGTGCGCTACCGTGCCTAGCAGCCTAACTGCTGATGGAAACAACCGAACTGTCCGTCCACCGATGAATCCGTAAACACATTGTGGTATGCCGTACGGTGGTGTACTGCTTGGCGGTAGAGAGGTGCAAACAGAATGCCACCAATGTGGATGAATCTCAAAAGTAAAATGCGGAAAAAAGGAAGCTGTGCACAAAAGCACATACTGTGTGATACCGTTTATTCTAGAACGGATGAAATGAATCTATGGCATCAACATGCAGATCAGTTGCTGCTTGAGGCTGGAAGGCCGGGGTGGGGGACTACCTAATGAGAGGCATTTCTGTATATTAATTTTGGAGTTGCTACATGGATACCCTTTACAATGTATATAAACTAGACCTCAGTAAAGCTGATTTTTTAAAAATATGGCTGTATAATGGGGCACGCAGGCAGCTCAGTGGGTAGAGTATGTGACTCTTGATCTCAGGGTCATGAGTTCAAGCTCCACATTTGGTGTGGAGCCTACATATTAATAAGTAAATAGGGGCACCTGGGTGACTCAGTCAGTTAAGCGTCCGACTTCAGCTCAGGTCATGATCTCATAGTTTGTGGGTTTGAGCCCCACGTCAGGGTCTGTGCTGACAGCTCAGAGCCTGGAGCCTGTTTCAGATTCTGTGTCTCCCTCTCTCTCTGCACCTCCCCTGCTCACACTCTGTCTCTGTCTCTCTCTCAAAATAATCTCTCAAAAATAAACACACATTAAAAAATAAAGATATAAATAAATGACTGTATAATGAATTAAAATTATAATAAAACTAAAGAGCTCAAGATATTATGGTGTTGGTACCAAGAGAGACAAAGAAGGGCACCTGGGTGGCTCAGTCAGTTAGGCATCCGACTTCGGCTCAGGTCATGATCTCGTGGTTCATGGATTCGAACCCCGTGTCGGACTCTGTGCTGACAGCTAGCTCAGAGCCTGGAGCCTGTTTCAGATTCTGTATCTCCCTCTCTCTCTGACTCCCCTCTGCTCATGCTGTCTCTGTCTCTCTCTCAGAAATAAATTAAAACATTAAGAAAAAAAAAGAGAGAGACAAAGAGAGGGACAGAACAATAAACAGAGAAACTGACTTGAGTTTAAAATAGTTACAAATTTTGAATGTGGTTACTTTGGCTTTTGAAATCAGGTTGGTGGAGAAATGCGTCATTCATTAACGATATTGCATCAACATATATAATCCAATATATAAAATAAAATTAGGGCCTTATCTGTTACCACTTAGAAAAAATAAATTCCACATGGATTAAAGAGTTAAGTCCATAAAACAAGAAAAGCAAGCTCTAATGGCCCTAGGATCGGGGTGGGGGGTCTGGGGCCTGACCCCCAGGAACCCTGCTGGGTCACACAGTGCTTGGGATCCCGCGATGGAGAAGCCTGAGGCCCTGAAGGTACTGGGGCCCTGTGGCCCTGGGCGCTCTGCTGGGGTTCTCCAGCCTCCAGCCCTAAGGCTAAAGACTACCTTTGAAGGCCGTTGTAGCGGAGGCTCAGCTACCCAGTCTGTAACAAGGTATAGCCGCCCTGAAGGTCTGTAGAGAGGGCTGCATGTGGGGAAGGCCCAGAGCAGCAGCTGACCCTTGGGAGGTGACAACAAAGGCTCGTCTTTTCCCTCTGAGCAGGAACATCAGGCCTGGGACAGAAGCTGGGCAGGGTGGCTCTGTGGGGGAAGGCGAGTATTCGGCTTTGTGTCTTGCTCTGTGCTCCCAAGTGACTGGGAAAGACCCACAGAGGAGAGGGGACTGAAATCGAATGGCAAGAGCAGAGACCCAAGGGGACCGAGGCACTCAGCTATGGGGAGGTCCGGACAGCCCTAGGCAACAGCGTGGAACCTCAGGGCGTGCCCTCCCCTTCCTGGGAAGGCTGCTGGGGCACTCTCAGAGTCTCTTGGCACAAGTCCCTGAGCCAGCTCATTGGGCCTGTCATGGAGAGCTGAGCTTTTCCTTTGTATCCCCCAAGTCCCCGGGGGAGATCTGGATTAAGCTGAATTACGAGGCAGGTGATGATCACAGGTGTTGGGTGCTGGGGCAGGAGTCTCCATGGTAACGGCGCCGTCTGGCTTTCTTGCCTGGCTCCAGGCCTTGTGACTTCATGGTGGAACCTTCCCTGACAGGCAGAGGGGCATTTGCCAGGGGGAAGAGCAGGCTGGGAGGAAGGGATCGGCCAAGGGCAGCTTTGTCTTTTCTGCCAGAGTTTGAAGATTAGTCTTGATCGTGTCACGGTGCGGGCTACCACTGTCTCCAGAAGGGACTCACGAGGCGGTGGCTGAGGGACAGCATAGTGGCATTGGGCACAGGCTGCTTTGCTGAGCCCTTCTGGAGAGTCAGAGGGGCCATTCCTGGACTCCTTGAATCCAGGACCCACTGGTGAAGTGGGGCCAGGGCCCAGGCGGGGAAGACTCTCATGTAGCAGGGCATCTGGATGGCAGGACGGGTAAGGCCTAGGGGCACCCAGCCGCCACAGGGAGACTGTCCCCACAGGCTGCTCACGAGGTAGGGCCCGCCACGAGAGCCCTGCCAGACTTTGTTCTTGAGGCGGATCCCTTCACCCACACAGCCGGCCCTCGCACTCGCCTGGACGTGACAGTGTCCTGGGGCTGCTGCAGCAAGTCACCACAAACCGGGTGGCTTTTGCAACACCAGTGTGTTCTCTCACAGTTCTGAAGGCAGGTGGGCCCCTAGCGACCCATGGTATCTCTTGGCCTGGGCAGCACCCCTCGCGTCTCTGCACTCAGTGTCTTCTGATGATTCCCCTGCGTCTGCGCCCAAATTTCCCTCATAAGGACACCATTCATTGGATCTAGAGCCACATAATCCACTCTGACCTCATTTTAACTTGACTGAATCTACCAAATAGATGCAGACCCTCTTTCCAAATAAGATCGCATTCCCGGTACTGGGAGTTAGGACCTCAGCATACCTCACGGGGGACACAGCTGAGACCACGATACCACACAGGTCACGGTGAAAAGAGCACAGGCCTCAGAGCAGGGTGGGCTTGGCCTCCAACTCTGGCAGGGCCCCCACACCGCCTTGTTTCCTAGGCCCGGCAAGGTTGGGAGGGGGCTCCCGTGGTCTCCCTGAGGTAGAGGACTGCTGTGGGGCCGTGGTGTGTCTGGGGAGGGGCAGCATGGGTGGCCCTGAGCTGCGCACCCAGACTCAGAGCAGGGGGTCTGGTCCCTGCTCTTCAGGAGCTCACAGTCTTTGGGGCCCTGGGCTCTTGCCGAGGGTTAGGAATTTTTGGGGGGACAGTGGTGGTAGAGCTGCACACAAGGGGTTAGGACAGGCATGGCCATGCATGTGGTTAGGGTGGGATACTCAAGGCCTGGAGGCGCCAGCAAGGATCAAGAAGGCCAGGGTCGGACCACAAGTCCTTCCTGTGGGACTCAGAGTCCACAGGGTACCCCTGTACCCCACATGTACCCATGGGCTCCGGTTCTGACCCTGGCAGGCAAAGGTGGAGAATGGGTTGTCTTTTCTCTGGGCTTGGGAAGCAATTCCCCACTCCCCTCCCACCCCATCCTCCCATAAGACATGTCTTTCCCTTCCTGTTGACAGGAAGCCTGGCAAGGACTTTGTTCCCGGCCAAGCCTAGTTTAATATTCTTTCCTCCTCCTTCTCTCCCTCCCACCTTTCTTTTCCTTTATTCCAATATTTGGTATCTGCCATATGCTAAGGCTGTTCTAGGCCCCGAGGATACAGAAGAGAGAGGGGCCTAGCCTCACTGGAATTTATAACTGGTGAGATGAAAGATTAACCAAGTCACAATGCAGATGAATGTTTCACAGCAGAGGTGTGGGGACTCTGAATGAGGGGCATCAGAGGGGTGGGAGTCAGCAACAGAGTGAAGCAGCTAACCCGGCGGGGGGGGGGGGGGGGGGGAGTAGCCTGGAGCCACGAACTGAAGGTGTCAGTCAGGAAAAAGGAGAAGGAAGAGATTCCAGGCAGGAGCATTGGCATGAGCAAAGGCCCTGTGGCAGGAGCATTGGCATGAGCAAAGGCCCTGTACTTGGGGAGTTGAGACGGACTGAGAGGTCTGTGTGGATGGACTGGATGGTGAAGGGAATATGAGGTGGCTTGAGAGTCAGCAGATTGGCCTGGTCATGTGTTGGAAGAGTATCAATATTGCATGCCCACAATGAGCCAGGAGCACCGGACAGACAAAACCGCCACACACCCGATTAGGTGGACTTGGACCAAGAGCATTCCAGTGTGGGAGATGTGATGGCTGGAATAATCGAGAGTCAAGTCAGTGCAAGGGTGGGGTGAGGCAGGGGCTGGGAAAGCTGCTTTGAACTGAGAGGCGAAGGTCAGATCTGGACATAGGTCTTAAAGCAGGACCAAGCTTTGCGTGACTGAGGAAGGGCAAGGAGGCTGGTGTATACAGAGTGGAGTCAGAAGGGGGTGGGGGAAGGATGTCGGTGCCGGCAGGGCCAGGCCCTGCCAGGCTGCTGGGTAACCTGCCCCCAAGGCTGGCAGCCTCCGCTGGGTTCTAACAGAGGGGAGCACACTCAGGTTTATGCTTTGGGAAGACCCCTGTGGCCTCCAGTGTTGGCAGGAATGGGGGAGGTGGGCTCCGGTATGGGGACTTTGGGCTTTGGGTTCTTTTGGTTCCACCTGGGTAACAGGTGGAACACCTTTCTCATTCCAGTCATCCCAGAAGAGCTGTGAGCCTGAGTCCAGCATCTCAGCCTCCCAGAGCCTCCTGGAGGAGGCCGGCCCAGAGCCCCTGTCCTGGCACCCACAGGCCAGCAGTCCAAGGGCCAGTGAGCCCTTCAGCAGCCTTGACCTCTCCCATGGGTCCCCGGTGGCCTTGGAGTACCTGCCCTTCTTCCGCACCTACGGGAATCTCCTGGCGGTGGAGGAGCTGGCCCCACGGCCCGAGGTTTCCAGGGACCAAGGAGGAGACCAGAATATTAGCGATGTGCTGTTCCCCAAGGACTCAGAACCACCCAGTGGGTTCTTCCCGCTCTATCGCTCCAAGGAGGAGTGTTTTCCCAGGCTGGCCCTTCCCGGCAGCTCATGCGGGGTCTCCCAAGACCCATGCACCAGGAAGGAGGCACTGGCTGGCCGCCTCTGCAGGGTGACTGTCAGTGGCGGGGCCTCAGTGAGTGGGGGTGGCCTGGGGAATGTGCTTAAGCCCCTTGGGCTTCAAAGTCCTTACAAAAGAGAGGGAATAGTGGAGGTAGTATTGGAGCCTTTGAGAATTACATACAGTAGTGTGATTATTACACCTGGCTTAGCCAGTGTACCCCAGAGAAACATCTGGGAGTCCTTATGACTTGCTCGGCATGCCAGCAAATACCCCACGTGCATCAGCTCCCCTGTCCTAATAATAGTCCTATGAGCCATGGCTGGTTGCTGCTCCTGCTTTACGGATGAGAAAAATGAGTCTCAGAGCAGTTAAATGACTCGGCCAAAGACACTTAGCTGACAAGAGCAAACCTGGACTCTGACCCCAAGCCGGTGCCCTGTCAGGTCACTACTAGCCACTAACAGAGCCACGGAGCTAGCCGCCGTGACCAAAAGACAGAGCAGGTGGATGAGTGGATTGTAATCCCAGAGGCGCTCCTTCCAGCAGGGAGGCCCAGAGGGGTGGATGCCGTCGCTCGGTGTTCCCCAGCCCGCGCCCTGCCCCCTCCCACGCTGGGCACGAGGCCAATGCTGCATTTCCCATCTTGTGTCCTTCCCACGCAGGCCGCCTCGGCAAGCCCAGGCCTCCCCCCTGGGTCCTCACGCTCGCCACCCTGCTCCCCCATCCTGTGGGTCCCAGCAGGGGGCTGCCACGACAGCGACCCGGCCACCCCTCCCTCCGGGGGCGGTGCCCTTGGTGCCTGGGGGTTCGTGCCTTACTACAGAACCCCGGAGGAGGAGCTGCACGCCAGTCCCGGGCCGGCCGCCCGGGAGATCGCTGCCCGCGGCCACTCTGGACGGAGCGCCAGCCGGTAGCAGCAGGAGCCGCCGAAGAGTGGGCGCCAGCACCTGCTCATTGGCAAGAGGTGAACGTGGCTGGGGGTGAGGGCTCAGAACTGGCCTGGGGCCCCAAGTCCGGCCTTACCTCCCCCTCTGCCTGGGTGCCTAGGACCCGCGGAGCTGACAGGAGGAGCCCAAACGCTGGCGGCCCCTCCGTCCTCTCTGTCTCCTTGGGTGGGCCAACGAGGAGACCCTGTACCCTTCCGGGGTGCAGGTCCACGCCAGTGGCCGCCTCAGCAGGCTCGGGGGTGGCCTTCTCCCCAAGAACTAGAGGGGAGGTATTCAGCCTGTACCCCTTGCAGCCGCAGCCTCCGGAAGCGACCCCGCAGCCCCAGGTGCTCCCTGGGCCCTCCTAGCCGGGAAAACTGCCTGAGGCCGAGCGGACAGCAGCAGCCCCCAAAGGTGCTCCACAGAGGGGCCGTCTGCCTGGCAGGTGCTCAGACCATCCCTCCAACCTGTCCCAAGCTCAGAGCAAGGGAGCAGGACCAGGGGGCGCTGAACAACTGAGGGATGTGGACCAGGGACGAAATAAATCACTACTTATTGGATTGGAGTTGGTGCACTGATGTGATGTTTTGGAGTTAACACGCACAGCCTCCATTAAGGGAGCGTTTGCTCCGTGCCTGGTGGCTTACAGAGACCATCTCCATAATCCTCACGGGGGTAGATGCTTGCATCAACTCCGTTCTGCAGATGAAGAAACAGGCTCAGAGAGGTTAAGTTGCCTGCCTGGGCTCACACAGCTCAGCGACAGTGGAGCTGGGATTCACACCCAGGTCAGTGTGTGCTCAGTGCCTGAGTACTTAAAACCCTTCCCGACACACCCCTCCTCAGTGAGGCTTGCGGGAGCAGGGAAAGAGCCAGCTGCCACCCTTCAAACACCAGGAGGCCGCCTCATCTTTCCTCCTCGCCCCCTTTCCTTTCCTGGCTCCCTTGCTCTGGAGAACGCAGGCAGGGAAAACAACATACCACACATCTGCCAAGGCCCTGGCCCCTCTGGATAACATTTCCTGGTGCCCTAACCGGACCCCAGACACCAGGCTCACCCCACACCACCTGAGGCTGTACTGGGTGGTTATGTAGGCAGCACGTGCTCACCCACCCCACCCACTCCTGGGACTGTGCACCGTGGGACCCAAGTTCACAGCCACTCTGTCCTATGGCAGTGCTTCCTTGCCCCCTCCCCTCCCCTGTGACCCACATACCCCTGATGGCTGGATTTCTGTTCCTCCACTCAGGAGGCCCCCCCTCACCTGCTCCCTAGTTGCCCTGGGGTGAAGTCGTCGACGGTGAAGTTGACAGGCCATGGGAGAGAAATCAGTTGGTCATGCTTCAGTTATGACCAAGAAATTCTTTTTTAATTTTTTAAAATGTTTTATTTATTTCTGAGAGAGAGAGAGAGAGCATGAGCGGGGAGGATCAGAGAGAGAGGAAGACACAGAATCTGAAGCAGCTCCAGGCTCTGAGCTGTCAGCACAGAGCGCGACGCGGGGCTCCAACCCACGAACCATGAGATTATGACCTGAGCCGAAGCCGGACGCTTAACCACCTGAGCTACCCAGGCGCCCCAAGAATTTCTTTTTTTAAATGCACCTTTAAGCATTTCTTGAGGCGCTGCTACGACTTCCCTTTGGGCTCAGTTGGCAATATGGTGAAGAAATATAGGTGCCGTTGCTGCAAGATTTCTTGGCTTTGTTCTTGGAGGGGGTGGCTGGTCTTTCCCCTCTTGCGTTCCCCATGGCTGATCCAACCAGCTGGCATCCCTGGGCTGTCACTGCCCACAGAGACACAGATTGGGTTGGGAAGTGTTTGGCTGTGTGTTGGAAAGTGGGCCCACTCTCTCCTTGCACAGTACAAGCTGAGTCAGCCGTATGGCTCCCTCTTCCCATACAAGTGGCCTTCCAGGCATCAGCAGGGCCCAGAGCCCCACGGGTTCCAATCCCAACCCTCCTGAGGGGAGATGGACACACCTGACTGGCTGGCAGGCTGAAGAGAACCTCAGGTGTTCCAGCTCTGAGAGTTTTCTTGAGGTTGCTGTTTGCAGGAAGGCTCCGGGTCCGGAAGGGTCCTGGGGGAGGGAATGAGCTTGTCTGGAGGAGCAGTCTGCTTCTGGTCAGTCCAGCAGTGTCGGCTGTGAGCTGTTGTGTGCTGACACAGACCTGCGTGAACACAGGTCAGGACGCAGAGGCTAACAACGGTAAGGGCTTTTCATTGTTTACCCTGTGCCAGCCACGGGGCTGGGCGCTTCATGTGCACTGGTTTTCAGTTAACAGTCTCTCCTCCCTCAACAACAGGAAGTATGCTCTTTGCCAGGTTCACAGGGACCCCAGAGCAGAGAACAGTGGGATTTGGGTGGGTTCAGAGCTGCGGGGGAGGGGTTGTCGCACCCTGTGTCTTTCCTCAAGGTGACTCACGGCAAGTGGAAAGAACAGTACTGTCCCTGGGGGTGGAAGGTACTGGTAGTTCCTGACCAGTACAAGCCTCAGGCTTCCGGGGACAAGACCAGCAGGTCCTCACAGAGAGCAAGAGCCGGTCTGCAAGGAGCCGAAGCCGCCTCAGCGTGGCCCTGGGGAGTTTGTCTAGGTGAGAGGCAGACAGCTGCAGAATGGGTCCTCTGTCCTCTCACAGGGAGCAGCATGGGGGCCGAGGACCGCCCACGGTCACTTTGCTGGCCAAGGTCCCCTGCCCTCAGATGCCAGACCTGCAGCCTCCCCTCCCACGGCAAAGGGCCTCTTCCAGGTGGCCTTGTTTGGGCCTCATCCTTCTGGCCACCTGCCTTTCTCTACTGCCTTCAAAGCCCAGCTCGTCTCTTTAGGACCAGCCCACATGTCACCTCCTTCCCTAGGCTTCTGAGTCTGCCCTCAAGACTCTGTCTGGTCCCTACTGGCCTGTTTTCTTTTCAGGTGAGGCTGGGTATGGGGTTTCCTGGCCTCCCCCAGGGCCGTGCAGCTGGTGTTTGAAGAATGCCCGGTGGGGGAGACCTGCCACATGGCAGAGTGGGTAGACACGTCCAATGCAAAACTTCTCTCTGCTGTCAGCATCTTGAGCCCTCCACGCCCCCGGCAGGCTGGCCCCCAGTAGGTGCTCCTCAAGGGCTTTGGGGTGTGATCTCAACTGCTGTCCTGGACCCTTCCTCCTCCCCTTCCCCCATGCCCCTTTCCTCCTACAAGATCTCCTCTATTCTAGATCTGCTGGTCCCTGGACCTGCCTGGCCTCCACGTGTCCTCAGCGCCAGCCCATGTACATCCATCAGTTGAGAGGAAAAGGCCAAGGAGAGCCAGGCTTTCCTTCCTCTCAGATGAGCACAGAGCCAGCTCGGCCCATGGGAGTCTGTCAGGGAGGCAAGGGTGGAGAGCAGCCCAGGGCACTCCCCTTGATTACCGGGGCATCTGCTCCAGAAGCCCTAAGAATAGGAGTATAGTTGGCAAATGTTAATACCAGTTTATTGATGATGAGGAAAGTGAGGCCCAGAGGTTAGGGCACTTATACAGAGGGGTCAGGGCAGGGATGGGAGCAAGGGCTTTGGGGAAAGGCATCTCCACTTTCTGAGTCTTGGCCAAGAGGCAGCACCTTGGTTAAAAGCTGGCCCTTGAGTCCTACAGCAAGCGCATAATCCTCCATTCACTGCCTGTGTGGCTTTGGGGAAATTGCTTCACCTCTCAGCTGTATTCCTTTCAGCTATAAAATGGGGAATTTCTTCGCAGAGTATAGCAAGGTGGTGTAGGTGGAACATATAGGACGGGGCCAGCTTAGAGCCCTGGTTGAAAAAGAAAGACCCTGGTTGAAAAAATTAAAAAAAGAGGTCTTGATGAATCAAGGCAGGTGAAGAGATTGGGGGTGTCACCTCTCTTTACTGGTTACTGGGGCATTTTCCCTCCAAGTACATTCAGCTTCAAAAAGCCTCATCTGGGTCCTCATCAGTCCCCTCTGACACCCTCAGACTCATCTAAGCCCTCCAGGTCAGCAGCTCTTTCACTGCCCAAGTGCATACTTGGCCAGCCCAGGCCAAAGGAAACTGTGCCAGAAAACTGCCCGCTGGGGCAGCCAAGCTGGTTTTTTCCTCCTGGGAGTCCCAAGTGCTGTACAGCAGCGCCCTCTGCTGTCACATCTTGACAAGACACCCATAGCGGTGGTGCTGTGGCCCAGAGTTCAGACTTTTTGGACACTCCCTCAGACGGAATTCATCTGTACTCTCCAAAAGACAGAGAGGGGAATTGAGGCTTGGACTTGCCCAAGGTGCAGTGGCAGCACCAGAAGCAGAGCCCAGGCCACGCAGCCTCCCAGTGGCTGCTTGGCCCCACATCACAGCCCTACACCTCTGTCTGTTTCTTGACTTGGAGTCACATCAAATAGATGCCGGGCCAAATACAGTCTGAACATGCTCTGAGTAGACTTCCTCAAAGAACTGTCCATGAGAAGCTCAAATAGCATTTAGAAAATCTCACCATCAGAGTCAGGGAAGGGACCCAAGAGGTCCTGTTGTCTGAGGCTGATGCAGGACTGATGCAGCAGGTACAGATGCCCATCTTGTTCATTTGCATCCAGCAATCAGGAATTTCCATTTATCTGTCTGCTCAGTGGTGGTGGCTAAGAATGCAGGGACAGTGGATGAGCCAGAAGGGTCTTACCCTCCCAGGCCCCCCAGGCATTGCACAAGGACTGACCAACATGGTCAGGGCTGGAATGAGAAGCCTCAAGAAGGGCAAAAAGAGCTTCACCTCAGCCACCTCAGGTGTCTGGAGAGGCCTCTGTGATAAGGACGTTTCAGCTTAGGGCTGAAAGAAGCAGAAGCTGGCCTTGAGAAAGGCAAGAGGAGGGAGCCGCAGCAGGAGTGGTTAGTGCAAAGGCCCTGAGGTGGAAAAGTGTCTGGTAGCTTTGAGGGCCTGAAAGGATCAGGCTTCCATGACATGCTGAGAAAGGCCCAGGGCCTTTTCTGCTCTGCCTTGTATCTGGACCTCTCTTTGGCTGCGTACTGTCAGCAGGCCTGTCAGATTTCTATTCCACAGCCTTCCCCACTCAAAGCCCACTGAACACTGCCTATCTACCAGGCCTGAACCAGGCCCTGGAGGTTTAGAGGAGAATAAGTCCGTGCCCTATTCTCAGTGGGTCCCCAGTCCCGATAGGAAGTTAGATTATAATCCTCCATGGATGGCAGCCACGGTACGGATATGCCTGAGATATTCTAGAAACACACTGGAGAGACAGCAGCTCTGGTGTGGAGTGGGGTGGTGAGGGCGTCACAGAAAACCGATCAGAAGGTGAGAGCTGAGCTAAGTTGCAAAGGAGTCAGGTATAGGGGTTAGTGGGGGAGGCAGAGGAGCGGGCATTTCCCTACAAATTCTCATGCATGCTTAGTTGCACATGGAGAGCTGGTGGGGCATGAAGGGCATGCTGTCCAGCTGAGGCTCCAGCCTGAGGGGAGGTGGTAGGAAGTAAGAAGTGGAAAGGCAGCCAGACCCATGCCCCCGGACCCTTGCACGCCAAGCTAGGGAATGGGAATTATTCTCGAGGCCCTGGGAAGTCACTGGAGGTCCCTCAACAGAGGAGGCCCGAGCAGATGTAAGGTTTCAGAGGCTCACTGTGGAAGCAGCTGGAGGGTAGACGGAGGACGGGGCAGAGGGCCTCTGCCACCATGATCCAGGCAGGGAATAGCAGAGGCCTTGGCTCAGCCACATGGGGAGACATCAGAAAGGGCAGCACGTCAGAGCCATGGAGGAGATGGCTGACGGATTGGGGCCCCGGGGATCGAGGGATCGTAGACAGCATCCAGGCTCTGGCTTGGGTGACTAGCTGGGTGGGGACACAGAGTCAAGAATACTTGAGGAGTTAGGGGCACCTGGGTGGCTCAGTCAGTTAAGCGTCCAACGTCGGCTCAGGTCATGATCTCATGGTTCGTGGGTTCGAGCCCCGTGTCGCGCTCTGTGCTGACAGCTCAGAGCCTGGAGCCTGCTTCTGATTCTGTGTCTCCCTCTCTCTCTGACCCTCCCCTGCTCACTCTGCCTCTCTCTCTCTCAAAAATAAAATATTTTTAAAAATTAAAAAAAAATACTTGAGGAGTTAAAGGGGCATGTCACATGAGCAGTGATGTGGGGCCACCCAAGTGGAGGTGTTGAGTAAAGCTGTGTGGGCTCAGAAGTGAGGTCTGAGTGGGAGATGAGGGGTGGGGTTTGTGAGCTGGGAGATGGTTGGCTGAGGTTGGGACAGCGTGGCTGCGAGGGCCCCGAGGAAGCCAGCAGGGGAAGGCACAGGGGAGGTAGCACCAAGGAGTGAGAGCAGGGCAGCAGAGAAGAGGAGAATAGCTGAGGGTGGGGGGATGGGCGTCCAGACAGCAAGAGAGCAGGAGGCAGGGCCACGGCCACGGGCCACCAGACGGACTGGAGCAGCTGGCCCAGGACTGTGCTGCTCAGCTCGGCAGGTGGGGGTGAGGGCTTGGCCGAGGGAGTGCCGAGGAGCTGGAGTTGTGGGCTGGATAGGCTCCGTGCAGCCGGGAGACTGGAGGCCCGGGGGCCTACCTGACCACTGCCTGCCACACAGCTCCCTCCCCAGGGCTCTCACAGCCCCCTCCCTGCAGCAGCTCAGATAAACTGTCTCCTCTCTGACAGTTCCCCACAACAGAGGCTGGCACGTAGTGGGTGCTCAGCAAAGTCCTTCCCTGAAAGGGCAGATGAGAGATGGGAAGTGGTGGTCATCAAACGTTAGCAGCCCGTCCCATGTGCATCCCCTGCTGCAGCGGGAAGTGCTCTTGGGGGTTCCCTTCCCAGAAGGAGTGGAGGGAGAAAGGAAATGAGGTTTCTTCTTGCACTAGCAACCCAGGAAGCTGATCTGTCTGTGCCTTAGTTTCTGTACCTGCTCTGTCCCGAGGGCAGAGGACACGTGTGCATGGCAACACAGCAAAAGCTGCAAAGCAGGGAAGCCAGGAGGGAGTGGCAGGCCCGCTCCCACAGCCTGGTGCTCTGGGAGTCCCCAGGCCTGGCCCTTGACTGCCGCTGGACCCGGGTCCTCCCCCTGCCTGTCAGCTGGTGTGCCTCATGGGCATACTTATACCACACATTTGGGAATGGAGCGTGGACGGTGGCTTCTTCTGGAAAGGAGCCTGCTCCTTCCACCCTGCTGCACTTACGAGCAGTGCAAGGAATGGATTTCGGGATGCAGGTGGCTGTCCCAGGGCCGACAGAGCCACTGCCTGCCAGTTGGTGCTGACACGGGACTGAGGAATGACTTTCCACCTGTTGACTTGCTCAATGGTGAAGTCACAAAAAGGGCCATTCTTTGGAGAGCTTGCATTTATTCTAAGGTCCCCGCACAAATCCCAGGCCCGGCAGGTAGGTCGGGGCTGATGGTGAGCCCCGACTCCTCAGCAGGCCTCTTGACCTTAGCATCAAGCCTCGGTGGTCAGACTTTGTCTTGCTTTGGAAGAAGGAGACCTGGGGCACGTGACATGGAGGTGCCTGTGGGAGAAGAGCAGGCCCAGCAGAGCCCCCTTCTTCTAGACCATTCTCTACCATTTTGGGTGCCAGGGCTGGGTTTCTGCTGGGCATTAGCATCAAATTATCTTCTTTCTTGGAAGGAGATCAGGAAGTCCCCCTGCACCGAAAGAAGCCTCTCCACACAGCCAGGCCATGTGTCCCAAGCTGGGTCCTGGCTGGGTGCAGGGCCTACCTGCAGAGAGGATGTTTGAGGAAGGGGGGACTGCACCCGTCTGCCTTCCTGGGGACCTAGGGTGGAAAGTATAGGCTGAGCCTGGGCCTGGAGGGAGCTGGGCCCCTGGAGAGCTGGAAATTAGACATGACCCTGAATCCCCAGGTCTTGCTTGGGCCCAGGATGCTGAGTGGGACCTGGCTGCGATGGCAGTAAGCATGACCGCCTAGGGCTGGGAGAGGGACGAGAAAGCCCACAGCTGATTGGAATCAGGGTTGTGTCAGGTGAACACAGGGTTCTAGCAGAGAAACAATCAGTAGGAGACACATCTATGTCAGCTCAGCGTGGCGTCTGACTGGGCAAATCTGAAATCCGGAGCACAGGCTGGAAGGCTAGAAATACTTAGGAGCTGACATTGCATTCTGCAGGTGAAATTTCTTTTTCCGCAGAGACACCTCCATTTTGCTCTTAAGAAAAAAGAAAAACAACAACAGATTGGGGATGCCTGGGTGGCTCAGTGGGTTAAAATCCGACTGCAGCTCAGGTCAGGATCTCATGGTTTGTAAGTTCGAGCCCCACATTGACCTCTGTGCTGTCAGCAGAGAGCCCTTTTCCGATGCTTTGGCTCCCTCTCTCTCTGTCCCTCCCCCACTAGCGTGCTGTCTCTCGTGCACGTGTTCTCTCTCTCTCTCTCAAATGTAAATCAACAGTTAAAAAAAAATAAAGACTGTATTTTTAGGTAATCTCTATACCCAACTCACAACCCCGAGATCAAGACTCACACGCTGTTCCAAGTGAGCCAGCCAGGCACCCCTCCACTTTGGCTGTAAGGGCCTTTCAACAGATTGGGTGGAACCCACCCAGATTATCAAGGAGGAGCTCCCCTACTTAAGATCAACTGGTATTAGGTGTTAGTCATACCTACAAAATACCTTCGCAGCACTGCCTCCGTTAATGTTTGATTGGATCACTGGGTACTGTTTGTTGCCCTCCCAGCCAAGGTGATACGAAATGGACCCTGAACGCGGGTGGGGGGTGGTGGTGACAGTAATGCCCGCTCAGCTGCTGTGAGGAGGAAGTAGGACCAGCAATGGACACCCCCCCCCCCACCCCGCCCCAGCCTGGCCCGAAGACATCCTTATGGCTAGTGTTTATTTAGGTCTGACTTGGAGCGTAGCCTGGGGCTAGGCGCTTTCCGCACACTATTTCAGTTACTTATGGATAGATAGGGTTCTGCATCCTGGGGCTAGCCAGAGACGTGTGGAGGGTGTGTCAAGATTGTCCCTAACCTCTAAAACAGGCATGGAAAATTGTGTGTTCTGTGTATCTTATAGTGAAAGTGTCTCCAGCTTTCAATCAGATTCCCGGAGAACTAAGAACTTGCGGCTGAGCTGAAAGCGGTTCATTCAGTGAGAACTCTTTCAGTGCTGTTTTAGAGAGAGGACGTGTCCTCACAGGCAAATACTCCTATCACAGAGAGGTCTTGGTGTTTGTAATCAAACACCTCCCGACCTTGGATAAAGCCTCCCTTTCCACCTCTTGTAATGAGTTGTACAAAACTGTCCCGGACAGCACTGCAGTGTCTCGGAGGGGGTGTGGACAAGGTAGGGGCTGGCATCTTGGCCTCCAGGCGCTGAGGACCTGCGATGGCAAGGAATGGGCGACGGAGAAGGGCGGGCAAAGGCAACGCCCCGCGCCCGCCCCAGCGTCCCGGACCGGCGAGGTGCGGCGCCTTTAAGGTCCGCTGGGGGCGTGCTAGCAGCGGCCACGGGCGCTTGGAGAGGTGAGCGCGGCCGCCCCGCGGGCCCTGCGCTGGGAGACGGACTCGAAGTAGGACCTGCAGCGCGCGCTCGAGTCGCCCCCTTCCTCCCCCGAGCGCGGGCCGGCGGGCCGTGCCCCGCAGACCCTCACTGGGCACCCACCACTCCACTAGGCGCTGCTCTAGCCATGGGCAGCTTCCAGCTGGAAGACTTCGCGGCGGGCTGGATCGGAGGTGAGCCCGGCCCTGGATGAGAGGGACCCCCCCTCCCCCCGCCACCGGAGGTGACTGTGCTTGCGGGAGACCTCCCCGGGCCACGGAGAGAGAGCGAGCCGGCCGAGTTCACACGCGCTGCTGGGGTCTGGGAGCCCCGCGCCGTGCGCCTCTGCTTAGCGCACAACGTGCGCGCCGCCTGCGGCCGGAGCGCCCCGCCGCCCCGCCGTCCTGCGGCTGCTGGCCTCGCTGTCCCTGCCCTGTTGCCAGGCCTGACCCCCGCCAGCCTCGCAGCTGCTCCCTGAGCTGTGGCTTTGCCTCAAAGTGAGGACTCGCCCAAGCGGCTCCGGTAACGATTAAACCGGCCGTCGAAGCCAACAGCCAATGGAGAGTCCGGGAGCGCACACACCCTTCGGAGACCGGGGGCTCCCCCGAGTTTGGGGTCCTGACTGAAAGAACTTGTGGGTGAGGGTGGAGATTGCCCCAGGCGCGGGATGGAGCCCGGCTTAGCGATCGGGCGGCGAGGAGCGCTGGCTGAAGCTAGCCTGGGGTCTGGAAGCCCGGCGCCTGGCGGCAGGCAGGTGCCCATTGCCACAAAGGACGAAGGAACCCCCTCCCGTTTGCAGCCTTTGTCAGCTGTCAGGTCCTCACTCCCAGCACTCTGGGACCCGGTCGTCCCTTTGAGCTGCTGCTGCAGCCGCTGTGTGCGGGGCCTGGGATGGGTTTGCGTGGGCGAGAGTTGCATTAATTTCATTGCTTCTCATATCTTCTCTTTCCAGTAGGTTTATTTCTCCATTTTTCTCAGCTACTGACCGGGTTTGGGGAAGGTTGGAGATGGACTTCACTTTTTGTAAACTTTATCCTTCTTTTGGCCCCATCTAAGAGGATCATCAGAAAAGGGATGCTGGCAAACGCAGCCCCTGCCCAAAGACAGAAGCAAAAACAAAACTAAAAACCTGAGGTGCTGAGGCAGAGGCTATAATTAGCATGTTTGTGCCCCACCAAGGGTTCTGGGAAGACCAGGAGATTTGTCGGAAAAGGAAAATGAAACAATGAGAGCAACAGACCAGATAGGATCCCCCAATCCCTTTCTGGTGGCCACTCCCACCTCTTTCCCACTTGTCCCTCTCAGGAGCAGAGGTCCATCCTTCTACCAGAAGCAGCTCTTCTGTACAGGCTGTCTTGAGTCAGACTGAGACCACCCTGTCCTAACTTTACTGTGTGTGGGGGGGGGGGGGCTCTGTACCCAGAGGCTCACTGGCCATATCCAGGCCCTCTGTTTTGTTTTGATTTTTGTTTTTTTAATTTTTTAAGCAAGTTGGGGAGGGGCAGAGAGAGGGGAGACAGAATCCTATACAGCCTCCCCACCATTATCCTGGAGCTGGATGTTGGGCTGGAACTCAGGAACCTTGAGATCATGACCTGAGCTGAAATCCAGTCAGATGCTTAACCGACTGAGCCACCCAGGCGTCTCGAGGCCCACCATCACCCATTCTGAGGGAAAGCCTCCCCTGCTTAAGGCTGTCCCCTTAAGTAGCCAGACCAACATCAGTAGGGCCGCCCCTGGCTTGGTTTGAGAAATGCCCTAAAGGGTGAGGCTGTCAGAGTAGCTGTAGGTCTGTGATGACCCAGGGGCCCTGCCCAAGTCACACAGTAAGCAGAGCATGGTCCTTTATTCTGTGATTGTCCTTATTTTCTTGACGTTAACATTTCTTACTGTTTTTTGCTTTGCGGACTTTCTTGCTTCTGTGAAGTGAAGGTGAGTGTATTAACTGAATACTTAGTAGGTAGCAGATGCTGGTTAAGTGCCACATGTATTTTTTTTATGTTTATTTATTTATTTTGAGAAAGAGAGCGTGGCCTGGGGAGGGACAGAGAGAGAGAGAGAGAGAGGGAGAGAGAATCCCAAGCACCCTCCATACCCAGCGTAGAGCTCAACATGGGGCTCAATCTCACGACTGCAAGATCACATCCTGAGCCAAAATCAAGAGTCGATTGCTCAATCCAGGGGTCCCCACATGTTTTTTTAAAGTTGTTATTTATTTGTTTATTTATTTTTTAGAGAAGGGGAGAGAGAGCACATGCTCCTGGGGGAGAGGCAGAGAGAGGAGGGAGAGAGAATCCTGAGCAGGCTCTGCACTGTCAGCACTGAGCCCAGTGCAGGGCTCCAACTCACAAACCCTGAGATAGTAACCCAAGCAAAATCAAGAGTCGCTCAACCGACTGAGCCACCCAGGTGCCCCCTCACCCCCACTGTAGTTTGAAAACAACTTTACTGTGGGGCACCTGGGTGACTCTGTCGGTTAAGTGTCTGACTCTTGATTTTGACTCTGGCCATGATCCCAGGGTCATGGGCTCATACCCCACATGGAGCCCCACGTCCGGCTCCATGCTGAGAATGGAACTTGTTTGATGTATTCTCTCTCTCTCTCTCTCTCTCTCTCTCTGCCCCTCACCCACACACATGCTCTCCATCAACATAAATAAATAAGTAAATAAATTAATATTAAAACGTCCTTGAGGTTGTTTTACATATCATAAAATACCCTCATTTCAAGTATACAATTCAATAATTTTTTGCAGCTTTACCAGCGGTGCAGCCCTTTACCATCAATTTGTTGCAGCACACATTCCTCGCTCATAATCACCTTCATGCCCATTTACAAGTTAAATTCCACCCCCTCCCTCTGGGCAACCGCGGCTTTCCTTTCTGGCTGAATAAATTAGCCTTTTCTTGGCATTTTATATAAATTGAGTCACACACTATGTGATCTTCTGCCTATTTATATGTTTCTTTATAACTTTATAACCCAACGAGGTTTCACACCCTCATCGTGTAGATACTCATCTCACAGATGAGGGAATGGGAACCCAGGGGCGTTAGGTGCTTGTCCAAGTCCATGCTTTTGCCATGAGCACTGAGATCTCATCCCGAGAGGCCGATGCCAGGGCCGTCTTAACCCCTGTACTCATCGGTAGCTATTTTCTTTCTTTAAGGAACTTGCATAATTAAATTTCACCATCACATCCTTTACATTTTGTTTGAAGTTTCACTGGTCTGTGAGGTCCTCCGGTCTGAAAACCACTGGCCTGATTGCCTTGTTTCTTCTCTTGCGTTCCCTGCTTTCAGACGGGTGGGCTAATGAGTGACCAAGGAAGCTCAGGTTCAAAGTGGGCGCTAGGTCTGCCTCCCTGGGGTGTGCTCACTAGTGAGGAGACACCTGGAGTCTGAGATCCAGAGGTCCTTTCTTTCCCTGCTGGGAGGGGTTCCTGTAGAGTGAACTTCCCGCTGCCTGTCACCTTTCCGCCCACTTCTGTGGGAAGGAGGGTCTGAGAGGGACCTGAGGGAATGTCCGTTCAGGGTCAGCTGCCTCTGCCCCTCCACCCGTCTGCCCTTCTAGGATTGCCTTACCTGATTACATCACCGCTGCTAGCAGAGAAACTTCCTCATCTGCTGGATGGAGAATTTGTTGCCGAGGACTGCTTCCCATTTCAGCCTCACAGTCCCCAGCCTCTACAAGGGCTGCTTCATCTGCGTGGCCTCTGGGTAGCCTTGCTTCCATGTAAAATCATGCGACCCTTGTGATTGCATGTGTAAATGGGCATCTTTCTGTGAGAAGAAAAATCCAGAGTGTCCTTAGAAGAAGAGGGCTTCTTTAAAACAAAACAAAACAGGATAGTGGCAGCATCTCTCATTCTTTTTTAAAATATTTTAATGAGAGACAGAGAGAGAGACAGAGCATGAATGAGGGAGGGGCAGAGAGAGAGGGAGACACAGACTCCCAAGCAGGTTCCAGGCTCTGAGATGTCAGCCTGATGTGGGTCTTGAACTCACAAATTGTGAGATCATGACCTGAGCTGAAGTCGGACACTTAATCGACTGAGCCCCCCGGGTGCCCCAGCATCTCTCAACAGCCTATAAGAGCCAGGACTCTGCAGGTACTTTACAATCATTACCTCGCTTCGTTCTTACAGTGGAACGATAAGGTACGTGCTAATACTATTCCCACCCACAGATGCCAACAGTGAGGTGTGGAAAAGATGAAGTGACTTGTTAGGTAACCAAAATGTTTCTGGGGTTTCTCCTCATACCCTCCCCTTTTTATTTGAGGCAAAATTCACACAACATAGAGTTAACCATTTTAAAGTGTCCAGTTCCATGGCGTTTCGTATAGTCGCGGTGTTTGTTGTACAGCAGTCCCCTCTTGTCTAGTTCAGCTTTTTGTCACGCCCAAAGAAGTCCCTGGATCCAAGAGGCAGTCACTCCTACTTCCCTTCTCTCCAAGCCCTGACAACCACTTGTCTGCTTTCTGCCTCTGTGGATTTGCCTGTTCAGGAGAATTCATGTAAATGGAATCAGATGATGCGTGACTGGATACATATGTGACTTTCTGTGCCTGGCCTGGTGCATCGCGTCTGCAGCGTCCATGCGCACGGCAGCGAGCATCTGCACTGCGTTCCTATTAATGTCTGGCAGCATTCACTGTGTGCTTTTACCACGTTTTATTGGCCCACTCATCCCGTGATGGACATTTGGGCTGTTTCCACCTTCTGGCCATCATGAGTAGTGCTGCTGTGCTCACATATGTTCATGGACTTGTCACAGTGACTGTTTCTGTTCTTCTAGGGATCTGTCTAGGAGTGGAATTGCTAGGCCATGTGGCAACTCTCTGTTTAAGTTCTTGAGGGAACGACACACTCCACAGTGGCTGCACCATTTTAGGTCTCCACTACCAATGGACGAGAATTCCAGTCTCTCCGTATTCTCGTCAACTCTTCTTGTTTTCCTTAAAACAAAACAAAACACCCTAAAAACAATTAGGGCCATCTTAGTAGGTGGCAAGGGGTCTCTGTGTGTGTGTGTGTGTGTGTGTTATTGATTTGCTTTCCCCTAATGACAAAGAACATTGGACATTTTTTCACATACATGTTGGCCATTTGTGTATTTTCTTTGGAGAAATGCCTATTCAAGTCCTTTGCCCTTAAAAAAAAATCCTTCTGTTATTGTTATTGTTGTAAATATTCTTTATAAATGCTGAATACTTATTCTTTATAAATCCTGGATACTAGACCCTTATCAAATATATGATTTGCAGATACTTCTTCCCATGCCATAAGTTGCCTTCACTTTCTTGATAGTGCCCTTTGCTGCACAATAGTTTTTAAGTTTTATGATACCCAGCTTATTTTTTCCTTCGTTATTTATGTTTTGCTGTCCTGGCTAAGAATCTGTTGCCCATCTAAGGTCGTGAAGCTTTTCCCCTACATTTTAGCAAATGACTTTTCTAGTCTTAGTGCTTCCATTTAGGTCTTTGGTCTATTTTGAGTTCATTTTTGTGCATGGTACGAGGTAGGGGTCTAACTTCCTTCTTTGGTGTGCGGATATCCGGTTTTCCCAGCACCTTCACTGTCCTTTTCTGGGCTGCTTGTTTCTTGAGGCAGAGCCCAGGTTTTACTTCATTTCCTCTGCCTTTCTCAGTGCCTTTGGCAGGGCCTAGCGCCCTGGGGGGGGGGGGGAGGCAGCTGGGCATTGAGTGATTGAGTGAATGTGAGCACCTGAGCCTCGGTCTTATCCCAAGAGCCAGCCGGTGCGTGTGAGGAGCCCAGGGGCTGAGTGACCAACCAGGCCCTTTTCTTTGATCTACAGGTGCGGCCAGCGTCATTGTCGGCCACCCTCTGGACACGGTCAAGGTACTTCAGACCATGTTTGCCATTACCTCTTGGAAGGGGGCCTGGAGTGAGTCTGCCTCCAGGAATGTGTCTGCCGTTTCTGATTCTAAGCCGGCCCCCAGCCCAGGGCAGATTGTCTGTGCCAGCCCAGGGGAGGTGGGGTGCCAGGGGGACGGGTTTGGATCATCATTCTCCTCTCCTTACTTGGCAGTGCTTTTGTTTTTGCGAATGCTCCACTTCTGCCTCCAGGTTCTCGTGGGCTGTGGGGGAGGGGGCAGCCCCTGCCAGTGAGTGTGGAACTAAGAAACCAGGAGAGGTTTCAGATGTGAGGTGGCATCGGGGTCCAGAATTTAAGGTTGGGTTTTAGGGGATTCGAAAACATGTTCCAGGCACGGAGGAGAGCCACGAGGCACTGAGATGGGGACACTGCGCGGGGGCCACACTTGAGAAAAACATGGCCACTGTTGCTGGTGCACCAGGATCCTGAAAGCAGCTATAGGATCAGAGTCCAGGGATGGGGGTCAGCCCTTCAGGTTTGGAGGCCTTCAGTGCAGGGCGTGTGAGGACTCAGTAGGGTCACATGCCATTGGGATCATCCAAGCCCCTTGTTCGACAGGTGTAGAAACTGGTCCGGAAAGGGGAAGGCGTTTCCTTAGGTCATATAACAAGTTAAAGCGTTGACAAGTGAGGTGACTCCAACCCCATCCTCTGTGTCCCCAGAACACAGAGCCCTACCCGGAAAGCATGGTCACAAATAGTGCCTTCTCGCCCCTGACCTGCACGTCCATAGCTACAGCTCTGCCTGGATCGTGCACACAGAGGAACTGCTCAGGCCCTTCCCAGCGGGCTGCTACAGTCCCTTCTCTGCCCATCTTTCTCCCTTTGGGACCGTGCACCCCTCCTAGTCAGAGCCCAGGCCTGCTCTCTTCTTGGTGGCAGATCACCCTATTTTTGTTAAAAATTGAAGCTATTTCCTGGCCCCTTGTGTCTCCCATATGGCCATGTCTTTTGCTCAGACATCAGACATGCACTGGACACTTTGTCTCTGCAGGCCGTATGTGGATAGCAGGGCATCGGTGGTGGACCAGACAAGTCCAGTGCCTGCCCCTCTGGGCCTTCCGGCTACATTCCTGGCACAGGCAACCGTTGTGTCTCCCGGGTGGAGTGTCCTTCCCTTACCCCCAGCGTGTCCAGGGGCTGGTGGAACTTATTGGAGGCATGCCCTTCCCGCACAGGCAGTCAGGCCACCTTAGTAGGCTGGGGCCCTCCTCCTCCTCTCCACTCGGGCCCTTCCTGATACATAAATCCGGTCTCTGCCCAGCCGGAGAACCTCTCCGCTCAGCGCACCAGCCTGGCGATGCCAGCTTACGTGGCCGGCCTTGCATCCTGCCCAGGGATGTGCCCCGGGGCCCTCGTTACTCCCCAGAACGTGCTCCTTCCTTTCTGTCTTCTGGCTAACATTTTCTCTGAAGTCTCTCTCTGAGAAAGGTCCGAGCAAGAGGCTCAGAGTCTGAATCACCTGCAGGACAGTCTCTGCCTCCCTTCCCCTGCTCTCTTGTAGCCAGGGCGCAGCCCTTAGCAACGCCCCCCACCCCCCCGCCCCCCGCCAACCTTGCCTTCCTCATCTGAAAAATGGGCAAAGAGCACCTCCTGGAGGGGCCGTTGTGAAGATTGGCACCGTGGCACTGAGGCTGGAGTAGTGAGTGAGCCGTTTGTACCCTAAGGAACACATACGCAGTTGGGAGTGAGTTGTGACTTGTCTGAGGTCCCAGCGCTTATCCTCAGAAGAGCCATGCTAAAAGGACCCAGTCAGGGTCCTTCCCCTGCCCTTGGCCACCTCATCACAGGTAGGAGGGCCAGCCCGTGACTGCTTGGTAGCCTTGGAGCTGGGATCTGGATTCTCACCTGGCTTTCAGCACAGCTGGGGCATTTGGGGCATATGCCTGGGGCAGTGTGACCAGGGTTTGCTAATCAGGGCTCAGCTGCCTTTAGACCAGCTGGTGAACCATAAGAGAACAAATATGCATGGGTGTCAGCCGCTACATGTGTCCTAATTTGTTACAACAGAAGTAGGAAACGAATGGTGGAAGTCAGCTTTCTCAATCTGCAAAATGGGTATACTGTCCATGCTGCCTGGTGTTTGTGGGATTCCGTGAGAGAAGTTCCATAAGGTGCCCCGTGCTTCGGCAGGTGTGCGGCTGTCCTGCACTGAACACTGGCATCGCCAGGCTGGTGCGCTGAGCGGAGAGGTTCTCAGGCTGGGCAGAGACCGGATTTATGTATCAGGAAGGGCCAGAGTGGAGAGGAGTAGGAGGGCCCTAGCCTATTCAGGTGGCCTGACTGCCTGTGCGAGAAGTGCACGCCTCCAACAAGCTCCACCAGCCCCAGGCCACGCTGGGGGTAAGGGAAGGTCATGGCTGTGTGATGGTGCCCTGTGCTGCTGGCCACAGGGGCGGCCACCTCAAGGCTCAGCCTGGCTGGGAGACCATCGCTCCATGGTTTTGAAACTATTCTGTGGTCTGGGTTCGAGTCTTGGGTTGAGTTTCCTCACTTACAATGTGCCTGAGTGACTCGAGCCCTCGAGTTTTTCAGTGGAACTTGATTTCTTTCTGGTGACTCCACCTTTTTGTGGATTCAGTACCCAGAGGCAGCCCTGTCAGCACTGGGGCCTGTGGGAGAGGGCGTTCGGCCTCTTAATGCCAGTCTTTTTTTTTTTTTTTTAATTTTATGTTTTATTTATTTCTGAGAGAGAAAGAGAGACAGCATGAATAGGGGAGGGTCAGAGAGAGAGGCAGACACAGAATCCGAAACAGGCACCAGGCTCTGAGCTGGCTGTCAGCATAGAGCCCAACGTGGGGCTCGAACGCACGAACTGTGAGATCATGACCTGAGCTGAAGTCGGACACTTAACCAACTGAGCCACCCAGGTGCCCCTTAATGCCAGTCTTAAATGGCCATGCCCACCTCCCCTTGCCCACGTTCTCATGCTGGTCGGGGATACCACACCCCAATGTAGGCCTCTATGGGTCGGATTAATGGGAAGCCCGGTTCTCACCTTGCTACACCTTCCAGGGTGTCTTCACCTCCACCTGATTTAATACTACATTTTCCTTCAACCACCTCGCACTCTTGGCCCTGGGTCTGTTTTTCTCCATGGCACCTGTCATCATCCGGCGTATATATTTGCTTGGGAATTACCTTTGATTGGCTGTTTTTTCCATCCCCACCTGAATATAAGTTCCAGGAGCCCAGGGAGTTTGCTTTCTCTCCTGTGGAATTTCCTGAGAGTGCCTCAGTGACTACCAAATAGGCATTCAGTAGTACTGGTGGAGTGAGTCAATCGGTATATTTCTCTGATTATGAAATTAATCTGTAGGAAACATGGGGTACCATTTACGTACCGTAGCTATAGGAACGCTATACGTTGCTTGTGGCCATCTGGGTTTCCAACACTGTTGTGATGATTCCGTTGAGCTCTTAGCCTTGATTATTAGCTCAGAGAGGGGGTGGGAAGGGAGAAATGTTGGAATTTTTTTTCATTAAGAAAGGATATTCCCACAGGAGTTGTGTACTTAAAATTAGTTTTAAATTATGTAAGCTAAAAATACAAGCAACCCCTGCCTGTTGTAGGAAAGTTGGAAAATGAAATGCAGGTCAGGGCAGAAAAACATCACCCCTGATTTTCCCCTCAGAGACCCTCACTTTTATGTTGTATGTTCTGCCTAAGTCTCTGCTACTTGTCTACAGACTGAGCTAACGCGTGAAATATTAGTCCGCATGGGTCTTGAGTGTCCCTGGGCCCTGGATTCTAAGAGGTCCAGATCATTCCTTCTGTGGTTCTCAGGGCTCCTTCTTACTAGGTTCAAGGGAGTGCCCTGGTGCTTTTGTGGGCTTCCTCAGACCCCCTGTGGCTGTCAACTCATGCCCCTGATCACCAGAGCTCCATTACAGGACACCACGTCTTCCCCTTCAGCCCCTCCTTCAGCCAGTGCAAAGGGGACATGTGACAGGGCCCTGCTCAGCTTGGGGACAAGAGAGAAATATGGGATGGTTCTGCCATAGGAAGGGAGCCTGAATAAACCATAAGAAACAGAAAAATGACACCAGTGCAACACTGAAGTTCAGACCTAAACGGTGAGCAGTTGCTGGAGGAAGAGCCTTTCAGGGGAAGGAAGAGCCAGTGGAAACTTCAGGCGGGGAGGGAAAGGGGGAAAGTGACATCCCAGGGGCCTGGAGGTGTGCCACGTGGGGGGCACGGAGGGCAGGGGTATGGAGAAGGTGACATGCAGGGGCTAGAGGTGGGCTGTCCCCGGCCTCTTGGACACAGGTAGAGTGTGGGGTTTACTGTACGTTTGATGGGAAGCTGCCAGCCAACTTTGAATAGCAGTGATGTGATTCACTATTGTTGGAAGAGAACAGTGGGACTGCTGTGTAGACATGGGCGAAGGGGCGAGGGGGTAGCCGGAGGCTGGCGGGGAGCAGCCCAGCACCCGGGGGGAGATGAAGGGGTTCTGGGGGGCACGAAGGACAGGTGACTCTGCTGGTCCTGAGGATGGCAGAGTGTGGACAGCGGATGGGGTAGGGCCATGCGTTCATTTTCCTACTCCAGAGACAGGGGTCACATGTTGATCATTCGCACATCATTGTGCAGCAACACACGGGCCTTTGTGCTTCTCTCAGACCAGGAGCACTTCGGCTCCATTCACCAAGATCTGGATGGGACACTGAAGGAGGCAGCGCGGGTAGAGCACAGAGAGCGGGCCTGCTGGGGACAGAAACCCAGCCGTCCTCACTGGCTGGGTCACTTGGGGCAGGGCCGTCCCCCTTCTGGGCCTGGGCACCGCGAGTCTGCATCTCTGGGGTGGCGGGGCCACGAGCCATGTCCGCCTGGGCCCTCACGGTGGCACGTCTCTCCTCAGACTCGCCTGCAGGCTGGCGTCAACTACAGGAACACCCTCAGCTGCATCCGCACCGTGTACAGGAGGGAGAGTGTAAGTGCCCCCCTTCCCGGGGCAGGGTTGGGGCCCTCCCTGCCAGGGGCTCCCACAAGGAACTCGAAGCCTGCCCAGGCCCCCGTGGCCGCAGCCCTGATGCCAGCCCATCAGGGCGGGAGGCCTGTTTGTTCCTGCTCAGTGACTTTTGGCTCAGTGTTGCCTCCTCCCTCCTCTCCTCACACCACCACAGCTCAAATACCGTGTGTCACCTAACCTTAGCCCCGCCACCTCGTGCAGGGTTATTGGGGGGAAAGCTGATTTTGTGTAACCTCTGCGGAGGAATTCTAAGGAATTTAGAATCATAGGGAGAATTCCTACGAAAACAGGGTGACTTGTCAGTTTTCGAAGCCAAATGAGAGGCCACTAAACCACGTGCTCACTGGCTTCCCTTCCCATGGCTAGAGCCAGGCACTCCTGATTCCAGATGTCCAGCACTGGCTTGTACCTCAGGTTTCTTGAGAACAGGGGGCCCACGATTTTCCTTTTTCCAAGGGGAAAACTGAATACTATTTTGAAAACTATTTTTTAATGTTTTTTATTTCTTCTTAAGCAAGAGAGACAGAGCATGAGTGGGGAGGGACAGAGAGAGAGGGAGACACAGAATCTGAAACAGACTCCAGGCTCTGAGCTGTCAGCACACAGCCCGATGTGGAGCTCGAACCCATGAACCATGAGATCATGACCTGAGCCGAAGCTGAATGCTTCACCGACTGAGCCACCCAGGCGCCCCAATTTTTTTAAGTTTGTTTATTTTTGAGAGAGAGAGAGAGAAAGAGAGCACATGCGCACATAAGCAGGGGAGGGCCAGAGAGAGGGGGGGAAAGAGAGAGAGAATCCCAAGCAGGCACCGTCCTGTCAGCTAAGAGCCTGACTCAGGGCTTGAACTCACAGACCCTGAGATAGTGACCTGAGCTGAAATTAGAAGTCGTGTGCTTCACTGACTGAGCCACACTAGTGCCCCAGATTTGAATAATATTTTATAGAGGGCCTCAGGTGCCCTTCTTGAGAACTAGCATGTGCTTTCTGAGGCCCTTCTTTGAGGAGTTTAAAATACATTTTGTTGGGGCCCCTGGGTGGCTCAGTCAGTTAAGAGTCCGACTTCAGCTCAGGTCATGATCTCATGGTTTGTGGGTTTGAACCCTGCATAGGGCTCTGTGCTGACAGCTCAGAGCCTGGAACCTGCTTCGGATTCTGTGTCTCCCTCTCTCTGCCCCTCCCCCACTTGTGCTCTGTCGCTCTCTCCCTCTTTCAAAAATAAACATTAAAAACCATTTAAAAAATACATTTTGTCATTTACGATGAAATGACAATCTAAAGAAGCCGTCAGATGTAAGCCCTGTGGCAGCCCTGGGCGGTCCCCTGAGTCCCTGGAATTGTGGCCCCATTGCCAACCACCGTCTTTTTCACAGCGTCACTCACAGGAAGTGCCCTGGGGCTCGCGAGCCTCCCGTCTGCCCGCAGAGATTTTCCTCAGAGGTGTGTTTTTGCCGGGGTGTCCTAACTCTTTTCAGGGGCTGCTTTACAGTGGACTGCAAACCTCACTCTAGCCATTCAGGGCAGTGTGCGATTCGTCACTCCCCTGCATGGTGGCCATTAATTCTCCTTTTTGGCACGCGTGGTCCACAGTGCCTGCCAGCCAGCGTCCCCGCGCCGGGGTGTTTGTGAGACCTGTGGGCCTTCCTTGGAGACACAGCGCTTTGGGGCTAAGTGACATCCCACATTATGTGAAGGGGCTCAGTCGGGAGGGAGAACCTGCGGCAGGCTGTGTGTGCATGGGTGTGTGTACGTGTATGTGTGTGTGTGTGGGGGGAGGTGTCCTGCCCCTGGCGGATAGAGCGCACACACCCAGGTCAGGATGAGCAGGTTTGTGTGGGGCCTGGAGTTGATACAACAGGTTCCCGGTACTTTTTCATTTTTGGCACAGGGCTCAAGGTATGTGCTGGCCTGACTCCTCCATGGGCCTGTGGAATTTTCCAGGTTTCAGAGGAGTGTCTGTGATGTTCCTCAAGAGTGCAGTGTGGAAGGGGCACCCGGGTGGCTCAGTCGATTAAGTATCCACTTATGGCTCAGGTCATGATCTCAAGGTTAGTGTGTTCAGGCCCTGCATTGGGCTCTGACAGTTCAGACCTGGAGCCTGCTTCTGGTTCTGTGTCTCCCTCTCTCTCTGCCCCTCCCTGGCTCGTTTTCTCTCTCTCTCTCAAAACTAAATAAGCGTTAAAAAAAAATTTAAAAAAAGAAAGGTGCAGCATGGAAGGGACGTTCTCCTCAGCTGGAGGCACCCTCTCTTGTGGTTTTGGTGAATGTGCAGAAGTCTCCTGGGGGCTCCGCTCCCCTTAGACCTTCCCCACAGACTTAGCACATCAAATTTGAGTCACCTGTCAGTTTGTCTGGCCCTGCCCTCCTCCCCTTTCCTGCACCCAGTGCGTGGGCTCAGTGAGGGCAGCGAGGATTTCTTATAGCTTCCCCCACACCCCCCAGCCTGTGGCAGATGCTTCAGAGAATGTTTTGCTTGAGTGGTGGATGAGGAGGGTATGTACGGTGCTTGGCAAGTCCTCTACCCACCAGGGCTCCATGCAGCCAGATTTCTTTCTTTCCTTCTTTAAAAAAATTTTTAATGTTTATTTTTGAGAGAGACAGGGAGAGAGATAGAGCATAACTGGGGAGGGGCAGAGACAGAGGGAGGCACAGAATCTGAAGCAGGCTGCAGGCTCTGAGCTGTCAGTACAGAGCAAGATGCGGGGCTCGAACTCACAGACCGTGACATCATGACCTGAGCCAAAGTTGGACGCTTCACGGACCAAGCCACCCAGGCGCCCTGGAGCCTGATACCTTTCCAGCCCAAGAACTCTGCCACCCTGGTGGCAAATACGGATTCCAGGCCTAGGATGGCCCGACAAAACTGCAGCCACACGCCGATTTCTCCCCGGGAGCAAGAATGCCCCTGCCCGTGGGTGGAGAGCACCTCCTCTCCTGCCTCAACTGTCTCTCCTCTTACCTCAGCGCCCTCATGTTTTCTAGTCGCTGGCATAATGATTATGTTTCCCACCACGTCCCCTCACCAGCCTGCGGCCGCTCAGCGGGCAGGGCCCGTGTGGAGGGTGGGATGGGGAGCTGGGTGCCCTGGCCTGCGGCGGCCGCGGGCCCTCATGCTGCGCCACCCTGGTTCTCCCACAGGTCTTTGGCTTCTTCAAGGGCATGTCCTTTCCCCTCGCCAGCATCGCCGTCTACAACTCGGTGGTGTTCGGGGTCTTCAGTAACACGCAGAGGTTCCTCAGCCAGCATCACTGCAGGGAGCCCGGGGCCGGCCCAACCGGAGCCCTGCCCGACCTTCTCCTGGCCAGCATGGTGGCCGGCGCCGTGTCCGTGGGGCTGGGTGCGCCTGTCGACCTCATCAAGATCCGGCTGCAGATGCAAACACAGCCGCTCCGGGAAGGTAAGAGTGGGGGAGGGTTCCTGATGCCTGGGAGCCTTGGCTGGTTTGCCAGCTGGGGGGGGGGGGGGGGGGGGCAATTGTTCATATCCTTTTCAGGAGCGGCTGCATTGGTCATGTGATGCTCTGTAATTATTCTTTTTATCTGCAGTAGGGTCTGTCCTTAATTCGATGATTAATGAATTATTCTGTGCCAGGCACCTGCTTAGAGCGTGTTCTGTGTTCACTTAATTGGTCCTTCGTAACAGTGGTGTGAGGCAGGTGCTATCACTGCTACCATTTCACAGAGGAGAAAACCAAGACTCCCAAAGGTTTAAGACACTTAGACGAGGCCACACAGCTAATGACCGGAGGGTGAGGACCAGCTACTTAATTTGCAGTGTCCAGAGTAGAAGGAAAATGTGGGATTCCTTGTTCAAAAGTTATTAAGAATTTTTGGAGAGCCTCCCAGAGCATTAAATCAGGCAGGGGGCCTCCGAGGGACTCACAGATCTCAAACCCACACCTTTGTCTACAACACCAGGGGCGTGCAGCCAGGAGGTCTTACATCTAGACCACCAGCTATAGGGGCTGAGGGGTCACTCCTCTCCCCCTCCTTGACTTTGTGGTTAGAGCTTCATTTCTTGGTGTGCTACCCAGCAATCCTGCACCATAGGCCGAATCTGTTACATCCTTTCTGCTGAGAAAGGAGTTTCTGTGTCCTTTCCTGGAAGTGGTTTGATAAAGGAGGGTGGAAAGAACAGGAAGGCACTTGGTGTGCAGAGTAGAAAGTATCAGCTCTCAAGGAAGGACAAGCTGGGGGTGTTAGATTTCAGTCCCTTCACGTCTGGTTCTTGGCTCTAATTGTACTCCGTCTCCTCAGGCAAGATATGGCCCTGCCTGGGCCGCCTTCTCCTTTCTGTATAATGGAAGGGCTCGATCTGTGGTCCTTCCTGACACCTCAGACGTCAGGTCTGGGCTGAGGGCCCTCATGGGTAAGGCCCCTCTTGCTGACCACGAAGAGATCTGTGGGCAAGGAGATTTCGCCTCCACCCGCCTGAGTCACATATTGGTACAATGTAGTTGAATCAAAGGGTTTCCCCTCACAGAAGTGTCTGAAGCTTGCTGATCTGGTCTTGTCCCCAAGGCCAAAGGAAAGATGTAGAGGAATGGAGGACATCGTGAACAGGCTGAGAACCAGGAGTCCTGGCCCCCAGACTGGTGTTTTCTCTGTCCTATTTCAGGAAAGCTTTATGTCCATCTCAGGCGGAGAGGACATCTCTCCTTAAGTCTTAAAACTCTTTGGGGCCAGATGTTGGAAGAGTTCCTACTGACGAGTCATCTGCTCCTGGGGGCAGACCTGCATCCATCACAGCCTGGGTACTTTGACCCTGGAAGGGGAGGAAAAAGGGCTAGGGGTGTGTGTGCGTACTGGGGTGGGGGGCAAGGCATGGCCAGCCCGGACACCAACGGAGCTGTTTCTCAAGAAGTGCCTTCCTTAGGAAAGCCGGGGACATTTGGAGGCAAATTAAGTGATTGCATCCTCTGTCCTGCCCTCCCCCACCCTCTACCTTCCCCACAGAGGGTACCAGAATGGTGGCTGACCTGGCAGGCCAAGGACTGAACTGCGAGGGTTGCCGAGGCCAGGCTAAAAGCCTCTGGCACTTGGAGGGATGGGAGGCTGTCAAGGCATGTCCAGACCCAAGAAGGGTCCCAAAGCTGGGTGCAACCAGCCAGTTTTAGGGAGCTGGGCGGCTGCAGCAGCTCACCGTATGTCCGACATTGTGTGCACTATTCATCTCATACCTCACCTTGACATTGTAAAGTCTGTATGGCTGTTAGCCTTGTTCATTTACTCAGCATGCTAGGTAAGCGCCTGCTCCTGGCCAGCACAGCACTGAGGGTCCTGTGGGTCTACTTCTGGGGCCTTGTCTCCCGGATAAGCTCTCTGAGCAATAACAACACGGGGACCAGTGTGCCCTCCCTGTCCCTCTCCACCAGGATGTGGAGGGATGTGATTTCTCTGCCCAATTCCTGTACAGTTGGGACCCAGCCCACAGCCTTCTGTGGTGAGTGCATCCGTGTGCCCAAAGGAAACTAGTCTTCATTCAGTCCCTTGAGGCAGCAACAGAAAATGAACATGTGTTTATTCTGTCCTTTTCAGTGTGCCAAGAGGCTGGCCTTTTGTGAACTCAGGGAAGGCTCTTAATAAGCCAAGGGAGTGTCCTGCAGGCAAGCACTTCTCACCTCTGCCGAGTGCTCAGGCTGAGCACCTGGGCCCTGGGGGCTTAGCTGCCAGGTATGCAGACCAGGGCAGTTGACCTGAGCGAGTGCAGGGGGGAGGAAGGAAGATTGCAGCATCCCATGAGCTGCGCTCCTCTGGTCTGGGCTCAGCCGGAGCTCGGCAGTGGGGCCGAGTAGCCAGTACTACGTGAAGGGCTCTGTGTGTGTTGCATCTTCCCAGCAACCCAACCCGTAGACCTTTACAAAGGGGAGCCTGAGGCATGACCTGAGGTCACACTCCTAAACGAGAGTAGTGGACTCATGGCCACCTGGATCTGCCCTGAGATTTTGTAGGAGCTGACATAGGTTTGTTTGCCCTGGACCTTTGCACAAACTTATCACAAATCCAGCTTCAGTCGTGAGGGGGAAGGTGGGTTGGGAGCGTGTCTCCAGAATGACCCTGTTACATTGTTTGTGTAAGAGGCACAGCTCTCGGAATCCAAGGGCTGGGTGTGAGTTCTGTGTCTGCAGCCTCTGTTGTTGTTTACTTCCCTCCGCCCCAGCTGCATGGGGGAGGAGGGGCCGGTGCTGGGCGGGATCACTACTCCAGACCGATCACTGCTGGGGACAGAGCAGGCAGGCAGGCAGCGCCTCTGCCCTGCCAATACTTTTCTTCACCTGGAGTCTCTCCAGGCAAGGGGGAAGGATGCAGCTTTCTTTTCCTTGTCCCCCAGGAACCCGCTAGGCCAGAGATGGAAAGCTCAAAGACTCACTGGGACCTGGCTGGGACCCGGGAGGCACTGTACGTGAGCAGAAGTGCCTGGAAAATGTACTCACTTCGGTTTTACTTGACACCCACAGCCTTCCTAGCTCACATTTCATTTTTCCCCTTTTGACCGAACCTGTCAAAAGAGAACACAGAACATGTTTCACTTTCGCTATCGCTCTGCCGTTACAGAAGCAGCAGCTCGAGCACTAGTCAGCTTTGGCACCAGGGAAGGCAGCAGGGAGGGGCAGGGACTGTGGCAGGCAGGGCCCGCGTCCTTGTCCAAGGGGGCGGTACGACCCCATCCCAGGTCACAGTACTGCATGGCCTGGATTGGAAGTTGTCAGATAAATTAATTAAAAACAAGATTGGGCACATACACGACGCCAGGAAGCCCGAAGCACTGTGTGCACTGGACAGCGTGTGGCTGGTGCTGGCCACCAGCCTGTGGTCTTGGCTCTGGGTCGGGCCCACTCCGCGTGGTGGCTGTGCTGAGATGGGCGTTTGCAAGCAGCCTCGGGCAGGGCTTGTGGGATGGTCTGTGGTTTGTGGCTTTACCCCAGAAGTGTCCAAACCGCTTCCTGGGTGGAGAGAGTGGGCCGTGAGGGACTGTGTCCGTGTACTGAAGCTGCGTACAGGGGGCCTTTGGCATCTTCGCTTTGGGATATGTGACAGGTAGGATGAAGACCACGTCAAGGTCAGAGTTCAGCTCACCTGAAGGCTTGCAAATGGAGCACCAGGGAGCTGATCTCTGTTATCTATGAGTGGTGACCCATGGTTGACAATGCACAAAAGACATGGAGCTCCTGGGTGGCTCAGTCGATTAAGTGTCTGACTCTTGACTTGGGCTCAGGTCCTGGTCTCACAGTTTGTGGGTTCATGCCCCTCATTGGGCCCTGTGCTGACAGTGTGGAGCCTGCTTGGAATTCTCTCTCTTTCCCTCTCCCTCCCTCTCTGGCCCCCCCGACCTGTAGTTTCTCTTTCTCTCAAAATAAATGAATAAGTTTTAAAAAAAAATGTACAAAAGATGGAACATTAAATGTAGAGGGAGTATGTCTATCCAAATATAATCCCTGTGAATACAGCAATGTGTTTCTGTTTCTAAATTCATAAAGTATGTATTTTAATTAAATATTTAAATATTTTAAGTAGAGATTAAAATATTTAAAAAAATTTTTAATGTTTATTTTTGAGCATGAGCGGGGGAGGGGCAGAGACAGAAGGAGAGGGAGACACAGACTCCGAAGCAGGCTCCAGGCTCCAAGCTGTCAGCACAGAGCCTGACGTGGGGCTCGAACACACGAACCGTGAGATCATGACCCAAGCTGAAGTCGGACTCTTAACCAACTGAGCTACCCAGGCGCCCCCAAAATTAAAATATTTTGAGAGGTTGTCCTCTTATAGACAGTTTCATATTCTGTTTTTAAGTCCACAGTATAACAAACATTTTCCATGTTATGAAAATGGGATACAAAATTACTTAAAGTAGACAACTGATATTTAAAGTAAATGTGCAATATTGCATCACTGTGCACACAACACACGCAGATACCCGTGTATCGAGAGGGATGATGGAGTGTGCAAAAATGCAGTTTCTGGAGTTAGACTACTGCTTCTAGTCCTACCTCCCCCAGAACCTGAGACCTCTAGATAACTCCTCCTGATGTCACCAAGCCTCAGTTTCCTCATCAGCAAAGCAGGCGTAGCCATACTAGCTACCTCATAACTGGGGTAGAACGGGAACAATGCATCTCATGTGACGACTTCGGCACAATGCCTCGCCCCTTGCAAACATGAAATAAGTGTTAGCTGTCCGATTAAACTTCTGTAACCATCTTCCTAGTGATGGACTTTTAGGTTTTGGACGGTGTGTCCTCTTTTGAAAATAGTAGTGTCCTCAGGCAACGTGTCTATGAGGAGTTGCTTTCACTTAGAGTTATTTCCCTAAATGTGTGGCCTCTTTGGTTCATGAATAAGTCAAAAGTTCTGGTCATTTTTAAGATTCTAGGAACATATTGTGAAATTGTGGTACAGAGCGTTTTACCAAATGACATCAGGAGGTGCCAGAGTTGGGAGGGAAATCCCTCTGGAAGTCCCTCCGCCACATACTCAGCAGCAGTTACCCTCACGGAAACTCGTGCGATGCAGCGGAGGTTCTCTGCTGGCGGCCCTGCCGCTTGGCCGGCAAGGAAAGGCTGGCCCAAGTTCAGTTGGATGGGGCCTGGACTGTAAGGCACCTGTGAAGAAACCCTCCCTTTGTTAAGTCATCCTGACCCTTTGTGTGGGCCCAGCCTCCCTGGGTGCCCAGCTGGGCCTGAACTGGAATGCAGGCTGCGGTCCCAGAGCCGGCAGCCCCTCTGCTGCCTGGGCCAGGTCACATCCTGGAGGTCCGTGGCCCATCACACTCACTGCTTCTCCGCCTGGGAGCTTTCAGGTCTGTGTTTTTATTAAGGGCCTAATTAATGTGCGTATCCCGAGGAAGGCAGAGTCTGGGGCCTGGAGGGGGAGGGCTCAGCATTAACTCTGTGCTGACCAGCCTCTGATTTCACCAGGCCCGGCTGGAGGCAGAGAGCTGAGTGTTTCGCCTGTTGGAACACGATCTCTGTCTCCTTCATTGACGAGCCTTTCCCGAGCTCTCGCTCTGAGCTGCTCAGAGTAGGTAAAGCAGAAGTATCAGACATGCAACCCCTGCCCTCAGGGAGCACACAGTCTGGTGGGGAATCGGATGTGTAGCAAAACGAGAAGGGCCTGTGGAAGGCTCTGGAGCCTCGGAGTCTGGTTCTGCAGGTCAGGAAGGCCATTGATGGGCTGTTTGAATACTGGCTAGGCTTTGGAGGGGAGGCTGTGGGGATGGAGAGTATTTCAAATAGGAAACCTGTGGGGACAGGGTGAGAGGTGGGAGGAGGCAGGCATGTGACAGAATGGGTGAACCGTTCTTGGTTTGGGCAGGGAGGGGAAGGTGCAGGGTGAGTTGTGAACATCTTGGATTTCTTTTTTTTTCTTTTAATTTTTTAATGTTTATTTTTGAGAGAGAGAGAGAGGAAGACAGAGTGTGAGGTAGGGAGGTGCAGAAAAGAGAGGGAGACACAGAATCCGAAATGGCCTTCGGATTCCGAGCCTGACGCAGGGCTCCAACTGGCGAACAGTGAGATCATGACCTGAGCCAAATTTAGATGCTTAACTGACTGAGTCCCCCAGGCGCCCATGAGCACCTTGGATTTCTTAGTTGAAGGTGGACTGGGGTGCCCTTCAGCACGCAGGGAGGCCTATCGGACACCAGAACGAACACGCAGAGCTGTGTGGTGGGAAGGTGGATCTGGCCTTCAGAAGAAGGAGAGATGAGTGGGTTGACTTGGGGGCTGTTGCCTCAGACCAGGTGAGAGCCGGGAATGGGGGGCCCAGGGCCATGGGCTTTGGGAACGGAGGGGAGAGGTCCATTGGAGGCATCTGTGATGGAGAATCAGTGGGCCACGCAGGAGAGCAGGAAGTGCCTGTGAGGGAGGAGCGCCCACCACCCCCCCCGCCCCGGAAATTAAGCGGCATGTGAAGTATATCGATATATCGCTGGGCATGGAGCAGGTGACCCATACACGCCTCCTGTCCCTGCTGCTGTTTTGGAGACGGGCAGGAGGGCAAGCTTGAGTGAGAACATGAGGAGTTTGGCTTGCTTCCTGTGCGAGGTACCGCAGCTGGAATATCGGGGCAGGAGGAATAGTCAGGGGTGTGACCGCGCAGTGACAGAGGAGGTCATGAATCAGGTGCAAGTGCCAAGGTGAGCTGCATGCAGAAAGGAGGAGGGAGGAGACGAATGGGAAAACTCCTGGAAGGAGATCGGAAGGAGCTCCAGCAACACCAGCGGCTGTAGTCAGCAGGGACTGAGCCCCTACCGCATGCACTCTGCTGACTTGACCTCACCTTTAAATCATCACACCATTCTCTTTATCTTACAGATAGGGAAACTGAGGCTCGGGCCGTGAGATGTGTCTGTACTCCCTCAGCTGTTACATGCAGTTTTGGGGCATTGCTCCTGGCTGTCCACCTCCACGGTCCCTGGAGGCAGGGGAGGCCCCTGTCCCCAAAGTCGTGTAAAGGGAATCAAGAAGGGAGAATTGCTGAAGAGGAGGTGACCCCAGGGACAGAGATCAAGAGGTGGGGAAGGAAAACGCCTTTTGTTTCCAGGCTGTGAGAGAAGAACAAAACAAGATGCAGGGCCAGAGGAAGGGGGTGGAGGGAGCCCTCCTCAGAAGGCCTGGCTCTACCATGTTCCAGATTATCTGAATCGAATGAAGCCGAGAGTGTGGCCAGGATTTGAGAAGAAGGCTGTAATTTCTGAACATGAGTAAGTGAGATAAATAGGGCTAGAATGGCAGTAGGGAGGGCCACGTGCGGGGTGGATCTGGGCAGGCAAGATTGTCAACCACGCACCAGCATGTAAAGCCATTTAAGCTCGAGGAGCTGCACGAAGACACAACGGGGTGGAACCATTTGTCTGATTTTTCTGAATCTTCAGAAATGCCTGGCTGGGAAAGTCGCCACCCATGCCCGGGACGCCCTGACTACCTCAGTTTGTCTCTTTGGCAGCACAGGTGTATTGCTACCATAAAGGTGTGTGGCTGCCAAGAAAAACCCTCTTCTTCAGCAGGTTGGCCTTGGGGAGGAGGAGCCTTCTGATAGAGCAGATTTTTCGAGATGTTCCCATTGCAGGGCAGGAATTATTGATGCTAAGATCTCTTGATGTTGGGGGCGCCTGGGTGGCTTAGTCGGTTGAGTGTCCGACTTTCGCTTAGGTCATGATCTCGCGGTTCGTGGGTTTGAGCCCCGCGTTGGGCTCTGTGCTGACTGCCAGCTCAGAGCCTGGAGCCTGTTTCAGTCTGTGACTCCCTCTCTCTCTGACCCTCCCCTGCTCACGCTGTCTCTCTCTCTCTCCTAGAAATAAATAAAACATTAAGAAAAAAAAAAAAAAGATCTCTTGATGTTGGTCCATTTAACTCCTGAAGAAGAGGGCCTGTGTGGGAGGATAGGCACCCTTGGAGCATGTCAAGGGACTGGAGACAAGCCAGGACCATACAGCCTGACCCTTCTTCTCATGGAAGCTGTGGGCTGCCAATGGGACATGAGGGCTGGAGCAATAGCAGCCCTAAAATGAAGGGAGGAAATTTGTGAAGGGGCCAAGTATTTAGCCATGTAGTTCAAGAGGAGTCCTTGAATTCTGGATGGTTTGGCTGAATCTTTTCCAAACTGTGGTCCCACACTGCTAGCAAAAATGGATGAACGTAACATACCATTGTGCAGGTTATGTACCTGGGTGACGTGTCCATTTGGTCTTTAAATCAGTTGACGAGGGCCAATAGTGTTCTGATTTCAGGACTTGACGCTAGCATTGGTAGTTTTTGGCCGTGTGTCAGTGTCGGCAATCTCCCACAGTAGGCTTTGCCATGGAGCACTGCTGCCTGAGGTTGGCAATTCCAGCACGTCTGGAATCTGGAGTCCCATCAGGATAGCGGTACTAAAAATAGGAGGGACTGTCTGCCTCAAGTAAAGTACATTTACCGACATTCTCACTCAGTTTTCACAAAAGCCAAAAGAGATGGACAGGCTATTTATTCTTCCCCTTTTGTGGAGGATGAGGAAACTCACGGCCAGTGTGGTTGAGTCTTTTCTGCCAGGTTGTATAGTAAATAGCAACTGAGCTACAAAGCAAAGCCCAGCTGCTTCTAATCCAGGGCTCTTTCTGCTAAACCATCTGCCTGTCTCGGACTCTTCAAATCATAAGGAAACTGCTGGACTCTTTGGAAACAGGAACTGGGCAAGAGCTTCCCAGTTGGTAACATTCTGAGGAAGTGCCCTGAGGGGATTGACCAGCCTGCTCAAACCCACATCCCAGAAGTCACACCCAGCCTATCTGCTGGAGCAGAGACACCCACCGTACTGCCTGCTGCTTCCATAGCATTTTGGAACCACGCGGTGGCTGGGACCGTGATTTGGGAGTTTCTTCTGGGATCTACAGCTTCGGGTCCAAAGACCAGACAGGACTGGGCTTGGATGAATGCCAAGCTGGGGAGGGAAACTTTGGGAGGCCCGAGACCTGAGAGCTGCCTGGTCAGAGGCTCAAGTGTTTACTGAATGGAAGTTGAGGCACATACCAGACACCGTGTCAAGTACAGGGTCATAGTGCTCTAGGACAAGCCATAGTGTGGTATTCCTGTCATCAGGGAACTCCTTGCTTGGTTAGGGTACCACAGCAGGCTCAGAAAGCAGCAGCATCCAGAACAGACCTTTTAATAGGGGGTAGAGCCTCTGACATGCGCCGGGGCAGGGATGATTCCAGCTTTTCCAAAGAATATCTTTAAAATATATTAAATGGTGTCCAACCCCTAGAAGACCAGCTGTGCTTTAAGTGTCCGTGGATTAAGTAAACACATACCGCAGGAAGCTACTATGGATAATTTGTATACTTAAGTGAGTTTTTGTTGTGTCCCCCACAATAACACCTACACATAGGAGAAAAGTGGGCATACATGTATGTGAGATGTTTTAGGAATTCTGTGAATCTATAGTGCTAACCGATTTGTGGGTCCCTCGAAATAAGTCCATGCTACCAACTTGCATTTGCGAGTCCACTGGCCTGGAAGTGTTTGAGCACAGAAAACTTGGTAAACCTGCACATCACTGAGGACTAGCAGGACCTTATCTGTGGAAGGCAATAAGCCATTTTCTGTAGAAAATGACCTGTTGAGAAATAATGTGTTCCCATCCCATCGCTACCTCTGTGCACAAGGAAAGGTCTGGTGGCACTTCCAGAGAGTAGCCAGGCCTTTGTGTTCCTGGTGGCCGGTCTTCCTTACTGCCGTAGGTCAGTGATCAGCCATTGTGTTGCAGCAAACTGTCCTGTTTCCACAGTCATGGTCCATTGAAGAACTTGAACAGCACTATTTGAGAAAGGAAAGAGATGAAACTGTTTGGTTTTTGTGTCTGAGAAGGGCCCAGCAGGATTCTGTGGCTATGTCCCTGGCTTCTGAGAAGAGGGGCAACAGTGGCAAATTCGTGGGGACCCCAGCCTGCATCTGGGTTGGTTCAGCCCCTCTGAAGTGGGAGAACTCTGGAGAGGTGGCTGCATGGGTCCCTGTTAGGACTTACCAAACATGTGAACCCCCACCCCATAGAGGTATCTGCCTTCAAAGAGACCTCTTGGCCCTGGCAGGGAGAAGTAAGCAAGACACTTGACCCTGGGGCAGAGCAGTGGAGCCAGACAGCCACACCCTGTAGTCTAAGGCATCATGATAGGGACCCAGCTAGACAAGGTGAGGGAGCCTGGAGGAAAAGGGATTTTTTTTTTTTAATGTTTTATGTATTTCTAGGAGAGAGAGAGAGAGAGAGAGACAGCATGACCAGGGGAGGGTCAGAGAGAGAGGGAGTCACAGACTGAAACAGGCTCCAGGCTCTGAGCTGGCAGTCAGCACAGAGCCCGACGCGGGGCTCGAACCCACGAACCGTGAGGTCATGACCTAAGTGAAAGTCGGATGCTTAGCCGACTAAGCCACCCAGGCGCCCCGAGAAGGGATTTTTTTAAAGGAGTGTATAGACTCTCCTCTGCTCCTGGATGAAGATGAGAAGCATGGTAGGGGTCTGTTTCATTGACTTTGAACATCCTGCCTGTCTTGGTATAAGGGGGCTTGAGTTTGTCCTCACTGAATTTGGGAAAACAAAGAAAACCACAGATGTCCTGAGTGTTTCAGGTTTTTAATCCACACCTATCATAGTAAAAGGTAATAGGGCCTTGGTTTAGGGGGGGAAAAAAAGGTCTCGTTACCAAAGCCTCATGATAAGAAATGATCAGAATCTGATTTACAATTTATCGTCATTTTAGAACAAAAATCTCTAATTAGGGATACTAAATACCTTTTGTCCTAGAAGGAAATATGTCTAATGTGAATCCCTTCACATGCATCTGTACACTCCCAGGCCAAGCCCTGAAGGTTCAGGAGCAGCCGTCTCAGAGCTGGTGGTTCAGTGTGAGCAGAGTACTGACCCCAGCACCTCACCCCTTTTCTCCAATTCCTTCCACAAACAACGGGCCAGTCCACGGATTTCAGTTGAGCACATTTCCCAGCGCTGCTTGCGGGCAACCTCCCAAGTCCGTTTATAAAGGTCACCAAAGTTTGTTTTAAATAGCTAGCGTTGACTGTGAATCTGATTCAGTGCTTTTCTCAGTGGAGCTGCCAAGCCACGCCTCTCCAAGACCTGTCTTCCAAGCCACGCCCCCTGGGCTCCGCCTCCTATGCTCCGCGTCAGGGTACCACTCTCTCAAGCCACGCCTCCCAGGTCCTGTCTCTCAACCTCCTGCCTCCCTGGGCCACGCCTTCCAAGCCCCGCCTCCCTAGGCCACGCCTCCCGGAGGCCTAACCTCAAAGCATCATTTAGTTGGAGCAACTGATAGAAGTTGCTGCTGTTTTCTGCTCTGTGGTCCCGTATGAATCATCATGCCACTATCGCTAATGCAGATGGGCCCGTAATAACCATCGTCTAGTTGGAAGATTTGCTTCTCATGGAGGGACACATCATCGATGTCCCAGAGTTCTTTTACCTTGTAAAGCAAGCAGGAGAGGGTAAGTAGGCTTGGGATCTTCACTGTGACCAAAACAGTTTGTTTCAAGTAGAAGACGTCATTTTTTCAGTAAGTTGTGGTGACTGAGGTGCATGCAACTGTCAGAGTTCATCAACTGTGCGCCTACAAGCTACATCTTTGATTGAAAGTAAGTTATATCTAAATTTAAAAGGAAACTAATAAATACCAGGATAGGAGGCCAGAGAAGACAACCAGGGGCTCCTGAGAGTTGTTAGTCCTCATGGGAGAAGAAGTGTAAACAGGAAGGAATGAAGAATGCATCATCTCAGCGTGGTAACGAGAAGACATCAAGCAAACCCCAAATGAGTTCTATTCGGAAGAAGGGAGGCAGCTTACTCTTAAAAAATGCCTGTACTTTAAAAAAAAAAAAAAAAAAAGAAAAGCTGTAGAAATGATTCAGGTTAAGGAAGCTAGATGTGCCTGGCTGGCTCAGTAGGTGGGATGTGTCACTCTCGAGCTTGGGGTCTTGAGTTCAAGCCCTACACACATTGGGTGTAGGGTTTACTAAAAACAAAATAAATAAAGGAAGTGTAAGAGTCCTGACAACGGAATGCAGTACCTGGTTAGAAAAGACCCTGCCCTGGGGAGGGGAGGAATGCCATACAGTATGAGATCCAGTGATAATTTGAGTATAGACAGTACATTAGGTAAAGTTGCTGTCAATATAGATTATGACACAGATAACTGTACTGTGGCAGGTAAGATAATATCCCTATTCTTAGAAAACACGTACTGAAGCATTGGGGAGTAAAAGACGATTTTGTATCTAACCCTGAAATGGTTCCAAGAATAAGATTATATATGTGTGTATGAAAAAGTATGCACATGTGTACAAAAGAATTTCCTCATTGCTTCCCTTGGGGAAAAGCGTGAAAAAAGTACAAGTGTGGGTCATGCTGGTTCAAAGTTTGTCAAGTTTTCCCAACATTGGCACCTCTAAACAAGAAAGATTTTTATCAGATGCTCTCCTATCAGTAACTTCTGAAAGCCACATCATACCTGTAGCTGGTTCATGAAACCCTTGATTCCGGCCAGGTCAGGTAACTGTTAACCTGAAGAGGAAAACAGCCCAGGAAAAGTTTATGCATTAGAACAGGGGCATCTGTTCAGTGAGAAGGGAGGGGAGGGAGGAAGGGAGAGAGAGAGAGAGAGAGAGAAAGAGAGAGAGAGAGAGAGTTAGAGAAGGGAGGGGAGGGGAGGATGCGGGAGACAGACAGCAAGAGCACACAAACCTTAAGTTTTACAAATGCAGGAAAATGTTAACAATAGGTGAATCTGGGTAAAGGATATAGAAGGTGTTCTTCATACAATTTTTCTTTTTTGCACTTTTTTGCGAAATTATTTCCAGATAAGCGTGTGTGTGTGTGTGTGTGTGTGTGTGTGTGTGTGTGTGCTTTAACACTGGGGATGAGGGAGCTGGAAGGAATTCCAAGGCCTTTGCAGCATCAGCTGGTGTCCGGAAGGCACTGGCTGAGGGTTCAGATTCATGGCAGTATTCCACGTGGTGGTAGTCACAATGACCATTATATGTCTTTAATAGTCATAAAAGAATAGCTCTCAAGCAATAAAAGCTAGGTTGCTTATGTTACAAATCTAGGAGAATATTAGAGGATTTCCTTCTGGCTTATTGCTGGGAGGAAAAGGAAAAATGTACAGCTTTTTGTTGACGAGGCATGTTGGAGGTTGGGCGAGTGTTTTCTTTTCAACAGCTATACCTCTAAACAAGCAGAACGTTATCAGGACACACTCCTTCAATCAGTAACTTCGGAAAGCCACATCATGCCTTCAGTTGGTTCATAAAAACCTTGACCCCTGGGTCAGGCCACTGTTATTTGGACATAAGCATGACCCAGGTAAAGTGTATATGTTGGGACATTTACATCTGTTCCCTTTCATGCCAGAATTTCCCAGGATGATCCTAGCAGTATTATAGTGGATCTGGGAAAGAAAGGGGTGTCCAGGGACCTTTCAGTGGGCTTCCAAAGACCATAGTGCCTGACCTTGCACTGAGCTCAGTGGACCCTTTGCCACTAAAAGTGGCTACCACCCCTTCTCACTCCCTGGGGGATCTGTGAAAGTGGATGGGACTCCGCCCCTGCCCACACTGTAGCTGGCTGAGTGCACATGACAACGATTATTATTCTATTCCCCCAAACACCAAAAGAAAATGTAGGATTCATTTGTTCAAGCATACTTCCCAGGCAGATAGAAGGTGCCCCCTCTACCCCACCTCCTTCTGGGAGAAGTAAAAGACAGCTTGCACCTGACTCTCAAATCTCCCGTTTGGACTCTGGAATGATGAAGATGAATTTTTTTCTCCCAACTTTTCATCTGATAAAGATGGGACTGTTTGGAGAACTTGGAAATTCAATGGTATAAAGAAAGTTATTGCCTCTTTGTCAGCATGTGTAAAACCAAGTCGAGGTGCCACACGCAGGGAATGAAACCCAGGTGGCACAAGCAGGCTTCATTCTCTTTCCTTCCTGGTCATGCCATGCTAGTTCTTCAAGGAGGGAGTGTTGAGAATAAGAGTCTGCTTTATCTGCACTGGGAGTCCTCTCTGGTCGTGCGGCCAAGCTGAGCCGAAGGGTCCATGGCAGGGGAGATGAGCATCAGAGATGGAGGCAGGGAGCCAGCTGGAAGGATTAAATGGAAGAGACAGAGTCACTGCTTGCTGGTTACATACCCCCCCCCCCCCCGCCAGAAGAAGCTATGGACACCATAACCCATGATGTGCAAGTAGAGACCCCAGAGGAAGACAAGGAGATAGCGGCCCTATGCCCCTGGACTTTGAGGGGCCAATGGCGTCAGGGCTCCCTCCAGCTGTGTCAGGGCACAGCCTAGCCAGGGCTGCAGTGACGGCCTGTTTGGCCCTCCAGCCTATATCCTGCCCCCAACTCACTCATGCCAGGCACCTTAGTCTCAGTAATAATCCGTCCATAACTTGTTCTACTCCTACAGTGTTTACCTGAGCGCTTTATAGGTGTTATCTTATTTATATTTACCTGTTATCTTTTTTCCTTTAAAATGTTTTTCAGCTTTATTAAGATGTACATAACATTGATATAAATGACATTGTGTAACTTTAATATACATGTGTATTGTTGAATGGTTACCAAGGTAAGGTTAACTAACATATTCATCGTGTCATGTAGTTACCATTTGTGTTTGTGTGTGTGTAATGAGAACTCTTAAGTTCCACTCTCTTAGCAACTTTGTACACAATAAATATTGGCCTGTTCTCTTTAAAGATAAGGAACCAGAGGCTGAAAAAAGGTAGCTTACCAAGTTTGAAAAGTTTTTAAATAGTGGGTTCAGGTTTGGAACCAGTATAGTCTGGCTCTAAAGCTCATATGCTTTTTCACCATACTATGCACAAGTACACACACACAGACACACATACACACACACGCACACACATAGTACATGGGATTTTGCAACCTCTGCTTTAAGAAGGAACTTGGTACAACTCGTCATATTTGATCCTAGACCATCTACAGTCACTGCTGCTTGCAAAGGCTTAGCGATGGTTGACCAGAAACGTCTGGGCATCCTATGCCAATGGTGCTCTATCACCTGGCAGGCATGGTCTCCAATCTGGCTACACATGTTGGCAGGGGCTTTCTGTTGGGACTTCAAAATCTTGGTTTGAGCTGCCAACGTCAGAAGTTTTGGTAAAAACCAACGGGCCACATGAGTGGAAACTGTCAGTGGGCTGGGCTGGGTCTGGTGCTGGAGAATGGTCAGTCTCTTGACCCCAGGGCATTTGCCATCTTCTCCTCCCTGTCTTTGCAGCCCACCTTGGTTTGGGACCCAGGGCAGTGGCTCTTGGGAAGCCGCCAGTCTATCAGGGGCCTGTGGATTGCATTGCAACCATCGTGCGGACCGAGGGCCTGACAGGGATGTACCGGGGCTTGGGCGCCATGCTGCTGAGGGACATCCCGGGCTACTGCCTCTACTTCATCCCCTATGTCTTCCTGAATGACTGGATCACGCCCGAGGCCTGCACAGGACCCAGCCCCTGTGCCGTGTGGCTGGCAGGCGGCGTGGCAGGTAAGGGCAGCCGTACGGACCCCTGGGCTTGTGCTGATCCCCTGTGGTGGGAAGGCTCAGGAGCCCATCATGCCCTTCTCTGCCCCAGGGAAGAACACAGTTCATCTAGCTACTCATCTAACAAGTGTTTGTTAGGCACCTACTGTATGCCAGACCTAGCCAAACAAAGGAAAGGCTGGGAATAGAGAATGGTCTCCTTCTTTTTTTGCATCTCCTTCCCTCTGGACCTGTGGGAACGGCAAGTCCCTATTTGGGATCATTGAACCTTGGGTCAAAGGATATATTCTCACCATTCCCATTTTGGGTCACGTACCCTTGAGCTTTGAAAAGGAAATCTGTTACCACGGTTCACCTTTTTTGAATGTCGTCACATGGCAAACCTTTCTAACATGAGAGTTTCTTTAGCTCTGTAAGGGAGGCATCAGTCTCCCCATTTGTCAGATGAGAAAACCGAGGTCCAGAGAGATTAAGTGACCAACCCAAGGGCACACAGCTAGTGCATGCATACAGGATAGCAGGGGCTAGTCAACAGGATCCCATTCAGATCTTTACGTACTCAGTCTGTGACCTGGGATTGGTTTCTTGACCTCGCTTCTCAGAACTCACAGCATTCCTATTTCATTTCGGGTAAAAATCAGTGTTCCCGCAGTGGGGTCAGTCCCTGCAGGGCCAGCCATCTCCTGCCCGTCTGCACTCAGCTCCCGCTCTTGCCCCTGCACTTGCTCTGCTCCTGCCACCCTGGTTTCCTGGCTGCAGGATGACCGTGCCTGACCCCTCCCCACCATGAGCCCTTTGCACCTGCTGTTCCTGCTGCCTGGATTTTGCAATAGTGGGTCATCAGGGACTGTGACAAGACCCTGTGGTGAAGGGTGTGAACGCCCAATTGAAGAGAGATCGGGAGAGAAGGGGAAGAAAGAAACTGGATGGTCCAAGTACACACGACACTTGTGAGGGGCTTGGTGGTGCTGTAGGGGGGTGGGGATGAGAGGTAGGCAGCTAGAGCCGGAGCAGGGCGTGGAAGCCAACAGAGGGCTGCTCCTCAAGAAGGCTGATAATATGGCATGTGGGATGCTGATGGGAAGGTCTACTAGAAAGAAGAAAATTGTCATTGCTCCTCTGCTTCCTGATTTCCCTCCTCCTCCTCCTCCTCCTCCTCAGCTGTGCTCAAAACCCAGCAAACACATAACAAAGCCTGCGCCTGAGCCACCAAACACCAGTGTCCACCCATCTGCCCCCACGTGTCCGAGGCCTGGCCTGAGCCAGTTCCTAGCAAGGGCTTAGTAAGCGCTTGCTGACTGAGGACAAACAAGGCCCCATCGACTCTTATTTCTGGTGAGAGCAGGTATGAGGGGCCTGGTGGGCAGACCTCACTTTCTCATACCCTCACCCACGGGCTAAGGAACCAGGGAAGACGCCAGGGCAGTGCCTGGCCAGACGTCAGCAGAATCAGCTTCGTCATTCTGGCAGGAGTCAAGAGGAAGGGGAGGCCCAGAGGGTTCCCAGAGGGTTCCCAGAGGGTTCCCAGAGGGTCATGGGCATGGGGCCACGGGGTTGGAGGCTGGGATGGGCAGAGGGCCCAGGGCAGACTAGGGCCGCTTTGGGGAGCTTCTGGGCAGCAAATGCAAAACGTTGCAAACAGCTGCCTTGGACTTTGGCATCAGTTTGTTTTTCTCTTCCTGTCTCAGAATGTGCCAATTTCTGTGTTTATACAATAACCTGGCATTATTTTCCTAGAACCCCTTAAAGTCACACAAGTGCTCAAACTAGGGCACCTGAGCTTCTCTGGCAAGGATGACCCAGGGTTGTGTGATCCCAAGGCTTCTGTTTCAACCCTTGGAAAAGTTACAGGATTTGCAAAGACCAGCCCCTGCTCTTTTCCATGTTTGGCCCGCACCCTCCCTGGCAAGCAGCCTATCTGCGAGAGTGTGTTTAGCTGTATTCAGAGTCACTTCTGAACCCGGGGAGCTGCAGGCCTTCTGCCTCAGGCTTCACTCTGGGCTCTCGCCCTTGGTGTCTTGGAAAGGCGCTGCGGAGCGTTGGTGGGGACCTGTTCCTTTTTCTCCTATATAAGCTGCTACTAAAGGCATCCACTTGGGAAGCTCTGGCTGTGGGCCTGGCAGTGTGCCCAGCCTTTCATGTGCATCCATTTATTTGTCCTCACAGTAATCCCATGAAGATGGGTACTGGTGCCCCATTTTACAGATGGTGGATGCAAGGCCTGGAGGAAGAGACTTCTGTAAAGTCCCACAGCAAGTGATGAGGGGGGTTCAGGGACACCTTTACAGGTCCCGACTGAGCTCTTTCCTCCTCCCCCAGCGGCATGGGAAGCCTGTTAGTGGTGGGAATGGGCAGGGAGCCATGTCCTCTCCGGATCCTGACCAGCCAGTCCCTGACACTTGTTTGTCGTTCTCTTTACAGGAGCAATTTCTTGGGGGACAGCAACTCCTATGGATGTTGTGAAAAGTCGACTCCAAGCTGATGGGGTTTATTTAAACAAATACAAAGGTGTCCTGGATTGTATCTGCCAGAGTTACCAGAAGGAAGGACTTAAAGTAAGCCCCACAGCAGTCATGTGGTGTCAGTGTCAGTCCCTGGAGGTGCGCCAGACATTTTAGGGGGAGATGAGTTTACAGAGAGGAGAATCAGGAAACTAGGGTGCTCGTGGTTACTGTATCAAGCACTGCTTGAGATCCTCGTCTCATCTAGTCCTTGTCCCAGGCTGGTGGAGGAGACAGAGGTTCAGAGAGGACTAGTAACCGACCTGAGGTCGCACAGCCAGTGCACGGCAGAGCCAGGAGCTGGACCCACATCTGTGTGTCACCAAAGCTTCCCTCTCATCAGGGTAGGCTGAGAGCTGCTTCCTCACTCAGTGCTTGGTGCCTCCCCGCTCCTCCAGGCTGCAGCCCCAGAGCTACCTAAGTCTTCATGGCTCACAGTGTCTGGTCCCTTGTCTGTCTTCTGCTCTCTCATCCCACTTGAGTCCATCCACTATCACCTCTGCTGATGGCAGCCTCCATGGAGGCCATGATGGAGACATAGCCTTGCCTCCCTTCTCTTCTCTCTTCCCTGCACCCAAAGGGCTCATTTAAACCCATGTCCCTTCCAGTCAGCAGACTCAAGTTTAAAGCCATCCTGGCTGCTTATGAGCTGGGGGGGAGGGGGGAGGACATCCAGACAAATTGCTTTACTGCTCTGCCTCCATTTCTCCAAGGATAATCATCCCTACCATGAGCAAGAGGGATATTTGTCAGGGAAATATAAAAAGTGCCTAGCTTCTTGCAAAACACAGAGAGTATATTTAAAAAGAGCTCCTGGTCATTGGCTTTAGTATTAGTAGTTAATGTCACTACTGAGCATTGGGTCTTTACTTCCATGACTGTCACATCCCCAAATATACTCATCCATATATGTATATATGTATGTATATATATGTATGTGTATAGATAGGTAGGTAGGTAGCATTTTTTGCTTCAATGGAGTACTGGAACTTCTCTGTAAACCTGGACTTCCACAAAGGCTCTCTTGTCACTAGGTGACTGGCCAAGCAGTGTTCTCCAGGTGCTCCAGACAGCTACTGAGAGGGTCTGGAGCCAGGTCACACATAGGCTGCTGCAGGTCCCACTGCCTGTACTGGGGTCTGTCTGCCTAGTCCCTGATACACAGATGGATGGGACTCTGGGGTCCCTTGACATGTGGTGCTGGATCCCACGACCCCCTCGGAGGCACCCGTGTCTGTGGATGGATGCCCCATTTTTGTTGCTGAGCTGGGGTCAACATGGGGATGCCTTGTACTGTCCCCCGCGTGATCCTGATGTCACTCTATGTATTTGCCTTTAGGGAGATCTTTACTCTCTAGTGCCATTTCATCTCACCCTCCAGGACTCCTTTGAACATTTCTTGCAGAGTAGGTCTCGTGGTAATGAACTCCCTTAGCTTTTGTTGATCTGGGAATATCTTAATTTCCCCCTCAATCTTGAAGGATAGTTTTGCTGGAAATAGGATTCTCTATTGACCATTTTTTCTTCTTTTAACACTCTGGATGTGTTGGCCCATCGCCTTTTTGTCTTTCAAGTTTCTGATAAGTAATCTGCTGAGAAACTTACTTAGGATGGTGTGTGTGTAATTAATTCCTTCTATCTTCCTGCTTTCAAAAGTTTGATTATAATGTGTCTTGGTGTGGGTCTCCTTGTTTATTTTGCTTGCTGTTTGTTTGATGTTTATATTCATGTCTTTCATCAAATTTAGGAAGTTTTTAGGAAGTAACTTAGGAAGTTTTTGGTCTTTATTTTTCCAAATATTCTCTGTCCCTATCTACCTTTGCCTTCTGGGATGTCCACAATGCATATATTGCTTTGTTTGATAGTTTCCCACAGATCCCTTAGGCTCTTTTCACTGTTCATCAGTCTCTTTTCTATTTCTCAAACTTAGTAATTTCTGTTGTCATATTTTAAGTTTGCTGATTCTTTCTTCTGCCTGCTCAAATATACCTTTGAATCCTTGTTTGAATTTTTCATTCCAATTATTGTGTTTTCAGCTACAGGATTTTTATGTTTTTTTTCTGGGTTTTCTATTTCATATTGATGTTTCTGTTTTGTTCATATATCATTTTACTGACTTTTCCTGTAGTTCTTCAAGCACCTTGAAGACCATTGCTCTAAAGTCTTTCTCACATAAACCTGCTATCAGGTCTTTTTCCGGGACAGTTTCTCTTGATTTATTTTTTCTTTTTTTAAAGGGACCATACTTTTCTGTTTCCTTTTAGGCCTTGTTATTTTTTACTGAAAACCTGACATTTGAATCTAATAATGTGGTAACTCTCAAAATCAGATTTTCCCCTCCTTCCCTAAGATTTGATGTCCTTTGTTATTATTTTTGTTTATTGTTTCATTTTTGTGATTGTTGTAAGCTGTCTCTATTGCCAAAGATCAGCCTGAAATGTAAACTTGAGGTCTCCTCGGGTCTTTCCTGAGCCTTTCTCTGGGTATGCACGGTTACTTTCAGATTTTCCCATACATGCAGTTGCTTTAGACTGTTGTAGTCTTTAATGTCTAGCTCCCAAAGAGGAAAAAGAAAAATGAAGGGGCAGAGGGGCATCACCAGAAGAGGAAGGGTTTGCATCCATGAAACAGCAATGGCCACCTTTCTGTTTACACATCTGTGATCGGAAACAGCACATATTTGGAGAACAGAGTCCTTATCGCCTACTCTGGCTTCCACAAACTATGTGTAGGTTGGTCCCACAGCATGCCTGCCACAGGTCTGGGGTTGGGGTATAGGTAGCTGCAATCTTGCTAAGAGCTAAAATTGACTGAAATTAACCAGATTTACTGTGCACACCTTCTCCCGGAAGCTGTAAGCATTCACTACACTGTGGAATTAAAAAAAAAGTTACATCAGACAGATTCCATCAGTGCACCTTTTATCTAGGTAGGGAAACAGATGCTGGCATTTCCTATTCTACCACCTTCCTGGAATCCTCACCTCATTTGTCTTTTGTATTATTTTAGTAGATGCACAGTTTGTGATTCAGCCAAGTAGAGAGGGACATGGAGATTCACACAGAATGCTGTTTTATTTGAGATATTTTTGTCTGCTATTAATTATTAATGTTTCAAAACATTCAAATGTGTCAAAATATTAATGATATAATTCTACAAAGTCTATAGAGGCTAACTATATTGCTGATGTTATTTCCTCCCAAAATTAGTGTGCTCTGTCAAAAAAAAAAAAGTCCAGGAAGGCATCTGAGGTCAGATTATAGATTTCTTAATCTCAGTAACATTTGGTTCCATTTATATGCAGAGACAAGTTTTAGGTACAGGTAGCAGTATTTAGCCTGATGAACCGTTCATTGACTGAAATTAATTTTTAGATTTTTATCGGTTGGTTTTAAAAATAAATAATATATGAACATAGGAAGCTTCAAAAGGTAAAAGAGGATAGACTGTCTAAATGTCCCCCCTTGGTCTTCAGTCTTCTCTCAATGATAATCACTGTTATGAGTTCCTTATAATATATTCCAAAAATAGTCACAGCCAGTGTAAGCATATACGTGGGTAGGTCTATTTATGTATGTTTATATTATGCGTTTGCATATAAACAGAAATTGTAACATGAAGAATACATCCCACACAGCCCTGGACAGTTGGGTTGTCTCACAGTCAGACTCCTGGCAGCAAGAGGAATGACTTCCTGGGGCCCAAGGGATGGCTCCAGTGACAGTTGGCTGTAGCACTGATTCTGTGGAGCACCTACTCCCAAATAGTTTTTGCTGTCACTCACTGAGGCAGGGTAAGCCAGCCTCTGTTCCCATGTTACTATGGAAGAAGAACTCAGTGAAATTAAAGAGTTAGAAAGGAGTAAAAGAATGATGATGGTACCCATATTTGGTACTTCTTCATAACTCACTTAATGACTACCAGTAAAGCAGCCTTTTTGATAGAGGGAATTAGAAATCTAGGACTTTGGGGGCATTCCCAAATCAAAAAAGAAGGCTCTGGAACTTTTGGGTCTATTCTCTGCCTGCTGTGATGATTCTCATGGGCCATGTGGGCCATTGCTCACACTTGGAGAGCTACCATCTGAAATAAGGAAGCCAGAGGAGTGACTTGGTATCTTTCAGTGCACAGAGGGGGCTGTTGTGAGGGGGTCTGTGATAGTGGATTGAGATTGGACAACTAACTCTAAGGAGAGGTGGAGAGGGATATTTGTAGGAAGAGAAGTTTCCTGAGGCACCAGAGTTGGTTGCCCTTTGGTACCACCATCCGGGGACTGGAACCCTTCCTCCATTCTAGGAATTCTTCTCTACCACTACCACCACCAGGCCTCTTTCAGCTTGGAACTGTTTGCTTTTCACAACAAGGAATTTGTTCATTCATTCATGTGTCCATCCATCCATTCATCCATCCACTGATTCATGAGTAAGATTCATAACAGAGTCTCTGGCCCAAGAAAAGCATTTGATATGGGGGGTTCCAAGGTATAGATCCTGGGGTGTCCATGATGTATGTTGGGGTTCCATGGTGTGGATGCTGAGGGTTCTGAGGTATAGATGCTGGAGGTTCTGAGGTATAGATGATAAGTTCCAAAGTAAACCACAGATAGCCCAGCTCTCGCTGCCCTGACTGGGATTATTAATGGGGGTACAGACAAATTGTGGGTGGTTAGTGTGAGAAGTGCTGTGATGGCAGAGATGCTGAGTGCATAGAAGACAATAGGCCACAGTCCAGCTTTGGGTGCCCCTGGGACGGCTGCTAGAGATGCAGCCAGGGTTGAGGAACGTTCCAGCAGAGGGAGAAGATACTCAGTGGTGGGAAAGAGCTGGCTCCTTAGAGGAATGATAGGCTGTTAAGCTCCCCAGAATGCCAGGTATAAGAGGCGGCTCAGAAAAAGTGCAGGGCCAGAGCAAAAGGGTCTTGGCATGCCAGAAAGTGGCGTAGACTTGACCCTGGGCAGTGTGGAGTTATTGAGGCTTCATGAGGAAAGACTCATTCTGGTGGTTTTGTATTCTGAAAGCTTGGGATAAAAGCCAGCAGGCCCATGCTTTGCCATCTTTGGCCTTACAGCAGAGCAGGCCATGGCTGCTGGAGGGAGGTCCCGTCTGTATGTCTGAAGAGTCCCATGGTTTCCTCAGGGCCTAGCACTGTGGGGGAGGAGATCCCCACATTTCAAGCTGGGCCCTGCCTGGCTCAGCCTCACAGAGCAGAGTCAAGCCCAGGCCCACAGGGGAGTGTTTGTGGCACCCAGCATGGAATTTTCCTCCTGGAGCTTGAGCCAGTTCCTTGCTGTTATTCAGTCACTCTGGGTGAGCTTGGGGAATTCCAGAAAGGTTAGACATCAGACAGCAGCACTGATGTTACAAGGTTCTGCTTGCTCCTTGCCTGCATCACTCCAGGGTTCGGCTGAGCTGCTTGCTCACCTCTGGGGATGCTTGTCCATCAGCTCCCTTCTCTGTGAAGGTCAAGGCTTCCCCCAAGTTCATAGAAGCCATTCTCTCCCCTCCACAACCAAGCTTCATCTTGCAGGCTGCCATGGAATGCCAAGGTGCAGGTGCCTCTCCTGCAGAAAGACATCCTGACATCATGTCCAATGGCAGTGGCCTGTACCTACCCTGACCCCACAGTGCCTGAAATATAAAAGGGCTGGATTTCTACTTTCATAAAATTACAGTACCAGTTCTATTTATTATAGTTAATAAACGTACAGGAGTCCGATAACAGGTTTATATCATAGGCTTGACAGTTCTTGGGTCATTTATGCTTGAGTAGGGTTTTCTTTAGATGTGTTGTCTAGGGAAGATGTTGAAGGACCACTCCTGCCCACCCCACACCTCGCCAGAGCCCTTATCTGTTCTCATCACATTCTAGATTGTATTGTAATTATTCCCAAATGGGGCCTATCTCCCCCCCGACCCCTGGATGTTTTAAACTGGGCAAGGGCTAGAACCACATCACACTGATAAGCTTCTACCCAGCACTCAGCAGGAAGATTCAGGGAGCAAGTAAAGTGTCTTATCATATTCCCTAGGGATAGAATACAAATACGGTGTTCTTGTATTAAAGGCTGAGTTAAGCAGCTCATCAGTATAGGCCAGTACTCCTCCCTACTCGTACTAATGATCTAAGATTGAGTGCCACCCTGTATAAAGATGGCTACTGATGATGATGATGATGGTGATGATGATGATGGAGAGAGTCAACAGTTAATGAGTGCTCACTCCATGGCTGGTACTGTATAGGTGCTTTAAAAGCATCATCTCATTTATTCCCCCAACGGCCATATCAGGTCAATAGTATTATTACCCCCATTTTATAGCTGGGAAGTTGAGTTTCAGAGGCTTTGCCACTTGCCCAAGCAACAAAGCTATTAAATGGCAAAGCCATGTCTTGACTTCATGCCTACAGTCTGATAAGTATGGCCTGAGTTCTTCCCCACTCTTTCCACTTGGGGGACATCCTGTCAAAATGGTCGGTCATGACTGGGTGCCCTGTCTACCATTGTAGAGTGAGTGGAGTGGAGATCTCAGATTTCCAGGTTCCAGAGAATTGTGTGTGTGTGGGGGGGGGGGGCGGTGGGGAGAGGAGGTTTACATCCATGAGACATAGCAGCAATTAAACAAGTGTATATGGGTGTTCATGGTCAAGTTTGTCCATACTATTTAGTTGTATGTGTGGCAGGCTTGGGGGGAGAAGCCCCATCAGAGGTGATGTGGGTTGAGACAGGGGCATGACTAGGCCTCCAGAGTGGTTTCAGCTTGCAAGGGCCCTTTGGGCTCTGTGGGGTCCAGCCAGGACAAGCGGGCAGCATCCGCAGCCCTTTCTCTGCACCTCAGTGGTGGCCCCAGGTAGTTCTGGACCCTCTATGATAACCCTCTGTGCCAAAGGTGTTTTTCAGAGGCATCACGGTGAACGCTGTGCGTGGCTTCCCCATGAGTGCCGCCATGTTCCTTGGGTATGAGCTCTCGCTGCAGGCGCTTCGCGGGGACCACGCCGTGACCAGCCCCTGAGCGCCAGGTCAGTGTGCCTCCCTCCCAGCCCATTGCACCTCCTTGGAGCTTCACACTCTCTTCTTTGCCATGAACACGTCGTGACTTTCTGAAACATCCCTGTCATTTGGTTCCTCTCTGATCCGTGCTAGTGCTGGGGCTGCCATGGCCAACCTTCTTGTCGTCAAAAAGCCTTTCTGAAATGCCCACCTGTGGCTGGTGGTGAGCTGGGTGCTTGGTTACTGAGATGGGCACAGAATTTCCCTGTTTATAGTCAGCTCCCCCATCTGTTTTCCTATCTAGCGGCTTCAGCAGCCCTTGAAGAGAAGTGTGTTTCACTTTACTACACACATTCAGTGGCCCACACCCAGAAGTGAGGACTTAAATCAGTGTCCACCCTCTGTCACAGGGCACCATCTCTTCGTCTCCCTACTGAAACTCACATTGTGAGTCTGAGAGCCACCACTGGGCTCCCAAAGCCCTGGAGGGCAGCCTCTGCCCTCGTTCCCCACCTCCCCCCTCTTTCTCTCTCCTGCTTTCATTGCAGAAAGATCCCTGCAGCCCAAGGAATCTAAAGAAAGAAACCTGAGTAAGTGACTCCCTTAGTCAAATCCCCATTGCCCTTTAGGTAAAGCATGAGTCCTTAACTCATCATCACCAGCATCCTAAAATAACTTGCCTCTGGGTCTTTGCACATGCTGTCCCTGTCTGACACCCTCTTGTCACACCCTCCCTCTTGTCCTTGGCTTTACCAACTCTTCTTTGTCATCCGGGCTTTGGTCTAGAAGTGTCTTCCTCCAGGAAGCCTGCCCTGATGCCTCAGCTAAGATGAGTTGTGCCTGCTGTAGGATCTCCCCCACAGCCCCTGCTCAGCCCCTACCACATCCCCTTGTATCATAACTGCTGATGACTTTCCTCACTCCTCAGCCAGCGCGAACGTCCCAGGAACGCTGCCTCTCTTTCTCCATCTCTGTATCGCTGGTGCCTCACACGGAGCCTGACACACAGATGGCCCCTCAGAAGCGTCATTGAGAAGACGGACAGTCAACTGCCAATATCACCTCAGCTCCTCCCCTTCTGCTTCTCCCTGTTTCTCCTTCTCTGGCTCCACACTGGTGTCTTGCACAGCTGAGAAGTCAAAGTGGGAGGGGTCACTGAATTTTCTAGCCAACATGAAACCATTTTGCTTCAGCCTTGGCGACTGCAAATTCTCTCAAGAAGGAGGGCATTTGCCAGAAAGATCTAGCAATCCTCCCTGCTGCCTTCCCTGGGCCATCGGAGGCCTGCTAGCGTGCGTGGATGGGGCCAGACCCTAGACCCAGGGGAAAGATGTGATGGATCAGGCGGACGAGATTGAGCCCAGGACAAGCTTTAGAATGCTGGCCTCAGTCAGATGCTGTAGTTTGTAACTAAAGCACCCACATTCACAGCTCTCCTGGCTTCAGGCTCTTTCTCTCTCACACACAAAAGGAAAAGGGTAGTAACACATTTTGCATAATTAAATGTCCTCAGTGAAGCACTACTGTCCTTGGGTTTTGTCCAGTGCAAGGAAGTGGAAAGCTCTGGTTCTTAAAGCTGTGCTCAGATATTAGCCACTCCCTGCTTTGAACAGGTGAAAATGGCTGTCCAAAAAGAAAAAAAAAAAAAAACTATCATAAAATCAGTGCTTCTTTATAGCAGGAAAAAAAAGGAAATCCTAGCAAACAGAACAAAAGAAAATACCTATTTGCTGCAATATTTTATTGCTCATTCTTACCATTTAATAGTTCAGGACTGTTTCTCCATGTCATTAAATATTCAGCAGCAAGGTGGTTTTTGTGCCAAGACCTGGCAGATCCCAGGGTGCCTGGACGCTTGCCCTAGCTGCCACGCCTGGTGACTTGTGACCACCCTGGTGGTTGGCCACTTCGGGAGGAAGGAAGAAGTTTCTAGCAAGCCAAATTCTGATTGTCCTGGATTTAGCCTTTCAGAGCAGCGGCCACCGTGTTTGGAAGCCCCCCCTTTCTGGAAGTACTCTCACGGCTTAAGAGGCACAGATGTGTATCGGTCTTGCCTCTGCTGGAGTGAGACATGGGCTGTGGCTCCTGGGTTGAAGAAGGGGGTTCCCAGCAACTTTTCTGGAGCTTCATCTTGAACAAGCCTTCAGTGTGTTTCAGCTTGCTGCTCTAACCTAAAAACACCAAGGTCCTGTATCAGGCCCTGGATTTGAATTTGCCAAGTAGCTCTGAGATCATAGGCAGGTCATCCTCTAGGCAGCAGTAGCATCTACTCTTTGAAGACTTGGACATCAGTGGCTGCCTTGTGGTCTATGAGGGGGCAGAATGACAGGTGGTGTATGTTGGAGGGCCGCAGAGTCATACGGTCCCTAAACGGTGGCACAAGAGTGCCTGTCTCGAGTCCCTGGGTACAGGTGGAGGGATGGCATGGAATGGTTTCCAGTGTCTACACTACATCGGAGCAACATCCAAGCCACGGCACATACAGCCTCCTTCCCACAAGCAGGGGCAGGGGCAGAGCTTTCCCTCAGGTCCCACCAACTCCCATGGAGGAGGAACACTTACTTTCATTTATCTTCTCCATTATTTCTCCCCCAGATAACACACACGAGTGAACCTAGTACCACGGCAAATCCAGTAAATGGCACATGAGGTCATTGTTTGGGATGTAGCTAGTTTGATCCGTTCACAGGGAGATATCAGACTCAGACAACATGAGAAAGATGACCCTTGGTGGTAGCAGCGGGGTCCCCCCCGTCAGAAAGTCAGCTGTTAGGTTTGTTGGAAGCCAGTGGATACAGCTGGGCCATGCCCACTGACCCACCGGGATGCCCTATCCCAGAAGCTTCCTGGAATACTGCTTGCCTGCCTCCTGCCCTGACCTTCTCGCTCCATAACTCATTGATCTACCTTCAAATCCTGGAAAACCCATTTTCCTGGAAAGATATATTCTTCCTATAATACCTCTTTTTGAACATTTACAGATGACCTCAGACCACCTCCTAGCCCTTCACATCTGTCCTCATGGTGATGTCCTGCCAACTCTTGCTTCATATACAGTTTTCTCAGTGGGTTGTTGACCCTTAGATTCTGCTAACTGATAACTTGGGTTTGATGAAAGCCTTATTTTCGTCCTTTTCCCTAGGGCCAGCGTCCGCTGGCCAGAGCTGGTGTCATCTGACCACAGCCTTATTTCGCTACAGGTTGGTCCTGAAGGCATGGCATCTCTAGAACCCTCAGTAGTGAACTTACTGAAGAGAAAGAAGGTCTCCCCTTCGCCCATGCTGTGGGTCAGGTGGGCCCTCAGCCCTCTGCCCTGACCTCAGAATCCCTTCTTTCCTGAGGACTCTGCTCCTGATCTCCCGGCCGGGACCACTCAGCTGCTGCCTGGGAGGGAACTGTTGGACCATAGACTGACCACCAGCTACTTCTGATCCACATTGGCCTGAATACAAAGCAGGATAAAAATCACCGCTGTCCCCGCACCAGCTGTTATACTCGCTGGGAGTTCATGGAGGAGCTCAATTGTCTCCATGTTTCCAAATAAAAACACTGGAAACCTCTTCAGGTCATTTCTCAATCAGATGCTTCTCCCTGGCTTCTGCGGGACACTGGCCACCCTCGTTCTTCCCTCTGTTTAGATCGCTGTGGATGGTGCTGGCCCAAAGAGCCTGCTCCATGCAGGTAAGAGGAGAAACCAAGGATGGCAGTCGTGCTTCTCTATGTCCAGCTGCCTCCGGGGGAGGGGAGGCAAGGAGGGCGCCCTGGAGGGAGAGGACGCCCTGCAAGAGCCTCCCCACCTGACTCCCGCGGCCGGTGATGTCGGGGCACTTGGGAGTGGCATTCGTGAGCGTGCTGGGATAGGCGTTCTCTGCGCCCTGTTTTCACATGGAGAATAAAACAAAATGAAATACTTTGTCCGCAGTGCAGTTTCCAGAATGGTTTCATTATTCTACGTGTTCTCTCTTACTAGGACCATGTGGGAAGGCCCTGGCTCTCTCCAGGCCTTATTTTCACACGGAGAACAAAACAAAACAAAACACTTTGTCCACAGCCTGCTTTCCAGAATGGTTTCATTATTCTAAATGTTCTCTGCACTGGAACCATGTGGGAAGGCCATTGCTCTTTTGCTGTCCTGTGGCATGTGTCCATGACGCCTCTCTCACTTTTGTGCCTGAAACGGGCATCCTTACTCCATCATAGGGCCTTTTCCTGAGGAGCCGAATGCCACTTCAGAATCTTCCACTTAGAGCCCTGGGCAGCCACCAACACCCAGTCACAACTAGCATACAGATTAACCTACTTGCCATTCTTAGCGTAAATCCCAGTGGGGAAAATATCCTTGGATTCTTTTTCTTTCGCCTTTGAAAGTGTCTTCCTTGATTTCTCTGTTCCCTCCCACTGCTCTTCAAAAAAAAATCAGTCTCCCAAAGGTTCTGTTGGCTGGTAAACTGCAGAATCACCACTTGGTGGCAGCAGAGGTCAACAGGACCATCCACAGTAGGTCAGCTTCCGGTGGCTTGTGAGCATGGTCCTCAGTGGTTAGGGCATCTGAACCCCATGACGCTTCTCTTCCTGTTTTCTGGATCTCGCCATTTCCCTTGTTGTGGTCCTTTTTCTTCTCTGTGGTGGAACGAACCTCAGACTAGGGAGAAATATACTTTAGGTCCCAGGTCCAGTCTGTCATTGGCTACCTTCCTTCATGATCCTGGCAAACTTTTGCCCGCTCTGGGCCTCAGTTATCTCATCTGTAAAGTGGGAGAATTAACAATGGGTCCCCGTTATTTACCTTCCAGGCCTTGAGTAAGAATCAAATGAAAACATAGTTTTGTAAAACAAAAACAAGTAGGAGAGACGGCAGGGAAGGGGAACGCTTGTGTGATTTTTCTGGTTTCCGGTTTTGACCTGCCTTCTTGCATGGGAATCTGGCTTGTTTGTAACACAGGGTGGCTGCAGCAGTGTTCTGTGCACCTCGTTTCTGCAGCTGAAACCGAGAGCTCCAGATGCCTGGCCTCTAGGCCTTTGGACTTCCAAATGGACATCCATTGCACACGTGTGGGGCAGGATGGCTACAGACACTGCTGTGGGTCTTCTCGTGCCTGGGGTTTCTGATAAATCTGTGATGTGCGCCCCCCCAGGGTGCTGACTTCCACTGCCCTTTGCTACCAGGCGCCCGTCAAAGGGGTTTCCAGGAAATGTTTGGTCCAGAAAGAGTCCAGCCCACGAGTTCCTGGGAGCTAGAACAAGCATCTGGAAAATTGCTGCTCCTCTTCTCTGGCTAAGAGTGGGAGGGGCCAGCCTGCTCTGGGGTCAGTCATGCCAGGACCCAACCCCCACTCCTGTGGCTCCTGCCTCCCAGCAGCGCAGACCAGGTAGGTCTCTCCCTCCACATCCATGTATTCTGAACACTCCCCTGCACTTACTTCCGTGTTGAATCCGGGACCTGCACTCACCGCATGCTTGGCTGGTGTCTGCTGAATGATTCCACCACACCCTTATGTGTACAACAAATAAATAGCTTTTTATGTTTTTTCTTAAGGTTTAGTTTTTTCCAGGCCTCCATTCTATCAAGAAATAATTTTGCCATTTTCACTGAAAACGCCGAAGCTCCCACGTTAAGGGCAGTTGTTCAGGATTTCCACCTTTTTGTCCCTCTCCTTGGGATGGTTTTAGATTTGGGGGACTTGGAGTATAGAGAGAGGCTCCTGGCTCTTGGGAGGTGCTCCACCTTATGCTGGTGCTCTTCGGGGCACGTCCTGGCCATGGCCTTCCCTCCACAGAGACTTCTGTGGAAGCCTCCTTATACTTCTCTGGTCCTGGCCCAAGGGTCCATGCATGCCTTATCTTTCAAAATGTTTTTATTTATTTCTAGGAGAGAGAGAGAGAGACAGCATGAGCAGGGGAGGGTCAGAGATAGAGGGAGTCACAGACTGAAACAGGCTCCAGGCTCTGAGCTGGCAGTCAGCACAGAGCCCGACGCGGGGCTCGAACCCACGAACCGCGAGATCATGACCTAAGCGAAAGTCGGACGCTTAACCGACTATGCCACCCGGGCGCCCCTGTGCATGCCTTATCTTTCAAACGTCTGGCCTTCCTCTGGCCTGTGGGAAAGTCTTGGCTTCTCCGTCAGAACTCAGGGGCCTATCGTAGACCCACCTTTGGGGCCTCTCTATGCCACACCGTGTGTTAGATGGCAGGAGGCATTCTCTTTTCAGACTGCTATCTCCTAGGACAAGTAATCCAGAAGCCCTCCATCCTCAGGTCCTCACCTGTCCCCAGAGTCCTGCCGCCAACATTCCATGGCTCTGCTGTGGGCACAGCACTCACCAGTGTCTGCTGTCATCCTCTGCTCTCCAGCGTCTGTCTCATACTTGCTTGTGATACAAATACTCCACAAATAGAAGAGAAAGGCAGCTCCTCCACCCGGCCCAGGGTATCCATGAAAAGTGCCCAGCCAGCGTCACACTCAGTGGCGAAGGCTGGATGCTTTCCCACTAAGATCAGGAAGAAGACAAGGATGTGTGCTCTTGCCACTTTTATTCAACATCGTATGGGGGTTGTAGCCAGGGCCTTTAAGCATGAAATGAAATAAAAGGCATCGAAATTGGAAAAGGTGGACTAAACCACCTTCTGTGCAGATGATATGGTTTTGAACCTAGAAACCCCAAGGAAGCCAATGAAGAAATATTGAAACCAATAAACATACAAGATCAATGACAGAAATCAACTGTACTTCCATGCCCTAACAATAAACATTTCAAAAATGAAATTAAGAAAACAATTCCAGTGACGATACTACTTGAAAGATGAACTATCTAGGCATATTTTAACAGAAGAAATGTAAGACTTACACACTGGAAACTACAAAGCCTTGTTAAAAAGATTTTAAAGATCTAGGTAAATGGAAAAGTATCCTATGTAATGGGCCAGAAGACTAAATATTGTTAAGTTATCAAGACTCCCTACATTGTTCTACAGATGTAAGTTAATGCTTTTTAAAATCCCAGCTGGATTTTTTGGGGGGCGAAAGCAAGTGCAGAAAGGTAATCCTAAAATTCATATGGAAATGCAAAGGACCCAGAATAGCTGAAATGATCTTGATAAAGAATAAAATTGGAAGACCCATACTTGTGATCAAGACAGTGTAGTGCTGGCATTAAGATAGATGTGAAGACCAATGGGATACAAGGGAGAATCCGGAAAGAAACCCTTAGATTTATGATCATTGATTTTTCCCAAGGGTGCCAAGACAATTCAATTGAATCATCTTTTCAACGAGTAGTACATCCACATACCAAAAAAAAAAAAAAAAAAAATGAAGTTGGACCCTTACTGCACACAATATGTGAAAATTAACTCAAGGTGGGTCACAGACCTGGATGTGAGAGTTTAAGCTATAAAACTCACAGAAGGAAATGCAGAAATAAATCTTTATGACCTTGTATTTGGCAAAGGTTTCTTAGAATACCAAATGCATAAGTGACAAAATCAAATATAGACAAATTGGACTATAATTAAGAGTTTGTTGCTACACATGGTACCATCAATAAAATGAAACAACACCCGAAAAACGGGAGACAATGTTTGCAAATCTTAATTCAGTTAAAGGACTTATTTCCAAAACATATAAACAACACTTATAACTTAACAATAAAAAGACAAGTAACCCAATATAAAAATGGGCCAAGTATTTGAATAGACATTTCTCTGAAGAAGATATATAAGTGGCCAGTGAGCATATGAAAAGATGTGTCAGTAGTTATTAGGGAAATATAAATCAAACTACAATGAGATATCACCTTATAGGTGATCCTTCAAGGATGGCTCTCCTTGAAAAGATAGAAAATAGCAAGTATTGACAAGAATGTGGAGAGATTGGAGCCCTGACACCCTGCTGGTAGAAATGTAAAATGGTGCGGCCACTTTGGAAAACAGTTTGGCAGTTCCTCAAAAAGTCGGAATTGCCGTAAATCCCAGCGATTCCACTCCAGGGTCCCCACGAGAAATGAAAGCACACGTCACCAAAGCCTTTACATGAATATTCATAGCAGCGTTACTTACAATGGCCAAAAAGTGGAATCAACCCAAATCTCTATCAACTAATGAATGGATAAATAAAATGCCACATCTCCACACAACAGTATATTATTTAGCAGTAAGGAAATGAAGTATGAATATATGCTACGACTTGAATGAAAACATCATACTAAGTGAAAGGTGCCAGTTACAGAAAAGCACGTATGATTCCATTTGTAAAAAAAATCCAGAAGAGGCAAATTTAGAGAGAAGAAAATAGATGATTAGTTGATTAGGCTAGATGAAGGGAGAATGGAGAATGGCTGCTAATGAGTGCAGGATTTCTTCTGGGGGTGAGGAAAGTGCTGGAATTAGACAGTGGTGATGGCCACACAGCCCTGTAACTACACTAAAAACCACTGAACTGTACACTTAAGTGAGTGAGTGATCTTTTGTTTCTGTTGAGGGCTCCCTTTTCAGAGGAAGAGAGGTCTTGGTCTGGAGTAGGGGAGAGGAGCAGGCTAGGAATGGAATGGCAGAGTTGAGCCTTCAAAGGGAGGGTGGGCAAATAAAGAGACAGATGGATGGGGACTGGTCAAGACCAGTAACCTCTGGGCTTAGCTTGGTCAGCATCAGTGTGCCCTGGACTAGAATATTCTGGAAACAACTCTGTCTGGGCTCAGCCAACCTGGACAAGCCACATGGCTCTGTGGAGAGCTTCCACACTCCCATTGGTTAGATGTAAATATGGCCCTAGAGTTCAGTGACCTGAGCGGGAACCTTGGCTTCACTTCTTTTGAGCAGCATGCCTTGGACAAGTTATACTAAGCTCTCTGGTCCTCAGTTTCTCCCTCTGTGCACCGGGAATAATTATATACAATAGTTATATATCTACCTCATGAAGTTCTTGCAAAGATCCAACTAGATATTCCACAAAACATGCTTAACCGAGCGCTTGTTATGCAGTGAACATTCAGTACATATTCATTCTTATCCTTTCTCCAAGGTGCTTTTTACATAAATCTCAACTCTCCTGACACAGGTAGGAGAGTAATTACTATGCGCCTCATCACAGGCCCTGAGAACTCAGGGTTGAGCTTGTCTGCAGGGGTGTATCCTGTGGGTCACATGACTTTTGCAAAACAGCTGAGGGAAACCACCAAGCTCCACTGGTGACTAATCTGTGAACCTGGGATGCAGCTCATCACTCTGCCCATCTTCTCTACAGGTTGTTTTGAAACCGTCTGCCACCACCAGCGTCTGTCTGTCCTTGCTGTGATCCCCGTGTGGGGTGAGCACTGTGGAGGTGACAGCTCTCAATGCTGTAGGCTGTGAACCACACCGTGGAACTTGTGTCCGAGGCCATTCAGAAAACACAGGTGGAGGAGATGAAAGAAGGCCCTGTGGCCAAGACCCATGGGGAGGCCACCCAGGGAGCTTATGGAAGCCTCTGCCCTTCCTGGAGATGCCCAGACTGGCTCCAGATAAGCCCGTGGGGAAGAGTGCCCCCTCCTGTCAGTGGGGCCAGAGCTAAGGAAGTATCACCGTTCAGAAATCCAAGATTTGTTGGGACTCCTTTGGATACCAAACCTGACTACTTTGTGTGACTGTTCCTGTGTGTTGTTTTGTTTGTTTGTTTTTCAGACTATTATGTGTTTAATTACACAATCCTGCCCCAGGTCCTATGCTGGGTGTTATGTCACATACAGTTCACGAGCTGTGGGTTCTCCTTCTAGAACACCAGTTTAAATTCTGAAAACGATCTGGTCCTCAGGTGTAGGGATAAGGGCGTGTGGTCCCATATTATTATGAGTCTGCTTGACCCTCTGACTGTAGTCAGAGAAGAGACACCTGCTGTACACAGAATAAGAACAGACCAGAGGGCAGAGAGCCCTGGGTTTGGGATGAGACAGTCAAGGCAGGGATCCTGTTCCAGTTCTCAGCAGCTATGGGACCCTGGGAATGTCTTTAACCATTTTGAGCCTCGATTTCCTTGCTTATGAAACGGAAATAATAATCCCTACCTCCTGTGGTTATTAGGGGATTAAATGAGATAATGCATGTTAGTACGTGCAGAGTGAGTGCTTAGTAAGTGATTACATGCTTAACATCAGTAGCTAATAATATATGTGTTACCTGGATCGACCCTTTTCCTCAGTGCCATGTCCATAGGAACCTGCATACCAGTGAGGGAGCTGGGCCAAACAGCCACACCTGGATGCTGTGCTCAGTGCCTCACATGGTAGCAGGAGCCCAGCTTTGGGAGCCCTGTGTGGGAAAGCAGGGGCACTGAGGATACTTAGTGCTCAGAGGTTCTTGGAGAAGAAATTATGTAGAAGATGCTAGAATATACTACTAAAAACAGTAATAGTGGTGGGGTGCTTGAGTGGCTCAGTCTGTTAAGGGTCTGACTCTTGGTTTCTGCTCAGGTCATGATCTCACGGTTCATGAGTTCGAGCCCTACATGGGACTCCGTGCTGTCATTGAGGAGCCTGCTTGGGATTATTATCTCTCTCCCCCTCTCACTGTCTGCCCCAATTCTTGTTCTCTCTCTCTCTCTCTCTCTCAAAATAAATAAATAAACTTAAAAAAAACACAGTAATAGTTGAACATGAAGTCTCATACCCACTCTTCCAGGAGATGCTCAGAAATCCTCCTTGGCAGAATCTGTGTCCCTGTCTTGCCCACCCACCCGCCACTGCTGCAATGCTGCTCACTTGTCTGGGGAAGCAGATGGGGCCATGGGCTGTGATGACTGTCTCTTTGTCTCAGGGTCTGTGTCCACTATAAAATGTTTACAGCCCTCAGCGCAGAGATAGGACAAAGGCTAAACCAGTGGCCTCCTTCTGAAAACCTCTTGCCTGCGAAAGTCTGACCTTTTGCCCTTTCATATACATGTCACTGTAAATAAATCACTGAGAAGCTTTTCTGTCTGTGCAAACTAAAATAATTATAATTGGATGCCCACAAACAGTTATAACGTGGACGCACCATTTCTGCACCCCAGAAGACGGCCGCAGGCTCCCCTGACCTTAGGCAGCCTCGCTAAGACTCCTGCATCTGCCCCAGGCAGGCAGGGCTTGGGTGCGGGTGCAGGACAGAATCTGTGCCGCCCCGTGGCCACAGCGTTTGCACAAGTCTGAGGCCCAGGGCTGCTTAGAGTATCAGAGAATCTCCCCATTGGCCAAGGGCTGTTTAAAGTGCAGGTCACGTCTCGTACTGCTTGACGTTGTAACTGATGAAAGGAAAGGCTGAGCAGGGCTCCTCGAGGAACGCTTGATGCTCTGAGCTTCCCATGTTACTGTGATCAAAAGTCCTCCAGGATGGGCTAGCTCAATGGGGGGGGGGGGGGGGAGGGGAACAATTCTAATGTTGACAGTATCTGGAAAAATAACTTCCCACAGTCGAGTCTTCCCAATCCTCTCACCCTTCAGGTAACGGGGGAGAGGGCGATTGTGATTGTCAGACCATCCCAATGCCAGACCCCCTGCCTCCACCCCGTGCATCACATACAGCTGGCAGGTGGCTCCCTCCCAGGTGGCTGGGTCATGTGAACCCCGAGCTTGGCGGCTGCCTGGAGCACCTTTCTGAGCACACGCAGCGTGTTCTGGGTACCATCTCTTCTCCAGGTGAGTGCTTTCCTGACCTACAGACCAGTTCATACTCTGCTTTGATGTCTCAAAGGGCTTTTGTTCTCTCAGCTAGTATCTTTGGAGTGACAGCTCTGGTAGAGGAGCAGTGCAGGCTCTGGGGAGGAAACCAGGATCCAACAGTGGGTTCTCAAAGCTCTCGCCTTCATCAAGCTGCCGTTTGAGTAGGGAGAGACGTCGAACGTGGTAAAGTCATAAATGAGAGGGCATCTTAGAAGGTAATAAGATGTAAGGAAGTAAGGAAGTAAGTTCCATCTTCTGCAGAACAGAAGATGGGATCTGGGGACTGGAGCAGGGGGCAGGTTGAATATTAAGGTAAGATGGAGAGTATAGTAGGGTCCTCCAGAGAAATAGAACCAACAGGCAGAGAGAGAGAGAGAGAGAGAGAGAGAATAAGACATTGGCTCCTGTGATTGAAGAGGCTGAGAAGGCCCAAGATCTGCTGTCGGCCATCTGGAGGCCCGCGAAAGCAGCTGGTCTGGTAATACAAGTCCAAAGTCCTGAGAGCCAGGAAGCAGATGTGCTGTAAGTCCCAGTCTGAGTGTAGAAGAATGTCCCAGCTTAAGCTGTTGGATAAAGAGCCGATTCTTCCTCTGCCTCTTGAGGTCCTCGGTGGGATTGAATGAAGCCCACCCACCCTGGGCAGAGTGTTTCAGTCTACCAACTCAAGATGCTCAGCTCATCCAGAAACACCCTCACAGACACACCCCAAAGCAATGTTTAGTCAAGTATCTGGGTGCCCTGTAGGCTGGTCAAGCCGACATGTAGAATTAGCCATCAGAGACAGCCACACGAAGTCAGGCCAACAACCTAGTTCAAGGATCCCTTGGGTGTCCCCCGCCAGTAGGCTCCATACTTCAGCTGGACACTCCCCCTGGCCTGTGGTGGGTTCCAGCTGAAGGTCTTCGGGAAATGAACAAGTGACTGTATTGACCCCGAGCTTTCTGTCCTCTATGTCAGAGGGTCTGCTCCATGGGTCTTCCCCTGGCTGAGCTGCAAGTACTTTCCTCTCTTCTGAGTGCACATGCCTTATCTCACTCCTTTCTCCCATTTCAGGGATGCAGGTGTTTTCTCAGGACCCCAAGCCCCCTGGCAGTTCCCAGGGAGCAGCATTCCCCCAGCGCTCACAGAAAGATGCCCCAGGTATGCCTTCAGCCTCGCTAAGAGCAACGGTCAGACCGTCCCCACATACCCTTCACAACTGTGCCTTCTCTGTCCCCAGGTACAACTAGTGGGACTTCCAGTCCATTTAGGGTAATGAGACTTATTGTTAGTACAGGAGACTTTGACCCATTCAGTCCCTTGATGGAGTTTGTAGGGTGTTTTTTAAAAATGTTTATTTATTTATTTTGAGAGAGGAGAGAGAGAACAAACAGGGGAGGGGCATGGGGAGGGAGACACAGAATCCGAAGCAGGCTCCAGGCTCCGAGCTGTTAGCACAGAGCCCGATGCAGGGCTCAAACTTGCAAAGTGCGAGATCATGACCTTTGCCACAGTCAGATGCCTAACCGACTGAGCCACCCAGATGCCCTTGTAGCTTTCTTTCTTCTGAGCAGCAAGAAGTGAATAAGCACCTAGAGACCAGATTGTGGTCTTTTTCTTCATATATATTTATTCCAAAATAAAGACATATAATTTAAAACAAATTATTACAACTGATCTTGATTCAGCATGGCTTTACTTGATATTTTTAACTGCCCCAACTCAAAGAGGAGAGGAGGCTTTTTAATTCAATAAATAACATAAATAACATTTCATCTTCATACTCTGACTTTCATCTTTTCTTTCTGGAAAGCTTCCTGGAGACTCTTCAGAAAGGTAAGCGTGTTGCCTGTTGTGGTTTGGTTACATGGCTGTTTACAGGAAAAAGACTGTGGGGAGAGAAGTTAACAGAGTGACTAAAAAGTATGGACCCAGAACCACCTTGCCTGCAGCCCTGTGAGAGCCAGGGGAGGGGTGCAGTGGGGTGGGGTGTGCAGGCAGCAGGGGCTTGAGACACAGAGCAAATGCATGGGGAGGTCCAGGGCTAGCCTGTTTTGTGGACAGTGGAGATGGCTGTCTGTGCTACCGTTTCAGGGTGCTCCCCCTCCCCTCTATTTAGGACTATCAGATAGTCCTAAATCTCCTCATTAGAGGAAACCTTTTCTCACGAGTCTTTGAATCCTAACGTTTTATTACCCTTTTTTGGCTGTCCTTCCAAGGTCACAGACTAGCACCATGGCTGAGAATGGGACTTCGGCCTCAGATAGACCAGATTTCAATCTCAACCCTGCCACTTATGAAGCATCTATCCTTAGGCAAGTTGGTTAACCTCAGGGAGCATCTGCTTCCTCCACTAATAAAGTGAGGGTGGTAAATGATAATCGCAACAATTGGTATTGAAATGCTATTGTAATGAAACAGTATATATTAAGCATTTAGAACTACCAGCTGTTGATGGTAAGTAACTCAGTTGAGTAGCTGAGTGAAGGCTCTTAGCCTTCTGAGGAGACACATGGAGATGCTAATTCCCCAAGAGTTCACTTCCTCCGTCCCTCTAGGGACCAGAGCATATGCAGAAGAAGAGAAGATGGGCACTTAAGGCCAACGGCAAGCTTTCATCTGGATCTGAGTTCTTGCTCCTTTAAATCCCTTAATCCCTTCTTGGCCAATTCAAAAAAAAAAAAAAAATCTTTGTACAGGCCGCAATAGCCACTCGGTTAACTTTGACAGCTCTGATTCTCTAGATTTCAGCTTCTTATTACAATCAGGACAGATTCCTTCATTATTCAATAGGTGGAAAGAAGTAAATGGCAACATAGGTGTGAGTATTTTTTAAAACCAAGGGGAATTAAAGGGCCCTCCGGAGCAGATCTCCCTTTCATTTTGTCCTTCTGAGTAAATTTCCCACAGGTCTCATATTGGCCTTGAACTACCAATTCCAACTTTATCGTCCCTTTTCATTTGGATAGAGCTGTCATTGACCTTCACGTAAAAAGAACTAACCAGAGGGGAAAACAGGGAAAAGCAAATTCACCTGGCACTTGTTTCTCTTTAAGTCTTCCACAGTTCTTCTTAGTCGGTGGAAAATCAGGGAGAACTTGGTTTGCACCGTGGAGTTGATTATCTGGGACAGCCCTTCCTGGAAGCATGGTGTGGTGCAGTTGTCCTGGTAAGTGAAAAGAATTTATTAAAAGAAATGCCTTGAGGACCACTTTGAGAAGAATTACAAAGAGAATGCTTTCATGAGCTATCTTAATTTAACCAATATAACCTAAACTGGTATTATTTTTAGACAGGTCCCTCTTCCCATCTAAGGAAGGACCTTCAGCATTTCAAGTCGAGGCCATTTTTTCCAGGATCACTCCCTGGAGATTTCCAGTATGTTCCATCCAAGGAATACAAAGCTAATGGACCCCAGAAAACAGCTCGTTGCAGTCTCCATCACAGCCAATGTTCCTCCTCTCCGTTCCTCGGAATAGTAAGCTCCAAAGTAGAGAGAAAGGAAAAGGCTTCTCACACCAGTCTGATGGCACGAGCCAGTTGAATAGATCCAGTGTTTCAGCAGGAGCTAAAATCATGGACCACACACTGAAGGGCGGGGCTAGGCTCTGCATGTGTGGTTCCTCCTCAGAACGTGCCTACACCAGTCTTATGTAATGGATGCACCCTGATGGGGTGTCATATCTGACCCTAGCGAGGATGACAAGTTCAGATTCACCTTCCTCCTCACTGAACCAGAAAATCCCTGCCTCACTTCCTCTTTGTTTGGAAGTTCTTTTCGCTTTCCCTCTACCTTAGACACCCTGTCCTAACAGCATTCAAGCCATGAGAGAGCCGCCCGAAGTCAGCTAAAAAGACAGACGGGAAGGGAGGAGTGAGGGAAAAGGTATAGCACCCAGAGAGGTTTTGCAATAGGAAAGAAAAAGAGTTATTTTACTTACTTGTTTTGCAACCCTTGAGTTTTAGGAAATAAATTAGGAAGCAGTATGATATAAGCTATATTGTTTGCTGCATGCTCAGCTCCAGTTTGATTTAATTGTGCACATGGCCGTTAATGTAACAAGACATACAAATTTCTTTTTAAAGCACTGAATAGTGATCAAATTTCTCAAAGGGCATAAAGCCGACTAAATACAAAGTGATGTAGAATTTCAAGAGCCGGGCCTCAAAAGGAAATCCTGAGCTGTTAACTAGTGCGGTTAAGTAACCTTTTCTTACTTAAACGATCCAATAGAGCAATTTATTTTTACGTGAAAACTTTTAAAAATGACACCGTCAAGATGACATTGTTTTACTGTACTTACAGAAGGAACGGGCAGACACAAACAATCGGTCACCTGCAAAAGAATAATTCCAGAGTGAAGATTCCAGAGGCAAACATTCAAGTAAGTTTGGAAAGTTCTTAAAAGAGCATTTACTCACATTGGTGCCACAGCTGCATTTTGAAGGTGGATCTTCCTAAAGTAAAGAGAGAAATAAAAACCCATAATGGGAGGGGTGCTTTTCATCCTTTTGTTTCACCTACATGTTTTTGTTTGTTTTTAAGTGAGTTTTTAAGTGAGAGAGAGAGAGGCAGAGAGAGAGGGAGAATCTTAGGCAGGCTCCACACCCAGCACAGAGCCTGATGCAGGGCTCGATCCTACAACCCTGGGATTGTAACCTGAGCTGCCATCAAGAGTAGGACACACAACTGACTGAGCCACCAAGGGGCCCCCCACTTAAACTTTCAAGAGCTCCCTTTCCCGCTGGCGCCCCCTCTGCAGCTTACCTGCAGTTTGTTAATGAGGTCTGTTACATCACGTATCCCCAGGAAGGTGGAACACCTCTGGCTGGCCACAGAGCAGAGCAGCAGGGCAGAGGCGAGAACCACGGGCAGAAGCATCTTGACTTGGAGCTGCAGGTGGCTTGTAGATGCCTCGAAATCGAGTCGTATTTAAAGCTCCCTTGCAAACCTGGGAAAACCCTGACATCAAACTGATACCAGATGCCCACTTTTTCTATGTAAGTTTGGGTCACTTGACATTGAAAAAATATATACATACATCGAACTGAGTCACCTGGCAAAGACTATGTTACATTGTGCTAGGAAATGTCATTCCCCAGAAAGGATGCTTTTCAAAGTTTGGGTACTGAGATGCCGTAGGAAAAGTTAAAGATCTTAAAACCATAATTTTTTTTTTTAAGGCAGATATTCTAGTTGTGAGAATTAGCACATTTTCCATGAAAGCCCAGGTCTATATTTTCCCCTTTTTAGTTATTTGGAAATGCTGATATAATAGCCTGTCACAGGTATTATAATGAAGGGGCCAGGGAGGGGGCGGGAGAGTGAGAGATCTTGCAAGCAAGCTGCTCTGTCAGGGTTTCTGCAAGCTCCAGCTCGATGATGTCATTGCAACTTTCATCTGACTGTATTTTATTCTCAAATCATGCCTGTGGCCAGAGTCTTCACCTAATACAAATGCATTTTTGTGCAAGTATCTCTTGAAACAGGTGTCTGAAGGAGGGAACTCTTCAACTGTACCAGCAAGAATGTAGCAACCGTGTCTGTGAAAATGGATCTTGAGGATTCCTTAGTGTCTTTAGGGAACTTAGGTAGCCCCGCACAGCTGTCAAGTCAAAGCTCAGTGCTTAAAATAGGATAAAAGCTCGCATTTATTGAGGGCTTACTGCATACCGACCACAGTTTTAGGCACAATATGGGAATTAAGCCATGTAGTACATACCGCCACCAAATGAGGTAGATACTAACTTGCCATCCCCATTTGTTTTATGTCTTAGATTAGAACACTGTCTGTACATTAGCTTCCCAGAGCTTTGACAAGGCTGTTCTTACCACTGTGAGCCAAAAAGTTGTCTAACTGCAGCCCTATGAGACATGTATTATGATTATCCCCATTATTTTATAGATGGGGAAACCAAGGCACAGAGATGCAAGTAATTTGCCCAAAGCCACACAGGCAGGAAACAACAACAAAAATTGTGCTCAAGTCCACAAGTCTGGCTCCCAGGTTCAGCTCACCATCCTGCCCTCCTTCCTCTCTATGTGTTTTGTCTGCCTTTCCCACGGGGATATATGCCCGGTATGGGTCTGGTTCACCCTTATATCCTCAGCGCTTGGGAAAGCACTTGAGGAGCAGTGAGCCATCATTAAATGCCTGTTGAATCGAACTATGAATGTGAAAGGCAGTTTTTGAAATAGTAAGACAAGGTATACCACGATAGATCGATCGTTTAAGGTTTCAAATGTAGTTTCTAGGGCGTGTAAGTGGAGGTGTATGAGCTTCAGAAAATTTAACTTCTACACACTAGAGACTGAAGAAAGGGGGATTCTTTGGCTTTGTCCTTTGGGCCATACTAGCAAGGGGGACACTCATCAGATTCTATCACCATCGCTGGGAGAGTGTGTGGCAATATTGCTTTTTTCCTTAGGAGAGGTGATGGACTAGGCAGAAGGGGGTGTCTTGATAACAAACAAGGTAAAAAAAAAAAAAGTGGCTTTTTGCTAGCTTCCCCAAATCCCTCTGCAGCTGTGACCTCTGTGCCTGTCCTGTGCATGCATGCACCAAGGAGACTTTTCAAAGGCCTGCCAGCCCGTGCCACGTGTTTTATTTTATTTTATTGCTACCAGACTCTGGATGCCCTTTTCTTGCGGATAGAAGCTTGATTAGTTTGGGATGGCCATGTACTCAGCCAAGCACCCACTTTTTCGGTCTCTCTGCTGCGCAGCTGCAGGTGGCCATGTGACATGTTCTAATCATTGTGGAGTCTGTAGAATTTATTTGCTTTTCTGCTAACAGGAGACAAAAGTAGCTGAAGCCCATCCTTATCACCTCATTGTGATTTGGGCATGAAGGTGATGGCAAGAGCTTCAGAAGCGACCTCATAACCATGCAGGGATGGACATGAGAATGGCAGCAATGACAAGTTTTCCTTAAATGGAAAAAATCCTAAAAAAAATAAATAAATAAAATCATGAAAGCAACGATAGAAAGGAACAGTAAGAATTCAAAAGTGGTACTAAGTTCCAGCCAGATATCACTGCCTTCTGGAGACCCTGCATCCTGAAGCTCAGGAAAAATGGAAATTAGCACGCGCTGGAGAAATGTCCAAGATGGGCCAGCATTAGACAGACACTTTTTCCCTAAAATCATTGGGAGACTTAAAAGAGACTTGAAAAGGCAATCATCTCCTCATTATGTAGATCAATATTATTTAGTGCCGTGCATGTGAGGCGTGCCATCATTTCATGTGCCATTAGGTGTGCCTTTCACTATGCTTCCCCTCTTGCTGTGCAGATGGAGGCTGTGCCTGGGAAGAAAATCAGGCATGTCCAAAGCCATGTGTGCAGTTACCAGTGGGGGACAGGATAGCATAGTGGTCAAGACCAGTGACCCTGCAATCAGACCACAAGGGTTCAAATCTTACTTCTATCACTTGCTGGCCATATGGACTTGGGCAAGTTGCTTGGCCTTTTATCCCTCTATTTCCGGACTATAGAACAAGGATGTAGATGTGGAAAAATGGGGATGGGGATGGGATTGGGTTGTAACGTAAGCCCTACCTCAGAAGATTCTTGTAAAGATGGAAAGAAATGTTTACTCCGTACTTAATTTGATGTTTGACAGGGCAGTGTCATCTGGTGTAGACATCAGCAAACTCTAATCTTCTTGGCCAGATCCAGTGTAAGGCCTACAAACCACGAATTGTTTTTCATCTTTTTGAAGGGTTGACTGAAAAATACTTAACAAAGAAAAGCCTCGAATATTTGCCATCTGATCCTTTACAGAATAAAGGCCTGACCCACTGTACTTTGCACACCACATTCCTCATTTTCAGTAGATGTTGCGACCTTCCCCTCCTGGGAAATATCTAGCTAGGAGTTGGTGGTTTGAGTGTTTCCTTTCCCTTTGTCCTTCTGGTTATTCAGCTCAGGCTTCTGTACAGAGGGGATGGGAGGGGAGGCCCTGGAATCATCAGCTGCCAGATTCTCTCAAGTGCTGGAGGCCTATCATCTTCTGCAGCTGTCTGTAGAGTGAGCTTACTGGACCCATGAGCCACAGGCATTCTCTTGGTGCAACCAGGTACCCACCATCAAAGGCATCTCAGATGGGCCCCGGTTTATTAGAAGAGCCCTCCATACTGAAGTCAGGAGAAAAGGGGGTGAACTATCACTCCTTTCTCTCTGGGCCAAATTCTGGCCCAACGAGCTGGCCTTGGGCCACCCACCCTCCTCTGGCGCTGCAGTAGTGTTGCAGGGAAATGTCATCAGTGGACACCGGTGCTCCTTGGGCAGGTTTTCTAGCCTCTCCAAGCATTGATGTACCACCAACACCCACCTACACAGGAATCTGGGGCAGGATACTCAGCTCTACCTCATAGAAAGATAGTGGTATTCAACTTGGGATGCTTCCTCAAGAGTGAACCATGGTTCCATGTGGAGATGTGATCTGGTCGAGTCCAGACAATGCTCATATTCTGCTTTCTTTCTTACCTCCCATGCTGTGATCACATTGGTTGCATTCTATTTCCAAGCCTCCAGCCCTTTGTTCTTGCTAAGCTCTGCCTAGAATATTCTTCCTCAGCTCTTCCATGTATGGTCTGTTCTCATCTTCAGGCTTCAACTCAAATGCCACTTCCTCCATGAGGTCCTCCCTGACCACGGCTGTCATTGCAATCTGCATGATGCTGTCTTGTGTCTCTTCCTCCAAGTGGGATTGAGTTCTGGGAGAACTGATATGATGCCAGACTCCGGTTCATTATTCTATTCCCAGGGCACAGTCCTTACTAAGCTCTCAGGAATTGCTGGCTAAGTGAATGAATGAGGAATCACTGTACTTTTCTTAAAATGTATTCAATTTCTGTGGTTTAGGAGATGATCAAGGCATGTTCCCAGTGGATCAGAAATGAAGAACAGATAGAGTGTTTACACAACCTAAGCAAGGAAAGCATTTGAAGAGTAAGCAATGAACAAAATACAGCCTCCTGCAAAGCAGTCCCTTCAGAACTTTGAAGGGTTCTTCAAGCTCTTCTCCCTTTCAGTTCTCATAGTAACTGCATGAAGAAGGCATGTGAGGTGTAGGAACTCCGAGTCTGTACAGGCTGAGACAGAGAGAGAGAAAGAGAGAGAGACAGGTAGGTGACTGTTCTTTGCAATTGTTTTTTGCAATTCTTTTTTTATCTTCCCAGCCACTGCAGTTATAAAAGTGAAAAGAATTAAGACTATTTAAATGGCAGCTCTGTGTTTTAAAACACCATTAAAACAGCAGATGTTTATCTAGGCATGTCTATAGCTTTTGAGGTTTAGCTTCTAGGATTTATTGTGATACCAGAATGTGAATATGCAAATGATGTCCTGCAGAGAAAATGCACCGAGCTGAGAAATGAACTACTCACCTGTTTTAAATATCAAGAAGATTGGAGAGTGGGATGCTTACCCAGATTTAGTGTGGATAACATACTTTACAATAAATGACAAAAGACAGTACTCAATCATTTGTTTCAAAGATAAACTTTGACGTTTTTATTCTGTGATTAAACACTCATGTGTCAGGGATTATTTCTCTAATAAAACAAAATGGTTATTTGTTCTAGGAAGCCACAGCATGAGATGACACACACACACACAAAGACACTACATTTCTAAGTAAAACCCATTCTGCCTTTTCCTCTAAATAGCCAAGAGATAACGTTATAAGAATCCTCAAGCACTAATTTCTTAATCACATAGTTCTTTCCAAGTCATTATTTCCCAACAAACCGTGAGGGGCAAGCCCCACTGGGCGCACTGTTATCCCTACGGGGGCTGCTCCCCCAGGGAAGTAGATTTCTAGGTGGGTGCTCTTCACCTCTCCCCTCGCACTGCTCCTAAGCAAATTCTGGGTCCCGGAGACCTGGGGTCCTGTGCTTCTGGTTTAGCTTCCATGTGGTTTCCAGAGCTACAAGATGCAGTCTGTATTCCTCTCAGCCCCCACCCCTCCTGCACTGCTACTCCTCGCGGAAGGTGACTAACAATCCAGGCTATCCTCGTAAATGGAATTCTTACATTCTCCCACTGATACAGCCCTTTATTGCCTGAAACCTGCCCCTATGTTTTTTTTAAGAGACTGTGGGACCCGACTCCCCTTTGCTGTGGACAATTTACTGGTGTACATCTACTCGAGAAAGGATAAGAGGGGCGCCTGGGAGGCTCAGTTGGTTGGGCGTCAACTTCAGGGTTCGTGAGATTGAGCCCCGTGTCCAACTGTGTGCTGACAGCTGAAGAGAGCCTGGAGCCTGCTTTGAATTCTGTGACTCCCTGTCTCTTGCCCCTTCTTGCTCATACTCCATCTCTCTCTCTCAAAAATAGACCTTAAAAACTTAAAAAAAAAAAAAAAAGGATGAGACCTGTTTTGGGCCACATTGGGGAAGACACTAGCATTTGCTAAACCCTTACTATATGCAGGGTAATACACTAAACATCTCAAGTATATTAACTCGTACTCAGCCCTCTCCAGTCTTTATTAGCCCCACTTTATAGATGTTGAAGCTCAGGAAATTGAAACTCAGGGAGGCCAAGATGGTTGTGTTAATCACACAGCTAACAACTTGAATTGGATTTATCTGATCCCAGAGTCTGTGCTCTCCTTGGCTATACCGTATATCGATCTGTATTTCTGCTGACCCAACTCTACGGCATCGTTCTGGGGAGCTGTCGTAACTTGAAGGGAAACTTTCACAATGCCCAGAGCACTCGATGTCTTGCGAATGAAGGAGGAGGATGTCCTCAAATCCCTCACAGCAGGAGCCCACTTAGACGGCACCCACGTTGACTTCCAAGCGGAACACTGCATTTGCAAAAGGAAGAGTTACGACATCTCTGCCGTAAATCTGAAGAGAAGCTGGGAGAAGTTTCCGCTGGCAGCTTGTGCCATTGATGTCTCTGAAAACCCAGCTGATGTCAGGGTCCTATCCTCCCAGAATGCTGACCAGCCGGCTATCCTGAAGTTCGCTGCTGCCACCGGAGCCACTCCTGCTGCTGGTCACTTTGGTCCTGGAACTTTCACCGACCAGATCCTGGAGCCATGACTTTGGTTAGTAGCCCCAGGGGTGACAACCAGCCTCGGACGGAGGCCTCTTGTGTTCACCTGTCTACCATCACTCTGTGTAACACAGATGCTCTTCTGTCATCCCCGGCAGCGACAAGGGAGCTCGCTCCGCGGTCTGACGCAGGGACCGACCCCTGGCGCAGGCCGTTCTGCGCATGTGCGGCACTTTTTGCTGAGCCCTGTCGAGAGATGACTTCTGACCTCTACTTCTAGGAGATCCCTGGTGGGAAGAGCAGGCCGATGTTGAAAGGGGGTGACTTGGGAGGAACTTCAGGGTGCATGGAGTGCTCCAGCTCCCACCCCGACAAGGCAGGCTGGGCTGAAGATGAGCGGTGCCTCGGTGCTTGTGCAGCCCCCGCCGCAGGAGCCTGGGTCCCTCCGCCGCCGGAGCCTGGGTCCCTCCGCCGCCACTGAGGCCTGGACCAGAGTTAATGGGTAGGAACAGCCACTTGAGTGGTCTTAAGCTCTTTTTCCAGACTGTTACATAGAAAACGGAAATAAACTTGAAGGAAGACAAAGTTTCTCTAATATATATATATTTTGTTTATGTATATTATGTATATTATTTGTATATAAATATCTGCTTATATTTTTATATATATTATATATTCATATTATATGAATATATAATTTTATATATATTATATATTATAATAATATATATTCATATGATATATTCTATATTATATATATATATTCATATTGCTGAATGAATTAAATTCTGATAATCCTGTCCAGAACACCTGCATTTGATGGTTTTGGGGCATTAATGTTTTGGAATTTTATGGGTTTTTTCTCTTTTTAGTATTGTTTTAGGTTTTCGCCTTCTTTGCTTTTTATGTGCATTTTCCTAGAAAATAACCCGAGATTTGCTCTCACAAAGTAGTGAGATTGTGCATTTTACCCATATTTTCTCTTTGATGAAACATGTAAGAAATGTGTGTATTTGATTATTTTCAGATATTCAGGTTATGCTTTTATTTATCAATTCTGGATATGATTTTTCTTATCTTTACAATTTGGAATTTTAGGCACCTGCATTCCTTCTTAGGTGATTTAGATTTCTTAGATTGTGTTTTAGTTTAGTAATCTCTCTGCCCAAGCTGGGGCTTGAATTCATGACCCTGAGATCAAGAGTCGCATGCTCTATGACTGAGCCATTCAGGCCCCCCTAGATTTATTTTATTGTTCCTCTTCTGGCTCCTTGAGTTGTATGTTTTCTTTGGTGTTTAAACAAATAGTAGCTTCTGTTACTGAGTACAGTATATGGCAAACATAGAGCTACATGCTCTATTTGCATTATCCCACTGAATTCTCACAATACCAAATACAGCTTCATAACAGAAGACCATGGGGAGTGGATGGAGGAGAAGAAAGTTACAGAGAGGGAGGTAAGCAAACCACAAGAAACTCTTAAATACTGAGAGCAAACAGGATTGATGGTGGTGGGGGAGAGGGGAAAGCAAGTAATGAGCACTGAGGAGGGCACTTGTTGGGACAAGCACTGGGTGTTGTATGGAAACCAATTTGACACTAAACTGTATTGTAAAATAAATAAATAAAAATCCAGGATGAGTTGAAAAAAAAGAAATATTTATAGCATAGTGGTGGTGAGTGTGGACTTGAGCTAGATGGCTGCTGCCACTTCTAACTCTGTGACCTCATGCACGTGACTTCTCTTTGCTTCAATTTCCTTAGCTCTAATGTGGGATAATTGTATAATCCACATTATAGGTCTGTTGTGGGATGATTAAGTTAGTACTTAGAGCCCCTAGAACAGTGTCTGCCACATGGTCAGCACTCTGGAAGTAGTTTGTATTATTATTTCAAGGTGAGGGATTGACGCTTTAAAAAGTTAAGTAACTTTCCTAGGATTACACAGATATTCCCAGATTAGGGGCCACCTTCTTTTGAACACAGCCTGGGCAGCACCACATAGATTTTGGTATGAGGTTAGTTCATTTGCATTAATTTCTTAATGGTTTGTAATTTCAATTTTGGTTTCTTTTTTTTTTTAAGCAAATTTTTAATGTTTATTTTTGAGAGAGAGAGAGAGACAGAGATAGAGTGTAAACAGAGGAGGGGCAGAAAGAGAGGGAGACACAGAATCCGAAGGCAGGCTCTAGGCTCTGGGCTGTCGGTGCAGAGCCCGACTTGGAGCTCAAACCCATGAACTGGGAGATCATACCTGAGCCGAAGTCAGAGGCTCAACCGACTGAGCCACCCAAGTACCCCGATTTTGATTTCTTCTTTGATGAAGTTCCTATTGTTTTTTTCCTCTGTAGGAAACTGTTTTGGAAATCCTTTGCTTTCTACCTGTAGGGTCTTCATCCTCAAAACTCAGAAATTTTACCAGAATTTGTCTAGTTGTGGCTATTCTGTTTTCTTCCTGTATCAGCATGTAGCCCATTTGATCTTAAGGTCACAGTCCTTCTCCCATAAAAATATTTTTCTATTAGTTCTTTGATCTCCACTTCTCTTTTTTCTCCTTCTGTAATTCCTATTGTATACAAGTTAAAATCTTCTAAGCTTGTTTTTCATGCCTTTGTTTTCCCTTGAATTTCTTATCATTGATTTTTATTTCTGATTTCTAGGGGATCTTCTGGATGGACTCTTTTAATTCCCAATTCAATTCTCTGCAGAAGTCATTCTCTTTTTAACCACTTCTATTGCAGTTTTTGCTTCCACCAATGAATATTTTAATTTTAATATTTTTAAATTTTAATATGCACCCCAAAAAGCATGTAATAAGCTCATGAAGTCCACCTGGCACCATTTTTTAATAAAAATGTGGAAGAAAGATGATATACATGAATGACAAACACACAGAAAATGACTTTACATTTCCATTAAAATTAAATTAATTAAAAATTCCAGTGAAACATTCACTTCTACTGAAGTTTTTCTACCCTGGATACAGAAAAACCAGCTTCTCTTTCTCCAAAATCTGACACTCACTGCCAGACCCTAAAGGCAGCCTATTGTCTCCCATACTTCACCAGTGTCTTTCAGTCTTCTTTTTTGAACTTTAATAAAGTTTTTATGTTAGAACAGTTTAAGATTTACAAGACAATTGTGAATGTAGTACAGAAACTTCTCATAGACCCACATCAAGTTTCCCTGTTGTTCACATCTTACCTTTGTTACATACATACATGATACATTTGTTACAGTTAATGAACCAATATTGATAACATTGTTTTTTTTAATAAGTTTATTTATTTATTTTTGAGAGGGAGGAAGAGCACAAGTGGGGAAGGGGCAGAGAGAGAGAGGGAGACACAGAAACCAAAGCAGGGTCCAGGCTCTGAGCTGTCAGCACAGAGCCCGATGTGGGGCTTGAACTCACAAACCATGAGATCATGACCTGAGCCGAAGTCTGATGCTTACCAGACCGAGCCACCTAGGTACCCCTTGATAGATTATTTTTAACTAAAGCCCCTACCTTATTCAGATTTCCTTAGTTTTCACTTAATGTCCTTTTCTGTTCCCAAATCCCATCCAGAACACCTCATTACATTTAGACATTATGTCTCTTTAGGTTCCTCTTAGCTGTGACCATTTCTCAGGCTTTTCTTTGTTGTTGATGAGCTTGACAGTTTTGAGGAGTACTCCTTACGTATTTTGTAGAATGTCCCTCACTTTGGGATTTACTTGATGTTCTCATGATTAAACTGAGGTTAGGGAGGAAGACCACAGAAATAAAGTTTTATTTTCATCACATTGTATCAAAGTATATACATCAACATGACTTATCCAATGTTGATATTGACCTTCATTGTCTGGCAGAGATCTTCAGACTTCTCCACTGTAGATTTCTCTTTTCCTCTCTTTCCATACTATAGTCTTTGGGGGAAAAAGTCACCATACAGATACACCTGATCTTAGCCAAAAGGCCAAGAAGCGATCACCATACAGATAAAGAGTGGGGAGTTACGTTCCACCCACTTGAGCACTGAGTATCTGCATAAATTCCTTGGGGTTAATCTGCATGGGACCTTTGTCTCCCCATTTATTTACTTATTCAGTTATTTATTTATATCAGTATAGACTCGTCAGAATTTATTTTACATTTTGGCTTGCAGTCCATTACTGCTTTATTTTCTTGCCCAGATTATTCCAGCTTTGGCCATCGGGAGCTGTTTTCATTTGTCTCCTGGGTCCCTTTTGACTCCACCATTGTGCCTTTTTGGTTTTTGTGCTGTGAGCACCATGTTACTTTCTGACATGACACGATGTTCCAGGCTCATGTTGTCTCTTTGCTGTGCCAGGCTGGAATCAGCCAGTTCTGCAAAGAATACGGATTCCTTTTATTGGAGCCTGGCTTTGGAAAGCAAGATGGAAGCTAGCTGTACTGACTGCGACTGGGATTCTATTTTTCTCTTCAGCTATACAATTATATTTTTTATCTTCAAGGATTGTTAAATATTGCTTCCCTGCCATAATAGCCTGCTCTTGTTTTATCAATGCAACGTAAGAATAAGAATTAAAAAATATATATGGAAAGAGAGAAAGAGGAAACAAGGGTAAGAGAAGCTTTTTTTTTTTTTTTTTTTAACTCTGCGTTATTCACTCTGACTGTTCTATCTAAACTGCTGAGTCTTTAGATATCTGGTAAATTTTTTGGTCCTTATACCTGTGAACAGTTGTCCAGAAAGATAACCTGAATGAGATGGGTCTCAACAGATCCTGTGTCAACTATTGCAATTTCTTTCTGTTCTTAACACAAAGAGAAGACAATTTGAGATGTATACCTTTTCTTTAGCAGCTGAGAGAGTGGGTCTTTAGTTCAGGGACTGTGTGGTCAGCAGTGCTGAGAGCTACGTAGTTTGGAATTTCACGTTAGCTCAGGACCCAGGTCTTCCTCTGGTCTAGGAAGCTGGACATCAGCCAGCACAGAGCCTCTCTCTGGTCTCCATCACAAAGGAGGCAGGGCTCTGTGCCATACCAGCACTTGAGGATTGTAGCGGGATCCACTTCTTACATACCCCCTCTGATTGGTTAACTATCTCCTTGGCCCTAAATGCAAACTATTGGCTTCTGTCTGTTTCTAACTCTCTATCCTGCTCCCTTAGATGGAGGTCTTCAACATAACTCTTTTTTTTTAATTTCCTGACTCAGACTGTCTCCCCATAATTATGGCAAAGCTCTGCTCTCCCTCTGCGGCTAGTGACAGATTGTAGAAACCCAGCTCAAGTTGGAGGTCAGGCATCTCACCATCCATTCCCAAAGGTACCATTTTACTTAGACCTCCAAGTTCATTCAGCGAGTGACAGGCAGAGCCAGGATTCCGCCCACTCTTTGCGTTACCATTGTGCCGCAGACGCTGACCAGTAAATTAAAGAGATGATTCAAAGTCCGCACTCAAACACCATTCATGGATTATTATTTCTGTAGTGTAGGTAATCCAGTTTGATGAAATAGGTACAATGGAATACAGAAAACGAATAAAATTCCTACTGTGGCCACAGTCACAACTGAAAGTGAAGTTCAGGGTAGGGGTGGTAGGGCAGCAAGAACTCAGAACAGTGGTGAGTTGGGGTATCATGCACACCCCACGGATATTTTTCACAGCTCCTTTTGGTGGAAAAGGAGGCTCCACTTCTGGCTCTACCTCTGCTGTCTCCAGAACATCCAGGACACCAAGCACAGCACCCAGCAGAGGCCCCACCCACCAAAGCATGTGCTTTGGTGTCTGAAAGAGTGAAAGACTCATGCGTTTTTCAAGTTGGTTTCAGAAAAAGATAAGCAAAACAAAGAAAGAAACCGTTACTCAGCTTCTCATAGATGCTTCATAAGAAGCAGAGTAAAGGATCCTGTGGTGAACCTCTAAAGGTTCTCAGTAATGGCAGGGGATCCCCAATCGCCAGTGTTCATTACTTCAGTCATCCCGATGGGGTTTCAGTTTGGCTCAAAAAGGACAGCTTTCTCTGAGTAAAGCATCCTATTAATTAAAAATGGTAACATGATTTTATGAAGTTTTGTTACCACTGGTCCTTTTAGGTAACGTATTATTATTATTGTATTATTAATTTCCATTTGTCTTCATTATCCGACTAAGGAAGAGGTGAGAGTTTGTGGCACGGTTAGGGTCAGGGTCAGGATCAGAGTGTCACTTAGGATCCTTTTAGAGTCTTGATCTCCTGGGAACATTTGATTCCACAGAGTGCTCCCTTTCTCCACAGACCTGCTCCTCTCATGGCCTCAGGGACACCACATGCTCTTGACTTTCTTCCTTTCTCATATACTATCTCTCTGTATACTTTGCTAGCTCCTTCCCTCCTTTGCAGCTTCTCCATACTGGGTTGCCCCAGAAATTATATCTCTAGAACTGGCAGCTTCCCTGAGTGACAAACTATAAACTTGCATGACACGTGTAATATATTTAAATATGCCCAGATTTTGTTTCCTTACAAAGAATCATATCACCACTTCTCACACTCCTTCAGCCATCAAGGTTTAGCAGTGAGACCAGAAAGAATTTTTGTATCTTTCAACATATTAGGATTCAATATATAAAGAGAAGATTGCCCCCTGACTTGGCTGGCTGGGCTGTGAAGCTTGCTGCCCCGGGGCAGGAGAGGAATCCACCAGGAAGAATAAAAGTTGGAAACCCACCTCTTCTGGTATTAATGGATTGCAGAGGAAAGAAGGTAAGGCAGAAGAGGCAGAGGGAGCCACAGGGGTGCTAATCTTCCCTCTCCACTTGGGCAGAGGGAGGTGTGTTGTCACTTTTGAGAGCAATGCTGAGAGTCCTTGCCCATTTTACTTTGGAGGTAATGGAGAGCATTACCTTGTTAGCCTTTGTGCTGGCCTTGGTTGGTGGGAAGCAGATGGTGGGCGAACATAACAGAGTAAAGCCAGTGGTCTGGCATGGACAGGCAGAGATAGGCTGGATGGGAGCTCCCTAATAAAGCTATCCCCAGTTCCCATGTAGTGAGGACCGAACTCAGAAATTCCCACATGTTGGCTACATGTCCATGGACTATGGCTGGATAGGGAGCTAGGATATATCCACAGAGCCAAGGGGGGCATTTGGACCAAGAATTGGGTGGCACACTTGGCAGACATCCAGATAGGTGTACAGGCTCAGCCAGCATGAGGCCGAGTCAGCCGGGAGTGTCAGAGACTTCCCCAAGCTCTCACCAAGCCACATGGGCTGCCAGCGTCAGCAGTCAGTGGCAGCAGGGCCGGGGACAAGGGTCATGTGAATAAGGTGCATTGCTATAGAGTCCACAGGAGGTAGAGGATGCCACAAAATACAAAGCCTCCTTCCAGGCACAGCTGGGAGATCACTACAGGCTCCCACCACCTCGGGGGAGAAAAGTGCTCAGGATGGAAATCTGAGAATTTGAGCCTATTAAAAATCTTACCTTGGACAATGAATACCAGACTAGACTAACTCCAGTTCCTTCCCTCTCTCAGCCTTCAGTCCCCAGTGGGTCAGAAATCATGAGAAGATCTGAGAAGAGGCTATGATTTCTTTGTACTTCTGGAATCACAGATTTCCTCAACTGTTAAACCTGACCATTTGACATCAAGCATGTGTCTTAGACTCTCTCTAGCTCAAACTGGATTCTTGACCTCTCTCCTAAAAATAACTATGGTGCACTCCCAGTTTCCCCCACCTCAGTCAGGGATAGCAGCATACCCCATGGGTCTGAGGTTCACTGTTGATTTGTCCTTTACCCTCACTCTCTCAGTTGATCATCAGTAAGTCCTCCGCACATGTCCTAGACCCCGTTCTCTCTTTCTCCACCATAACTTTTATCCTTGCCAAGATTATTGCAATTTCTTCCCCTCTGTTTTCACTCTTGAGGCTGCTTCTTGCCCATCTGGTGCCTTGTGTATGATAGAAAAAGATACCCCTTGGTACAGGCGAACATAGCCCCAGGCTGGACACAGGCCCTGGGGTGTGGTACAAAGGCTAGATTGCAGCTCCCCACTCGGCCTCTCTGGCTGGCACCATTGTGTAGGATCCAAGCTATGAAAACAGCTTGTACCCCTCCTCCCTCCTGGGCTCCACCCTACGATTCATTATCCACTGCAGCCAGAGTGATCTTTTTAAAACAGAAGTCAGATATCACTGCCTTGCGTGAAAACCCACAACAGCGTCCCCAAACCCTGAGACACAGTTTCACCTTGCCCCCATGCCTATGGCATCCTGTGTACGGGGATCCCTGCTTCCGTCTCTAGCCTCGTCACACTTGCTCACAGCCACTTTCTTCTTCCTCCATGCAGTGCCAGTCCATCTTTTGGGGTCTTGCTCATCTCAGACTAGGAAATGCAGCCTGGCCCCATTCCTTCATCCAGGTTTGGTCTCAGTTGTTACCGACTTAGTAAAGATTTTCCCAAATGACCCTATTCATGTTGTTCTCTTGTCCCTTGAATCCTATGACCTGTGTTGTTTCCTTGATGGCAATTATCAACCTTTAAAATCATCTTTTTCATGTATTCACTCATTCATTTCTTTTCTCTTCATCTCACACAGGAATAAAAGCTCCAAAAGCAGGGACCATTTCTATCTGCTACACGTCTGGTTTCAGAGTCTCCAACAGTGAATGACACATATTTGTTGAATGAACAGTTGAGTTAAAGAATCAATGGTGAGAATTGCATGTGGTGCTATTGTAGGCATCTCATAAAAGGACTGCAGACTGCTGACCAGCAAAGAAACGCTAAGGTTTTAGTATTTCTCCAAGAGACAGTATTGTGGCACCCCAGGTATACATGTGGAAGAATAAACACCAGACACCGGTGAGCACTTTGGATGGCAAATCGTGCACTCACGTTAGAAGCTTTTCAGTAACAAATGACATCAAAAGTTGATGTCAATGCTGTCAGTGACTCTTAACAACATTTATACTTGAGTGAAGTTTTATAAATATTTCAAAAGTTCAAGACCTTCTGAAAGTTACTTTAATGGACTCTATATCAAATATAAAACTATTGATGGAAAGATCAATAAAACCCGTTCAAATTTTTTTTAACATTTATTCACCTCTGAGAGACAGAGCACAAGTGAGGGAGGGGCAGAGAGAGGGAGACACAGAATCTGAAACAGGCTCCAGGCTCTGAGGTGTCAGCACAGAACCTGATGTGGGGCTCGAACCCACGAACCGTGAGATCATGACCTGAACTGAAGTTGGACGCTTAACTGACTGAGCTACTCAGGTGCCCCAATAAAACCCATTTATAACTGAAATTAGATCTTCTAGATTACTATATAAGATGGGCTGAAGATTTTTCACTTAAAGAAAACCTTATTTTAATAAATAATAATGCAATATACTCTATCATGCTAATTTAGTCAGGGAGATAGTAACATATCTCCGCCTTTCGTTTTTATACTAAGTTTTAGCTAAAGATAGAATGATCAAAGATGCCTTTCAGCTGCATGATTTTAATGCTACAGAATCTTTTGCCTTCTCTTACTCCATTTGTTTTTTTTAGATTTTATTTTTTAGTAATCTCTACACCCAACATGAGGCTTAGCCCCGATGTCCAAAGTTGCATCTCCACTGACTACTGACTGAGCCAGCCAGGAGCCCCTCCATTCCTCAATTTAAAACTAGAAAAGACCCAGTTTTAAAGTGGTTGAGTATTTTTACCGTGAGAAACACAGTCTTTTGATGACCATCTTATTTTCTGACTCTGAAACTTTTTTTTCACTCTTTCTCTATATCCTGTTTGTGGTTTAAAAATTCTGATCACAAAGAATGATATAACACACACTAACCAATAATTCAAACAGAATAATCTTAACATCTGTTCATCATCAAGGGTTCAAGTTTCCTAAAACATTATTCATCGTGCTACTAAATCCAGGAACTGCCCACTTTCACACCGTTTACTCTAATATACAGCCCTGTAAATGAATATTACTGATTATTGCTGAACCCTGTTGTAACCAGTTCGCAGAACTATTACAATCAGGGTATTTATCAAGTGTCACCATTGTCAATTACCTCATTTGCTCTTAATATTCATTCTTACCAAGATGGGCTCGTAGTCTGTGGTTCTGACTTGATATTTCCTCTGGTCAATTTAGAAAAAGCAGTAGTTGTATAGTAGACTGGGTTTCATGGCTATATTGTGAGGTCACTCTAAGACATTATATAATATAAGCTCAGTTGAACAAGAGGCAAAATAGTTAATTATTACTTGAAACCCACTCTCCTTTTTTGCCTTCCCTGTTTCTCTTCCTCCTTATCCCCCTTTCCTATCTTCTCTCCTTCCAATACCTTCTGATTTTCTATGCACGAAACCCACTGTGAGGTAACTACGCATGAACATATTTATCGAAGACCCTATTGCTATGCCTAGAACAAAGTAGATCATTCCTTCAGTGAGGGGTGAGGGGTAGAATCAAGTGCATGGTTTCTGCCTTTGATCCTGAGATAATTGAATCTTTTATTTGGACTTACGTAGATGCAAACCAGTTAGTCAAGGCTTTCTTTTTGTGTCATAGAATCCTTTTTTATTTTTGTTAAGTTTGTTTGTTTTTTTGTTTGTTTGTTTTTGAGAGAGAGAGAGAGCAGGAGAGAGGCAGGAAAGAGAGGGAGAGAGAGAATCCCAAGCTGACAGCATACTGTCTGCACAGAGCCCAATGCAGGGCTCGAACTCATGAACTGTGAGATCACAACCTGAGCTGAAATCAAAAGTTGGATGCTCAATCAACCAAGCCGCCCAGGCACCCCACATCACAGAATCCGTAATAAATAATTCTCCATCTTTTGTTTAAATGAATGAATGGATTTAGCCATGATGTAATATGGTATGAAAAGAAACGTGTACCATCACTCAGAAAATGTTGAATAGTTTGCAAGCTAGAATATATAAAGCACAGTGTAGTAGAAAATGCATTGGACTGGAAGCCATTAGACTGGATTTCAAGTCCCAATTTTGTCCTCTGTGTGCTATGTAACCTTGAGTCAGTCAGTCCCTTGCTATGAACCTCATTTTCCTCATTTGAAAAATTAGAGGATTCTTTTAATCAAAAGTGACAGAAACCCAACCAAAACTAGTTCAGGCAAAAAAGAGAATTTTTTCCTCAAGCATCTTCAGGCATGGGGATCCAGGTGTCAGACAGTATAACTGGAATTGTCTTTCTTTCAGCTCTGTTTATCTCTGTTGGCCTCATCTTCCCTCCTATATAGAGGGGTTTCTGCTACGGGCCCAAGGGAAGAAGCCACTGTAACTTTAAGCCTGCATCATTCCAGCTTATTAACTCAAGAGAGAAGGAATTTTATTTTCCAATATCTGTATATCAATCTGAGGGAAAAACTTAGACTGGGTCTGCTTTAATCCTATATCTATCTTTTGGACCTATCTCCATTGTTAGGGAAGTAGGTACCATCAATGGCCAAATTTGGATCATATGTCTATCCCTGAAACTGGGTTGGGGAAAGGTCTTCTTGTTTCCTGCCCTGGTGTCCATTTTCTGGCCAACAAAAGGAGCTAGAAAGTCTTCGGACAGCACAAGTGTACTCTCAGCCTTTCCAGATAATCTGTTTCTCCAAGTCTCTGCTACATAAGGAGACATTGAACCAGAGCAGCGTTTCATCCTTAAAACAAAACTATTGCCCACTCTCTTTGCCCATCCATCTGTCTTGTCCTAGCAGCTGATAGTAAGTTTGGGTACTTGCTCGAAGGGTTTCTAATTCCCAAGGAGGTGAAGTGCTTGCCCAAAGTGAAATCTGGGCTAAAACTCACATCTGCCTTCTCCCATCCACTGTCCTCTCCACACCACCAGGCTTTTCCTTTGGTCATTCGTATAATAGTGACTTACCACCTATGCCTATGGCCATGGGGCTAATCTAGTTTAGAGTCAGATGACAAGTTAGTTCTTCCTGGGTTCCACTTGAAAACTTCTCTTTTTGTTAATGTTTATTTATTTATTTTGAGATAGAGCAGGGAAGGGGCAGAGAGAGAGATAGAGAAACAGAGAGAGAGAGAGAGAGGGAGAATCCCAAGCAAGCTTCATGCTGCCAGTGCTGAGCTTGATGTGGGACTCTGAACCCATGAATGGTGAGATCATGACCCAAGCTGAAACCAAGAGTAGGATGCTTAACCAATGGAGCCACCCAGGTGCCCTGAAAACTTATTATACAATTTATATTCCTAAAACATGGGTGTTTTGGAGCACCCTGGTTGACAAGCTCAGTCAAATATTACTGTTTCAGACTCAGATGATGTGCAAAATGACGGTGCTGAATTACAGAGCCTTTTGCAAGAAACCCAGTCCAGTCATTTCCAAGCATACATAAAAGCAAGATATGGAATGTGCATGGAAGAGATCACAGGCCAGCCGTTACCTCTTTGGAACCTCAATTTCCTTATCTATAAAATGAGAAAGTTAGGAGCGTGTGGATGGCTCAGTCAGTTAAGCGTCTGAATTCAGCTCAGGTCATGATCTCATGATCCACGAGTTCGAGCCCTGCATCAGGCTCTGTGCTGACAGCTCAGAGCCTGGAGCCTGCTTTAGATTCTGTGTCTCCCTCTCTCTCTGTCCCTTCCCCGCTCATGCTCTGTCTCTCAAAAATAAATAAACATTAAAAAAAATTTTAAATAAAATAAAATGAGAAAGTTAGACAAAGTGATTTATAAGGTCCTCCCAAAGTCTGTGAGTACATGCTTTAATGCCTGATGGACTTCTTTCAGAGTTTAGACCCATGAGCAGAGATAATAATTTTAATTTTAATTAATTTTACTGTTAATTTCTAATTTTAATAAGTAGAGCAGGTACCTGCTCAAGGTAGGGGCTGTGAGTGTCTGTACTACTTGGCATTATCTTTAAGACACTGGTGAAATCCTCCCCCCTTAAAGCAGGGGCTGGACTTGGCTTGTTGATTCCCAATGCTTCACCCCTGACACTTCATTCACATTGCTTCTCTCCTAAAGGATGTATAACAACCACAGAAGAGGCAGCTTGTCTGAGCTGTGATCAGCGGCTTTCCTATGTAATAGTTTTGAAAGGAAGACGAGTCAAGGTTCTGGGTTTCTGGAGAGGTGATTCATGGTGCTAGGGGTGTGCCATTAGGAGGGCCATTAGGAGGCCGGAGTGCCACAGCCATGGTATAAACAGTGGGCGCACTTGTAGGGGCTCAGTCTGGTAAGGAACGCTTGTCTTTTCATTGTAAGTGTGGTCAATGCAGAGTACATGTGGCAATCACACTTTGACCTCAGAAAAACACTTTTGGTTAACCACCAAGAGTGAGCCCTGCTTCCTTCTCAGAGCCTTCCCTGACTAATTTGTTCAACTGTGACTTGCCCACGTAGACTGGAGGAACCGGCTGAGGTTAGCTGAGGTAGCTGACCCTCCCAGGGTCACCATGGCGCTCTGTTCATAGTCTACAAGTCATTTTGCTTTTTTCTTATGCTAATAAGCCAGGCAATAATAGACTTACTAAAGCTTAAATGACGTTTATAAATGTCACACTACTTCTTGGGCTCACCTTACATTTTCTGTTCCAATACAGGGATGTCAAAAGCTGAGAGATTCGTTAAAGTCTTCCACTGCTACCTGATGTATAATAGTGATATATAAGTACATGTAATTATGGGGGTTTTTTGGTAACACGTTTTAAGGTGTTCCAATGAAAGGTGTTATTTAATACTCAACTTCTGAGAAATGGAAAATGTATAATGATTATATGCTGTCCTTAGCCTAAAATGGGAGATCTCTGTCTGTAATTCTGCCTCGGTACTTGTGCTGCTTTTCCTGGAGGAGACTGAGGCACGGTAGTGATGGGTCAGACCAGCCTATCTACAGACTCATTTTATCTATCTCTCTATCCACATCCATCCATCTCCTGTCTCCTGGAGCGTAATATGTAATATAACATAAGATAGCAAGACATTCAGTTACTCATCCCCTCCTCAACTATGCACTAAGTGGCCACTACGTGCCGGGCACTGCTCTAGGAAATGCTGATAGACCAGAAAACAAGACAGGCAAAGGTCTCTGCCTGTCTGGAACTTACATTTTAGTGGGAGTGACAGATAAGCAAAACAGAGAGCATATTAGACCATGGTCAGCGAATAAATAAAACAGGTAGCCTTTGAATAAAGCCCTGAAGAAGCAGAGGGAGTGAGTCTTGTCAATATTTATGGAAAGGGCATTGTAGATAGAGGGGAAAGTGAGTGTAAAGGGCGCAAGACAGGAGAGGACCTGAAGGGTTTGGGGAGCAGGGAGGAGGAGGCCCTTGTGACTAGAGCAGAGGGCGGAAGGGAAGAGGAGGTGGTAGAAGATGAAGTTGAAGAGATGGGCTGTGCAGAATGGATGGAGGGGAGATTTCATACGTGCTGTAAGGATTGGTTTTTACTTTGAGGGCAAGGATGCCCCCTGCTGTTTTTGAGCAAAGGGTGACATGAGCTGACATTCTGACAGGATGACTCTGCATTAAGATTATATTACAGGCGTAAGAGGGGAGGCCACTGCACACTCCAGGTGAGAGAGGATAGTGGCCTGGACCAGGATGGTGGTAGTAGAGATGGTCAGAAATATTCAGGTTCTGGGGGCACCCAGGTGGCTCAGTCAGTTAAGGGGCTGACTCTTGATTTAGGCTCGGGTCATGATCTCATGGTTTATAAGTTCGAACCCCCACATAGGGCTCTACTGACAGAGAGGAGCCTGCTTGGAATTCTCTGTCTTCTGTCTCTCTGCCCCTGCCCCACTTGTGCTGTCTCTCTGCCTGTCTCTCTCTCTCAAATAAATAAATAAATAAATAAGTTAATTACTTAATTAATTAATAAATTAACTAACTAACAAAAAATATTCAGATTCTGGACATGTTTTGAAGATAGAATGGAGAGAATTCGCTGACAGAATGTGCATAGAATAGAAAAGAAAATTCAGGAGTCAAAGATGATTTCAAAGTGCGCCTGAGCAACTGAAAACATGATATTGCTGTTTACCAAGGTAGGGCAATAGCAGAAGCATAGGTTTTGAAGGAGAAGAGCTGGAAGTCACGTTGGATATAAGTTTGAGGTGGCTTTTGGAAGTCCAAGGGAAGTCAAATAGAGAATTGAATATAAAAGCCTGAAGTTCAAGACAGAGAGATGAGGACTAGAGATACAGATTTAGGACTCAGTAACATAGAGATTGGGCTTAAAGCCACGAGATGGGATGGCATCACCCTGAGAATCGGCATGGACAGAGAGGAAAATTGCCCCTAGGACTGAGCTGGGGACACGCTAATGCTGAGAGGAGAAGGAGATGATGGGGAACCAGTGAAGGAGAGGAGTGGCCAGAGCAACTGGGAAAGACTAGAAATTGTGTTCATGGCCTTTCACCATGGAAGAGGAGGTAATTAAATAGTGTACTCCAAAATTCATTGTATGTGATTGTCCTCTTTATAGAAAAACTGTCTGGGATTTGGGCTGGGAGTCAGACAAACTAAAGCTAAAATAATAGGATAATATTATGTCATCTGCTCAGAGAAATCTACCTGGGGTATCTACCTTCCCATTGTTCTTCCTACTTTTATAAGGGACTGTACCCTGAAATTTTAAAAGTTGAAGAATTTGATTTAAAACTTATTTGGGTATATTTTTCTGCATAATCCAGGAGATGTCATTACCATCCTTGACATATTTCTGTGGAACAATAGCAAAAAAAAAGTAAATTAAATTTAGGCTATTTGAAAATGGGTTTTATTATCACTTCCAGACTATAGGGGAATCTGAGTTTTTGAAAATGACCTTTGGTCAAGCCCATTGACTTCGTGATCGAATTCATTACTTCTTATGGTTGGATAATGTTCTAGCTAGTTCTGTACTGAGAACAGTCGGGAAAAGTGCTAGAGACGCTCTCACTGTTGGATAAGAAATCCTGTGAATTACGGACTAATGTTTTTAGCACCGTTTTCTAGGTACAGACATACTTGTTTTATTGTGCTTTGCTTTGTTACACTTTGCAGATCTGGTGAGGTTCTCGTTTTTGTTTTTTCACCAATTGGTTTGTGGCAACCCTGTGTGGAGCAAGTCTCTTGGCGACATTTTCCTGACAGCATTTGCTCACTTCCCGTCTCTCCCTTTTTGGTAGTTCTTGCAATATTTCAAACTCTTCCCTTGTTCTGGTATCTGCTGTGGAAGTCTGTGAGCAGTGATCTTCAATGTTCCTATCATGATTGTTTTTTCTGTGTGCCATGAACAGCACCCATGCAAGATGGCACACATCAATAGATATGTGGGTTCCAACTGCTCCTCCAGCTGGCCATGTTCCTGTCTGTCTCCCTGTCTTCAAGCTCCCTATTCCCTAAGGCACAACAGTGCTGCAATTGAGGCCAATTAATAACCCTGTAATGGCCTCGAAGTGTTCCAGTGAAGCGGAGCCACACACCTCTCACTTTAAATCGAAATCTAGGAATGATTATGCTTAGTGAGGAAGGCAGATTGAGGCCAGAAAGTAGGCCTCTTGCACCATACTTAGCCAAATTTTGAAAGCAAAGGAAAAGTTGCTGAAGGAAATTTACACTTCCTTTTATTGTTTATTTTTTGAGAGAGAGAGGAGAGTGACAGGATGTAAAGAGGGGAGGGGCAGAGAGAGAGAGAGGGAGACACAGAATCTATAGCAGGCTCCAGGCTCTGAGCTGTCAGTACAGAGCCTGACGTGGGGGCTCGAACTCATGAACCATGGGATCATGCCCTGAGCTGAAGTCTGTCACTTAACCGACTGAGCCACCCAGGTGCCCCTAGTTGCTGAAGGAAATGTAAAGTGCTGCTCCACTGAACAAATGATATGAAAGCAAAACAGTCTTATTGCTGCTACTGAGAAAGTTTGAGTCATCTGGATAGAAGATCAAACCAGCCACAGCATTCCCTAAGCCAAACCCTAATCCAGAGTAAGGCCCTAACTCTTTTCAATTCTGTGAAGGCTGAGAGAGGTGAGGAAGCTGCAGAAGAAAAGTCTGATGCTATTAGGTTTAAGGAAAGAAGCCACCTCCTTAGCCTAAAAGTGCAAGTGAGGCAGCGGATGCTGGTACAGAAACTGCAGCAATTTATCCCGGGGATCTAACTGAGGCAATTCATAAAAGTGGTTACAGCAAACAACAGATTTTCAATGTAGATCAAATAGCCTTCTGTTGGAAAAAGATGCCATCTAGGATTTTTATCGCTAGAGAGAAGTCCATGACTGGCTTCAAAGGACAGGCTGACTCTCTTGTTAGGAGCGAATGCAGCTGGTGACTTAAGTTGCAGCTAAAGGGCATTTACCATTCCACATAGCCTAGGGCCCTGGGGAAGTGCTACATCTACTCTGCCTGTGCTCTCTAAATGGAACAGCACGTCTGTTCACCACATGGTTCACTGAATGTTTTATGCCCCATGTTGAGACTACTACTCAGAAAAGAGGGACTCCTTGCAAAATGTTAGTGTTCATTGACCCGGCACCTGGGGAATCAAGAGCTCCGATGGAGATGTAGACGAGATTCATGTTATTTTCCTGCCCGCTAACACAACATCCGTTCTGCAGTCCATGAACCAAGGAGTCATTTTGACTTTGAAGTCTTGTTCTTTAAGAAATACATGTTGTAAGGCTCCAGGTGCCATAGATAGTGATTCCCCTGATGGATCTGCTCAAAGCAAATTGAAAACTAGGTGGAGAGGATTCCCTAGTCTAGATGCCATTAGGAATATTGGTGATTCGTGTGACGAGGTTAAACTATCAACAGTCACAGGAGTCTGGAAGAAGTTGATTCCGGCCCTCACGGATGACTGTGAGGGGTTTCAGACTTCGGTGGAGAAAGTCACTGCAGATGTGGAAACAGCAAGAGAACAGAATCGGAGGAGGAGCCTGAAGGCGTGACTGAGTTGCTGCCCTCTCACGACAGAACTTGAATGGATGAGGAGTGGCTTCTCATGGATGCACGAAGACAGCAGTTTCCTGAGGTGGGAGGTACTCCCAGTGAAGATGCTGTGAAGATTGTTGAAATGACAACAGAGGGGTTAGAATATTCCATCCCCTTAGTTGATAAAACAGTGGAAGGATTTGAGAGGATTGGCTTCAATTTCAAAAGAAGTTCCACTGAGACTATAATGCTATCAAACAGGCTTCACTTGTTACAAGAAAGGAAGAGTCCCATCAATGTGGCAAATATCATTGTTGTCTTACTTTAAGAAATTGCCACAACCCTCCCCCTCCCCCACCCCACCAAGCTTCAGCAACCCCCACCCTGAGCAGTCAGCAGCCATCAGCGTTGAGCCTCGACCCTCCACCAGCAAGACGATGCCAACTCACTGAAAGCTCGATGATGGTTAGCGTTTTTTAGCAACGGAGTGCTTTTATTTATTTATTTATTTTTAAAGTTAATTTCTTTTTGATAGAGAGAGAGAGAGGAGACAGAGAATCCCAATTAGGCTCCATGCTACCACCAGTGCAGAGTCTGATGCGGGGCTCAAACTCATGACCTGAGCTGAAGTCAAGTTGGACACTTAACCAACTAAACCGCCAGGGGCCCCAACAACAAAGTATTTTAAATGAAGCCGTATACGTGTTTTAGACACAGTGCTGTTACATGCTTAATAGACCCCAGTATAGTGTGAACATAACTTTTAAACAATGTGAGCTGTAGTGAGCATTATTGTTGTGAGCACCTCGCTGTGTTGCACAACAGATGACCTTGTGGTTTGTTCCTTTGTACTGTTCCCTGTCCTGGATTGGTCACCATCATTATTGATTGGCAAACCTTCACGGTCAGGTTTGGGAGCCTTTTTTTTTTTTACAAATAGTTTATTGTCAGATTAGTTTCCACATAACACCCAATGCTCATCCCCACAAGTGTCCTCCTCCATGCCCATCCCCCCTCCCCCCCTCATCCATCAGTCCTCAGTTTTTGTCAGCATTCAAGAGTCTCTCATGGTTTGCCTCTCTGGGAGCCCATTTTTTCAGGATCCCCTCAGTAACTTGGGAAACTAAGAAACTCACTTGGCTCAATTTTTTTGTGATATTTGCTTTATCACTGTGGTCCGGTACTGAACCTGCACTATCTCTGGGGTATGCCTGTAATTACTTTAAGGAAGCACAACTGTATTAAAAAGTCCATGAAGTAGATGCATCATCAACACCACTTGTTAAAGGCAACCTACATACATCATTCTACAAGTTTAGTATTTGTGAATTTTTCCAGATTGAAAATGAAAACTCCATCCCAAAGGGAGATACATCAATATAATAAGAGTTTGACTGGATTCTCTTCTGAAGCACCTGTATAATTATCCTGCTAAAAGTGACAACTCACTTTCAGGATATGACTCAACAGCAATTTGCTCTTAATGAAACACACTTCATTCACTAGTGGACGGTGTCGTGATTTCCTCTCAGAGATTTGAAAAGTTCCCTAAAGGTAAGAAGGTGTGATTGATGTTGAGAATGGAAAGTGTGCAACAAAATCTTCTCTGAAGAGAAAACTCTTTACAGAAAATAAGGGCAAAGGTGCTTAACAAGAGTGTGAGGATCTAAATACACTTTTTTACTATAATTCAACCCAAATAGGTACATATGCTGTGAATTGTCACTGTGGGAAGAAAACAGCTTCAACTCTCGCGCAGGAAATCTGCTCCCTCCTTCGAGAGGAAAGTCACTCCCCCTAAGCCCAGAGATGTGTGTATTCTCCAAAGCCTGGGCTTTTCTCCAAAGCCCATCTTAGATCCCATGCCATGCTAAGTACAGGATATACATGTGGTCAAGAAACTGGTTTCGCTTAGATTTTTATCTGTGCCTGTTTTGCATACCTCATGCTATTTTTGTAAGGCTCAAGTAGGAATACTCATATGAAAGATTTGGAGATGTAACTCTCCCTGTAAAATGTTGAGCTTTAAGCTTTTACTTCGTACAGGGAGTCCTTACAGAGAAATGGAAAACTCAAGCCTGCTGTGCTCTGTTTTAATGTTTACTGTTGTAATTAATGTAATTACCACCACTGTCAAGCATCTGTGTGGTGTGGTAGGGGTGTGTGTGTGTGTGTGTGTGTGTGTGTGTGTGTGTGTGTTCAGCAGTGACGTGAGTTTCCTTTATGATTATGAGCCCCTACCTGCTTTGCCCAAATGACTGTGGCTTACAGTTTGTTGTTTTGTACTGTTCTCTCCTGGATTGGTTACCATCATTACTGATTGGGAAACTTTGTTCATGTTTGGGAACCTGTTTTTCAGTGTCTCCTTAATAGCATGGTAGCAAAGAGCTGCTCTATTTCTGTTTGAGTACTTGATTTGTTTGCCATCAGTTTACTGCTATCCTATGACATTTTAAACACTACTTCTATTCAATATCATAGTATTTTTCTCTTTCCTCTGACATTTCTACTTTATGATCTCATTGCAATTGACTGACAATACAGTATATTACTTAAGTTAATGAACAATAATCATTAAAGGAAACAAAGTCAAATTAAACTATGTACTTAGTTTTCAATTTTAGATATGTTGTTTTTCAAAGATTTTGAATTAGCACAGGAAAGCTTGCTGTAGTGAAGACATTTAAATTTAGTATCTTGAAAGAGTTTACTGTTTTTATAAGAAAAACGGCTCAGTGTTAAAATGTTCCTTTGGTTAAAATACTAAAACATTTTCGTTTTTATTAATGACTACATTTTGAAATGCCCTCAAAAATGGCTGACCGCCAGGACAGCTAGAAAACATGACCTACTAACCTACTTTTAGTAAATTATTTGGAATGACTGTCCCTGTTTCTCTCAGTGATCCCAGATTTGTGCTCACAATCAAATTAACAATACAGGTTTTGCCTTTCGTAAATAAATTGGCTGCAAAAACAATTATCTCTAGATTGACAAAATATTTACATGAAAGTTAAACAAAACAAGACAATAATTGCATTCATTGCTTTTTAAAACAAAATGTATTTGCAGAATATTTTACTAGAGTTACAGCTTTTAAAATTAGGTAATCTACAAAATTGGAAAACCTAATTCAGTACATTTCACTTTAAAGACTTTGCATTGTCAAGGCTTGACTAGAAAAGCATTAGTGAAAAGCAAAAGGTTAAAAATAACTTTTCTTCTTTGTTTTAAGAAATGAAAACTTCAGACCCATGAGACAGTACAAGACAGAGCTACTTCATACCTGATAAAATGTGGTATTAATGAAATCCTGAGATCCACTTAATCCTTTTGATTTTATTCACTCTTTAGAACAGGTAGTGGCTTTGAATGAATGTTGTCAGTGATGACTAACCCTGACCCATTTAGAAATGCTCATTTCATAGTTCCCCCTATTCACAGGGGCTTCAGGCTGTGTTTCAGTGCCTTGCAAACAGCAGCAAGTTCTGCCACATTTAGAGACACACTGGCTGGCATTTGTGATTTAAAATGAATAGCCTTAAGTTTTCTGTAAAGTTAAATGGTTCCTTTATTTCCTTTGGGGAAACTGAATCTAAAAGAATATGAAGTGAAAGCTGAATCTTTAGAAAATATTTAGAATATTTAGAAAATAGATTATCTTTTTAAATTTTAAAAAACTAAATGCTTAAAAGAAAAGCAGGGTGGCCTTTGAGAGTATATTTAAATATATTGTAGAAGGCAACTGAGACAAACTGTAACAAAGCAAATCTTTTTTTTTTTTTTAATGTTTATTTATTTTTGAGAGAGAGAAAGAGCAAGCAGGGGAGGGGCAGAGAGAGGATCTGAAGCAGGCTCTGCACTATCAGCAGAGAGCCCGACACAGGGCTTGAACTCACAAACCGTGAGATCACGACCTGAGCTGAAGTCACACACTTGCCTGACTGAGTCACGTAGGCATAACAAAGCAAATCTTAAAGTATGCTTTTATTTGATATTGTGTTTCACAGTGTGTGAGAGGGGAAAAAGTGGGACATGTGTCTGAATTTTTCTCTGCAAAGTGGACAGTTTGTGTATTAAGGCAAATTAGGCATTTCCCCCTGTCACATTGTCAAAAATAAAGACTTTTTATTAGGTGGCAACTATTACAATTCAAATGCGTTTTTCTTCCCAGTAGGATACATAGGCAATTTCATTGTAGAGTTCTGAAATCATGTTGAATCTATGATTTAACTATGAGTATTCAGGAATTATCCTTACCCAAAGGGGGGTCTGGTCTTTATCCTCAGCCCCTATGCTATGATCTAAGTCCTTGGAATGTTCGGCCTGATAAGAGTATCTTTCTATATCTGGAGCCTTGGGCCACACCACATAGTCTAACAATGTGATTTATGGTGAGGGTTTTGGGCCAGGAGGTCTCATCTCAATGTCTGGAGGGGCTAAGGACTAAAGGGCAGCCGTGCAGACAGTCAACCATGTGTATGTGACCATGCCACTCTGGACAGCAAGACTCAGGTGAGCTTCCCTGCTTGGCTGTACTCCATGCATATTGTCATACATTGTTGCTAGGAGAAGCTAGTGCTGTCCATGACTCCCCCGGGAGATGACAACTCGTAGCTCACATCTGGAATTCTCCTGGACTCTGCCCCATGCATCACTTTTCTTCATTGACTTTAATTTAGCCTTTCATTGTAATAAATCATAACAGTGAGTGTAACAGCTTTCGATGATTTGTGTTAGTCCTTACAGTGATTTATCAATCTGAGGGTGGTCTTGGGGACCCCAAGTTTGTAATTGGTGTCAGAAGCAGGGTGGTCTTGGAGATCCCTGACACTTGCTGTTGGTGTCAGGAGTGACTGCTGTCTTAGGAGGTACCCCTCCCAAACTTCATATAACTCCCCCAAATGAGATATCTTTTTATATGTGAGAATATTTTTGGTGAGATTTGGGTTGCACACTTTTACTAATGTGACAGTCATCCTGGCTGTTCCCAAACATTCCAGGTTTCTCCTTCCAGGCATGTGGTAAGTAAGGTTACATTTTCTCACCCACTTAAAGGTAGGCATGGCCATTTCGACTAGTTTTTGCCAATGAGAGTGGAATTGACGTATGGGTAGAAGCAGAAATTGCTGTGTATTCGTCCTACTCTGTCTTTCTCTCTGGGACAAATTGATAACTTGCTAGGTAGTAACCACTCCATCATCCTTGATCCTGGAAAGAAGACAATAGGGACTAGAGCTTTCAGCTGAATTGTGAAAGAAATGTCATATGACTGAGAAATAAACCTCTGTGGTGTTAAATCCCTGGGATTTGCAGTTGTTTGTTCCTGCAGAATAACCTAGACTATCTTGATTCCAACCACCAGAATCACTATTTGCTCAAAGCATGACAAAATTACTATACAAAGATGCTGTTGTTGGTTGTTGTTTTTTTTTTTTTTTATATTACTGGCATATTTCTGTGCTCTTTAGTTTGAAAACAAGTACAGTAAAAGCTTGGTTTGTGAGCATAATTCCTGCCCAAAACTTGCTTGTCATCCAAAGCACTTGTGTACCAAAGCGAGTTTCAAGAACCATTGCCTCAGTTGTGATCATGTGACATTTGGCATCATGTACAGCTTGTATTGCAAGACATCGCTTGTTTATCAAGTAAAATTTTATTAGAAATGTTTGCTCATCTTGAGCAAACCAAGTTACTTGCAATCCAAGGTTTTACTGTATATCACAATTATTGGACCAATACTATTTTTAGATATTACCATATCTATCAAAATAGAAAATATTTTGGGGCTCCTGGGTGGCTCGGTCAGTTGAGCGTCCAACTTTGGATCAGGTCATGATCTCACTGTCTGTGGGTTCAAGCCCTGCATTGGGCTCTGTGCTGACAGCTCAGAGCCTGGAGCCTGCTTCAGATTCTGTGTTTCCCTCTCTCTCTGCCCCTTCCCTGCTCATGCTCTGTCTCTGTCTGTCTCTCAAGAATAAAAAATAAATGTAAAATATTTTTTTAAAAAATATAAAATGTTTTAACTAGCAATTCCCTTTCTATAAATGTTCTTTACTAATATTTACAGAAATGCAAGATATATGATTATCATAGCATACTTTATCACAGTAAAACCTAAATGTCCAGCAGTAGTTAAGGGACTAGTGATGTTTCCATATAAAGGAAACTTCTCATCCAGCTATTACAGAGTGTGAGGAGACCTCTCATTCCAACCAAGACAGAGAAACAGGGACTGGATTTATTCTTTGTGAAACTATCCCATCCCCCCCCCCCACACACAAAAGTATACAATATATGAAATGGGAGCTTTCAAGACACAAGATGTCTAAAGTCTTCCAAGTTCCTCATGTCACTGACTTGAAAGAATTCTAAGCTGCTATCTAGGAAGAGTGAAGGAACCCAGACTCAGTTTAGTGGACTCCTGAATTTATGTACCAGTGATAGGCCACTAAGGGAGTACTTAGGGGAATACTTACAGCACTAAAGTCCAAATTAGAATAGAAGAAAATATCTTAAATCCATGTACTCTGCTTCTACCTTGAGAAACTAGAAAACTATCAAATTAAATCCAAAGTAAACAAAAGAGAGTAAATAAAGATCAGAGCTGAAATCAGTGAAATATAAAACAGAAAAAAACCAGTTCAGGAAGTCAGTGAAACCAAAGCTGATTCCTGGAGGAGATCAATAAAGTTATCAATAAAATGGATAATCCTTTAGCCAGATCAATCTGTACAAAAGAGTGTAGACACCAAGTACCAAGGTCAGGAACAAGAGAGATGGCGTGCTTATAGATAATTAAAGGGTAATAAGAATATTAGTAACAATATTACATCAATTGATTTAACCCTTTGGATGAAATGGAGAAATTTCTTCAAAGACAAAAACTTGGAAAGCTCATTCTAGAAGGAATAGATAACTTGAGGATATTTTCTAAGGTAGGTAATGGAATTTGTCAATAAAACCCTTCCCGCAAAAGAAATTCCACTCCCCAGATGGCTTCATTAGATAATACCATCAAGCACTTAATAAATAAATAGTACCATTTTTATACACTCTTCTAGAATACTGAAGAGGAGGAAGTACTTCCCAACTTGTTCTATGAAGTCAGCATTACTTACTCTCAAACTCTGCCAAGGATATCACAAGAAAATTACAAACCAGTATACCACCATGAACATAGGTGCAGGAATTCTAAACAAAATTGTAGCAAACTGAATTTAACAGTTGGTAAAAAGATAATGAATCAAGACCAGCTGAGGTTTATCCCAGGAATGCAAGGTTGGTGTACCATGTGAAAAGCAATCAATGTAATTCACCATTTTAACAAACAAAAAAATAAAATCATAAGACCATCTCAAAAGACAGAGAACACATTTGACAAAGTCTAACATCCACTCTTCATTAACAAAAAAAGGCTCTTAGCAAAGTAGGAATAGAAGGGAACCTCCTCAACCTGATGAAGGGTATCTATGAAAAGCCTACAGTTAACCACATTCATACTGATTAGAGTAAATACTTTCCCCCTAAGATCAGGAACAAGCCAAGGTGTCTGCTCTCGCCATGATTATTCCACATTGTACTGCAGGTACAGTGCAATCAGGCAAGAAAAAGAATTTAAAAGCTTTTGTACGTGAAAGGAGGAAGTAAAACTTTATTCACAGATAACATGCTTGTCTATGTAGGAATCCAGTGGAATGTACTAGAGTCCAGTGGAAGCTCCTAGAACTATTAAGTGATTTTAGCAAGATTGCAATATGTAAGATCAATATAGTAAAATCAAGTGTATTTCTGTGTACTGGCAATATTTAGAAAATTAAATTTAAAAATTAACACTATTTTCATGAAAAAAATGATACAATATCCTGAGATAGCTCTATAAAATTTCCAAGATCTGGAAGAAAACTATAGACATTGCTGAAAGGAATTACAGAAGACCTAAATAGAGAGATATATTGTGTTCATGGATTTGAAGACTCAGTATTTTTAAGTGAATTCTCCTCATATTGATTTCTGGATTCAAGGCCATCTCTAGCAAAACCCAGCAAGGTTTTTTGCAGGTATTGACAAGATCATTCCAAAATTCATATGGGATGAATATAGAATAGCCAAAACAGCTTTGAAAAAAGAACAAGTTGGAGGGTTAAAACTACCTGATTTCAATAATCACTATAAAGTTACATAAATCAAGACAGTGTGATAATAACATAAAGATAGACAGATACATTAATCAAACAGAATAGTCTAAAAAATAGATCCACACATACATGAACAACATGTTTTCCATGAAGGTACAAAGGCATTTAGGTGAAAAAAAGTCCCTTCAAAAGCTAGTGATGGAATTGAATAGATATACAAAAAAAAAAATGAATTTTGATTCACACCTTGTACCACACACAAATATTAACGCCAATGAATTATATGCCTAAATGTAAAATCTAAAGTCATAAACTGTTTAGGAGAAAATCTTTGTGAATTTGGCTTAGGAAAAGATTTTTTAGTTTTGACATCATGATCCATAACAGAACAAACTGATAAACTGAACTTTATCAAAATGAAATCTTAGACTCTTCAAAAGAGGAGAAAAAAAATCAAGCCACAGACTGGGAAGAAAATTAGTTATAAGTCCTGTGTAGGAGAGCCAGCAGTATTGACTCCATCTTTAGCCCTCTCTATGTTGATGTCCCATCTCTGACTCCCCCTACCCTCAACCTCCGGGCTTCATGCCCTGGGACCCCTAGAGATTAATATCCATACCTTAGAAATGTCAGCCAGGCCAGGATGGGGGTGGGGGGAGAAGCTTGCTTGGCCCTCTTTAAATTTGTTAAAGATAACCCAGTCTCTCCGTTTCCTGAATTTGAAGATAGGTTCTCCCTCTTGCACAGGTGGTGCCACAGATATAATTGAATGTTTGATGTCCATTAAATGTATGTGAACCTTTTGAAATGTATGTGAACCCTTCGATCTCACTACAGTACTCTTCTGCCAGTCCCTTTGCACTATAGAATCTGTAGAGTAGGTTCCAGATTTTGCAGAGAATAATTGCACAGCTGGATTGTTGCCCAGCAGATCTTCCTTGTCAGTAAGTTACCTTGAAAAAAACCTCTGTGTTAACTGCATGGAGCATTTTTCAGTCTCAAAGGGCCTTCTTGGTTTGGGTGATACTTTCTAGTCCCTCCCCCAGCTTCTTACAGTCATATACCTGATAGAGGAGTTGTAAGAGAGAGAGGAGTTAGAATATATAAAAAATTTTCCAAACTCAATAATGAGAAAAACCAACCTATTAAAATTAGGCAAAAGATTTTAGTAGACTCTTCACCAAAGAAGACGTACAGATAGTAAATAACGACACGAAAAAGTCAACATCGGGGTGCCTGGGCGGCTCGGTCACTTGAGCATCTGACTTTGGCTCAGGTCATGATCTCACAGTTCCTGAGTTCAAGCCCCACATTGGGCTCTGTGCTGACAGCTCAGAGCCTGCTTCAGATCCTCTGTCCCCCTCTCTCTCTGCCCCTCCCCCACTCATGCTCTCTCTCTTTCTCTCTCTTTCAAAAATAAACATTAAAAAAATTAAAACTTGAAATAATTTTAAAAAAGAAAAAACCAACATCATTATTCATTGGGGAAATGCAAATTAAAACTGCACTGTGATACCCCTAGATACCTATTGATTAAAAACTGTGGGTTTGGATGTGGAAAAAATGGATCTCCAATAAATTGAGGGCAGGAATGTAAAATAGCCTCCCTGGAAAACATATTGGCAATCTTCTCAAGATAAACATATGCCTTATATACAGTGCAGCTATTTCACTCCTGGCATTTACCCAAGAGAAATGATACCATGACTGTATACAAAAATACGTACAGGAATGCTCATAGCAGCTTTGTTTTGTAGTAGTCCCAAACTAGAGATAATCCAAATGCCCATCTTCAGATGAATGTGTACCCAAACTATGATATATCCATACATTGGAATACTACTCAGCAATAAAAAGAAATGACCTATGATACATCCAGTAACATGGATAAGTCTCAATACAATTATGCTGAGTGAAAACAGCCAGATAAAAAGAAGTACACACTCTGTGATTCAATTTACATAAAATTTGAGAGAATACAAACGAATGTATAGTGTCAGAAAGCTGATGGGGAGAAGATGGAGAGATTATAGAAGGGCGTAAAGAAACTTTTGGAAGATATGCATATATTCATTATCTTGAACATAGTGATTGTTTCAAGGGTGTCAAAACCTATCAAAGTCCATGCTTTAAGTATGTGCAATTCATTACACCTCACTAAAGCTGTTTGGGGAAAAATCTGGGGGAACAATTTGTGTCGGTATGGAACTATGTCCATGAAAAGCAAAAACGGAAATTACAGAATATTGTTTAATTTGACCTCAGACTTAAAAAAAAAAACACACACACACAAACCTAAAGATTAAGAAATCCTCAACTCTGTGTGCTTTTTTTGGTGTATGCATTGAAGCTCAGGTAGTTTACATAATGAACTATTGCAGTGGTTAGCCCCAGGGAATGAGATGTGGCACAGGACAGGGAGGTAATATATATGTATTTAACAGAGCGGTTACCACTTTTGCTATTTTAAGTTTCAAGTATTTGTATATTAATAAAGGGATGCTCGTTCCCGGGAGGTTTTTTCCCTAGAAGCCGGAACTATTTGGTTGGGCATCAGTTTTACGGTGTAGGTGGTCACAGAGGCTTAGCTAAAGAGCAGCAGGCAGGTGACCTCCCACTCACCGCCTAAAGAGGCGCCCGCGGCATCACCTAGCAGGGGCGCCCGCGAGCGCGCGGCCACCTCTCGCGAAAGGCGGAGCCGGGCGCGTGCGGGGAGGGGCGGCCGCGGGGTCGGGGCGGGGCGGGGCTAGGGTGGACGACGCCCGCCGCCTCAGGGGTCGCCGTCCGTATCCCCGCGCCGCCAGCTCTCGGCTGGCACCCGAGCGCCGTCGGGGTGGGCGGGCCCTGCCGAGCTGCACGGCCCTGGGATGCGGCAGAGACACGCTCGCGCGGAAACCCCTGCGGTTACACGTGTGAAGGTAGCGTTTCCTTCTGGGGGTCGCGGCGGTCTCAGAGGACTGCGCCTTCGCCGGCTTAGAGGGAGCCGCGGGCCGGAGACCGGGAGGCGCCGGCGGTCCCCGCACTTTCTCCTCGCAGGAGGAGGCGTGACCTGACATTCTCGCTGGGGTCGCCGGAGGCCAAGGGTGACGGGGAGCCCCGAGGAGCGGCCGCCTCCCCTGATCCCGGCCCTCAGCCGCCTCGCAAACGCCGCCATTTGATTTGCCCCGAGGTGGGCTCGTCCGGCCGGTTTCCCAGCCTCAGGTGGTTCGCTTCTCACGTGTGCGTTTTTCCTCAGGGCCTTTGCGCAGGACCCGCGTGCCCTGATTCGAGTCCTTTTCTTCCTCTTCGGAGGGTAAGCTTTGAGAGGCCGTCTGCGTCCTCACGCGGCCGCCGGGCGCGCACTCGCGGTTGTCTGCTTTACTCGAGGGTAGTTGCGGGAAATGCGCAGCGGTCGCGGATACGCGTGGTCGCTTTTGCGCCACCGCCGGGAGGGCTTTAGGTCATGGGAAGGTAGTGGCAGAGTTTATGTTTGTCACGAAGAGATGTCCGGGACGGAGGCTGACTCAGACCTTCCCCGCGACTTGGGACAGTCTGCACGCTCAGCGGGACTGGTTTTGTCTTGGCCCGTGTGCCCCGAAACTTTCCCCAAAATGTGAAGTTGAGTGAATTAGGAGTATTTTCTTAGGAAAAATGTTGCCAAATGCTTTCTTGAATCCTTTGTATTAACTGTTAGGTCCTGTAAGGTGCCCAGCCCTCAGATGGGCCACTCCCCAGTTCTGAAGGTTCTCCGCCTCCTCCCCACCCCCACCCCCGTCGAGGGCCTGGCCTGCCTTTTCTCTTTCTGGGTCTGGCTGGAGAGGTTGGGGTGGGGTAGGAGAGGGAAAGGCTGTCTAACATCCCTCCCTCCTCCATTCAGGGATTCGAACCTTGCCCAGTTAAGGCCTGTAGAACTCTCTCCTTGCATCGCAAAAGGTGTTTTGAATTCACGTATATTTTGAAATTTTCAGTTTTCCTATGAGTCATTAAAAGGAAACATGCCCATTTTAAAATTTAAAGTTTTTTTTTAAAAAATAAGCATATCTTAAGACCAGAGAGAGACTTTTGAGAGTATAGAAAATTGCTAAATCAATGGTAAAATGTGAGAACACCAAAATGCTGGAAATCACTGCTTTAGGGAAGATTTTATTTGACATAATACTTATTTTTGTCTTGTTCAACCGTTGATGATACTGTAATTTGATTTTCGTATTTTTTTTTCTTGAAATCGCAGTTTTTAGATTTGGAAGGCAGCTGATGTCATGTGGATTGCAAAGCATGTAAATATTTTTTATATCATTTCTAAAAAAGTTTGTTTTCTGCCTGGATGATATTTATGGGGAGGAAATGTTGGCCCTTACCATAATTGACTCTTCCATTAGAAAGCTGTGTGTTTTGGGGGGCACCTGGGTGGCTCAGTCGGTGAAGCATCGGGCTTCAGCCCAGGTCATGGTCGCATGATTTGTATTCAGCCCCAGCATCATCCGGACCTGTGCGTCTGGAGCCTGCTTCAGATTCTGGTTCTCTGGTCTCTCTCTGCCCCTCCCCCACTCGTACTCTGTCTCTCCCTTTCTCTCTCTCAAAAATAAACATTAACACTTTCTAGAAAAAGAAGAAAGCTATCTGTTTTAAAGCTCTGTTTTGAAGCTGATCTTCAGTCCAGGCCCTACCTTCCTTGTCATTGCTCTGATGATTAGGATTTCAGACCTCTTAGCAGATGCCTTCTGGAATCTGTGGTAGCAGCGAACACATTTCTAGTGTGCTGTTGCAGAAAGCAGCTTCAGTAAAGGACATTTGATAATTATTTCTGTTCATCTTCATCTTGCTGCTTCCAACACCTTTGTCTAGGCTGTTAGGTGATTTTGACTCTTCTGTTACCTGTAATATTTGCACAATATTTCTAGCATTGTGACAACTGAAAACTTGAAACTTTTCTTTCTCTTTTATTTTTTTTTAATTTTTAATGTTTTCTCTATTTCTGAGAGAGACAGAGACAGCGTGAGCAGGGGAGAGTCAGAGAGAGAGGGAGATACAGAATCCGAAGTAGACTACAGGCTCTGAGCTAGCTGTCAGCACAGAGCCCGATGCGGGGCTCGAACCCACGAACTGTGAGATCATGACCTGAGCCGATGTCGGATGCTTAACCGACTGAGCCACCCAGGTGCCCCGAAAACTTGAAACTTTTCAAAATACCTCCTGTGTATTCATTTAACCAATTCTGGAAGAATCTGGTGATGGTGCAAAAGATAGTTGTTTCCACTGCTGCCACCAGATTGGGTTTGTTCGTTCAGTCTTTCATTTCATTTGTCTTTGAAAATGTTCTTCTCAAGCATACTGTTGGAGATTTCTTAAATATTCTTCGAGGATCCAATTCACATGCTCACCTGTCCCACCAAATTAGTAAACCCAACAAAAAAAGAAATTGGGTTAGGGTGGTAAGTGAGGCCCCTAAGTGGATTTTAAGTCATTGTTTCCTTCTTTCCTGAATGCTTATAAACCTTTTCAAACTCTAGATGTGCGTGCACTGAAGATCAGTGTCAAGCTCTCCTGTTTTGGAAGTTTGGCTTATCCCCTGCTGAGTTCCCATATTCTGGGTTGTGTGCTCCTGTCGCTCAGAATTCCAGACAGTGACTCTGAAACAGCAAGCAAGTTTCCTCAGTACCCAGGGAAGTAGTTCATCTGATCCTGAAGACTCCAGTGAATTGATCTGAGATAGGTACTTGCTCACTATCTTAGGGGTTTTACTGGGGACTGACTATTGAAGTACCCTTACCAGATTACTGTTGTATTCTCCAGCATGCAGAAAGGCCTGTGAACACAGAATTAGCTAACTTGATAACTCAGTAGAACATTTTCTGCAGTGAATAAAATTGTGTGACATCTGATGAGGGGACTACAAGTCACTTACCTTTCCCCTATTTGTGATACGCCTTTGAAAACGTGCCAGTAGCTCCTTTCTGCCTAGTTGCAGAGTGGAATATGGAACAGGAGAAGCAGCCTTGCCATTCGCTTGTCACAGTGGTTCACATAACAGTAGAACAGCAGGCAGTGGTGGGGAAATGAAATTGTGGATGTTGGACTCAAATACCTTCTCCCTCTCTGTTTTCCAAAGCTCTGTGTTAGGAGTTGGATTCAGAGAGAAGTTGAGAGCTGGCAGGTAGTAGGTGGTAGCTAAGAGGACTTTTTAATGGATTAACATATTGCTTCCCCTACCTCCTCTGCGTAGTTGAATTTGGCTTATGAAAGTGGCAAGAAAGCATTTATCTATTTTTTACTTTATAACGTTTACTCATGATGCCAACACAGTGAATTTTATACTGGTGTAGACCCGTTACTGTCTCCTTCCATGTGCATACTGTGTGCCTAACTCTGGCATGTCACTCTGCCTAAAAGTGGTCAGACCTCAGAGATAGTTGGAATGCATCGATTATGAATGAATCAATTATATCTATTAACATCAGTGAAAAACTTAAAAAACCGCAAAAGCCTTTGTTAACAGGAGACTAGTCAAATGATATCCGATAAAATTTATATCTTTTTATTTAATTATTGTTCCTCTAGTGGCATTATGTGCTCCTGACAGCTGGAACTGAAAGATTTACACAGCCTATAAACAACGACATAAAACCTTAGACTACTTAAACTTTTCATAACATCTCTTCCATACATACTTATTAAAATAGTGAATTTTCAGAACTCTTTGACTATCTGCTCCATGGCCTTCTGAGTAGAATCTTCAGTCTAATTTTGAGTGGTGATGTTCCCCTTGACCAGGCAAGTTGTTTTTATGGACCAGTTTCCTCCCAGGTAGAAAACAATTGTTTGGGAATCAGTAATTGCCTAACAAAATCCTTCAACATAACGTGATGATATACAAATACCCTAAACATAACAATTATTGTATTTTTCCTTATATATTCTGATGAATGTGTTTTTGTGGTATTTTGCCAAGCTAGGAAGTGAAATCACATGGATGTCGGTGAGTACCCCATGGCAGCTGTTACTTCCTGTCGTTCGTTCAGAGTGAACTATAACTTGGAAGCCTTCTTTAGGTAAGAAAGTTGGTAGTTTGAAAGAAGAATCAGTTTTTTAAACAGTCATGTATGTTTAGGTTGAAATTTTTATATCTTGGTTTTCAGGATAATAAAGATCAATTTGTCTTGCATTCTAAAATATACTGGTGCTCATGGGAGCTAAATTGTATAAAACTTATGATTTGTGGGGGCACTGGGTGGCTATTCAGTTGAACGTCCAACTCTTGATCTCCGCTTAGGTCTTGACTTCAGGGTTATGAGTTCAACTATTGGGCTTCATGCTGGGCATGACGCCTACCTAAAACAAAAATGCTTTGTGGATGAGTTTTATACTCTGAGAATAAATGTACACAAGGAAAAAGAAAATTAAAATGTTATGTTTAGTAGAGTTACTGGTATTCATTTAATGTCTGTTATTTCTGGTGACTTTATCAGTGAATTGGCAATTTAATATTTTACCGAATAAACAATTAAAACAATCCATGTTATGTCGAATCAGATATAATGTATAACACAGTCCCTTTCGTTACAACTGCAAGACAGTTTTCTAGCCTGATATATGGGTGAAATTTTTGTTTTACTTGTGGTTTCACTGCTTTTCCAGTGAAGGATGATATTAGGAATAACTTTTTGGGATAACTTAGTGAAATTTTAACAATTCTTTCTGTAAGCTTAACAAATAAAACACATACAAGCAAAATATTTATAAATGTGGTCTCCGAGTTTAGGATACACTGTCCATTCTTTGACCTTACTTGGGCCATCGGATTTCATTTTAGGGAATTAAAATTAAAGAGTAGGTCAGCAATTTCAAAATAAGTTGAAAAAACTTACTTGGAAAAAAACAAAAATAAGCATATTTTGAATATGTTTTGAATTGTTGATGTCAGCATTTCATATATTTTATGTCTTATTACTGGACCAGTTCTCAGTCATGCACATCATTGGTTGAAGCATACTAAAATGTGAGTGTTAGCTCTTTTACCTGAAATTTGAGATATAACTTTACAACTATTTTTGCTTTTCACTTCAGTTTTTAAAGCCCTAACGATGACATTTCATTTTTTCAGTGACTTTATAGGCCTGTCCTGCTTTGGGGATCCAGCTCTCTCTTAATTAAGAAATGTTGCACATTAGACAGAGATATATATATATATTTCTAATGTTCATGGATGATAAAAGGGTTAAATAGTTAACCAAAGTTAAATAAAGTTCAGAACCACTCTTAGCATTATTTTGCCTCTCAAATGTGTGCTTAAACATTTTGGATTCTTATGTAGAACATACATACAGGATAACCCTATACACTTGGGTATATCTGGACCTGAAATTTGTTGGAACGTAGTGTATCTTAAGCTGGCTAATTCCTGGAGATTCATCATGACTTTCTCTCAGAGAAGAATGCTCCTTCCTTTGCTGTTTTACATTTGCTAGTGAGTGGCAGGTGTATTGTTTTCACTGGCTCTGTCCCTGGTGTGTCTAACTTTGGTAGAGCTCCTGTGTCCTGGGCGTCACCTGAAAATTGTGCTTCAATTTAAGAAATGAAATTAGTTCAGAAGAGTGCACTGAACAACTTAATATAACAACGACTGCCACATTGATTAAGCCTTTACTATGTTCTGGTACTTAGGGTACTCTGATCCTCTCAATAGCCTTATGAGATTGGGTTCTGCTCTTCTCCCTGCTCTTCAGATGAGGAAACTAAGGCTTAAATTGGCTCAGACAAGATTGCACTGTTAGGAAATGGTCCGGCTGGGACTCTTCCAGGCCTATGCTTTTGATTACATTTTACTGTCTTTCCGAACCCCCAGGAGTTGTTAGCACAATTGTATGTGATGCTTCCTTCTCTGTAGGAGTTAGTAGGAATACGGTAATTGACCAGGAATGAACCTGGGACACACACTGCTTCCTTAGATACTTCCTTTTAGAAGCCTCCCAACCACTCCCTCTCATTCACACGCTCAGTCACATGCCATTGCCTTATTCTTCCAGTGCAATTTGTACCAGTTTCAGGGAGGGCATTCCTCATGATATCTCACCATTTGACTTTGCTCTCTTTGAGAGCAAGCTCCCTGTTATCTCTGTATCCCTAGCACGTGGCAGTACCCATCAATGTGTGAAAGTGGAAGATTACTATTAAAATTTGTTAAATGGTTTTTCATTTTCTGATGTTAATCTGTACAATTAGAGGACACATGTCTAGGAAATGTTGAAAGTATTATCACTGAACATCTTTTAATGTTTACAGAATGAAGAGGAACAGTTTATCTCTTGTGAATAAAATTGTCCAGTCCTCACCAGCAGTGAAGCAACCGAAAGTTGGGTTCTACTCTTCTTTCAACCACACCCTCATGCACAGTGTTATAGACTGGGGGAGTTTGCCTCACCATGTGGTATTACGCATTTTCCAGTATCTTCCTTTAATAGATCGGGCCCGGGCATCTTCAGTATGTAGGAAATGGAATGAAGTTTTTCATATTCCCGACCTTTGGAGAAAGTTTGAATTTGAACTGAACCAATCTGCGACTTCATATTTTAAGTCTACCCACCCCGACCTCATTCAGCAGATCATTAAAAAACATGCTACCCATCTCCAGTATGTCAGCTTTAAGGTAAGAAAAGTATTAAACAGAAAAGACTCGCATTTCGGCAATGTCATTTTTTTGTTGATCTAGATCCTCATACTGAAGCAGTCAGTGAATTTTGCAGAAGTTTTATTCTGAACAATTTCCTGTTTTTCTGTAGTTATTTGCATAGACTGTGGTGTGGAACTTGAGCTATAACTTAAACTTCACTTTTCCTTCCTCTGGGTGGTACTACTAAAATTCAAGTCATCGTAAAGGATTTGAAAGTATGGAGCACTTAGAAAGTTACTTCGTCATCAGCTCTATTTCTCACTTTTTGTCTGAGACCTTTGTATAAAGAAAAAATACTGATTTGTTTTATAGCTTGATGAGGTAAATACAGTTTTGCAATTGAATTCTGTTAAATAGTTGTATTGCCAATAACTTTTCTGATAACTTACCTTCTGGAAATTTAAGATTTAAAATTGTCTTTATAGGTTGATAGCAGTACTGAATCAGCAGAAGCTGCCTGTGATATCCTTTCTCAGCTGGTAAATTGTTCTATCCAGACTTTGGGCTTGATTTCGACGGCCAAACCAAGTTTTATGAATGTGTCAAAGGTAAAGGTGCAAGGCTTTTTTGTGAGATAAACAAAAGTTCTCAAATATTTCAATCTAGGCAAAAAATGATTCTTTTCCTAAAAATAGATGGTGTCATCCTTATATTCAGAGAGTTACTCGAAGCACTTTTCTCTTGACTTCTTTTTGCTGAAATAGCTTATGCACAATTTCATTCTTATACTTTGTAATTTTAATAATTGTTTCTGCAGTAGCTATGATTGATGTAAAATTTAGATGTTATACGTAGGATTTTTCAAGTGCCAGTTTACTTAGTTACTTTGAATATAGAGTGTGTATGGCCAGTAGTGGATGTTTTTCTTGTAATTTTATAGCTTCTGTATTGGAGATAGAAGAGCATAATAGTAAATGAACTGTACTAATTAGGATAATTGGTTTCTGTGTAATAGAAACTCTAAAACGATAGTAGCTTACACAACATGGCTGAAATTTATTTCTCTTACATTAAAGAAATCCATGCATGAGTGTAGCGGGTAGGAAGCTGTTGGGATCTCGAGCTCCTTCCAAGCATTCCATTTTCTTTAAGGCATTCTCTTCATTTTCACGGGCCAAGATGGCTTTCTGAGCTCCAGCCGTCACATCCTGTTTTAGGCAGCCAGGTAGAAGAAATGGGGAAAGAAGGGTATGCCCCCTGCTTTTCAAGGACACTAGCCATGGGCACCACATAGTGCTTCTGTTGTTATCTCCCTGGCCAGCACTTAACAGTGTGGCCACACAAGATTTCTGGTTGACCTGGAATGTTTTTTAGCTCGCTGGTAATGTGCCCAGCTAAAAACTGAGACTAGATTACCAAAGAAGAAGGGATGAATGGTTGTTGGGAAGCAGTCAGCAGTCTCTGCTGCATAAACTAGTAGTTGTCTTCATTCAGGCTTCAGCTTGCATGCCATCTCGTCAGGCCAGCATTCCTTGACCAGTTTTGCTAAAACAGCACCACCTCCCCCATTTACATTCTACTGTATTGGAATAGTTTCTTCATAGCATTCATTAGTACCTGAAATTACCTTATTTATTTAGCATGTTTATTCTCTTCCCCTAGAACAAAACATAAATTCTTTGAAGGCGGGGATTCTGTTTTGTTTATTTACCATTGTAAACCTAGAGTTAGAGTAGTGCGAGGTATATAATAAACACTAAGTTATGGGTGCCAGTAAAACTGGCTAGTTGAAGAGGACAGAGGAATAGTAGCTTCGTCTCTCTCATAAACTAGGTCATAGCTTCCAGGCCTTTCCACTAGCCTGTTTATCTTTTAAGAGATAGAGAAAATGGGTCATTTGGAGATTAGATTAATATAAGCCATCAGGTGGAAACTTACTACTTCTAGGTAATTATTTCCTTGTATATGAATGATGGAATCGGATTAGCTTGAAATTCTTAGATTCTAAGCTGTCTCCAGTGCAGCAGATCAACTTCATATCTGGGTTAGTTGATGCATTCACCAGGGTAAGGCACCTGTGATTAGCAGACTTCCTTTCAAGCTCTGTCCCCACAGTAAAATTAGCTGAGTGACTTCCGGCAAAGTCACGCATCTCTCTTGAGTGTCAATTTTTTCACTTGTAAACTGGGGAAATATAAAATGCAACAACAGTATTTTGTTAGGTATAGGCATAAAGAGTGCTAAAGGAATATATGGATACAATAATGAATACTAAATGCTCAAATACATCCTTCAGGACTATAAGTGTCCATTGAGAATTGATTAAAGAGAAAGTAAACCTTACATTTCTTAAGGAAAAAGTGATGTATTTCTCTAATAATTTTTGGCACAATAAAATTTGGTAAAGAGATCTAGCCATCCACCATTTAAAAATTGATATACGGGGCGCCTGGGTGGCTTAGTCGGTTAAGCGTCCGACTTTCGCTTAGGTCATGATCTCGCTGTTCGTGGGTTCTTGCCTCTCGTCGGGCTCTGTGCTGACTGCCAGCTCAGAGCCTGGAGCCTGTTTCAGTCTGTGACTCCCTCTCTCTGTGACCCTCCCCTGCTCACGCTGTCTCTCTCTCTCCTAGAAATAAATAAAAAAAAAACATTAAAAAATAAATAAATAAATAAAAATTGATATACATCAATTTACAATTAGTATAACCCAGTATGTTTTATCATAAATGAATTGAGACTTCTAACCAATTTGGTCATTATTTTTTTAAATTCTTTAATGTTTGTTTATTTATGAGAGAGAGAAAGGCAGAGACAGAGCCCAAGTAGGGAAGGGACAAAGAGAGGAGACAAAGAATCTGAAGCAGGCGCCAGGCTCTGAGCTGTCAGCACAGAGCCCGACATGGCACTCAAACTCTCCAGCCATGAGATCACGACCTGAGCCAAAGCCCAGTGCTTAACCAACTGAGCCACCCAGGTGTCCCTCCAATTTGGTCATTCTAATAGGGGTAATAGAATCTTTGGTAGAATCCAGATGGACTTTGAAAAAGGAAAAATAATGCATGGATTTGGTTTTCAGACTTTCTATCTGTGTCAAAAAATATTGGATCTGAAAACTTGGGAAACTGTATGCATTTTGGAGCCTTTATTTAATTTTCTAGCAAAAAGCATATCACTAAAGAATAGGATCATTTATTTATTCATCAACAAATATTCATTTATCTCCTACTATGTGCCAGTATTATTTTAGGTACTAGAAGTATAGGAGTGAATAAAACAGATGAAAAGTCTGTTTATTCTCTGGCAAGAGTGGAAAACAGTCAGCCAATGAATAGTTTAGGCTCCACAGGCTGTAGTTCTGCAGCTACTCCCCTCCAGCACTGGAGTGTGGAAGCAGAGCAGACGTAGACAGTATGTAAGAGAAGGAGCACGGCTGTGTGCAAGCCACACATCAGTTGTGAACACTGGAAGTTTCGTATAATTTTCACGTGCCACAAAATATCATTCTTTACAAAACTTTTTTCAACCACTTAAAAATATAAAAGCCATTCTGAACTCAAGAGCCATATAGTAACAGACTAGGTTGGATTTGGCCAGCAGATCCTAATTTGCCCACCCTCTTCTAGGAAAGAAATATGTGTATATCCTCTTAATGTCACATGCTTAAGGTTAAAAGTAAATGGAAGATGTGTGTATGAAATCTCAGAAAAATCTTCCTTTCTCACCATTCCATTTATCAGTTGTAAAAGTATAAAAGTATACCTTGTCTTCTACTGACTAATGGTGTCATGAAAAACACTTCTGTGTTGATTGCCTTTACTATGTTTTTGTTAGTATATGTCGATATAAGTAGTTTTAGTGGATTGAAGCTCTAGATTTTTAAATAATGTTTTCATAATTCTTTCCTTATTGCCGTGCAAGTCTCATTTTGTGTCAGCACTTACAGTTGTTTTTGTCAACTCCAAATCATTATCGTCAATTAAAATTGAAGACACCCCAGTGGATGACCCTTCACTGAAGATTCTCGTGGCCAATAATAGTGACACTCTAAGACTCCTAAAAATGAGTAGCTGTCCTCATGTTTCATCTGATGGTACACTTTATCTTTTTAAGCTTGCTTGATGTTTTTTTATTCTACTAATAGTAACAATGTAATTTCATACTGAAAAATACGTGCTTATGAGACATAATTGAAAAAGTAAATTTTTTTAAAAAGAAGTCTTAATCTGCAAGCTAAGCATAATTTAAATTCCTTCTAAAAGTATTTTAGTCATAGGTATACTTTATTATACTTGTATTTTTTATTACTATCTATAATTATATGCCTATGTCTTGCCATCCATCTCAGAAATCATTTGATATCTATTTTAGCAAGTAATGAATAACTAATGTCAAATTTAGATTTACAAAATGTTGTATTAGCATCAGTATGATTCTTGCTTCTTAAGAGTTTTTCCCCATTCCCTGCAGGAATCCTTTGTGTAGCTGACCATTGTCAAGGCCTTAGAGAATTGGCATTGAATTATTACATTCTTAGTGATGAACTTCTCCTAGCCCTTTCAAGTGAAACTCATGTTCACCTTGAGCATCTTCGAATTGATGTTGTGAGTGAAAATCCTGGAGAAGTTGAATTTCATGCTATTAAAAAACAAAGTTGGGATGCACTTATTAAACACTCCCCTGGAGTTAATGTTGTTATGTATTTCTTTTTATATGAAGAAGAATTTGAGGTGTTCTTCAGAGAAGAAACCCCTGTTACTCACCTTTATTTTGGTCGTTCAGTAAGCAAAGCAGTTCTAGGACGGATAGGTCTTAACTGTCCACGACTAATTGAGTTAGTGGTGTGTGCTAATGGTCTTCAGACTCTTGATGCTGAACTTATTTGTATTGCTGAACGCTGTAGAAACTTAACAGCCCTGGGCCTCAGTGAATGTGAAGTGAGCTGCAGTGCATTTGTTGATTTTGTAAGACTGTGTGGGAAAAGGCTAACCCACCTCTCCGTAATGGAAGATGTTTTGGTCCCTGACAGTAATTATAGTCTAGAAGAAATTCACACTGAAGTGTCTAAATACCTGGGGAGAATATGGTCCCCTGATGTCCTGCCTATCTGGTAGTTGGCTACCAAAGATTCTTGTGTTTGTTTTTAAATCAGTAAGATGAGCTTATTTCTGTCTTATGCAGATTTAAATTTTGAGATGCATTGCTGAAATATTTCACGTAAAGTATATTATCATTTGCAAACTGTCTTAATGGATTGCAGCAGAAACATTTGGGAAAAAAAGTAGGAGAAATTTTAAGAGCCAGAAATAATCCATAAACAGGATTTAGACCCTGTATTGTGGATTAGGTAGCTGATAGGCTAAACACTACACATGTTTTGTAGATTAGTTTCTCAGCCTTCCTTAAAGGGACATTTTAGCTTGCTAAATAAATTTATAATGTTGAGCTCTGGATCCATAAATTATGATGTTTATAACTTTATATTGCTTTAATTGCTTCTCTTTCATGTTGGCATTAGTATGTTTTACAAGATACGTAGTATTAAAAACTAAGAGTAAAATAAAAGTATAGGTACAGAGGATGACTTAATTGTACTTAATTTTTAGCACTTTATAAGATCATATTATAATTCAATAAACAATTTGTAATACACTTTGAATTCTACCTTATTACATTAACTTAGAGAAAATGGTCATTAGATTAAAATTAATAGCGATCAGTTTAATAAACATACTGTAAATGTTCATTGATTAAATATGCTCCTGAATTCTTAAAAAGTAAATTTTGCAACGTGTCTTTGGGAGGGAATCAGCATTTACTGACCCTAATCGTCTGTATCTGGAACGTGCTAGAGATCTTTGCAGAAATGATCTTCTAATTTAATTAGTGAGACAGCTAAAACTCTGTAGTAGTTATATATTGCCTCGAGGGTGAAGATCTATCCTTAGAATGACCTACAAGACCCTACATGGTCTGGCGTCTCCCTGCTTTTTTGCCCTCATCTCACCAAGCTTACCCTTGGCCCTTCTGCTCCATGCTCTTTCACTTCCTCAAGACTGGCGTGCATCGTCTAGTCAGAAGGCATGAGGGTGTGCTCCTCTTTCTGCTTGGATTACTGTCTTTCCTCCCTCAGGTCTTTTCCATTAGGTGTCATTTCTTCAGGGAAGCCTCTGACTTTCCACTCTCTGTGACTTCTCTGTGGCACTCAGCACTATTGTAATTTGCCATTTGCTTGTATGATTATAATCTGCTAATTCCACTGCACCATAAGCTTTATCAGTGCAAGATCGCTGTTGAGTTTTGCTCACTGTTGCATCCCAGTATGTGGCGTAATACTTAGCAAGTAGTAGACTCAAAGTAAATTTTACTTAGGTACTTTCATTTCCAGACTTGTGACCTTCTGCCCTCCCCTAACCCTAATATCTTGTTTCTTTCTAAGAAAGCAACTTAAAAAGTTGCTTTAACGCAACTTAAAGAAAAAAGAAATCTTTATTACTTTCTAGTTTTGAACATTTTGTAATTAGGAAAAAATTTTTAAATAGTCTCACCTTTTAAAAAATTTAGAATAGAATACATTGTGGTTTGTAAGTGGTAATTTTTAAAAATTTTTTTAAAGAAGAGCATATTTTAGATCTCTGTTTTTCAGAGAGTGTATTTCTGCAAACATCCTCAGTCCTGCCCCCACGTTCTTTCTCATGGTGAGCTCTGTAAGAGCAGGCATCTTACCTCATTCACCTTGTGTTTGAGGCTCTCAGACCTGTGTGTGATACATTAGTATATTCTCAGTAAATGTGAGTGGAGCTGATATACTGGTTAAAAAACAAAACCAATTTCTTTTCTTTTTTTTTTATTTTTTTTTAATGTTTTTATTTATTTCTAGGAGAGAGAGAGACAGTGTGAGCAGGGGAGGGTCAGAGAGAGAGGGAATCATAGACTCTGAAACAGGCTCCAGGCTCTGAGCTGGCAGTCAGCACAGAGCCCGACGTGGAGCTCGAACCCACAAACCGCGAGATCATGACCTAAGTGAAAGTCGGACGCTTAACCGACTAAGCCACCCAGGCGCCCCCAAAACCAATTTCTTAAAGACAGTTGTTACCATTGCAGAGCATGTCATTTATACCTTAAGGTTCTAGGAGAGTACAGAAGCGGCATATAATAGGGCACTTAAGGTCTGGTTAGGATAACGGGACAGACATAAAGCAAATGGGATAACCAAGATGGAGGGTCAGGCTGGTGGGAGATCAGAGTAATGGTGGAAATGGTGAAGAGGTCAACTGTTCTCACCAGATATTACTCTAACAATATGTGGTTGAGGGTCCAGCAGGAGTATATATACCTGAATGGTAAGGTGGTAGAACACCAGTTGTGGTTTCACCAAAGAGCAAAACAGAGAGGGACTGAAGAAGGGAGATTAAGATGGAGCTTCTCCCTGTTGCCTACTAGCACGGAGCGATAATGAGTGCCAGTGGCCCCTTCTACATCGAACGAGAAGTTGTTGCTCTAAATAGTGGTCTTTAGGGGCCCTGTAGTCAGACCTAGTGAACTAGGCAGTAGAAGATGTGTTACAAGGAAAACTCAGTAAAATTGATCAGCTCACTTACATGACCCTAGTCGGTGTGACTTTTATTGGGTTGATGAATTGAATCGCAAACATTTTTAGGATAACCAAAATCAAGACAAGAAAATAAGAGTATTTTTGATGCATTATCTAATGAAAATGTCTCCATTTACTTTGGAAGCCTATGAAAAGTACTGTTTATTTAAGATTAGAGGATTCTAGATGAAAATGGCCACTTAATCTTGTCCTTCCATTAAATTGCCTTCCTGCAGGAAACTCAAAACATTTTGTAAGTAAAACCTAATTTTGTTTGCATATTAATTTAGTTATCAACCTAATACTTGACACAGTTTTTAAAGTATATTTACAATCACTTTCACAAAGGAAAAATAAGTTATTTAGTACTATCACTTTCCTTTCATTTGAACCTTAACAATACTTTGAAGATGTTGACATCCAGATCTAAAAGGAAAAGGAAATTGAAAAAAACAAAACCCTCTGATAAAATGCACCAGAGGGCGCTGTATTCTGGCTCTTCCTTGGAGAGCAATCCTTGAGTCTAAGGTTTGTATTTCCATTCAACAGATATGAGAGTGCTTATAAGGTGCTAGGCAGAAGGCAGCGTTCTTGCTCTACCTTGGGGAAGCTCTCCGTTCCAGGTAATGAGTCTGGACTTTAAAACAATCCCTTGGGAAAGTTCATTAGTCATTGTTCACACATTTTAGAGCTTCTTTAAAAACTGTCTTCGCAGCCTCTGTACTATTTCCTATTTTGTGTTCTCAGTGGAGCATAGCCTCTGTCCTTTGAAAGCAAATTTAATTTTTGGAAACAACCTAAAGTTATTTGACAGTAAGGAGATTAATAAGGTAGATGATCAAACCAGACAGTGTCGGTTATCTTTTTTTTTTTTAACTAAGAATCAAACGCTTAATTTGCTACCCTTGTATAAAATGTTAAGATATGGTGAAAAATAGTATCTACCTGGAGGTGAGGATAACAGTTGCGTAGTAGAGACTCTGAACCTAGAGTCCTCGTTAACTTGTTTGTCTTGACCACCTCCTGCAAGTCTTGTTCCCACTATAATACCCTTGTGAAATCCCCTTCCCGCTCTGAAATGATAACAGTGACATAACAATAACTTACACTTTTCTGTGTGGTTTCCCTTATTCAGTCCTGAGATAATTAGTGTTCATTATTTGCTTGATCTCCTTTTCATATATTATTATCACACTTGTATGTGTTCCTAAAAATTACATTTTGGTTTTAATTATTTTGACTTTCTAGAAAGAGTATCATATATCATCTTGAGTACTTTTTTTTTTACTGAAAATTGTTATGATTCATCCATTTTATCATGGTTACCTGAGACTCATTTGTTAATGACTGCTATACACTATTCTGTTCTGTGACTAAATCTCACACAGTTCATTTGTCCATAGCAGCTGTCCATGGGGATGTGAGTTATTCAGGTTTTCCCACAACAAATAGTGATATTATGAACATTCGTTTATGTCCAGGCATACAAACACACCTATTCTCCATTAGTAAAGTTCCTTTAGTATATCTGTACTAAGGATGGAATCTTCCCACTGGAGTTTTGTACATTTCAAAAGGATTTAAGCAAAAATTCATGAAAAGTTTCTAGAATGGTAAATTCAACCTACTCATTTCTCACTAACTAAAATCGAGGGAGCCAGATATTGCTGGACCTTTGAATATTTGTATGGTCTTATTTCCCCTTACTACTTGTCCACATAACTAGATTAATCTAAAATTAATAATAATAATTAGTAATCTAGATTTAAAGTGATGTGTAGAGGGGCACCTGGGTGCCTCAGTGGGTTAAGCGTCCGACTCTTGATCTTAGCTCAGGTTGTGTTCTCAGCGTTTTGAGTTCAAGTGTCACATTGAGCACTATGCTGGGCATGAAGCCTACTTAAAAAAAAAAAAATGATGTGTAGAAATAAGTGGCTATAGTATGCATATGGCTAGATGAGGCTAACTGACTTGGTCCCAGGAGACACTTCAGGTTAAGATAGACCTCTTTCTCATTCTGGTGCTTCCTCTAATGTACTTGTCACTGGAATTGAGACTCCAAATGTATTTTCCTGGAATGCCATCAACTATGATTTAGAAAATCTTCTGTTCATGTAGTGTGGGGAGGTGTGGTTGTGCAGACCAGCAAAGTCTGTCTTGTCCCTGCAAGTTCCTCATCCTGTGACCAGTTTGACATCCCTGAACGTGTTGCTGAAATTCTTAAATACCTTAACTCAAAGTTTAACTCTAGTTTATTCACTTAATATTTACGAAGTGTGTATGTGTGTCTGGCTTTGTGCAACATTCTTTTCTTGTACCAGGAAAATAACTTCAGGCTTTTTCTTACTTTTAAGCAGACAGGTAGCTAGTTTTAGAAGTACCAAAAATGCAGCCTGGATAGCTGGAAGTCATATATTTGTTTAGCCTGTGTGTTCAGGACTGAGGAATTTTAAAAAACAAACAAGCAAAACCCCTCATATGATACCATATGTGACAGAAAAATCAGAGAACCCTCAGAAATTAGTTAACAGTCAAATATCGAAGTGGCAAGGAGTTGAAATAAAAACACTATTTTCTTTCTTGCACTCATTATGTTTTTATTTGGACACAAATTTCGTGAAAAGTAGGATATGGATGCACATTTTTAAGAAGATGACTTTCTGTTTAGAAGATCTGGTCATTTATCTTTTACTTAGAGGTACACAGTAGGATCACTTAAGTCACAGCTTTCAATGTGTATGTGGGGTTGTATGCCGGGGTGAACTTTCTGCAAAGACCATACAGTTCCCAGTTTTTCTCCCTTCTTGATGGAACCTTTATATTTAATTGCCTTAATGTGGAACATTTTTATACAGAAACCTAAAAGAAAAGAAGTTAAATTAGTTATTATCTGCATTTTAGTAGTCTTAAATCAGAAATTCAAAAAATAAGAACAGAAATAGAAGAAAAGACCAAAAAAAAAAAAAGTTGATTGAACTCAATGAGAGAATTGAGGAAGATGACAAAAATCATACCAGAAATGACTAAAATTACAAGATGCCCGAGGGAAAATAGATTCATATGAAAATTTAATGAACACATTGAGGAATAACAGAGAAACACTAGCTGAGAAAATTGAGACTATTGACATATTTCCTTGTTCTCACCCAGAACAATTTCAGCTCCAAGACATAGTCTAATAAAATGATTAGACTTCAGAGACAAAGAAGAATGGATGTAATTGTCACAAGAATGCAAATCTTAATAAATAACCAAAGAAAATATTTTTAAAGACAAAGACCCACCAAATAGATAAGTAGAGTTAATGTAATACTATCATTATAATGTAATATGACAATGTTGGGACCACATATATGAGTTATAACTATAAATGTTAACTCATCTGTTATAAAAATGTTCCTACTTAAAAAGCAAAATCCACTTCTATACAATTTACAGTAAAACACAACCGTTGAAAAAGGCAAACAATTAAGGGCTGGATCAAGATTTGTCAAGCAAATGGAAACAATAAGGAAAGCAAGGATTATAATTCGGTTATCAGAGAGTAGGATTCAGGCCAAAAAGCACTAAAACAAAACAAAGGAGGACAATTTATAATGCTGAGCCCAATGACGATACAGCAGTTACAACTATCTGTGCACTAAATAACATAAACCATCTATATAAGGCAGAGACTGCTAGAGATACAGGGAGAAATAGAAACCCACTAGAATATTTTAATTCACATGTCATTGAAAACAGTCAAGTGGACAGAAAACATAAATGCCTTAGAATTGTACTATCCGAAATGGTAGGCACTAGCGATGAGTGGCCAGTCTGTCTTTGAAATGTAGCTAATCTGAATTAGATGTACTTTAAGCATAAGATGCATGCTGGATTTTGTAGGTGGTACACAAAGAGTAAAAATTAGTAATTTTATGTTGCATTTTGAAATAATATTACAGAAATTGAATTAAATAAAATATATTAAAATTAACGTTACCTGTTTTTTTTTTTTTTTTAACTTTCTTAATGTAACTACTAGAGAATTTTTAATTATATATCTGACTTGTATTTCTGTTGGACAGTGCTGGTTTAGGAGATCTAGACAAAATCAATACAATGTGTCTTACATGCCTGTTAAACAATGTGTGCACAATTTCAACCCTGCAGGCCAATATGACAACTACTAATATAACAGAAGAGGAAGACCTAAATAAATGGAGAATATGACATGTTGATTAATTAGAAGACTCATTACCTTGAAGGTTTTCAATTTCATCTGTATAGTCAGTGCAAACCCAGTCAAAGTCCCAACAGAATTTTGGGTGGAAAATGATAAACTGATTCTTTTTTAAATATATTTTTTAAAGTTTATTTTGAGAGAAAGAGAGAGAGAGCATGTGGAGGAGGGGCAGAGAGAGGGAGAGACAGAATCCCAAGCAGGCTCCATGTTATCAACAGAGTCGGATGCAGAGCTCAAAGTCAGGAACCATGGATTATGACCTGAGCGGAGGTCAAGAGTCGGATGCCTATGTGCCCCTGATAAACTGACTTTATAATGTATTTGGAAATGCAAATCACCAAGAATTGTCAAGGCAATCTGAAAGAACTAATTCGAAAGCTATATACTGTCTATCAAGATGTATTTTTGGCTTTTGATACTTATTTTGAGAGAGAGAGGAAGTGCAAGCAGGGTCGGAGCAGAAAGAGAGAAAGAGAAAATCCTAAGAAGGCTCCACACTGTCACTGCAGAGCCCCACGTGGGGTTCAGTCTCACGAATTGTGAGATCATGATGTGAGCCGAAATAAAAAGTAGGACGCTTAATTGACTGAACTACCCAGGCACCCCCAAGATGCATTTTATTATTTATTTATTTATTTATTTATTTATTTATTTTTTAAAAATATTTTTATTTCTAGGAGAGAGAGAGACAGCATGAGCAGGGGAGGGTCAGAGAGAGAGGGAGACACAGACTCTGAAATAGGCTCCAGGCCCTGAGCTGGCAGTCAGCACAGAGCCCTACTCTGGGCTTGAACCCACGAACCTTGAGATCATGACCTAAGCGAAAGTCGGATGCTTAACCGACTAAGCCACCCAGGCGCCCCCCCCCCCCGAAGATGTATTTTAAAGCTACAGGAATTAAGACTATGTGATATTTGTGCAAGATTGACCCACTGACCAATGAAATACAATACAAAGACTGGAAACAGACTCATGTTTATTCAGGCCATGACTTAAGACGGAAGACTGTATACTGCTGTAGAGTAGGGGAAAATAGTCTTTTCAAGTTAAGCACTGAGTCAGAAACTAATATGAGAAAAAAGATCTTGGTCCCTATCTCATTCCTTACACAAAACCCAATTCCAAGTGGATTATAAATCTAAATATGAAAGATGAAACAAAACTTACAGCTGAAAACAATATTTTTATGACTTTAGGATGAGTAAATGTCTTAAACAGGTAAAAACGTGTTGTCAATTAGGAAAATACAAATTGGACTACAATAAAAATAAGAATTTATGTTTATTAAAAGACAGTATAGATAAAGTGGAAAGGTAACCCATGAAGTGGGAGAAGATATTTACAGTACATAGATTTGACAGAGGACTCGTATCTACAACATATAGAAAGCTCCAACATGCCAGTAAGAAAAAGGCAGAAAATACAGGGCAAAATACTTGCATAGGCACCTCACAAAAGATAATCTCCATGTTATCAATAAATACAAAAAGGTGCTTAGTTGCGTTAGCCATCAGGAAAATTCAGATTAAAGCCAATTAAGACATGTCAGGAAAGGGTTAGTATCCAAAATCTATAAAGAACTTATCAAATTCAACACCCAAAAAACAATCCAGTGAAGAAATAGGAAGAGGACATGAATAGAATCTTCCGAAGAAGATATTAGATGGCTAAGACTTGTGAAAAGATGCTCAACATCACTCATCATCAAGGAAATAAAAATCATGTGCCCCTATGCATCAGCACTCCTGTATCCCTTGGGTAAATTCCTAGCAGTGCTATTGCTGGGTCAGAGGGGAGTTCTATTGTTAATTTTTTGAGGAACCTCCTATGTTCATGGCAGCCCTTTCAACAATAGCCATATCATGGAAAGAGCCTAAATGTCCATCAACTGACGATCAAGAAGATGTGGTTTATCTATACAATGGAATACAACTGTGGATCAAGAAGATGTGGTTTATCTATGCAATGGAATACTACGTGGCAATGAGAAAGAATGACATCTGGCCATTTGTAGCAACGTGGATGGAAGTCAAGTGTGTTATTCTGAGTGAAATAAGTCGGGCAGAGAAAGACAGATACCATATGTTTTCACTTATAAGTGGATCAGGAGAAACTTAACAGAGGACCATGAGGGAGGAGAAGGGGAGAAAACAGTTGGGAAAAGGGAGGGAGGCAAACTGAGAGACTCTTGAATACTGAGAACCAACTGAGGGCTGATAGCGGTGGGGGAGAGGGGAAGGGAGGTGATGGGCATGGAGGAGGGCACTTGTTGGGATGAGCATTAGGTGTTATATGGAAACTAACTTGACAAACTATGAAAGAAAAAGGGAAATACAAATCGACACCACAATGTAATTCGTCCTCACACTCGTCAGAATAGTTAAAATTGACAACTCAGGAAACAACTGATGTTGGAGAAGATGTAGAGAAAGGGGAACCCTTTTGCACTGTTGATGGGAAAGCAAACAGGTGTAGCCAATTCTGGAAAACAGAATGGAGGTTCCTCAAAAAACTAAAAACAGAACTATCCTATGACCTGGCAGTTGCACTACTAGATATTTATCCAAAGGATACAAAAATGCAGATTCAAGGGGGCACATCACCCCAATGTTCAAAACAATGTTATTAACAATAGCCAAATTATGGAAAGAGCCCAAATGTCTATCGACTGATGAATGGATAAAGCAGATGTGGTATATATACACCATAGACTCAGCCATCAGAAAAAATGAAATCTTGACATTTGCAATAATGTGAATGGAACTAGAGTGTATTATGCTAAGCAAAATAAGTCCATCAGAGAAAGACAAATACCATGTGATTTCACTCATATGTGGAATTTAAGAAACAAAGCAGGTGAACATAGGAGAAGGGCAGGAAAAGTAAAATAAGATAAAAACAGAGAGGGAGGCAAACTATAAGTTCTTAACCATAGAGAACAAACAGGGTTGATGGAAGGAGGTGGGTGGAGGCTGGGCTAAATAGGTGATGGGTATTAAAGAGGGCCCTTGTGATGAGCACTGAGTGTTTTATGTAAGTGATGAGTCACTGAATTCTACTCCTGAAACCAATGCTACACTATATGTTAATTAACTTGGGTCTAAATAAAAATAAATGAAGCCAATGAGATGCTACTACATACTCATCAGAATGGCTGAACTGAAGAGGCAGTTGGGTGGCTCAGTCAGTTAAGTGCCCAACTCTTGGTCTAGGCTCAGGTCATCATCTCACAACTCATGGAGTCTGAGCCCTGCATTGGGCTCTCCGCTGACTTCGTGGAGAAGTGGATAGGTAGATAGGTAGCCCCAAGTATTGTGTGTGGAGCAACTGGAACTGTTACACACTCCTCGTAGGAACGTTAATTGTGACTACTGCTTTGGGAAACTCAGTTAGCTGCTAGAGCTGCAGGTGCACATGTACCAGGCATCCAACCCTTCCACTCGTACAGCATTCTGCCATCACTGAGTGTGTTGAATCCAATTATGCATTCTGGAACTGGGGAAATTAACAGACAGTGGATTTGTGAACACACTGGGACCACTGTCAGATGAACCCTAATGAAAATCTATGTTGATCACCTGACCCTAGGAGGCTCTATTCTGACTGGTTGACCACAGTGCCCTTTTAGGTGTCCAGGAATTAGCCTCAGTTTTTGAGCGAGTGTCCAGTAGTCTCTGAGAAGCCCAATTCTTTCTTCTTCCCCAGTGTACAGCCTTCCTGGTTGTGGATGGGAACTGGTGGCAGTTCCCTTTGATGAGAGCTAAAAGTAAGAAATTTTTGGCTGTGTGACAGAGCCCTTCCTTAATGGGACTCAGCCCTGGTTTCTTTCAAGGGGGCCTGGGCTTGTGAGCTGGCTCAAGTCTGGGGGTGCGAGGCGGTTTTGTGACCCACTGTGGTGATGATTGAAGTCACAATTTTGTTCATCAGACCTAGAGTGTTTCCATTTATACAAATCAAATAAGGCTTTAGTAGGTTGCCCGTTTGTTCATTTCTTGGGTCACCTTGATTAACTAGACAATGCCACAGATCTCTGTCCTTCACATGAATCTGATTGCCTCTTCAGTTCTGCAGCCTGTTAGGTAACCATGCCAACCTTGGCCTTGTCTACTAAGTGGACCCCATCCAGTGGCAGCAGTTTCTCTGGTCATTTGGGGCCTATAGAGAATAACCACCATAGAGCCCTTGAGAATGTGAGCTCCTTCACAAAGTGTTTCTTATGGCCATGGTGAGGGGACTGTCCTCAGGGCCCGCTCCCGACAGGAATGCACATTTGTGTTCATTAAAAGACACAGGCAGGAAAGTTCATAAGGTTTTCATAATCGCCTGAAAATCGATACTACTCAGATGTCCATCTAGAGAAGAATGATTACATAGATGAAATCTATGCATAGAGTCAAGCACTCTACATTAATGAAAATGAAGGAACTAGAACGACATGCAAAATATACCTTGCAAACATGATGTGGAGTGAAAGAGGTCCCACCACAAAAGACTGCATATTGTTTAATTCTGTTTATATCATTTCCCACAACAGGCAAAACTAGTGTATGGTGGGCTAATGATTATGCCTGCTGGAAATAATGAGTACAGGTATCACAGGGTGGGTCTCTGGGAGGCTGCTGCTTTTTTCTCTTTATTGTTTTAATTTTTAAAAACATTTTTAAAATGTTTACTAATGTATTTTTGAGAGAGAGCACAAATGGGAGAGGGACAGAGATTGAGAGAGAGAGAGAGAGAGAGAGAGAGACAGAATCCAAAGCAGGTTCCCGGCTCTGAGCTGTAAGCACAGAGCCTGATGAGGGGCCCAAAACAAACTACGAGATCATGACCTGAGCCAAAGTTGGACAGCTAACTGACAGAGCCACCCAGGAGCCCCAATTATTTTCTCTTCATTTGGTTGCTGGTTACACAGGGGTGTTCACTTTGTGAAAGTTTAGGAACTGTGTGTGTATGCTTTGTGCACTTCTCTGTGTGAATGTTATACCTCATGGATTAAAACACACACACACACACACACACACACACACACACACGCACACACAAATAAACAGTAAGCCCAGTACCTGGAGTACTAGGTGACCTAGATTTACCTAGGACATAGAAGCCTTTGAAAGCATTTCCTAGTCAAGTTTTGCAGAAATGCCAACATCTTTGAATTGTGGGATTCTAATAAATGGAAGTATTCATTATAGTAGATACTGTTGAAAGCAACCTTGTTTGTAGACTATTAGGGAAAACCACATGGGCCACATGAAGAAAGCCCTTCAGTCAGCTGTGCAGTTAGGTAGAGTGAGTGCATAAAGAAAATGATTTCAGAGGAAGAGGTGGAACACCTTTGAAAATGCATTTAGCTGTTTTACTTTGGTACCCTATGTCCTTTTCTATTCTAGATGTTACCATTTTGAAGGACGTATGACACTTCGGTGTATGGCAAATGCATGAAATAAATATGCATCAAACATTTCCAGCCTGTGCCCCAGCTATACACGACACCTCTCACCTCTTCCAGATATCCGAACACCATTATTAACGGCATTTTTGTTCTTATAAGGCTTCTCCTGGCCCACAATCGTTCCGGTGAAAGGCGCATACACAGTAGATCCGTCAGGGCACAAGACATCCACACCCTGGTGAGGCCTATGATTTCTAAAATGTAAGTAAGAATGAACAGACTGAGGAAAGCCCTTGAAACCTTATTGCCCAGAAACGTGGTGTTAGCTCACTGTTCCCAGATTAGGATATCAAACCCTGAAAGGGCTACGACAATGTTGGGCGGTCCCATCACTCTCTTTAGCTCAATGTTAACCTCCCTCCCTGCAGGTAGTAATAACCATATTGTAAACAGTAAAGTCTGTAAGATAGTATTTGGTATGTAGAGAGTCGTTAAGAATTTATTAACTATGATGTTATATGGCATTTGGGGGAAATGAGACAATCTATGTAAGTAATTTTTTTTAATTAATTAATTTTGTTGACATTTTTTTTGAGAGAGAGAGAGAATCCCAAGCAAGCTCCACACTGTCAGTACAGAGCCTGATGTGGGACTTGATCCCACAAACCGTGAGATCATGACCTGAGCCTAAATCAAGAGTCAGACACGAGAGTCAGCTCACTCTTTGCAGCCTCTTCTCCCTTCTCATAGGCTAGTACCTGAAAAATCCAATCTGTGAGGATTGTTAGAATTAAGTATAAAGCAACATTGAGAAGGTTCCAAGTGAAGTACCAGTAAATTATTGTAGAAGTCAAGTGCATACACTTTAGGGTGTGAACAAATTAAGTCTTAGTTCTGGCAATTCAGAGGCTGTTTTTCCATATTTCCCATCTGAACCCTGCTGCTCCAGGTATTTGAGGTTGCTGTGGGAGTAGTATTTGTTTAAGTGAGAGTTCTACCATAATTAGGATGGAGATCAATGGATGCAATTAGATACACGGCCATTTCATCAGAGAATGGCACCCCCAAGGCAGTGCTGTGCCTTACTGAAAATTCACAAATGTGTCTCTTATTGTTTAGAAGAAATGGCCTGTTGAGGGCCAGCCTGGCTGATGTTGAACTCCCACATCGTGGGTCAGTAGCACCATGGTGTGATGGGAAGAGGAACCAAAAGCCTGAATCCTTGTGCAGCCTTTACCACCTCCAGCTGTGGTTGGCAGGTCCCTTAACACTTTATACCTCAGTTCAAGTCCCTCATGAATAAAATAGGATAGTAATGTTGAGTTTCACCTTGGAAAAACCAGGTGGTAACACTGAGAGGGAAAACACCACATTCTCTCCCCTCTCTGTTTATTACATGCTTTATCCCCAATTCAGAGGCCATCCTTGAAGCAGAGTTCCCGGAAGTCGCGCTAAGGACAGGAGTACAGCTGATTTCATCGCTGAATTCCACTGTCAGAGGAAGATGACTGTGAGCACTTGAGGCAAAGACACTAAGCAAAGAGGTTAAGAACCAAAAGAATTTATGGTTATTTGGGAAACCCCATACCTTTGAGCAGTATAATGGCCACAGCCATGGCTGTCACATGTCCTGATCTCATTGGAAGTCTTGCCAGCACAGATACTAGCCCACGGTCCAGCCAGAGCTAAAAAAGAGAAACATGAGAAACGGATTTCCTGACCTCACATATTTCCAGTCTCTATTTACCTTGTAAGTCATCCAGTAGATTCAACACTTCTGTTTTCACTACAGTTTTCCTCTAACTTTCTGTACTTTACAGGCAGCTCTTCCTGACTCAGTTGTAAAGTTAGCATTTTCCGTTATCATAAAATTCTGTTTTATGACATGCACGCTATTTGTAAATGTGTTTATTTATAAACAGTGATCTTCATCATTACAGTTTGTTTCAGATTATCAACTAGCAAATGGCATAAGTCATGCTTCTCGAACTTTCTTTGCTTATTACTTGGAACCACCGTGTTTAGGTTAAGGAGAAATAATCAAACACCATGGTGCAAAGAAATAATTCAAGAAATTCTAAAGTAACTTAAAAATGTTCCATTATTGTTAGTCCTAAAAATCAAATCTAAGGATATGTTTGAATTAATGGAGAAGCAAATTCTGAAGCAGCAAAACAGACTCTGCACTAAATAGATCTCTTTCTCCCTGCAAACATGGAAGAGGGAGGTTCTTAGAAATGAGAACATGTCAGATCAGTTTAGCCGAGAGCGGACGGAGAAGACAAGGAAAAGAAGGAAGTAGAAATAATTCTGTGCACACTTGTTTTAGGTGCATCTTTTCTTTAGTATATGCCAAATTGAGATAAATGCACCATTGAATTAAATTTCCCGGATTTCCAATGTTAACATTCACAGAGAGGTGCAGTTAGCAAACTCATTCTTTCACTTCGAAACACACTAACAGAAGCAGAAACAAGAACCAGTTAATTTGATTGTTGATTTTCTCTAAAGATATTTTAATATTCATTAATATATGTGCTATGGGAGGAGCTATAGAATATGGCCATTTAAGCATATTCTTTAATATATTTAGAAGATGGGCTTCAGATGTCTTATACCTTCGAGCCAAGCTTCAAGTCAACATCTTGATCGAGATATAATACCATCACTTTGGCAACTAGTATTTATCCTGGGGAATTGAGGCAGATATTAGACTATTTATTAGTGTACTTATTTTTCCTTTCCTGCTGTGATGGTTAAGAGAGCATTTCCTTTGCCCTAATCCACACCAGTTGCTTATCAGGTATTCTCCAAATCAAATTCTTACACCAACTCTTTATTCTCTAATTATTTTCCAATTAAATCCTAGACCAAGATTGACAGACTTTTCTTAAAGTCCTCCATTCCACTTTTATGATTCCCTTGTTCAAGAATGACAACATTCAGGTGGAAATCATGGAGAACTCCCCTTCCCCACGTATTCTTCCTAGTCCATTTTCAGTAATCAAATACAGAAATTTATCTTGTGATTGTGATATTCCTGACTTTCAAATCTATTTTTGAAATTTGTTTTTTATTTTTTTATTTTTTTTTAATTAAAAAAAATTTTTTTTAATGTTTTTTATTTATTTCTAGGAGAGAGAGAGATAGACAGCATGAGCAGGGGAGGGTCAGAGAGAGAGGGAGACACAGACTCTGAAAGAGGCTCCAGGCTCTGAGCTGGCAGTCAGCACAGAGCCTGACGCGGGGCTCGAACCCACGAACCGCGAGATCATGACCTGAGTGAAAGTCGGACGCTTAACCGACTAAGCCACCCGGGTGCCCCTGAAATTTGTTTTTTAAAACCAGCCAAGCTTCTAAAATTGGTTTTTTGACTTACCCGTTGAAATGAAAACAGCAAAAAGGAGGACTCCTGTGGAAAACATTTGGCTTTTGCTTTCCTTGTGATGTTACTTTCTCTGATAATTTGAATTGCCCCCACACTCTTTGAAGAGTAGCCAAGGTTAAATTATGCAGCCTTGGAATTCTGCATCATTTGCTTCTTGAGTTTACTGTGAGATGTGAGATGCACACAAAAAATACAAGAATGAAGCAAGGCAAAGTCGAATATTCCCTGGGTATCTATTTGGCTCACACGTAGGGCATACGTAGAAGTGTTTGATCTGACAAAGGAGTTAATTTTATTGGAAATGCTGACTAAATATTAACAGAAAGTGATAAGGGAGGTGACTGACTTCTGCGCTGTGACTTCATAAATGGCTTGTACATAGGAAGAATACAGAAATATGCACAGATCAATTTTAAGATCATAGGTACCTCTCAAGAAGGAGGGAAATAGAATTGTGGAGGGGTATACAGAGTGCTTAAACTCTGACATACTTAGTTAAAAATGTGAGAAGGAAATGTGTAAAAGTATTAATTTGTTAATTATTGGAGGTAGATACATGGCTGTTTGTTAATCTTTGTGCTTTTCTGTATATTTCAACCAATATACAATATTTCTGTATATTAACATTTCTTTCTTGTTATGCTTAATATTATATGAGGCTCTGGGATTTTCTATGGAAACATCCCCATTTAAATAATTTTTCAGTACCTGTGGGAGTCTGAGATTGTGGCCCCAATTCTTTTTACCCTTTCCTGCATCCATAACTCCAAGGAGGCAGAGGAGCTTTCAAACCTTTGGTATGTGTTTCAGCTATATGGCATGCTTTGACCAATCAAATGACACAGGTGACAGTTCATGAGTAGAGCCTGAGCCCTACAGGGCATTGTGTCTTTCACCTTCTTGTGTTCTGCCATGGCTGTGCAGAGAGCATTCCCAGATTAACATGCTGGCCCCAGGGAGAGAGTGAAAGTCACATGGAACAGAGTCACTCTAGCCAAGCCACCCTAACTGAAGCCAGCCTCTCATACCCCTTAATTTATAGTAGAAAATTATCATCTCTCGGAATCATTGAACAGAATAAACGCCATTGGAGTTGGTGCAAATATAAGTTAGCCAACCCAACAGTTGTTTGAAAGGCTGGCAGATGTCCATTTTGAAGTGGTGAAAGGCACTGTCATTGTGTTTTGTATATTATCTGTGATTGTAAGGGATATTGAAGTAGTTGCCACGTGTTAGAGGTCTTTTAATTAGAAACTCTGACTTGTTGGGATGCCTGGGTGGCTCAGTCGGTTCAGTGTCCAACTTCGGCTCAGGTCATGATCTTGCACTCAGTAAGTTGGAGCCCCACGTTGGGCTCTTTGCTGACAGCTCAGAACCTGAAGCCTGCTTTGGATTCTGTCTCCCTCTCTCTCTGCCTCTCCTCCACTCATGCTCTTCTGTCTCTCAAAAATGAATTAACCTTAAAAAATCCTCTCAGCTGTTTATAGTTTTTAGTAAGACCTTCATCTTCTCTGAGCTTTACTTCCTCAAAAAGAAATGTGTGTAGAAGTACAGTGACTTGTTGGGCTATAGTTACTGAAGGGCATTTAACTTTGCAAGATAAGCTCACCTATCAGCATTAAATTGATCCCTTATTTCTCCCTCATGCTTTGACTGTTTTATTTTTCTCAGCACTGTCACCAAAGATAGAGGGGGCTTGGAAGGAAGAGGAGAAATTCAAACTGGCTATAAGTCAGGTTTGAGGGCAATGGTGCTATAGGCTACTTCCTGCACCAAGACTGACTAAAAGTTCCTTGAGCCTTTCACCACATCATTCTCCTCTCTAGTTAGAAGAGTTTGAGATAAAATAACCTGAGAGCTCATGCAGTTGCAAGACTCAGATTCTTTTCTCCTCTTGCCCCTGCTTCTCTGTAACTGTCTCCTGCTTCCTCCAAGGTGGGTAGTTAAATACCAGAGTGAGAGGGTTGGCTGTATTCCAGGAGTCGATGAACAAATTGGTTATGATAAAAACCACCGAATCATATACTTTTCTCTGATTAGCCTAAGAAAGCACTTGATTTTCTTCCCTTAGCGCTAATTGTATCCTTTTTTAAATAATTTCTTAATTGATTTTTAAGAAGTAGCTATGTTACAGAACAAGAAATCACAGAAGAATTGAAGTTTTGGGTATGTGTGAGTGCTTCCATTTGGGGACAATTTACATGAAACCTTTTTGGTTTTCCTTAACTGTGGGAATACTGGGCAAGAGGGTGAGGATATAATTTTTCGGTAGCTTTAATCTTTGGTTTGATCTGGAGTCTGGAGGCCTTTGTGAAAGAGAGGAGGCCAGTGTGCTTTGCAAAAGGTTGTTGGCCTGGGTGACCCGACCAAACACACTGGCTTTTTCCTTCTGTGTTTCACTAGAATGAACCTACCTAGAAACAGCATTTAAGCTACTTTTAGCTCTACTAAACTGCCCTAGTCATGATTAGGATGAAGAAGGCATTAAATACAAGTTTTGCTAGTAGAAGCCTTAGCCTCATGATGATGCCCTGCTTGTCATCTTGTATCTTTGATTTCAGAATGCCGAATGAACATTTAAATCCATTCTACCTTCTCCCACCCCCCTCTCCTCCACCCCCCACAAATCCTCTGTGTAGGCAGAGAAACAGTAACAATTGCAAGTATGAGACATTAGTCACCACTGCTTTGGGAGGTGCAGTTAGCAAGGGGGAGGGATTTGATTACAAAAATTTTATTTTATTTTAATTTTTAAATTTGTTTTTAATGCTTATTTTTGAGAGAGAGAGAGAACACCAGTGGAGGAGAGGCAGAGAGAGAGGGAGACACAGAATCCAAAGATAGCTCCAGGCTCTGAGCTGTAAGCACAGAGCCTGACACAGAGCTTGAACCCAGAAACCATATGATCATGACCTGAGCCAAAGTTGAACACTTAACTCACTGAATAACCCAGGCTCCCTCCCCACCCAAAATAAGTTTAATATGGAGAATTGTTCCTGAGTTTTCTAATGTGTGGGGCAGTTGACTTATCCTGGAAAACAGGAACTTGAAGCATTTTTTAATACATCATTTACTTTTTCACTGATAGGATAATGGGGAAGGATAGACTGTGGTCCTTTCAATGGAGCATTAGATTTTATTTACTTCAAATTAAGTTGTAAACTACTGAAAAGGGAAAGCTCTCTTTATTAAATGTAGACACATAATACAACTTTGTGTCATGTCTAACGCAGTATTTCAAGGTTAGAGGGATGTGTCCGGGAAGTTTGCTGGCTAGAGGCCCCTGAGGGAACATTATCTGTGTCAGAGAGGCAACTATGCAGTACAGGCACCTTTACTTTCCTGCCTGTGTCCAAGGCACACATTACTTATCAAACACGATTATCTGTCAAACTCTACTCAGACATGTCCTCAGGATCTTGCTTCTCACAGAATCTTTCCCAACTGGGAAAGCATCTGGATTAAAATCTACTTGTCAGGGTGCCTGGGTGGCTCAGTCAGTTAAGGATCTTACTTTGGCTGAGGTCATGATCTCACAGTTCGTGGGTTTGAGCCTCACATCAAATATATATATATAGATAGATAGATATATCTATATCTTTACATGTACATATAAAATATAGGATATCTTATATATCTTTATATATATATGTATGATATAGGATATCTTATATCCTGTAGTTTTGCCAAATTAATTTATTAGCTCTAGGAGTTTTCATTTTTTTGATGGATTCCTTAGAATTTTTTATATACAATCTCATATCTGCAAATAGCCTTCTCTATTCCCCTGTTGCTCATTACTACCTTTTTTTGTGTTCAGTAGATATTTTCTAGTATACCTTTTATTTCCAAGTCATTTCTTTCACCATATATTTTTCAGTTCTTTTCTTAATGGTTACCCTGGCGATTAAAACTTAATTTATAACAATCTAATTCAGATTAATACCAACTTAATTGTGATAATATACAAAAAGTTTCCCCTATATAGCTCCATTCTGTCATCCCTCTTCTATGCTTTGTCATACAAATTATACCTGTATATATTGTGTGCTCATCCACACCCAGATTTAGAATTATTGCTCTATTCACTTATGTCATTACCTTCACTGGTACTTTTTATTATTATTTTTTGAATGGGTTGAAGTTATTATTTAGGGTCCTGTCATTTCTGCCTGAAGGACTTTCTTAGCATTTCCTGTACAGCAGATCTTTAGCAACCCATTCTCTCTGGTTTTGATAATCTGCAAATATCTTAACTTCTTCATTTTTGAAGGATAATTTTGTCAGTTGTAGAATTCTTATTTGGAGGTGTTTTTCTTTCAGTGCTTTCAGATGTTTTGTTTTGTTTTGTTTTCTGTACTATGTCCTCCCAGTGCTTTTTGGCCTCCATAGTTTCTAATGATAAATCAACTGTTAACCTCATCGAGAATTCCTTGTATGTGATGGTTGCTTTCATGACTCTGTTTTTACCTTTGTCTTTTGAGTGTTTGATTATGATGTGTCTAGTCTTTGAGTTTTTGAGTTTGAATCTTACCAAATTTTGTTGAGTTTCATAACTGTGTACATTAATGTTTTTCATCCGATTTGAGAAGTTTTCAGCCATTATTTCTTTAAATATTCTTTCTGCCTTTCTCTTTCTCTCTCCTGTCCTTCCAGGGCTCTGTTATGCATTTCTGGTATTCTTGAGGATGCCCCACAGGTCTCTGAGCCTCTGTTCATTTTCTTTTTTTCCTTTCCCTGAGACTAGGTAATCTTAATAGACATATCTTCAAGTTTGCTAATTCTTTCTTTTCCCTTCTGATGTTGAATCTCTGATGTTGAGCCTCTCTAGAGATTTTTTTTAAATTTCAGTTACTGTGTTTTCCAGCTGTAGAATTCATTTTATATACACATATATCTTATATATGCATACATTTTATAAGTGTATATAAAATTTATGTCACTTTATTGAAATTCTCTATTTGGTGAGACATTGTTTTCAAACTTTCCTTCAGTTCTTTATAATGATTTCTTCTAGTTCTTTGAACATATTTGAAATAGCTGACTTATAATCTTTGTCTAGCATGGGCAACATCTGCCTTTCCTAATGATAGCATCTATTGACTGCTGTCTGTGCTGAGTCCTTATATAAAATTGTGTGGCTTTATCTGATTGTCACAGATGTGACCCCATTGGAAGTGCTTGTACTTGTATAAAATGTAAATGTCCTCTCTCTTTCCTTCTACTGTGTACTAAGGGCAAAGCATCAAAAGTGAGGAGGTTACTCCTTACAACTCATCAAATTTACACTTTCTGCTTTCACAGCTTATAGCCACTAATATGTTACCCGAGGTTGCTCTCAAGAGCTCTTGTGAACTGACTGACTCTCCATCTCTAGAAAACCTTTATAGCTAAAAGACATAAAATAAAACAAGACCACTCTAGCCTGCAAGATTTAAATTATACATTAACTTTTCCCAATGAATGTTTTCTTTATCTCATTGGGTACAAATATATAATCAAGAAAGAATATACCTGCCCTTCATTTAAATCCACTTTTTTTTCTCCAAACGAGAATCTCTTGGTTTTAAAATCCTGCCTGAGAATTTTGTCACACAACTGACCATTTGATTATAAGATTCCAGAATGTACTAAGCCCCAGTCAATATACAACCCTCACTCCATCAAATACTTACAGACCCAGAGTGGGCATATTTCCTCACCCAGTTTCACCATCTGCTAGTACTTTGACCAACAGAGAGCAAACAGCCACCTAGGGAAACACAGACTTAGATTACCTCAAACCCTGGTAAACAGATGTAATGGGCCCACTGAGCTTTGAACCCTGAAATTGCACCACACACAGACATGGTCCGAGCATTGCCAGAGGTTACAACACACACATTCTTGGCACCATTGTTCTGATTGACTCAGACCAGCTGAACTTCCTAAACTGAATGATAAATTAATTACAACAACGGAAGAAATAATGCTCTTCTGTTTAGGGATTAAAATGTCTATCCAGCTACTAATGCCTCCTAAAAAAGAAACTCTCTGTATGAAAGACTTCCAAAGTTACAGTACTACGTCCCACTGTCCCACCACTCAAGCCAGCCACGTTTGATGGGCAGTGTGTGTGCAAGGCACTGAGTACAGCACTGTGAACATGGAAGATGAGTGGGGAGTCAAGTAAGCCAGGAAAGACTGAGAACCTGGGAGGGGTCAACACTGGACAGGAGAATGAGGATGACAATGGGGCAGGATGTATGACACAGGTAAAGGGAGTGTCGATTGTCCTATAGCTGCTGAGCCCATGAAGGATTTCAGAGTGCCTTACAAATCAAGCCTAGTCCTACTGTTTGCTTGTTTCCAACAGTAGAGATGGGATTTTTGGATTTCATTTCACTCTAGGGAGATCTGGAACTGCTCCAGGAGTATCTGCGTTGGATGCTATGAAAGAGGATAGGGAAGTAATTGTTGGATATGTAAATACATTTGTGCAAAGATGTGGTACATTTGTGTTTCTCTCTGTCTTCAAAGTTTACTTTTAAAGTGTTTTATGAGAGGTGATATCAGAGATATAAAACAATTTTTTTGTGGTTGCTAAATAGAAACCACCAGGAAAAGAAATGTAGTTGGACCTGTTGGACATAAAAGACAGAGAATGTGACCTTCAGAGTTGATCATCCTTCCTAAATTGAACTTGAGCCAGACAATAGAGTAAAGAGAAGTTTTCATAGAGAGTAGAATAGCTCTGGGATGGAAGTATCTTTTATGATTCCAAATTCAGATGTGTTTGACCCTTAAACAATAGAGATTTGAACTCTGTGGATCTACTTAAATGCAAATTTGGGTTGGGTTTTTTTTTTTTGTCAATATAGTACAATACTGTAAATGTATTTTCTCTTCCTTGACTTTCTTAATAACATTTTCTTTAGCTTATTTTATTAAAGAATACAACATATAAAGAACATACAAAACATGTGTGTTGCAGTAGTCAGTTGACTATTTTGATAAACAGGCTTCTGATCAAACAGGCTATTCATAGTTAAGTTTTGGGGGAGTCAAAAATTATACATGACTGCCCAGAGGATCAGCACCCCTAACCACCATGTGGTTCCAAGGTCAACTGTAATTTCTTTCTGCTGGAGATGTTTTCTTTCTGTGGTTAACAAAAAAGTGCCTGTTTGTATTAATCAGCGTTCTTCTCAGAAACAGAACCAATAGGGGGTGTGTGTGTATTTGCCTGTGTGTGCATACAAAATAACACTATTATTTTTCTATTTATGTTATATATTTATATATATCACCCATATATACCCTCTGTAGACTGTATACTAAAGAGAGAAAGAGAAAAAATGAGGGAAGAGTTATTTTAAGAAATCGGCTCATGTAATCGTGGAGGCTGGCAAGTCCAAAGTCTACAGGCAGTCAGGCAGGCGGTCAGGATGAAGACCCAGGGAAGAGTTAATGTTGGAGCTTGGAGTCCAAAGGCAGTCTCGAGGCAGAATTCTCTCTTCCTTGGATGGACCTCCATCGTTTTTCTCTTAAGACTTCAAGTGATTGAATGAGGCTTACCCACACTGTAGAGAGTAATTTACTTTACTCAAAGTATACTGATATAAATGTTAATCAGTATACCTTCATAGAGACATTTAAACTGGTGTTTGGCCAAATATCTGGGTACCATGGCCTAGCCAATTTGATCCATAAAATTGACCATCCCAGCACCTTTGCTTCGGAAATAAGAATTTAACTAGGTGCTTTGACTTTAAGAGTTGAACTAGAACAGAGGCAAAACTTGACATACTGTGGGAACCTGAAGCTGTGGGAGCCTTCATAGGACTAAAGGAAATTTCATGGTGCTGGTTTAATTTATGAAAGCTTTGTGTACCTAATTACAGTGTCACTGAAAACTTTCCTTATGGTCTGTCCAATTTAAAACTTTTGATGAGGAGTTAGAGGAGAAATAAGACATAATGAAATTGATTGTGCCAGGGAAATGTCCCTAATTCCCACATTTCATTAGCATGTTTTGCATTCTGTGAGCACTCTGCACATCTCTTTGTATTTTACCAGTGCCAAACCATACAGAAACAGAAGGGCTATCAGGGAAGGGCAGAGAGTGGGTGGTATGCTAGAGCACACAGAGAATCCCACGAGGGAGCAGGCAGTCAGGTTAGCCTGAGACCCCCACATTTTCGATAGCAAGTAGCACAGGCTATTCTGACTCATCGTGTAAGAGCAATGTCAGTTGGAAGAGAGATTTCTTCCTGGCCATGGTTTTTGAAACAGAAATCACCTATTCAGTGACTTAGTGTATTTGTTGATCATTATCAAATATTTCGAAACATCTTTTCATTATCAGAAATTACAGTTCGTCACTTTCTTTCCTAAATCTTGTAAGAAATGAGAAAGGAAAAAAATGTTATGCAAAATGTCTCCATTTAACGATTCAGAGGACTTCATTCCTTGGTGTGTTTCTTTTTAAAAGAAGAAATCACTCTCTTTGGGTTTTCCTTTACTAACTCATTTGTTCGTGGTCCTGGTTTATGCCAAAACTGCAGCTCAGGTGAGTTAAGTGACAACTCTCTGCCTGCGTTCCTGGGAAGCTCTCTTCTGCACCCACTGCCCTTTAAGGATGGCCTCTCTGGATGACTGTTAATTCCTGGCCTCTTGGAACCATGGGAGCTATGGGTCTGAATATATAGGAAAGAGATTTTCCCATGAATTTTTCACATACACGTAAAGCACAGAACACCCAGAAGCAAAAATGGTGCTGCCTCTTGTCGGAGACTGCAAATGTAAAAGTCAGGGAACCTAATTACATCGTGTTACCTGAGGTGGTGATGTAGGAAAGCAAGGAGTGGTCTGGAGCATGGACGGAGAATAAGTAAGTGACAATAAAGAAACATTGTAAAGTGGTGACAAGGTATGTTGTGAAGATCATGTAGATAGCTTCACAATCTTCTAAGATGGGGTAACTAGACACTGTGAAGAGGGTGAGCAAGTGACCATGAGCTTGAGATGGAACGTGGTTGGAACTGGCCACTGTAGCTGAGAAATGAGAAATGAAAAAAAGGATTGTCAAGCAGCTGGGGCCCAGGAAGCCAGGCATCAAGTCTCCAGCAGTGTCTGACTGCCCAGGAGTGGGAACAGAGGATGTGATGAGCAGAGGGACATCGAAAGGTAGCTAAAGCCCAGGGTTGACAGGCTTGAGTGGAAGTGCTGACCATGAGTTCTAGGCTAGACAGAGAGACAAGAAAGAGGCCAGCTGGGAACTTGGAAGAAGTTTGAGAAGCTAAAGTCATGAGTTGAGCTGTGGCAGGATTCGTCTGAATACTCTTTTTCTATCCATGGAGCTTTTTTCTATCCATATCTACTCTATCTCTTCCTGCTTTAGCCATCACTATGAATCCTTGTGATTTTGCCTTCCCTGAACTCTTTTTCTTCCTTCCCTTCTACGTAAATGTCCTTCTTATTCTTAAAGTTCAGGTCAAGTCCTAGCTGCTCCACAAAGTTCTCCTAGCTATTTCTAGATTTGTCAGCACCCTTTCTCAAAACTTCTTCAGAACTTTTTTCTGAGCCGCTGAAATTACTTCAAAAATGTAGTCATATATTGTATCCGTTGTATGTATATCTTATTTCCTTGTGAAGATTTGCAATCTGTCCTGATGTAGGAACAGAGTCATATGCTATTTTTCTTTCTCTAACATGGTTAAATGCTATTTGAACACAGCTATGCTTAATTTATTTATTTTTTTAATTTTTTTAATGTTTTTTTTATTTATTTCTAGGAGAGAGAGAGAGAGAAAGAGAGACAGCATGAGCAGGGGAGGGTCAGAGAGAGAGGGAGTCACAGACTGAAACAGGCTCCAGGCTCTGAGCTGGCAGTCAGCGCAGAGCCCGACGCGGGGCTCGAACCCACGAACCGCGAGATCATGACCCAAGCGAAAGTCGGACGCTTAACCGACTAAGCCACCCGGGCGCCCCTCAGCTATGCTTAATTTAAAAAGTATTGGTTGAGGAGCGCCCAGGTGGCTCAGTCAGTTAAGCGTCTGACTTCAGCTCAGGTCATGATCTCACGGATCATGGGGTCCAGCTCAGAGCCTGGACCCTGCTTCATATTCTGTGTTTCCCCCTCTCTCTATCCCTCCCCAACTCGTGCTCTGTTTCTCTCTCAAAAAAAGGAATAAATATTAAAAATAAAATAAAAAGTATTGGTTGATTATCCAGTAAATGGCATTACTTATATACTTATTTTGTGGCTGGTGGATTTTGTCAGATTTTTTTTATATTTGAGTATTTGCAATATGTTGTCCTGGTCACTCATGAGGAGTTCAGAATATCTGTCAAATAATTCTTATTTCCAATATTACTTATCTCTATGAAACATTTGATTCCAATAAAATATTCATTGGGAGAGGGAATCCCAAGTGTTTATTTTCACAGTTATTAAACTATGATAGAATCAAAAGAACTAAGACTCTCTCAGATATTTTATATTTCCTTGGATTAAGTGTAGAGCAACTTTGCACTCTCTTTTAACATGATGACTAGTATCTAGCAACAAATAAATATTGAATGATGAAGGATTCATATATTGTACTGAGATGATTTTTTGGCTTTGACCAAAATGGCTGCCAACAGGTCAACTCTACCTCTAATTAGCTGGTGACCTTGGACAAGGCACTCCCTCTTTCTCCTTCAGTCCCTGCCCACCCCCACCCCCCACCCTCAGATGTATAAGTGGACTGCCACCAGCTAGTCTGCATGGCCATGTCATGGCTTTCCACTAGTGGGTGCCCTTGAACAGACTTCAGAGACCCTGCCTCTGCCTCTGCCTCTGCTCTCCAAAGTAGCTTGAGACATTTCCCATCCTGAGTGACGCATTTGGGTCTGAAATGGTGCAAGGTTATGAAAGTCGGTGGCATAATTCAACTCCATCAGCTATTCTGAAGGTCTTCCTTGGCCCTCTGGTTTTGAGTCATGCCCACACTGGACGCTTACAGTTTTGCTACCACAGCCTGTTGCCATCAAAACAGTTCGTCCTTTGTGGAAAATGCTGACCCTTGTATTGCTCAGCTCTCTTTCTTAATAGCCAATTAATCTCTTTCTACATTTTGAAGGTGGGCATCGCCCTCCCTGGGCTCTTGACTAATTTTCACAGGCAAAATCTTAGAGATGACTTAGGTTGTAGAAGTTCAGAGCAGAGTGAAAGCGTAGGAATCATTCTAGTCAAATCCTCTTGTTTTACAGAAGAAAGATCCGGAGAGGATTAAGTGATTGAAGCCACCCAGCCCCTCAAGGAGGCAGGGCTGGAGCCCAGGGATACTTGTGAGGTAGGGTTGAGCCAGAAAGTGACACTAAACGCAAGGTTCCTCTTACCTCTCATTACCTTAACTGGCCTCTCTGGCATTTTCAGTGATCTGGAAGGTATGTGAGTTGCAGCTTGCATTAGTCTGTCTTTGAATAAATGTCTTTCGCTTTGCCTTTATTGTCCACTCATTGTATGCCAAGTGCTAGGCTAAGCTCCCCAAATGCATTATGTCTCATTTAATCCCACACTGTGCAGTCTAGCCTCATAAGGACGGCCTCTGGAGCCAGCAACCTGGGCTCAAGTCCCAGCTCTACTTCTCCAAAGCCATGTGGGCTGAGGCAAGTGCTACACCCTCTCCCTACCTCATTTTCCTCTGCTGGATCTGGGGATAATACTAGAACCTCCTTCCATTTAGTGAGATAAAGCATAAGGCCACTTAGCAGAGAACCTGGCCCATGGGAAGCACCCCAAAAATGTTAGCTATTGTTTCTATCATTCTTAGGCATTAGTTTCCTTCTTATTGATATTCAACACAAGAACTATCTATGTTCCCTTTTATAATGTAAACAAAGTATTAAAAGTATATTTAGCTATCAATATATTAATAACTCTATCATTTCTCCTTCATACAAATAATGTTACTGTGAAATGAACAAATAAAGCCAAAGTGATATAATTAGCCTTAAATAAATCTATGCTAGTCTTCAAAAACAGTTTATTTTCTCATGATACATCTCTTCACCTTCACATTTAAAAAGATCAAAACAAATACAAGAAAATACTCCAGATCAAAGGCATCGTTCACATTTCTTCCTGACACTCTCTGTTTTTTTCTTTTCTTTTTTTAAGTTTATGTATTTTGAGAGAGAGAGAGAGAAAGCATAAGCAAGGGAGAGGCAGAGGGAGAAGGAGAGAAAGGATTCAAAGCAGGCTCCACGCTTTTGGCACAGAGCCCAACCCGAGGCTCATCCCACCAACTGCAAGATCATAACCTGAGCCAAAATCAAGAGTCAGCCGCTTAACCATTTGAGCCACCCAGTCACCCCTCTCTTTGTTGTTTTTTGTTTTTTTAAGAATTAGCACTCTGTTTATGGCTCCAACCCAAAGTCCCCTTTGGCCTTGGGATTTTATACTTTGTAATGTGTAGGAGATAATTGTGGTCAACTTGTTTTTCTTCACAGAAGAGGGCAGTGAAGGACAGTGGAGACTTTGATTCCCTACATTGGCTAATATGGTAGCATTGTCTGAGCCATGCATCAGAGCCCCATAACCAATAACCCCACGTGTTTACAAGTTACATAACTTCTTGCCTTCTGGACAGCCATCAGAGTTAATACACCACAGTCTGAGGATTCTGCTTGAATTCTCTTGACAGGCTCAGCATTCAAAGCAATAGCTGTTTTCATTTTGTTGCATTATGAACCTGAAAGCTGGGGTTCTAGATATAAATAGTTTGCACAGTTGGACAATAGCATTGCCATCACGGTGAGATCACTTCCAGGAAAACACTGAAATGTAGCAATGGGAATAACATCTGGCCTTTCAACAGTTGAATTTGATTTAGCCTTGGACATCCTACATGAAATAGAGGCTATATTTATTAATGATTTCATTTTCCATGCAGTTCACTCATTTTAACTTGGAAAGCACAACTTCCATAGCTATTTGTTAAACCTACTATGTTTAGGTTATGGATGCAGAGCTCATTTGACCTAATAACTGCTTGCTCACGCATTCCTCCCTGGTGCATCCATGCCCTCCGTATACCATCCCAAAAGAGTACAGCCAAAGAGAAACCTAGGGGGCAAAGTTTGTCTTTGTTTGATACTAGTAGTGGTGATAGGCTGGGGCTGGAAAAAAATGTTCATTTAATGAGATAAGATAAGATAAGATCAAAATGGGAATCTTTTGTTTTTCTCTTTCCATTTCAGTTTCTGGATATCATTTTAGTTTTCCCTGTGTAGCATTGAAGCCCTCTTTTTCTTCTTCTTCTTCTTCTTTTTTTTTTTTTTTTTTTTTGCTGGCTACATGGCCAACCAAAATAAAGATTACATTGCCAGCTTTCTGTGAAGCTAGATGTGAAAGTAACAAGTTCTGGCCAAGGAGATATAAGCAGAAATGGGACTTGCAAATTCTTGAAATTGTTTTTTTGTTTTTTTAAAATGAGCTTGTGAAGGGTGCTTGGGTGGCCTCGTTGGTTAAGCATCCGACTTTTGATTTTGGCTCAGGTCATGATTTCACGGTCATGAGATTGAGCCCCACTTTGGACTCCATGCTGGGCATCCAAGTCTCCTGCTTGAGATTGTCCCTCTCCCTCTGCCCCTCTCCCCCACCTTGCATGTTCTCTCTAAATAAGTAGATAGATAGATGATAGATAGATAGATAGATAGATAGATAGATAGATAGATAGATAGATAGATAAAGCTTGTGAAATCCTGTTTTTTAACCTTTCCCCTGTATTTGGAATGTGGTTCCAACAGCTGGAGTTTCACCTGTCATTTAGGACTAGGGGTGGCCTTGAAAATGGAAGAAATGTATATGTTGTGAAAACATGAAATAAATCATCAGTCTTTGACACAATGGAGGGTCTTAATAATCCTAGGCAGAGAACTTCCAGATTAATGTGGAAAAATAGCATAAGAACAGTAATGTAGGGCACATGGGTACCTCACTGGGTTAAGTGCTCAACTTTGGCTCAGGTCATGATCTTACAGTTCATGAGTTCGAATGTGGAGTCGGGCTCTGTGCTGGCAGCTCAGAGCCTGAAGCCTGCTTCAGATTCTGTGTTTCCCTCTTTCTCTGCCCCTTCTCTACTCATGCTCTGGTTTTATCTCTCAAAACTAAACATTGAGAAAAAAATTTTTAATAAAATAAAACCAGTAATGTAAATAAAATACAAATATACAGTGCAAATGATTTATCAAAAAAGAAAGCTCCATGCAACTACCAATTGGTCAATTTTTATAAACATTCCATGGGGACTTGAGAAAAAAAATGGATCTTTTGTGTTTGGAAGTGTAGAAGATGTGTCCATTGTGTTAGTTTGCTAATCATGTTGTCTACAGTTACTGTATTTCTGCTGGCTGTCTGCTTGTTCTTTTAGTTATTGAAATAGGTGCACAAAAATCTCTTGCCATGATTGTCTCTGACACTTTATTCACATATTTATATTTTGAGGCTATTTTATTAGATGCATTTAGTGTTAGAATAACTGTATCATCCTCTGAATTGAACTATTTAAAAACATTTATTAATTTATTTAAATTCAAATTAGTTAAAATACAGTGTAGCTCTGGTTTCAGGAGTAGAACAGTGATTCATCACTTACATATCACACCCAGTGCTCATCCCAACAAGGGCCCTCCTTAACGCCCATCACTTGTTTAGTCCAACCCCCCACCCAACACCCCTCTAGCAACCCTCAGTGTTCTCTGTATTTAAGAGTCTCTTATGGTTTGCCTCCCTCTCTGTTTTTAATCTTATTTTTCCTTCCCTTCCCTTATGTTCATCTGTTGTGGTTCATAAGTGCCACGTATGAACAAAATCATATGAGATCTATCTTTCTCTGACTGACTTACTTAGCTTAGCATAATCCACCTAGTTCCATCCACATAGTTGCAAATGGAAAGATTTCATTTTTTTGGTCACTGAATAGTATGCCATTATATAATAGTGAAATGAACTATCTATTTTTTAAAAAGTGTTTATCTCTGGTAATATACTTTATCTTAAAGACTCCTTTGTCTTTGAATATTAATCTAGCAAAATCAAATATATTTAGTGATTTCCGTGTTAATCTTTTTTCAATCCTTTCAACCTTCCTGCATCCCTATGTTTTATCTTATAAATGGTCTATTGTTAGGGTTTGTATCTTTAAATCAGCTGTCGTAATCTTGGTCTTTTAATTAGAACATGTAAACTGCCTTAGCCACGCTGAAGAAGCATGATAGGCCCCTCCCCAAAATGTGTTGGATGTTGAGGCTGAGGGCACCATACATACATGCCAGAGGATATGAGAAAGTTTATTACTTACATCATTGAAGCTTTCTGAGAGAACATGTCAGGCTCCCCACGCGGGTCTGAAATGGCTTGAGAGACCAAGGAAGGGAGACTGTGGTTAGGGTATTGGGTTGGGGCCTTATGTGGTTTGAATCTCCTACTGGTGCCAAAGGAGGGAGCACCAACTTACCAGTTTTCCTGGATGTGGGGGCGAGGGTGAAGAGGGAAGGGTGAGACTTAAGCACTGTCAGCAGTGAAATTTCCAAAAATGGGGGCAGACTCTCTTTATCACCTAGACCCATCCATTTAATGTAAAAACTGGATACTTTCATTTAAATCCATCATCTTAGCCCCTTTCCATTTTTCTTGCCTATTCTGTATTACCTCTTCTGCCCACTCTTGCCTTCCTTTTGACTAATTATTTTTATATTTGCATTTACTCCTCTTATAACACAAGTATTTTGTATGTTTAGTCATTCTTTTTTCCTCTTTTTTATTGAAGTATAGTTGATGTCCAATGTTATATTCATTTCAAGTGTACAGCATAGTGATATGACAATTCGTTCTATTATGCAGGACTTACATAGCTGATGTGGTCGCCATCTGACACCATACAACATGATTATGATATTGTTGACTGCATTCCCTTTACTATACTTTTCATCTCTATGGCTTATTTATTTTATAACTAGGAGTTTGTATCTCTTAATCCCCTTCCCATATTTTGCCCTTTCCCCCACTCCTCTCTCTTCTGGCAATCTCTGTTTTGTTCTCTGTATTCATGAGTCTGCCTCTGTTGGTTCATTTGTTTTGCTTTTCAGATTCCCCATGTAAGTGAAACCGTATGGTATTTTTCTTCGCCTGACTATTTCACCTAGCATAACACCATCGAGGTCCATCCTTGTTGTCACTAATTGCAAGATTTCATCCTTTTTAAAAATGACTGGGCAGTATGCCATTGCACATGTACACCACATCTTCTTTATTCATTCATTCATTGATGGACACTGAGGCTGCATCCATATGTTGCCTATTGTAAATAATGCAACAGTAAACATAGGGGTGCAGATATCTTTTCAAATAGGTGTTTTTGTTTCCTTTACATAAACCCCCAGTAGTGGAATTACTGGACTACATGGTGTTTCTATTTTTAACTATTTTGAGGAAACTCCATACTGTCTTCCACAGTGGTTGCACCAATTTGTATTTCTATCCAGCAGTACACAAAGGTTCCTTCTTTCCCCACACCCTCACCAGTGCTTATTTCTTGTGCTTTTTATTTGAGCTGTTTTGACAGGTGTGAGGTGACACCTCATTGTGGTTTTGATTTGCATTTCCCTAATGGTTAGTGTTATTGAGCATCATTTCATGTGCTCAATGTCTGCTGGCCATCTCTGTGTCTTCTTTGGAAAAATGTCTATTCAGATCCTCTGCCCATTTTTAATTGGATTATTAGAGGTTTTTCGCTGTTGAGTCGTATGAACTCTTTGGATATTTCAGATACTAACTCCTTATTGGATATATCATTTGCAAATATCTTCTCCCATTCAGTATGTTGACTTTTCATTTTGCTAATTGTTTCCTTTAATGTGCAGAGGTTTTTATTTTTGATGAAGTCCCAATAGTTTAGTTTTGCTTTTGTTTCCCTTGCCTCAGGAGACAGATCTAGAAAAATGTTCCTAAGGCCAACGATCAAGGGATTATTACCTGCATTTTCTTTTAGGAGTTTTATGGTGTCATGTCTCACATTTAGGTCTTTATTCATTTTGAGTGTATTTTTCTGCATGGTGTAGAGAGTGGTCCACTTTCATTCTTTTGCATGTAACAGTCCAGGTTTCCTAACACCTTTTGTTGAAGAGATTGTCTTTTTGCCACTGCATAGTTTTGCCTCCTTTGTTGAAGATTAATTGACTATATAATTATGGTTTATTTCTGGACTCTCTATTATCTTCTAACGATCTATTTTTGCCAGTATCGTACTGTTTTGATTACTACAGCTTTGTGGTAGATCTTGAAACCCAGGACTGTGATACCTCTAGTTTCGTCTTCTTTCCTAAGATCGCTTTGGCTAGTTGGGGTCTTTTATAGTTCCAGACAGATTTTAGGATCATTTATTCTAGCTCTATGAAGAATACTATTGGTATTTTGATAGAGATTGCATTGAATCTGTAGGTTATTAGTCATTAGTGTAATATTTATTTTAGAGATTTTAGTACACATTATGACTTACCAAAATCCAGTATGAATTGGCGTTTCTCTTTCTTTCTGGACAATGCTGTGATTTTATTTAGTGCTTTAACCCTCTGCTTTTGGTTGTATTTTCATTTATATATATTTTAAACCCATAATACATTATTATTTTATGCAGTTGAATGCCATTTAGATTTATCCACATATTTTCCATTTCCATTGTTCTTCGTTTCTTTGTGAGTCTTCTGACTTCTGTCTAGGATCATTTTCCTTGTACTCAAAAGATACTTTTTAGTATTTACTTCAGTGCAAGCCTGCTGGAGAAAAATTCTCTCATTTTTTATTTGTCTGAATTTTCTCATGTCACCATCTCTGAAGAATTTTTTTGGCGGATATAGAATTCTAGGTTAGCAGTTTTATTTTTTCAGCACTCTGAAGGTATCATTCCAATGCTTTTTAGCTCCTGTTATTTCTTTTTAGAAGTCTGCTGTCTGTCCAATAGTTACTCCTTCCAGGGTAATCTGTTTTTGTTTGTTTATTTTGGCTGCTTTTACCATTGTTTATAGTTGCTTATTTTTGCCTGTGTTTTTCAACAGAATTGCTGGGATGTTCTTAGAGTGGCTCTCCCTTTATTCCTGTTAGGGTTCCTAGAACTTCTAGAATCTGCAGCTTGATATCTTGTATCAGTTTTAGAAAGCCCTCAGCCACTGTGTCTTAAAATACTGCTTTTTCCAGTCTCTGTGTAGTCTTGTTTGGCGACTGAAGCTATACTTTTGTAAGACCAGAGTCTCATTGTCTTCAGTGTGCCTCTTACATTCTCTTCTCTGGTTTTCAGTACTTTTTCCCTATGCTTCATTCTGAAAATTTTCTGTTTTCTGAGTAATGCTTCTCCAATTTTAATGTCTTTAAAATCAAATTAAGGATTTCATTAAAATATAGGTTCTGATTCACTTGGCCTGTAGTGGGGCCTAAGAAGCTTCATTTTGAGAGGGTCCCAGACAAAAAGAACATGAAACAACAATAACAACAACAACAACAACTAAGGAGGTACAAATAAAGTTGGACTTTAGTTAGTTATAATTTATGAGTATTGGTTCATTAATTGTGACCAATATACCATATCAAAGTAATACTGAATGCAGGAATTGGGTGTGAGTTATATGAGAACTTTCTGTACTATGTTTGCAACTTTTCTGAAATCTAAAATTATTTAAAAATTTAAAAATCTACTTTAAAAAATACCCCCAGGTTATGTCAGTGCTGCTGCTTCACAAATCATAGTATAAGCATAATATTCTAGCCAATCTTACCAATTTCCTCTTGGGTTATCTATACTCTACTATTAAACACACCTAGTGAGTTCCTACTTTCAGTTACTGTATTTTTAATTTCCAAAACTTACATTTGTTTCTTTTTATAACTTTTAGTTCTCTGACCAAAATTCTCAAGCTTATGTCTTACCTCTTTGAATATCCATAGCTTAGGTGCTTTAAAGTCTCTGTTGTAACATCTGAAGCCCATGTGGGTTTATTTCTTCTCTCTATTGTTTTTCTTAATTTTCTCTCATGTGGTCACATCTTTGAGTGCCTCTGGTTATTTTTAATCCTGTATTGAACATCATATTTACAAAATTTTTTATAGAAATAATTAGAGGACTAAGACGCAGTTATATTTCTAGAGAGGAATTATGTTTGCTTTTGCCAGATTGCAAAGCATCCCAAGAAGCCAGGGTGAGTTCAAAAGCACTCCAAGATTCAGATGAGCTATAGCCCCTGCCAGGCCTACCTCCCTCTTGTCCCCTCCTCCCTGGGGTTCAGCTCTTCAGTGTCTTGACCTAAAGCAAAGGGGGTGACTTCTATCTTCCTCTACTTGACAGGCCCTGGATTCCACTGTCAGATCTCCTAGGCTGCCTAAATCTGTTTAGACTGTAAGTCTAAGTAGTAGGTTGCGTCAGCTCAGCCAGGGGCCACTGAGAGGAATGCCCTTCCCTCATTCAAAATAATTCCTGTGATGTTAGCAATACACTTTTTCTCTCTTAAGCCTTCATAATGTAGAAGTCCCTCCCTCAGCTCAAGTACCGGTGACATCAAATGGGAAGATTCAAGAAAACTGTGAGCTTTATTCTACATCCTTCTTTTTCCCTTTCCTAAAAAGTTACAAATTCAAGTTGCAGATTAAATTGGAAAAGATGTGACCTTTCAAGGCAGAAGATTGAGTCCAGCTATGTGGTTCTCAAATGTCAGCACACATGAGAATCCTTGGTATGGTTATTGAACATGCTTGTGTCTGGGTCCCCTACCCAGAGGTTTTTGTCCAGAGTGTTTCCCACAAACTCTGGATGGTTTTGATGCAGGTTTGATCATGGGGGTCTTCTCAAAATGCCTCCATGAACAGATTTATGCCACTCTCCTCCACCCAGCTCAGAGTACCTCAGGGCTTCACAGTGCATGTAGACTAATCTGTGTGATCTGGCCCCGGCCCACCCCTTCTTTATTCCCACACCACCCACTCCCCACCTCCACTTCACGCTCTAGCCATCTGGATGACTTCTTCCTGTTTCTCTAACATGCCAAGTTTAGTTCTGCCTCAGGGCCTTTGCACTAGCTGTCTCCTCCATCTGGAACACTCTTCCCTCTGGCTCACTTTTTTCATCTTCAGATTTCACTTTAAAGGACACAGGTCTTCCCTGACCCCTATCACTCTCTATCCATTTTCATTCCTTTAACAACGGTTGCCATTTGGTTTGTTTTGTTGGTTGGCTGGTAGGTATCTGTTCCCTCATTAAATTTGAACTTCCTGCAGGTAGGAATCTTATTTGTCCTGTTCACAGCTGTACCCTCAGTACCTAAAAGAATACCTACCTGGCATAGAGTAGATGCTCAGTAAATATTTATCAGTTACATAAACTGAACACAAGCAGGCCGTGTGGGTGCCTTTTGGGGAACACTGTTCTCTCTCTCTTGAGCGAAGTCTTGAGCTGACTTATTTATTTGGCTTAATAGTCACCACTGAGCATGCACTCTGCATAAGCTCCGTCTGAGGCGGTACGTGGACATGGCGTGCAGACTGATGGAGAGACAGACACATAGACAAACATGAGACAGACTGAAAAATGCTGTGGCCCAGCTGGGGAAACAGAGAAGGGCACGAACTTCTGTTGGACCCAAGGCCTGCAGGCAGCAAAGTCAGGGAGAGCCCCAGAGAAAGGTCTTCTGAGAGGCGTGTGTTTCCCCCTCTTGCTTAATGTCTCATTCCAAACTTCAGTAAATACCATTGAGGACAAGAATGTGGTTCTCTTATAGTGAAGAACAAGGGAGCCTGGCCTAGCCTGAGGGTCTGCGAAGTCTTCCCTGAGGAAGTAATGGCCTGAGCCAAGATCTGCAAGAAGGGCAGGGGATGAGAAGAGGCTGCCCAACATGGGGGCAATGCCAAGGGAGAGAGAAGAGGAGGGCACCCCAGGCACAGAGCATAGCTCGTGCCAATGACCTGCACGAAGATGACCCATGTGTCCTGCAGGGGCACGAGAGGGGAATGTGGGGTGAGAGGAGCCCACAGGTGGGGCTCGGGGCAGAGGTGCAGGAGCCCACCACATAAACTTCATAGATCACATGAGAGACTTTGGAGTCTATCTCAGAATTAAATGGGAATTCACTGAAGGTGTTTATAAGCAGAAGAGCCATGATCAAGTTTGTATCTGGGAAGAGGACTCTGGCTGCCAGGAGGGAAACTGAGATTGACAAAGAGGGACCGAGAAAGGGTAGCGGGGAGGCAGCTGGGTCTTAGCTGGCAGTGGAGGTAGAGAGAAGGGGACAAAGTCTGGAGACATTTCAGAGGGAATAGGAGCAGCACAGTAACAGGAACACTCATCTGCTGTGTGTGCTGTGCTCATTGCAGTCTGTCACTGCTCAGCACGAAGTACCTGGGTGATTACCAGAAGTGCTGTCACCCCTTACATTCGCCCAACAGGTCATTCAGAAGGGTCGGTTCCCAGACAGGCCCTCCAGAGTGACTGCAGGGAAGACATATCCATTCGATGCAGCTCAGGTGTGTGAAGAAGCTGGAAGGTGAGCCCAGGCCCTTGGCATGTGGTGACAAGAGGCTGCTGGTTCTTGGCTCCCACACAAATGAGTAGAGAAAAAGCCGTCTCCTGTCTTCTCTGTGTCCTCCAGCTGCCCTTCCTCTTTGTCCTGTTGTCAGCTAGATCCATGTGTTCCCTGACTCAGAAGTGGGAACGTCTGAGTAGCCTAAACATGGAGGCTGCATGAGCCAGGAAAGGGTTAAGTCAGCCCAGTACATTTTCTGAGCCAAGTTGCCCTTCTCCACCCCCGGCTTATTCTCTTCCATTTTATGTTTCCTCTCTCTTCATCATATTTCTATGCAGCTTTTCCCTCTGGATTTCCCATCCGTGGGGAGAACAAATGACTTGCTAATGTGTTCAATTGGTATCATATGTGGTTGCCCTGAGAGGAAAGTGCCAGAATGGGTAAAGGAAGTTGTAGGGCAGTGGAAAGTATCCATGGCAATGTTACCCTGTTTAGCAAACATATTAAGAAAATTTGTGCTGAGATAATCAAAGCAAAACTTAGAGGTACACTTTGGCAGGTCCAAATTCAAAACTGGTATTTTCCGCTGTTTAACTACAAAGCAGAAATAATTTTCATACAGTTTGTGCCTTGAACATTATAGCACTAGTGAGGCAGGCTTTCTGTGACCATGGATAATGACCAAACTGTCCTGTGACTTTGCGGTGTATCCAGACCTCACAACATTATCCAGCTTCATGTAGGACAAGTCCACACACCTTCTCCCCCGAGCCTCTGCAGTAGATGACCTTTGTCATCCCTGTTTCACCATTTCATTCATTTTTATTGTTGTTTTCTTACAGATCCTGTAAGCATGTGGATAGGGAAATATTTACATGAAATCCCAAAATGCTTACTCAGTGTAATCAGTATTTATAAGGAGTTAAGTCCTTGGCCGCCACTTAGCATTGAGTGTGTCCTCACTGCTCCTCATTGAAGTCCTCCTTGTTTTCGCAGCAGGTGTCTCTGCATACCTTGGTGCATTCTGAGTTGCCTGGAGTTTATGTCTTGTCTAAACTTGGCCGAAGAAAAAAGATTAAAGGCGGTAGCGTGTTGCATAGTGTTCTGGAGGAAAATGGAAGGCCTGGATTTGGGGACAGCTTTGAAATTGGCATACATTCTGTTTCCTTGCACGTTAAATATGTCAGAACAAATTAGGCATTGGCCTATGTGTTCTCTGGGACTTGAATCAAGCTTGTCCACCGAGGAACTATGCAAAGCTCTGCCAAAATCTAAAAGGACCTCAGTTTGGGGACTTTCTAAGAAGTGGACCTTGAGATCAACCAGCTTCCAATGCAAACATAGTATGTGACCAGTCGGTCACAATTTGTGTAGTTGCAGCAACAACTAACGTGCTGCCCTTGCTACATGTAGATGATTTGCTGTTGAGAGGACTTCTTCCTGGTAGTCTGAGTTAGACATAGGCAGTGTTATATATATATTTTTAAGTGCTTTTGTTTTATTTATAAACATAAAAGTTTCCCATTATCCAACTACCCTAAGAGCCATAGCTAATGTTTTGTTGTTTGTTCTTAGAGTCTGTGTATCTCTGTGTGATTCAAACTGCCCTATGCTGATGAAAACAACCCAGAAATCTGTTTAGTTGGGATGTCATGTGACCGCTGAACTTTGCACAGGGCTTAGTATACAGTAATTATCCAAAGAATTTTTGAAACAGTAAAATGATAAGGGCAGTGTGGTCTAGTTTGGGTACCGAATCTGAATAGGCATGCATAGCCTCTATAACATCTACTCTGTTTTCGGTTATCCTTGTGATTACCTCATCTAGAAAAGTGATTTTTGGATTTATGGCATTCTTGTCATTCTTGTTTTTCTGTCATTCATTCTGCCGGACTGAACCCAGGCTACTCTGACTTGACACAAACCAGGTGCTAGGTCTGTGGCTGCCTTTCTGAGCCCAGAGTCTTCCTGTGGAAGAATGCTAATGGTGAGGCCTCTGCACCCAGGTGCTTGGCGCAGGGAGGGAAGCATGTCAGCGTCTCCACATCCCCAAACCCCAGCATGGACTCGGGCATACTTGGTACAGTCCTGCTTCTTCTCCCCACCCACCCCACCTCTCCCCTGAAGTCACAGATGGCCACCCAGCTGACAATGGTGTGTTAAGTTGTTCAGAACACCTAACCTAACTAAGGTGAGATCAACAACCTTATTCTGTCTCCATAAATCTAACTGAGTCATTGTTTGGGTTAAGTCATTTTCCAATCCATTTATCCACCAGACCTCCCACGTTGAATATTGTAGCTTTACTTCTTCATTTTCTATGTTATGAGAAAGAAAAAGGAGAAGGAGGAGGAAGAAGAGGGGAGCAAGAGGGGGAAGGGAAAGAGGAGGGGTGGGGAGGTGAGGAGGAGGAGGCAGAGGAGGAGGGGGAAGGGGAGAAGTAGGAAGAGAAGGAGAGGATAGAGGAGAAAGAGGAGGCGGCGGAGGCGGAATAGAAGGAGAAGATCTGGACTGTGGCTCTGTGAGGCCTGCTCCACTCGGTAACTTGGAAGGATAAAAATTCGGCAGCCAGAGTCCACAGGAAGCAGAACATCACCTACTTTGTCTCAGAAGCACAGGCGTCTTCAGAAGGACATTCTGCCTTCCTAGAAAATCATTTCTAGAAAATTGTCCAAAACAAAGACTTTAGATGAAACAGGCTCTAAGGAGTCAACACCAAAAACCTTTGAAATGTACACAGCCACAGATCTCTTTTCTGTCATGAGTGGGGTTTCAGGTTTAGCTCACATTTACCACTTCCCTGTCAAGCAAAAATTTCTGAGGCTGCAAGGTCATGGGAGATGCACTCTGTCGGCCAGCAGGAGGAGAAAGGGCCCAAGACCACCCTGATAGAGAAGATACTGGAAGCCTTCTCCCCAACGGCCCACTCCCCTCCTGCCCAGAAATGCCTACCCGCTCTACTATCTGACTCATCCAAGAGCAGACAGTAAGCAATCACGTTCGTTGATTATAAATCAGCCTATCTGTAATATAAATATTCAAGTAGCTATATTACTCTATCTGTGAGGCATGTAGGAAGTCTGCTCTGTGTCATTTTTCCATTAAAATGTAGTCCTAACAGAATTCCAGCTACCCAGTAACATCTGCTCCAAATCTTCACATGATTTATATGACCCTGTGGCCAACTCCATGCATAAATATGGATAGAGTCCGAGAAGGATCTCGTTCTACACATGAGTAAAAGTGGAAAGATAGGTACTTAGTTACATCACCAGGTTTGTTTTAAATCTTAGAACATCACGTTGTCAACCACGTTTATTATCTCATGTCAGTGAAACGCAAAAGTGCTGTAGATGTATATGTTCCTGTGATTAATTCTGAACATTTTCCATCATTTATTTCCATGATGACTGTGGGCAAGAGAGAAGGAGCAGATTCTGTGTTCTATGGGTGGTGGAACTCAGTGGTCATGCCACAAATCAAGTAACCAGCACCCCACCCTTCTGACCCTCAGCTTACTTTTTTGGCTGATAGTCTCCTCTCAAGGTCATAAAAGTATTTTAAATAAAAGTAATAAGAAACACATGGCCACATTTGATTGAGGGGAAAGGCAATCCACTCAAAGGTCAGCAATTTCCTATGTCAGAGTGGCCCTCTTCTGTGGCTGGGAGTTTTGGGTCAACTTATTTGGCTGCTGTGCGGGGAGTGGACTACACTCTCGAGGTTCACAGGTGGGAGTGGGGAGGCTGTGCCAGTGTTCCAGGTGAGAACACGTAATCGCTTGGGCTTGGGTGATTGGGTGTTTGTGCTGTGAATGAAGAGCAGGAGGCTAGTTCAAGGGAGGTGTGGGAGGCCAACCAAGTGGGCTTTCTGATTACATATGGAAGGTGAGGGAATGAGAAGATGGTAAGAAGGGTGGTGCTCAGGTTCCTGCCCAGATGGTCTGACCATTCATTAAAATAGGAAATTCGAGAAGAGGCCAGGGGTCCAATCAAGAGTTCTGTCTTTAACAGACTGACATGAGGTTGAGGCTTAGAGCGGAGAGGCCACTGGGAAAGCAGGATGGGCAAGCGGGCCTCACCCCCCTCACACCTGCTTCCATCTGTGTGATGGGTTAGTGTTCTGTGTAAGTGGTTTTTGGAGAAAATTGTCTCTAACCATGGAAAATACTTTTAGAAAAGCCAGCTGTAGGCAATGGGGAGTCACTGAAGGATTTCAATCAGGGAAGTGAATTGGATGGAATTGTGTTTGCGTCTGCCTCAGAGCAGGAGACAGGAGAGGGAAGAGGTTTGAGTCTTGGCATGGGGCCCTTACTAGCTGTTTAGATTTGGGCAAATTAACCAAACCGTCTGAGCCCCAGGTTCTTTGTCAGCAAAGTAGAGCTAGGGCTGCCTTCCTCGCAGGGTTGTTATGAGAATTGTAATTAAAATGTCTAGGATAATAAATACTTAATGTGTGCTGGTTCCCCTCTCCATGACTGAGCATCTGTTGGCGCAATTCAGCAAGTGGATGGCTGGAGGTGAGGCTGGCGGTCTCCGCAGGGAGAGCTGGGCAGAGTCCAGACCGCCGGGTTAAGTGGGTCAGGGCCACGCCGATATGACTGTGGGGCTGGGGGCCCTGATACAAGGTGGTGCTGTTGATCGTGTTCAGGGGGACAAGAGGAACATTTGGTGTTTGGTCAGGTAGAGGGCCGTCTGGTAGCCATTCGTATAAACATGCTCCGTGATCCCAGTAGACCCTGGAGCCGCTTTGCACTTGCCTTTCCTCATCAGCAGCCACTCTTCCCCTTTTAGTCTCTGCTGCTGCTCCTAACCACGGCTGAGCTCACGGCCTCCTCCTCCTTTTTCCCTGTGCTCGTGAGCTCCTGAGGCTCTCCACAAGGCACCAGCCCGTGTTTATGCTCTTTCTTTTCTAACCTCAGGCCTTGGTTTTTGCCTCTTTAACAGTTAGGGGTGCTAGTTGCTCAGGTATGAGTTTATTCCTTCCGAAGACAGGGATGTTTTGTTTTTATATTGCTTTCTCCATGTCTAGACCCCTGCTTCTGTCTCCCTGCTTTCTAGTCACTGAACCTCATCTCAAGGACAGTATCCTGAGTGACAGTGGGAAGTGGGGCAGCGGCTGGCTAGCCACAGGCCACACACGGCAGCAGGACCTGGACAATGGCCCTCTGATGCTTGATTCTGGTGAGGATGCCTTTCATTGGTGGGAAAGCCCATGCCCCCTGTTCAGACAGTCATCAGGCCGGTGGCCGGGACGTGGGGATTCAGAGAAACATGCTATGTCCTGAAAGCTCTTCCTGTGAGCCACGGTGAGGCCTCTGCAAGATCGCACCCTGATGCATGGCATGGGGAGAGCTTGGGGGCGTCCAGACCATCTTTGAACCTCAAAATCCAGGCTTCTCTTCCAGAACACCTGGCCCCTCTTTGCTTTCCTCTTTCTCTCCATTTTCTGGGCTTTGTTGCTGAGGGGTCCTTCTTTAAGTTGGTTAGCTCACCTTGTAAGCCACATTTTGGTCTCAGCCTAGGAGCTCATCTGTCTGGGGGAGATGCCTCTAACAGCTTTCTAGGGGCTGCTGTCTCCATGGGAGTTTGCAGGCATTTTCCTGGGGCTCACCCTTCACAAGCCATGTGCACATCTCCATTTCAGAATGGTACTGCCGATGACACTGCCAACAAAGTCTTAGTTGACTAAGAATACATAAAGATTTTTTTTCTTTTTAAGTCAGTCTTGAGGCATAATTTACATACCATGAAATGCATCCATTGTATTTATCTTTTAAGTGTTTTATTTATTTTTGAGATAGAGAGCACGAGCAGGAGAGGGACAGAGAGAGAGGAAGACAGGATCCAAAGTAGGCTCTGCACTGACAGCAGTGAGTCTGATGCAGGGCTCAAACTCACAAACTGTGAGATCATGATTGGAGCTGAAGTCAGAGGCTCAACTGACTGAGCCACCCAGGTGACCCCAAAAATGCATCCATTTTAAAAATCCAATTGGATGACTTTTGACAAATGTTTAATTCCCTGTAGCCAGCACCACAATCAAAATACAGAACATTTCCATCACCCCAAATAGTTCTTTGTGCCCCTTGCCAGTCATCTCCCTGACCCGTAGCCCCAGGGAGCTACTTATCTACTTTATGTTTTTAGTTTTTAGTTTTAGGTTTTTTAGATTTTTTACACATAAAAATCATACAGTATGTATACTTTACTGTCTTATGCTCAGCACAGTGTCTTTGAGATTTGTCCATGTGATAGCATGTTATTAATAACTTATCCTTGCTTTAGCTGAGCAGTATTCCATTGTATGGAAATCACACAATTTGTTCATCTCTTCACCTGATGATAGACATCTGTGTGTCCAGTTTGGGGGATATTATGACTACAAATGCCTTTTATAATTCTAGCTGTAGCACCTGGAGTAACTATGGCTACTGCCCTTAGAGAGCTTGGAATCTTGGCAGGAAGAGGTTCAAACGATGCACTATTCATGGAGCTTTATTATTGGTTGTAATCAACTGCAGGGATGCTTAACAGTTGAGCCAAGTGTGATGGAATAGAGAGAGTACAGTGGGTGGGAGTCACTGTTATTTTATCTGGGGGGTGGCATGTTAAAGCCCCACTAAGTGAATGGAGAATAAGGGGCAAGGGGCAGGGGAAGTGCCCTTGGGAGTAGACAAGAGTGGAACACAGAGGGGAGCAATCCAGGCAGGTGGGAAGGGCCATGCAGATTCTATCAGACCTGGAATAGAGAGGTTGTGTTCAGTGGGAGGGAGAGAAAGGTCTGGATGGCCTTGAACACTGGAATTAGAAGCTCCTAATTGATGTCCCAAGCAAAACGAATGGAGTTGCTGCAGGTTTTGAGCAGGGAAGGGCAAAAGCAGTATTTTTTAAAGATTCCCATTATTCATGTGCAGGTTGGCTTGAATGGAGCAAAGAATGCAAGAACAGAGATAACAAACAGTAGGTGTTTATTTGAGCTCATTTTCTTGCCAGCTTCAAGGGTGGCCTCCCCAGCTGCAAAAGCATGCCTGGTCATAGAGTGGAGCTGAGATGCGATGGGCGGGAGGGGGGGCGGATAGGAGGGGGGGGTCACAGAACCTACCACATCGCGCTGTGCTAGTTTTCTATTGCTGCATAACAATTACTTCAAAATCAGTGGCTAAAACAACACAATTATTTTTTTTTTAATTTTTAATGTTTTATTTATTTCTGAGAGAGAGAGATAGAGACAGCGTGAGCAGGGGAGGGTCAGAGAGAGAGGGAGATACAGAATCCGAAGCAAGCTCCAGGCTCTGAGCTAGCTGTCAGCACAGAGCCCGAAGCGGGGCTCAAACCCACAAACCGTGAGATCATGACCTGAGCTGAAGCCAAGCGCTTAACCGACTGAGCCACCCAGGTGCCCCTAATTTTTTAATCTCACAATTTTTTGAGTCCGTAGTTGGGACATAAGTTAGGTAGAGTTCTCAGCTCATGGTCTCACCAGGCTGAAATCAAGGTGTTGGCCGAGAATGTGTTCTCATTTGGAGCTCAGGGTCCTCTACCAGGCTTATTCAGGGTGTTGACACGATTCACTTCCTTCACTTTTAGGGCTCAGGTCACCGTTTCCTTGCTCATCTAGGGGCTGCCCTCAGGTTCCAGCCAGGTGGCCCCGTCCATAGGTTCTTCACAGCATGGCTGTTTGCTTTCTTCCAAACCAACAGGAGAGCGCTGGCTGCCTGATTAAATCAGCCCCACCCAGGATAACCTCCCTTTCGGTTGACTCCAAGGACCTTAATTACATCTGTAAAATCCCTTTTGCCTTAAAAAGTAACATAATCATTAGAGTGATACCGTATTTATAGATCCTACTCACGCTCACGGGGAGGAGATCAGGCAGTATGTATACCCGGGAGTGGGTGATTTGGAGCCATCTTTGAATTCTGCCTGCCACACATGGTTTGGTTTCTCTTTAGACTCCCCATTTCCTCCACCTATAAGAGAGAAGTTCTGGACTAGATCCTGTCAGAGGCTCTGCTCTGTGTTTTCCCTTATTTTATGATTAGGGAGTCAAGGTGGAAGCGCCGTTAGCAATCATCCTCCAAAATATGACTTAAAGATCGTGGTGACCTGCTGGGTAGAGACAGCTGACAGTCATTGAGAAGGATGCATGCTGAGGGAGAGGACCACCAAGTAACAACAGGTGGGTATGTTGTGGAACTGGTGGTTGGTGTAGTTGTTAGGGCTGTTCACACATACACCCTCTCCTTCTGAGCAGCACATGGTACGACTTTTCCTCCCCAGCACCTTTGTAAGTCACAACGGCCATTTGACTGCTTTGGCCAATGGAATGTGAGCAGGTGTGATGTCTATCAATCTGAGCACGGTTTCTAAGAACTAATGTGTGTGTTTGTGTCACTCTTTCTCCCTCTGCCACAGTGACTTATAAGATTTGAGATAGTGGCTGCTCCATCAGCCTGGATCCCTAGGTGAGGATATGCAGAGCAAAGCCCCAGCCAACCCACCCTGGGCAGTGGTGTAAATGAAAACTAAACCATTGTTGTTTAAAGATCCTGAGATTTGGGGTTGTTTGTTACTGCAGCACAACCTAGCCTATCCCTGGCTGATACAAAGGACAGTATCACTGTTAATCTTGCTGCCACCTTCTCTCCCTTCTGACTGAAGCATAATTAACATACAATATTTTATTAGTTTCATTACAACATAATGACTCAATATTTGCATAATTTTATGACCATATTTGTTGCCACATGTGGTTACTGATTTTTTTCTTGTGATGAGAAATTTTAAGATCTACTCTCTTAGCAACTTTCAAATATGCAGTGTGGTATTATTAACTCTAGTTGGCACGCTGTATATTACATCCCCATGACTTACCTATTTTATAACTGGGAGTGCATAGATTTTTTTTAATATTTATTTTTATTGTGGGGGGAGGGGCAGAAAGCGAGTGAGACAGAACCCAAAGCAGGTTCTAGGCTCCAAGCTGTCAGCACAGAGCTCAATGTGGGGCTTGGACTCATGAACCGTGAGATCATGACCTGAGCTGAAGTCAGACGCTTAACCGACGTGAGCCACCCAGGCACCTGGGAGTTTATAGCTTTTAATGTGCTTCCACCATTTTGCTTATCTCGCCTACCCCCTGCCTCTGGAAACCACTAGTCTATTTTGTGTATCTATAAACTTGGTTTTGGTTTTTGTTTCTCTTAAGATTCCACATGTGAGAGCAATCATACAGCATTTGTCTTTCTCAAATCATACAGCATTTGTCTTTCTCCTTCTTATTTCACTCAGTGCAATGCCCTCAAGTTTCATCAATGTTGTTGCAAATGGCAAGATTTTACTCTTTTTATGGCTGGATAAGATTCCATTATATATGGCCATAGCACATTTTCCTTATCCGTTCCTCTCTTGATGGACATTTAGGATGTTTTATGTGGGACTTCTCACCTTAGCCTGTTCCATTTACTTCCGTGAGATATAGCTGTAGGACCCAATCCAAAAATCTTTATGAAAAGTGATGGTATTGCTGTGTAGTCTTGTATTTTCTTCCTGTCATTCAAACAGGACTACCTACCTGCTCACTGGGAGAAGATACCCTCTCACACCCTGGGAACTTGACTGCCATGACAAATAGGCTATTTTTGTTTGAGAACAAATACACGTAATCAGCACCTTCAGGGAAAGCTGCCAGTCGGGCACACCTTTGCACTGATGTCACACAGTGATCATATACAACTATCCAGACTCTTCCCAAAGACAACGTAAGTCATTGGTGACTGCAGGTGGAGATGGACGTGAGGTGCACACGCAGGGACTGGCCTTAAGCAAAGACTGAGAATAGTTGCTGCTATGGGAAGAAATAAGTCACAAGAGGAGGGCAACAAGACACAGTGAGAATCTGGCAATTATAACCCTGATAATAGCCCCTTGTTACCAAGCGCTCACTGTGTGCCAAGCACTCCGTAGACACCTGCTATGGAGTATCTCCTGCATGACATTTCCTATGAGGTAGCAGAAGGCTCATGCCCATCTGTCTGATGGGGAAATAGAGGCTCACAGCATTTAAGCAGCCAGCCTCCCGTGACCCAGCAAGGGAGCAGGGAGCTGGGATGAAATCCTGGCCAGGACAGCTTGTTCCGGGAAAGCTTGGTGCCTAGAGGCAAGGGGAAGGAGGGGCCCCACATGCAGGACGGCTACCTGTTGGTGGTCAGTGCTTACAATGATTCCCTTGGCTGCAGGGTGCAAGGCCTTCTGCCCCCCAGCCCTCCACTTTCTTTCCTAGCTCCTCTACACAATACATACTAAAGAAGCCCCAGTTTGAACTCTTCCCTTGCTGGTCCGAAGAGCCTAGAGCCTCAGAGTCCAGAACATGGGTTCAGCGGCCAGCCTGCTTCCACCTGAGGTAGTGCACGATGGGCTCGAGCTTACAGCTCAGCCAAGTCTGGCACCCAAGGAGGTTGGACGGCCTCGCCTTTCAGAATAGGAGAGAATTGAATCATTGTTCCATCAGCTCCCCCGACACTTTCAAAACTATGGCCTCCCGCCCCCCTTCCTCTGCAGCTTTCCTCTGTCTGTGAAATGAAAAGCAGATTGCCTTGCCGGGGGCTCCGAGCGGGCCCTGCATCAGAGGTGTGTGTGGAGGGAAAGCACGGCATGCGCAGGAGTCTGGGCCATCTGCTTCTCATTGAGCGTGGTGCCGCCCAGGAGGACAATGGGCCACTGTGCAGCCTGCCCCCAGAGCAGCCGCAGCCATGACCTCAGGCCTGTGGCCTGGCCGGCCAAGAGGGGCCCCAGAGGCTGGGAGCTGGTTTCCTAGAGTGTGGGGGCGGTTCCCCCTCATCTGACCATTTCTTCTTTCTTCTCTTCCTAGAAAGATGGCTTTCAGCTGTTTCCTCAGGACTCCTGGTCACCTCTTTAAAAAGTGGTATTTATTGTATGTGTGTTTTAACATTATAAATGTCATCCGCATTTGATGCGCAAAACCCAGGAGAGTGAAAAGAAGCAAAACTCCATGACAGCCCCACTACCAACGGTTAGTATGTATTCTACCAGTCTGTTTTGCATGAATGTTTTTCAGCACTGCTTTTAAAAACAACGATGGCCTGATTATGCACTTCTGAGTTAGGCATTGCACGGAAGACTCTGTCTGGATGCTCTCAGGCTGCATGTAGCACAGCCCTGTTAGGTCAGAGCTTGCATTACCACCGTTTTTACAAACAAAGATGCTGCAGTTGAGAAGGGGCAGGAAATCTTCCCAGGATTCCCCAGGATGGTGGTGGGGCCGGGATTCAGGAGCCGGCTGGGCTCTCCAGATTCCACAGCTGCAGACCACCCCACAATACACATTTGTGTGGGATGCAGACTAGTGTGTGTCCAGTTTTTCACTGAACAACAAATTGGGACTAATTTCTCATTCATCGGATAGCCCTCTGCACGTGAGTTTTATGGCTGCTTCTATCTCGCTGCAAATACTTACCTTAACCTTTGTAGCCACTTCGCCTGATTCTGGATTGTTCCACGTTTTGCTATTATTATCCTGAGATGACCGCTCAGTCCAGAGTTCTTTAAGCCCATCTCCCATGATTTGGTGATAGTGGAATTCTGTGTGAATGCACATGCACACCTGACAAGAGTTATAAAAGAGTGATAAATTGCCTTTATACTTGCAAAACTGGGTATCATAGTCTATCAAACTGGCAAGCATTTTTCTTTTTTCTTTTTTTTAATTTTTATTTTTTGAGAGAGGAGAGAGAAAGCAAGCCAGGGATGGGCAGAGAGAGAGGGAGAGAGAAATCCTAAGCAGGCCCTGTGCTGTCAGCCCAGAGTCCAATGCAGGGCTTGAACTCATGATCTGTGAGATCATGACCTGAGCTAAAACCAAGAGTCAGAGGCTCAACTGATTGAGCCATCCAGGCACCCCAGCATCTTTAAAAATGTATTTCTTGCTTTTAAAACTTTTAACTCATTTTTTTAGTGATCAAGCAGTGAGCTTATTTATTCATTGTCAGTCTTATTCTTTTGTAAATTTACTGCTGGTTCCTTACCTAGTTTTCTTTTGTGTGATTCATTTTTAGATTGATTTGCAGAAGTTTATTAGATGAAGGATATTGATTGCAAATATGTATCTCAGTTTGTCTCACTTTTAATCAGTTTCATCCTAAGATAAAATTCAATTCAATTTACCTTAGGATGCTTTTGCATTTTCATTAGAGGCTTGAAAATGTTATGTAGCTGATTTATTGATCTTTTTCTTTGTGCCTCCTTCCTTTTATAAAAAAAAAAAAAAACAGAACTTCTTTCTGTCTCCTCAGCAATAAGACATAAACGTTCATGTTGAATGTGGATTTTATTCTGCTGTTTAAAATTAAACTTGCCACAACATGAACTAACGCACTGAGATGTCAGAGTGGGTGATGGAAGAGAGTGAAATGAAACCGTACCAGCTGACTGCCCAGGAAAACAAAACCCAGTAACACATTGATCCTGAAACTGAAGTGTAGACTGACACAGTTATGTTGTTTTATCTTATCACACAAGTATAAGAGAAAGAAATGTTGGTGTGTTTATTTTTTAGTCTGATTTTTCAAACTCCTAAGGAAGATCTCACCATTTCTTACTTTATCAGTGGAATTCGTATGTGTTTTCTTTAAATATCAGAATGTGTTGCTTAATTTTCTTCATAATCATTATAAAGCTAACATTTTATGACTTTATGCAATTTTAGCACAGAACTGCACCCAGTTTCTACATGTTCAGAGTTAAGATATCATCTATCTTCTGCCACAGAGCTCACAAGCAAGGAGTACCATCCTGATCCCAGCCTCAAGTCCCCAACCCAGAGGCCTTCATGCCTTCTCACTTTCTTCTCCATGTAAAGGAATAGAAAGCTTATAGGTCCACAAGTCTGGGGTAGATTCCAGTTTGTGAAACCTTTATAGATGACCTCATTTACTTATATACTTGGGGAAGGGTATCCAAAAGACAGGAAGGAGCAGTAAAATATATACATGAGTGATCCACTGTGCTGTTGAGAAATACCACTGAATGTCACTGTTACTTTGTTACTCTGTGCAGAAGCACAGAGAATTAGCCAGGATAAAGAAAAGAAGAAAATTTAAAAACCCTTCAGAAGTCCGTCATCCAGAGGTGACTTTGATAAACATTTTGGTCAGTTTGCAATGACTTTGTTATACATGTTACTTTTATACAACTGACATCTACTACATAATTGCTTTTTGAAGCACAGTGAACCAGGAAACTGAGGCCCAACTCAAAAACTATTTTAAGAAGGGTTTGATGACAGATAATCATTGCATTTGAGTGGTTTATTAGCTTTCCAAACACATTAAAACATACACACACTCGTACACAGACAAAATGACCCGAGTCATTTAATGGGAGAATTTTTTCCCAAAACTATTGCTCTAGCTTCTCGAAATGTAAACGTTCTTTTTTCTTAAACTGTGTGACTTTTTTTTCATGGACAAAATTAAGATTGTTTTTGTTTATTAATTTTTAAATCACAGTATCCTGAGGATGTGATCAGGGATAACAAAATGAATGACACATTTGCTGCCATGTTCCATTTGGTTTCCTTAAGACAGACATTGCTCACTGATATCCGCCTTCTTTCCTTTGGGTCGCCCCTGTGGCCCAGTTTCCTCCCCAACACAGCAATCCTCGGTACAGTAAGCCTCATAAATTGGGACTATTGCTGTCTTTCGGGTTCAGCAATCATTGAGAATAGAAGTATACTACCCTATAAGGTTTTTTTTTAATTTTTTCAATGTTTTATTTATTTCTGAAAGAGAGAGAGAGACAGCGTGAGCAGGGGAGGGTCAGAGAGAGAGGGAAATACAGAATCTGAAGCAGGCTCCAGGCTCTGAGCTGGCTGTCAGCACAGAACCCAACACGGGGCTCGAACCCATGGACGGTGAGATCAGGACCTGAGCCAGAGTTGTACGCTTAACCTACTGAGCCACCCAGGCGCCCCTACTACTGAGAGTTTGAATGGTCATCAACCATGGCAGAAGATTCCTCCTAAATTTGACGTGAGAAATACAGCACCAAAAAATTCATCTCTTAGCCTCAGCGAAACTGCACAAGCCAAAAAACAGCTGAGGAAAATAGGTGAGGCTACAGTTGCAAAATTCTCCACTAAAGCAACCCAACTGGAATTTGAGTTTGTGATCTTCATAAACGAAGACGTGCGTGTCCAGAACTCCCTGTTCTCACGTTCTTGGAGTTTATGATCTCGGTCACTAGCCTAAGTCTACTTCACTTGCTTACACGTCCAAGAATGTCTATTGCCCTTAGTCTGAAGACAGCAAAATGATTGCATCCCCACTTTTCTCCTCTAAAACCCTCTGGGGGCACCTGGGTGGCTCAGTCAATTAAGCGTTCGACTTTGGCTCAGGTCATAATCTCACGGTTCATGAATTCGAGCCCCATGTCGGGCTCTGTGCTGACAGCTCGGAGCCTGGAGCCTGCTTCCAATTCTGTGTCTCCCTCTCTCTGCCCCTCCCATGCTCATGCTCTGTGTCTCAATAATAAAAAATAAATTTTTTAAAAAAAGCAAAACTCTCTGAAGGCTGCTCCACATAGAGCCATAAAAGCGATCTGAAGCCAACCAATATTTTACATTCTTTATAAGAAGTCATTTTTTTCTTGATGCCTATAATGTAAAAGTAAATTATTCTTTAAATTCAAATATTTTGCTAGAATATGGTTTTTTAAAAAATGTTTTATTTATTTCTAGGAGAGAGAGACACAGCGTGAACAAGGGAGAGTCAGAGAGAGAGGGAGTCACAGACTGAAACAGGCTCCAGGCTCTGAGCTGGCAGTCAGCACAGAGCCTGATGCGGGGCCTGAACCCACGAACCGCGAGATCATGACCTAAGCGAAAGTCAGACGCTTAACCGACTAAGCCACCCAGGTGCCCCTGCTAGAATGTGTTTTAAGCGAAGCCCCGTGTGACGGGTCCTGAAGGCCATCCATCACTAGGTTTGGAAATTCACCAAAATGACTCACAAAACTCGGCATGAAATGTCCTCATGACTAAGATTTATTACAGCAAAGTCATAGGAATATGCAGCTAGCTTATAAGGGAAAAGGCACAAGCAAGTCTGGCGGAATACAGGCTTCGTTTTCCTCTCTCCCTCCTCTTAAGGGTCACCCAGAGCTCACTCTTCCCCTGGCAAGGAAAACGGAACAACATATGTGTGATGTGTCTGCCTAGGGAAGCCCATTACAGACTCCATTCTCAAGTTTTTTATTGGCGTCTGATCATATAGGCACTCCACATAGCATGGACCAGAATTCCAGACTCCCAGAAGGAAAGCAGGTGTTCTGCATATACCCCGTATTTGTAAAAACAGTTTAGGCACTGGGAACACTCTTCCCAGTTAGGCAAACTTTTCTGTCCATGTTGGCAACTAGTCGCCAGCCGAGTTCCCAGACACCAACCAGCATGGCTTCCTAAGGGCAGCGGCCTCAGGCTGCTTTATTAACTCTTTTCTCCACAACCCTGTTTCAGTTTGTTTTTCCTTAGAATGTGATAAGCCCCTTCAAACTGCATACTAAATAAAGTTGTCTTTTAATTCTATCTTTCGTCATTGCTTTGGTTCTGCTTGTATAAGTTCCTTCCTTAAGATATACTATAATTCTTGGATTTGGTGAGATAGTGAAGGAGAACACAACCTCGCCTCTTGTTCTCCTTGCTTCCTTCCTTCTTCTCTTTCTCTCTTCCTTTCTCTATTCCTTCCTTCCTACCTTCGTTCGTTCCTTCCTTCCTACCTTCCTCTCTCTTTCTCTCTTCCTTTCTCCCTTCATTCCTTCCATCCTTTCCTTTATTTGTTCCTCCCTTCCTTTCCTTCTTTTTTGTCTTTCTCTCTTAGAGAGAGAGAGAGAGAGAACATAAAGTGGGTAGGGGCAGAGAGAGAGGGAGAAAGAGAATTCTAAGCAGGCTCCACATTCTGTCAGCACATAGCCCTACTCAGGGCTCAAACTCTGGAACTGAGATCATGACCTGAGCCAAAAGCAAGGGTTGGACAGTTAACCAGCTGAACCACCCAGGCTCCACTCTTCCTTGTTACTCCCATCGCGTCACCCCGTTCTCTGCATTCCTTTAGTTTCATATTTGTCCTCCATGTTACTTGCTCATGTTTCTGTGGCATCAGCCCTGCTTCTTGCCCACCTAACGCGGGGTCAGTACGCTGGGTTTTGTCTGGTATTGCATTAAAAACCTTTACATTGCAAACCTGAGTGCTTTTCCTTTAGATGTTATTTTTGTTGTTTCTCAACAAAAATGGATGACAACAACAACAAAAAAGGATGACTGGATCATCCTCCACAGGGAAAAGTCTATCTCAATCCATTCATTTCCATAAGAGAGGTCGTGGGGGCTTAGGCTTATTGCTGCCTCTGTCATTGGGGGGGGGGGTAGGTGTCTGTCAAAAGTCCTGTTCAGTAGTTTGAGTCCTAGATTGGGGTGCAGCTTTCTGGTCTTGTTCCTAGTGACCAGCAGGTTTGCATTTACTGAATATCTGTTAACTGAAGTCCTTTTCCTGCCCCACTGGACAGTAAAGAAGTGGAAGACCTAGAAAGAACAGTGCACTGGGATGGCTGCTTCCAGGCTGCGACTATCATGTCATATCTGTGAAGACTCCCCTCCTGGGCTTCATTGGAGCCTCGTTCTTCTCCACCCACATTTCCCAGGACGTGAGGAGAGGGGCGGACATGGACACAGAGAGCACTCCGGACAGTGCCCTGGCGTTTTGGACAGGTCAGCCCTGGGGTTCTGGTTTTTGGGCTCTTGGCTCATGGAATGAGAGGTCCTGAAATGGCGTTTTTAATCCAGTCCATTGCCTGGCATTTGTTTGAACGTTGATTCTAATTTCTCGAGTGATATTTTTGCTGTATCCAGTGTCATCTTGGGTATTTTCTTTTTTTTTTTTAATATTTTTATTTATTTCTAGGAGAGAGAGAGACAGCGTGAGCAGGGGAGGGTCAGAGAGAAAGGAAGATACAGACTCCGAAACAGCCTCCAGGCTCTGAGCTGGCAGTCAGCACAGAGCCCGACGTGGGGCTCGAACTCACGAACCGCGAGATCATAACCTAAGCGAAAGTCAGACGCTTAACCGACTAAGCCACCCAGGCGCCCCTCGTCTTGGGTATTTTCATGAGAGGTTGGGAAGGGCTTGTTAGGGTGCTATTAACCAAGCATCATTTAAAACCTCAACTTCTAAGGAACCTTGTAATTAAGGAACTATCGGGGCTCACAAAGAATAAAGTGCTGCAAGTAGCCAACAAAGATTACAGTCTCATTAAGGGGCTAAGACAGATATATGTGGAAAATAACCCACAATCCCAGACAGTGTGTTTTGATGGGTGCCCTGGGAGTGCAGTGGGCTGGGACTCAGGCGCTCTGGCTTCTCCCTCCTGCCTCCAGCATGGGCTTGCTGTGTGACCTCGGACAAGGCAGGGCTCCCTTCTGGAACTCTCTTGCCTTGTTTACAAATGAGGGGATTGGTCTAGAGAGTTCCAATATGCCTCCAGCTCCAACATGCATCATCTTTTTCAGCTGTTGTGATTCAGTGGGAATTCTGTAGAAAGGAGGGACCGGCTGCCCTTGGGCTGACAAATCACCTCCATAGGCCAAAGAAGCAGAATCTCCAGATCCCCCCGCCACGTCCAGCCTCAGCGCTGGGAGCGCCCCGCAGCCCTCCAGGGGTGCTCAGCTCCAGCCTCTCTTGCTTGTCCCTTTGTCTCCTAGATTTCCTTACACATAATGGCCTGTAAACGATACGAGCATGAAGCTTACAAAGGTCTTGTCTATTGGAATCATCCCGCCTGTGTGCATGTATGTGTTCGGTGTAGCAGAACATGGATGTCAGGCCCCTTTCTAAAAGAGAGAAGTCTGGAGCGCCTGGGTGGCTCAGTCCGTTAAGAATCTGACTTCAGCTCAGGTCATGATCTCATGATTTGTGGGTTCGAGCCCCACCTGTGCTGACAGCCAGCTCAGAGCCTGGAGCCTGTTTCAGATTCTGTGACTCCCTCTCTCTCTCTGACCCTCCCTGCTCATGCTGTCTCTCTCTCCCTCAAAAATAAATAAAATATTTAAAAAAAAATTTAAGGGTCCATTCTCCCTTTTAGACTTGATTCATAATTTTGCCATAAGGAGTTGGGTGGTGCTTCATTCTGACAGTGAGACATGTCCCTTTTGCTGGGCCAGGCTTAGACAAGGAGTCCAAGGCACGAGTGAGTAACTTCTGATACATCAGGGTGTGCAAAGACCTCAGGACCCATCCTAGATCCTCCTCTGCTCCAGGTAGAGTTTTTCTTCTGGTACTCAGAATGCCACATTCTCTGTGAGTGTCTGACCGGCAGAGGTGAGTCAGCACCCGTGGAGACAGCGCGTGGCACCCTGCTTTCTGAGGAGGCTGCTCTTTGGTGTGACTCCCCCCGCCTTGCCCTGCCTTGGGTCGGGGGAATAAAGCCTCAGGGACTGTCCTCCCCATGGGGACACTGCTGGCCAGCTGTCCTCCTGCCACTGTGTCTCATGTGAGAGCTCCTCACCCCCCGCCAGGATAGGAGGGGCAGGTAGCTAATTTAGCAGATTATAAGACACTCCCATAACCAGACAGTGAGGTTAACGCAAAATCCTCTTGTGGGGCATAAATAATCTAACTGGCTGTTGTTTGCAACCCAGTCGAGAGCTAATCGAAAGTTCTCCCTGGTACTCGGTGTTGCAGCTTCCCCTTCTTCCAACACAAACCACTCGTACTGGTGCCTCTCACATACACCCATAGGTGCGGGCCAGAGAGGAGCGAGGACGATGGTTGTTATCATTAGTATCCATGAAACGGTGCGAGAGGGTAAACGCATACACCCCAGAGGACCTTTCTCTGGGGCTCTCCCAGGCTTTGTTGCCTGCAGGCCTTACGTCTAACAGGAGATTGTGCCCTTCTCTGTTTCCCCAGCTGGGTCACAGTGTTTTTCAGTCTGTCTCGTGTTTGTCTATGTGTCTGTCTCTCCATCAGCCTGCACACCATGTCCATGTACTGCCTCAGACGGAGCTTATGCAGAGTGCATGCTCAGCGGTGACTATTAAGCCAAATAAATAAGTCAGCTCAAGACTTCGCTCGAGAGAGAGAAGAGTGTTCCCCAGAAGGCACCCACACGGCCTGTGTGTGTTCAGTTTATGTAACTGATAAATATTTACTGAGCATCTACTCTATGCCAGGTAGGTATTCTTTTAGGTACTGAGGGTACAGCTGTGAACAGGACAAATAAGATTCCTACCTGCAGGGAGTTCAAATATAACGAGGGGACAGATACCAACCAATCAACAAAACAAATCAAATGGCAACTGTTGTTAAAGGAATGAAAATGGATAGAGAGTGATAGGGGTCAGGGAAGACCTGTGTCCTTTAAAGTGAGAGCTGAGGACAAAAGAAGTGAGACAGAGGGAAGAGCGTTCCAGATGGAGGAGACAGCTAGTGCAAAGGCCCTGAGGCAAAACCAAAGTTGGCATGTTAGAGAAACAAGAAGTTGTCCAGATGGCTAAAGAGTGCAGTGTGGAGGTGGGGAGTGGGTGGCATGGGAATAAAGAAGGGGTGGCCCGGGGCCAGATCACACAGGTTAGTCTACATGCACTGTGAATCCACTGAGGTGCTCTGAGCTGGGCGGAGGAGAGTGGCACAAATCTGTTCATGGAGGCATTTTGAGAAGACCCCATGATCCATCTAGGGTCTCATCGTTCTGTGGGGATGACCCTTCCCGTTGTCACGCGGCTTTTAAGGACGAGACGTGACTTTTCGCTGTACTTTTGCTTCCACCTCGCTTGCTTAGCCCTTCTGGTGCACGTTTGGGCCTGTAGTGGAGTGGGACTGGCTCGCAGGAGAACGGAAACCACAGCTTTGGGCTTGAAAGCACTAAACAACTCCACCCTGGCCAGGGCTCTTTTTTTCTTTTTCTTTTTTTTTAAGTTTACTTATTTATTTTGAGAGGAAGAACCAGGGAGGGGCAGAGAGAAAAGAGAGAGAGAAAATCCCAAGCAGGCTCTGCCCTGTCAGCATGGAGCCTGACAGGGGGCACAAACCCACGAACCCATGAACCGTGAGATCATGACCTAAGCTGAAACCATGATTCAGACGCTTAACTGACTGAGCCCCCAGGCCCCCTGACCAGGGCTCTTTTATTTACTTTTTTTAATTTTTTTAATGCTTTATTTATTTTTGAGAGAGAGATAGAGACAGCGTGAGCAGGGGAGGGTCAGAGAGAGGGAGACACAGAATCCAAAGCAGCCTCCAGTCTGCGAGCTGTCAGCACAGAGCCCGATGTGGGGCTCGAACGCACGAACCAGGAGATCATGACCTGAGCCGAAGTCAAACACTTAATTGACTGAGCCACCCAGGCGCCCCAACCTGAGCTCTTTTATACTGTAAGTGAGAGACACCACAGGAACCAGCTTAAGTCAGAAAGGGAGTTTGTTGGCCGCCAAGACTAATAATGATAGTGCTCACAGCCACCTGTAGGGCTCAGTGTCGGCAGGACCGTCTCTGTCATTTGTCACTCTGTTTCTCTCTTTGCGTTGACTTTATTTTCTCTTACTCTAGTGGAGCTTCCCCCCAGATGTCTTGAGTCCTGCAAAGTGGAGTGTCTATCCTGGGCCTCATGCCTCAGGGAGCCCCATGCTTTGGAATAACTCCCATGAAATTACTGGAGCTGGGGCCATCAGCTCTGGATGGAGCTGCTCTGTAGGAGCTCTGGTCCTCATTTCTTCCATTTGGTGCCTCTGCTCCTCTTTCACCTGCAGAGTCAATCATAAGCTCTGAGGAACTGGAAGCCTCACATCCATGGGGTTGTCCTGTGGCCCTGTGGACAGGCCCCAGTTCCAGGATGATGGTCCGATGAGCAGATCCCTCTCTCAAGGCAGCATGGATCTCACAAGATGGCCAGCAGAATGGTACCGACATGCTGATTTGCAATGACTTTTTCTTTTTTTTACCAAATATTTATTTTTGAGAGAGAGAGAGAGAGATACACAGCATGAATAGGGAAGGGGCAGAGAGAGAGGAAGACACAGAATCCGAAGGCAGGCTTCAGGCTCTGAGCTATCAGCACAGAGCCCCACACAGAGCTTGAACTCACAAACCGGGAGATCATGACCTGAGCGGAAGTCATATGCTTAACTGACTGAGCCACCTGGACGCCCCTGATTTGGGATGACTTTCCCTCCCCTCTGACACAGGATGAGCTCAGAGTTCTGGGCTACTGTGACTCTTGGGCTCAGTCTCTCCTGTTCATGTCCTGACTGTGGTGCCCTTTTAGTCTGCAACACCCAGGGACAGCCCATTGGTGGCAGGTGTCCTTTATCCTGTATCCTGTCCGCCACTGCTGTACCAGCCCTCACTACACCACACATCAGCATCTCTGCCACATGGCCGTGCCTCTCTCCCTCGAAGGTTTTGAGACCCTTGCTCCCCAACCATAACGAGCTATTACAATTGATAATCTCTCTTGCGACGGATTGATTTTGTGCCCTCCTGGGTTGGTTGTGACCCATGCCAGATCAGGGACAGGCCTTCTTTGTGCAGATGGAGATAACAATATAGCTCTGGTCTCTGCCCTCAGCCACCTGCATCGTTTCACTTACCTCTCTTCCATGTATGATTGGATAGGAGACCTTTACGAAACAGGACCAAGTGGAGCAGTTTCAAGAAACACAGATCATCTATCTAAATTAATTTCAAAACAGCTCAAGTATTTTTATTCTTTACTGTCTCTGAATTCTGAAGGGGATCTAAGCACATGCTTCGCAGCAATTCTATACATTTTACCTGACCGTTCACAGCTGCTCCAGCATAGATTTCTTCAAAATTCTTACCCTTCCGGGGCGCCTGGGTGGCTTAGTCGGTTAAGCGTCTGACTTTCACTTAGGTCATGATCTCGCGGTTCGTGGGTTCGAGCCTCGCGTCGGGCTCTGTGCTGACTGCCAGCTCAGAGACTGGAGCCTGTTTCAGTCTGTGACTCCCTCTCTCTCTGACCCTCCCCTGCTCACGCTGTCTCTCTCTCTCTCTCCTAGAAATAAATAAAACATTTGAAAAAAAAAAATTCTTACCCTTCCCCAGGGCGCCTGGGCAGCTCAGTCAGTTGGGCATCTGACTCTTGATTTCTGCTCAGGTCATGATCCCAGGATCGTGGGATTGAGCTCTGTGTTCGGCCTCGCATTGAATGTCGAGTCTGCTTAAGATTCTCTCTCTCTCCTCCTCTGCCCCTCTCCCCTGCTTGTGCTCTCTTAATTATATTATTAATATAATAATAATTCCTGCCCTTGCCAAAACACCTAACCCCATAGCCCATATGCCTCTCTTCTCATTTCTACTCCTCCTCTTAATATTTTATTACCTGGATCTGTGCTGTCCAGAGTATGGTTGTCACTAGCCACATATGACTGTTAAGCACTTTAAGTGTGGCTGATCTGAAAGGAGATGTGCACCAAGTGTAAAAAACACACTGTATGTTGAAGACTTCATATGAAATTAAAAAAGGAAATTTAAAATATCTGACTCATTTTTTATATTTATTCCAAGTTGAAATGATAATGTTTTAATATATTGGGTTAAATGAAATATGTACTTAAATTAATTTTACCTATTTCTGTATTGCCTTTTTTCTTAAAAAAAAACTATTTATTTATTTTTGAGAGCAAGCAGGGGAAGGGCATAGAGAAGACAGAGGACCTGAACTGGGCTCTGTGCTAATAGCAGCGAGCCCACTGTGGGGCTCGAAGTCACAAACTGCGAGATCATGACCTGAGTCAAAATGGGACCCTCAAGCAACTGGGTCACCCAGGTGCCCCTCCTTTTGCTTTTTTAATATGGCTAGTAGAAAGTTTAAAATGGCATTTGTAGCTCATGTTATATTTCTTTGGCACAGTGCTGAGTCAGATCAATGAAGACTTCCCAGTTTTCTCCTTTTCCTCCAGCTTCTTCCTCGTTCCTTCCTGGTTCTGTCTTCCTCACCTTGATATCTTGGTTTGAAAACACAAAAGTCCCAATAAGTGGTCTGGCAGAAAAACAGCTCTCCTCAGATGGGGGTATCAAAGGGCAAAGGCTCTAGATACAAATACATCAATCGTTTATTGTAAATTTTTTAAATACTTATTTATTTTTTGAGAGAGAGACATAGCATGAGCACAGGAGGTGCCGAGAGAGAGGGAGACACAGAACCCAAAGCAGGTTCCAGGCTCCATACTGTCAGCATAGACCCTGATGTGGGGCTTGAACTCACAAACTGTGAGATCATGACCTGAGCTGAAGTTGGACACTTAGCTGCCTGAGCCACCCGGACACCCCGATACATCATTCATTTTTGTCTCATCCCACATGTGTTAAATAATGTTTTCATTAAAATAGACACTTGAGGAAACAACAGACTTTACTGTCTATTGAAATCACCATCATAAAATTTACTACACAGAAAACAACATTGGATGGAGGAAAAACAGTATATTTTTTTTCCCTGAAAAACTAAGTCCACATCTTACTCTAGAGCTTAAATCATTTCATTCAAAGGCAACTCCTCGCTAATGTCTGTTCTTTCCAGCCTCTGCCATGATTCCATCTTTCTCACTGGACACACTCATACTAGGACCATTAGCTCCTTTTTATTTAAAATTGGTAGGCAAAGCTTTCCTATTTTGTCTTTCTTCACTTGCAACAAATCTCTAGTTCCCAGTCCATTATCACCAATAATGTAAGAGCCATTTTATTCTTCACTCCAGGAGGCTGTCCTGAACCAGGAAAGCCAGGCTGCCATGACTCCTGCCTCACATAAAATACATCTGTTTGGGAAAACAGCCAGAAGTATTGCTTGATCAAACCTTATGATAAGAGACCAAAAATAGCTGTAGGGGTGCCTGGGTGGCTCAGTCGGTTAAGTGTCCGACTTCAACTCAGGTCATGATCACACGGTTCGTGGGTTCGAGCCCCGCGTCGGGCTCTGTGCTGACAGCTCAGAGCTGGGAGCCTGTTTCAGGTTCTGTGTCTCCCTCTCTCTCTGACCCTCCCCTGCTCACGCTGTCTCTCTCTCTCTCTCTCAGAAATAAATAAAACATTAAAAAAGTAGTTGTAAATACAATAGGAGGATTTGTTCTAAGCTTTGAAATATTTTTATTTGATAATCTTTTAAATCTTTTTTTTATTGCAATACTGTGCACACTGACAGCTAACAAGAGGCGGATTCCAACGTCTAAGTGTTCACATATGTGAAAGAATTGGATGTGGACTGAATAGATGCTTTTGAAACAAATCATGGCTGAAGGCCTAGAAAGGATGATTATTCTCCCTATGTTAATAAGGGAATAATTTACCCTGGGTGGCTGCAGCCAAAGATTGAAAAGCTAACCAGTTAATGTTATCAGCCTGTGGGTTTGTAAGTCAGGAATCCCACTTGGAAAATGGTTTCTTGGAATCTCCAGGAACTGGGAGGGGCTGGAAGGCAGGAATCCCGTGTCTCTGCCCACAAAGAGCACAAATATATGATTTTAGGAGTCATTGCTTCGTATTTACTGAGGTTTTGTACATTTAATGTTTCAGACAATTGCTTATTCATGTTCATTGAGGAAGAGGAAGTCGAGTGTTGTGTAATTAAACGGAATCAGGAGAATTAACGCTGATATTGAGTAAGCCATTTCCTCTTCTTACTCCAAGTGTCTAATTCATGCTTTTCCCGATAAGTAGCAAAATTGCAGTTCTCATCAGAAATTTTGAAGTTGAAATAGGAATCTCTGAGGGCCTGGTTGACTTTGAGGTGGCATTTTCTTAAGGATTTTTTGGAAACAAGGGGCAGTTGCCACTTGAGATCTTCGGCGACCGTGCTGTCATCTCTCATGAGATGAGTGTGCAGACGTATGCAAACGAGTCTTGTGGTGTTTGGCCCAGAAAGCTCAGTTGTTCCCCCTCTGGGCTGCAGTCTGTGTGTGAGAGTGAGCCCTTGCAGTGGCGCGGAAGGAGTACGGTGCGCTGGAGATACACACACTTATGCGAGTCTGGGCAGCTTCTCCTGAGTCAGGACAGGGCCAGCTGCCCTCCTTACAAAGTCTCGATGTGGAGCAGCTTTCAGAGGTCCCTTCCCCCACGTCCCTGCGGTGCTTGTCCTCAGTCAAGTACATGGTTCTGTGTTCCTGTAGATCTCGGGACACCTCCCAGCAGCTTTTGCAACCTGTCCCAAGCCCAACACTTGACCAAATCCTTCAAATGTGTAATATAAATGTGCCCTGCTCTCATCTGGGGGCCCTGTGGGGGCACTGCCTTGGTACCACATGTCTAGGTGAGGCACGGAGAGACGGACTCATTTCTGTCTCTGTTAAATATTCCCCCTCTTAAGTGATGCGACTGAGGAAGGAACACCTTCTCAAATTTCTCCAGAGACCTATGGTTTGGTGCTAAGAAGACAAGGAGACAGAAAGCTGTGGCTTTTTAGTAAATCCTGCCATGCACCTGCAGCCTTGTCAGTATAAATTCTGATCTCAGAGGAAAAATGGACTTCAAATGTGAGCCACATGGATGCATATCAGAACCCTGTCTAAAAGATAGGCTGGCAGAACCATAGAAGTGGGTACCAAATCACGAACTTGAAAAGAAGTCTATACCCCCATGTTCATTACTGTATTATTTATAATAGATGTGGAAGATATCATAGATATGGAAGCAGCCAAGTGTCACTGATGGATGAGTGGCTAAAGGAAAGGGGAGGTATACACACTCACACACACACACACACACACACACACACACGAGGGAATACTACTCAGGAAGAAAGAAGGCAGTATTGCCCTTTGCGAGAACATAGATGTACCCTAAGGGCATTATGCAGAGTGAAGTAAGTCAGACGGAGAAAGACAAATACTGTATGTTCTCATTTATATGAGGAATCGAAAAAAGAGAACAGATTGGTAGTTGCTGGACTAGGGGCAGGGGACAAAACAGGTGAGGGGGGTGGACAGGTACAAACCTCCCATCATGAAGCCCTGAGGGTATAATGTACAACATGTTGACCATAGTTAATAATACTGAGTGGCAAATTTGAAAGTTGCTCAGAGAGGAGATGTTAAAAGTTCTCATCACAAGACTAATTATATCTATGTGTGGTGATGGATGTTGACTACACTTACTAGGGTAATCATTTTGCCAGATGCATCAGATCATTATGTTGGACAAACAAAAGGAATGCAAGGCTATATGCTAATTATACCTCCATTAAAAAAAAAAGTGTGGGTGGGTGCCTGGTAAGGGCAGGAGGTGAAAGTGAAGAAGACCTCCCAACACTAAAGGAGCAGCAGCTGGGCCCTGGGGAGGAAGACACAGGCCAGCCCTGCTTAAAGGCACGTGGAGCAGTGATGGTGGGTAAAGCCCTCCTCCCGGCATCCTGCTTCTAGACATTAAATATCTGGTTCACTGCCCGAGCAAATCTCTGAATGATTTTCATAGCATGAAGGGAAAACAGAGGAGGAGTCCAAGCCTAAATGCTAATGCAAGTCTCTGCATTAAAGAAACATTTATTATGGGTTTGAACGGAGGCCAGGCTCAGGCCGCCAGAGTGAGCTGGAAGGAGAGACTGGAGAGTGCTTCCTTTGAAGCTGGTGGTCAGACCCCTGCTGGCTGTGGGAGCGAACCTATCTTATCCCGATGAAAAGGAAGGCTATTATTTAGAAGGGAGGGGACCCGCATTTGAAGTTCTGTATTAACATTATTACAAATGATAGAAAACGTTTTCTTTCCAGACAGCTTTTATGTTGCAGAGACCAAAACAACTTGCCTAATGTGGGTTTTGCCCACTCCCCTTAGAGTAGTAATTTTAAAAGAGCTTTAATTTACTGAAACAAATTGCCATGCCAGATAGTCCCCAGTGGGGGTGGAGATGGTCTGGAGCTGAAAGGCTCTGAGCCCTGCCTGAATTTTCCAGGCTGTGGAGTTGTCCTGGGCCTGCCCTCTGCCTAGAGGCGCAGCTATTGACATGTAGCCCTGAGTGCCAATCCAAGAGCCAGGATGAACAAGGATGAGTGGACCTCACTCTGCCCTCACGGCAGATCTGAGCCTCAGGGGGGCCAGGTAGGATGGGGAGAGAGGGCATCCACTGTGAATCCAAAGCAGAAAATATGAAGGGCCATGTGAAAGTCTGATAGAACACTGTGGGGAGATCACCACCAGGCAGGGGGAATCTAATGGAGGAGGTATATTAGGGATGTACTTCAAAAGACGGGCAGGATTTGGACAAGAAACAGAGCTGAAGACAGATGAAAAGAGGGCACGTGGGGAAGTTGGAAGCATGCCTGGGGAAGGAGGAGAGTTTATAGAAAAGGCTGAGAAGGGTAACCAGGGCCAGGTCATGGAGGGTCTGGTGTAGGGAAGGAATGGGCTGGGGGGTCGCCACGGTGACCCAGGTGAGAGGCGATGAGCTTGGCAGTGCTGCTGCAGACATGTCTGTGACAGTGACTGTCAGTGGGCCCTGAGAGCTTAAAAACTGAGCCTGGGACCACAGAACCTGAGTTCTGGCTTAACTGGCCTCAGGTGTGGGGGGGCATTAGGACTTGTGGAACACTGCGTATGGTCAGGGATCCTAAGATGCTGCCAATGTGAAGGGCCCCTAGTTTGCACACATTCTGATTCAGTGGGGTGGGACTGGTTTTAGAAGCTTGAGGTGATGCCAGTGATCCTGGTTCATGGACCACTCTCGGAGTAGCATGAGAGTCTATAGGACTTGGCCACACAGAGCACCTGCCTGCAATTTAACCCTTCTGGGGAGGAAAAAAGGAAAACATTTGACCTCTTCCATCTGGTATGTTCTGGGATGCTGGGCCTTGCCAAGAGAGGGCAGCCTCTTTCACTAGCGGTCCCTGTCCTTCAGGGACAGATGGGAACTTTAAACTGAAGGACACATACCCCTAGGGCTAGAGGAAGACCTCCCAGGGGTTGTACAAGCATGTGTAGCTTTTTCTGGATCCGTTTCTTCAGCTTCCATAGCTGAGTTCTCCCACAACAGATCTGCCGGAGACCACTCTCCTCCGTGCTGACCCATCTACTCCTCCTCGCCTTCCCTCCCAGTCTCTGCCTTCACACTTACCAGTGGGAAGATTTCCCTCTAATGGGCCTTACCATGGATGGGGCATTGTGGCAGAATGCAAAAGTCCCCACGAGGCGTACCAAAGGGCAACTAGAAAATGCAGCCTCTCGAGATCAAAGCAAGAAATAGTGACGGTGTTGCTCTTGGCGTGGTGAGCACAGAGCCTTCTCTGTCTCTGCTAGACAACTCTTAAGGGATTCTCAGGAAGGCCTGCAGCAATATGCTTATTTGAATTTAAAAAATGAGGGGCGCCTGGGTGGCTCAGTCGGTTGAGTGTCCAACTTTGGCTCAGGTCGTGATCTCGTGGTTAGTGGTTAGTGGGTTTGAGCCCCACGTCGGGTTCTGTGGTGGCAGCTCAGAGTCTGGAGCCTGTTTCAGATTCTGTCTCTCTATCTCTCTCTCTTTCTCCCTCTCTGTCCTTCCCCTGCTCTTGCTCTGTCTCTCTCTGTCTCAAAAATAAATAAACTATTAAAAAATTTTAAACAACAATAAAAAAATGAAACCATACTTTCCTTACCAGAATTAAGTCAGCTTTGGTTAATGTTGACAATGAGGACTGACTTTGCAGTTAGATCATATACGTATTTAGCCGTATGGACCAGTCCTTAATTCTTAACACCTTACATGAATGTACTGATTTAATCCTCCCAATGGGCCTATAATTAAGTACTACAATTATTCCCAATTTATAGAGAATATTGATGTACAAGAGGTTAAGTAACTTGCCCAAGATCACATGGCTGGTAAGGGTTGACATTTTCTATAAATTGCACCAACTCAATCTATAGTTCCAGTAGTTTGACAAAAATATAATGTGATGTCCATATTCAAAATACAGTACCCTGACATTTTGGCAGTTATTTAAACATATGGTAAAGATCTTTTAACTCTCACCTTTAAAATTTGGCTCAGTGACTATGCAGTCTTGGCCCAGTCCCACCTTTCTGAGGTTCAGTCCCTCATCTGCAAAAATGGAACAAGCTTCTCTGCTCAGCAAGGTTGCAGAAAGAGCACATGCGAGAGCCCAAGAAGTGGCCAGGCCTGCAGCCAGTTCTGCATGAGTGGCAGATATTATTAACATGGGTGGCATCTGGAAAACCATCTTGGCATGTGGTAGGAGCTCCCGGAATGTAAGCACCCTTCTGCCTGACTAATGATTCCCAGGTTTTATTCCCATGGAATAAAATACCCCGTGGGGTGGGGGCGGTGGGGGGCAGCTATTGCTTCCTCTTGTCTTCCTTGTCCAAATTTCCTCAAAGAAGACATCACAGTGCACTTCTTCCAGCAAGCCTCGTCTGAGTAACAAGGCCTCACAATGACCTCTCTTTTTGTTGATCATTTGACTGGTTCATGCTAGGTCTCCACAAATAGAACAATGAATCAGCGAATGAGTGCTGGGAATCAGGTAGTGAATGAGGAAGGCACTTCCTTGCCTTCACCAAACTTACAGTCTAGATAGTACCAGACAATTGCAACACTGACAGATGCCAAGGTAGTAGAAAAATAGAGGCCAGTGCAAGCCCACATAAGGGGCATCAAGGAAGGGAAGGCTTCCTGGAAGAAAGGATTGTCTAAACTAAAATCAAACGGACAAGCACAAGTGAGACAGCATGAGCAGTGTGTTCATAGGCCTGGGGGTAAGAGAGATGCGCTGAGCTGTGTGAACAGGACTTAGTAAACTTGACCATGGATGAAGATTTCCTGGTCCTAAGCTTGGTTTCTTGCCTTCTGTTGGCCCTCCCAGATGGTGGTATGCTTCTGGAAAACACAAGGAGTTTTCGACATCTTTTGTGTTCACCCCGTATTTGCTCATTTCTTACTTCCCGGAGCACTGCCTAGAACCCATTCTAGCCAGGAAACGGGCGAACAGAGCCACATCTGCTTGTCCCTAAGACATGGATCCCCAGGAAGCCATGCTCTGAAATATCTTTTCATACATCAAAATCGGGATTATGTGGGAGCAATTCACCTGCAAGGGTCATACAGACCCTGTGGCCTCAGAGCTGGGGCTTTGGGCCTCTAGGATGGATGAAATACGTGGTTTGTCCCAGCCTGCCTTTCCATCCCAGGATCAGAGAAGGGCATGGAGTCAGCAGCAGAGCTGGGAGAGCAGAATTGTCTGTTTACACTCTGCCTCTGTGACTGAAGGTCATATCCCATCACCAGCAGATAGACTAGCCTTTGTTGCTTCCCCAGAGTGGCCCTGGCCACTCTCTCTCTGCCCATCCTTTCTGAGGCTTTCTGTTCCAGTCTGCAAAATTAACTCCTGCACATGAAACAAGAAGAAAGCTCGGTCACTGCAGATCAACCAACTGAGATCAGATAGGTCTTTGGAGGCACGAAAGCAAAGAGTATTTGCAATTTTTCAGAGCCTTCCCAGTGGCAAGATTTTCCTGGAAATCCACAGGTAAGTGCTACTTGCGTGCTACAAACAATGAAATTCATTCTCACGGATGGCTCCAGAGTAGTCAGTGATACCACCACACAAGCACACACACTCCCATCTGCTAGTGAAGGCCACGCTGATGTCAAACTAATTTATATGTTTCCAGTTTTAAAAATTCCATTTTAAATTCCATTTATTTATGGTTGTGATGAGCAGGTTGGCTGGCAAAGAAAAATCAGTAGAAGGAGACTTTCCCAAAAGTCAGAAAAAGAGTCAAGCAGAATGTGAGGCCCCTTGGCTCTGTTGGCCTGACTGGTACATTGACCAAAGTCTGAGGTGTGGGGTGAAGTGCCCCACACATGGAGACCTGGCCGCTTGAACCATACTGCCATTTTCTTGTGCGTTTTTTAAAAATTTAATTAATTGTCAAGTTAGCTGACATACAGAGTATACAGTGTGTTCTTGGCTTTGGGAGTAGAATCCTGTGATTCGTCACTTACATACAATACCCAGTTCTCATCCCAGCAAGTGGCCCCCTCAATGCCCGTCGCCCATTTTTCCCTCCTTCCCAACCCCCACCCCCATCAACCTTGAGTTTGTTCTCTGTACTTAAGAGCCTCTCATAGTTTGACTTCCTCTCACTTTATAACGATTTTTTTCTCTTCCCTTCCTCCATGGTCTCCTGTTAAGTTTCTCATATTCCACATATGAGTGAGAACATATGATATCTGCCTTTCTCTGAACGATTTATTTCACTTAGCATAATACTCTTATTTCACATAGCATATTACATTGTTCCAAGTGGCAAGATTTCATTCTTTTTCACTGCTGAGTAGTAGTCCATTATATATATATAGTATATATATTATAACATATATATACCTCATCTTCTTTATCCATCAGTCACTGGATATTTGGGCTCTTTCCATAATTTGGCTAATGTTGATAGCACTGCTATGAACATTGGCGTGCACGTGCCCCTATGAATCAGCACTCCTGTGTCCTTTGGATAAATGCCTAGTAGTGAACCTGCCACTTTCTAAAAGCACTTCTTTTTCCTCCTAAAAGTAGTCACGACTTACCTTTACAACACCTTTAACATGCGTGTTTTCCAGAATGTCTTTCCTGACCAATCTCACCTGGCCCTGGTCACTCCTTCGGGTTTTCTCTCAGGGGCACATGCTCCACCTCAGGTTGTAAGCCCTGTGAAGTCAGGAACAAACCATTTCTTGACTGTCCTCTCTGCAGTGCTAGAGGAAGATTTGTCAATGGGAAGGCCGGGGTCCCAGGCTACCAACTCGACGGGCACCATTTCCTTCCTGGTGGGATGTTTGAGCCCAAATCCAGCTCCTGTCTTCCACCATTGTTTAGAACTGCTCTTTGCACAACTGCCTTTCCCAGGAGACACCTTGCACTGCGGTGCTTGTGTTTGGCTACAGTTAACTCCGAGGCCTGTGCCGGCGACTCACGCAACAAGGGCCATGCTTCCAGCCAAGTGAGTCCTCTGAAATGAAAACACAAACAGGCCATCCTGCCGGGACCAGTAGCCGCCTGCTGCTAGCTGGGGAGGAAGGACTTTTCATTAGTTGTTGTCACTGGGCTGGCACTGTGCCAATCTCCACATCTGGAAACAGTTATGAAGAAAGAAGAGGCATGAAAGCCGGGGCCTCATGACCTTGCAGTGTTTCTTTCTGCTGCTTTATTTATTAATTTGCTGGTTTGGAGTGATCAGCTCAGGTCCCCAGTGTAAGTTACAGGAACCAAAGTTAAAAAGGGGCCACAACAGTCACAATATGCTCCAAAAGTGAGCCAGGATCTTATGTATGGGGTCTTGGATGAACTTTACATCTAAATAAACATGTTTTGAAGTTGCATAGTGTGTTGGACTTTAATCACCCAGCCAAGCCTTTCTAAGCTCTGCCTCGAGCTTTGTGCTCCTCCTCAACTTGGCAGGACTCTGCCACGTAGGTCTCCAGGGCTCGCTAGGATTTGTGCTCATTGGATTTGGATGTGCAGATAGAGCCTGCTGTTTGCGCATCACACACACACACACACACACACACACGGACACACTCGTTACCTCCCCCGCCTACCTCCTTTAAACTGTAACTGAAAGGTTTCAGTGGAGGCTGACCTGTGCTTGCATGACACAGTGCCCTGAAGATGAAAGAGTCCACAAGGCCTCAGGGCCCATTCCAGAGTGCTTATTGGTTCTAAAGTTTCTAAAGTGCCCACGTAGAAGATGGGTTTTTTAAAAAGGACCCAAATTCAAACCTTAGGATATTTCGATTTCTATACGATGGAAGGGGTGGGGGAGGGGGGAGGATGGTTTTAAATTCAATGATCAAGATGGCATTTTCCTTGGCCATTAAAAATGGATGCCCAGAAAAGCAAGTTTCCAGGCTCTTATAGGTCTCAGGAACTATAAAGCACTAACGAGAACCAGAAATCCAGACTACCAGTATGTATGTCTCTGGTCCTAACCCTGTCTCTGCCTTTGGGTTTGATGACTTGCAGTCTACCTTGCTGACTTGGCTTCCCTCCCAGCCAGATGATGAATCACCTCTTCTGGGAAGAATCCCCCCCAACTCCTTCCACCCTCCACCAACTAGCCAGCCCCCCTCCTTCCACCTTCGACCGACGAGCCAGCCCCCCCTCACCCCGTGCGGTTGGGTACTTTCCTTTGGAGCTCCTTTCCATGGAGCCATGTATTAAGCACTTATTTCATTGTATATACGCCTGTTCCCCTACCAGGCTGAATGCCTCATGGATGGGGAATGACTGAGTCATTTCTGCAACTGCTACAGGCAGCCCGTTGCTGAGCTTGGAGCATGATTTCTGTGCGTGGTTGTAGAATACCACTTTCTGGAGCAAGACGGTTGACCCATATATTGGCAATAGCAATTTTTTTTGAATGACGTAGAACAGCAGGACTTACTCAAACTGTAGTTCAACTGTGACTTCAGAAACGTGCTAATTAATATGGACATATCTTTTCTACTGACTCTAGGGAACATTTTGATTCTTTTGTTGTCCTGAGATTCTCTCGTATTACATGTTAATCCAAGTGACTGCACCATTAGTTGGAAGAATTCTCAAGCGCAGATCATGGATGTTTGATCAGTAATTTAAAAAGGAATGAAAGGAAAGTCTGGGTTTGTGTTTAAATGAGTCTTGCCGAAGGGTTGTCATATATGGGGTTGTGCCTAGCACCCCAAAGAATTATCTTTCACTTATGTTACACACTTTTCCAGTGCTTTAAGAGAAACAGTGAGTGCTCAGTATACACAGTCCATAGCGTGAAATGTATTCAGAAAGAAAATGATCTGTCTTGCCAACCAAGGAGTCAGGCAGAGGTCATTGCTGGAGTATGAAAGACTGCAAAGAGGGGTCTAGATCATTAAAGAGGAATGGTGAGGCCTTGCCAGCACTCGCGGCAATATGTGTAAGAGTCCACATGCGCTGAGACTGTAAGTTAGCCCTGGGAGCCTAGGGGCCACCCGATAGTAAACTGGGGGGGATGGGAGGGTGTGGGTGCTGGTGGGAATGTTTCCTTAGGGAGGTCCAGGCCACGGGAGCCCAGTGTCAGTGCTGCAAACTCCCTCAAGTGTCTGCCTAAGCACTGGGGAAAAGATGGGGATGTGCTTCCCCCAAATTTAAGAGAGCAATTCCCATCTTGCCCGTGCCAACTGAGTAGCATATTAATTTGTTTAACGCAAATTCTGGAGACTTCCTCAGAGGAGGACCCTGCAACTGGCTAATCTGGAGGAGCCAAAAGTCACTGCTATTGGAGCAGGCAGATAATCCCTTCCCCGGTATCTGGGAGAAACTGGCTCATCTAGATTCACCAAGCAGTAACTACAGCTGGTTCTTTCTGTAGGCTGGGAGTGGCCTCACGGTAAGGTTGTTGAGGAGTGCTAAATAATTCTAGTTGAGCCGCTCAAATGAAGACAGATTTCATGGTGAAGGTGAAGGATGGTTCCGGCAGCTCTGCCTCTCTGGGGTAGGAGGAGAATGGCTGTGTGTTACCACTTTCCTCTCCGAAGCTGCCTCATTCACCAGAAAGTCTGCTGGGGACTTGCAGGGGTTTGCTCAATGAACATTTGTGCACGGGAGAGAAAGTTCTAGAGCTTTCGAGAAGTGTGCAACTACACTTCCTGCCAAGGAGCGTACGACAGAGGTATGGGCAGAGCGGGTGCTAGAACCTGGGCTACCTCTGTTCACACGCTGACTCTTCAGCTTACAGCTTCATCACTTCTCTGGAAAGCTCCTTTGCCTCTCTGAGCCTTGCCTTCCTCATCTATAAAACAGAAAAATAACTAACTATACCCCAACCCATAGGATTATTTTAAGGATGAAATGACTTAATGCATGGAAAGTACTTAAAACAGTACCTGCCCTTAGTAAGCTAGTAGTGTCCTTCAAGCGGGCAAATACTCCATGCGTGCGCATGCGTGCACGTATAGCCTGTGCGCATGCGTGCACGTATCAGCTTCCTTCTGCCTCCCCGTCATTCGGAAGCTCACCGCCTTTCCTAGACGCAGCCTCATCTGGGGAAACTCCGGGCCAATGCCTGCGTTTACTGTCGTTAGAAGCAGCAATCCAAGCTCCTTCCTTGGCTCCTCTTACCACAGTATTTAGGCCCTCACATCTTGGGGAAAGGTCAGGAGCCCCAGGGGTGGAAGACAGGAGGAAATGCAGGGGAAGGCTGGGAGGGGGAGGGAGCCTGGCCCAGAGCCTAACTGCTACCTGAGGGGAGTGGAGGGACCAGAGGAGTCAGGGTGTGTATCATAGAACCCTGAAATGGGGGAGTGTGTGTGTGGGCGGGTAATTTTGCCCTTCCATTTCAGGGTAAAGGTGCTGATCTAGAGAACCGGCATGTTCCAAAATGTGCAAGCCATGAGGCAAAATGTTGTGTCTCTTTTTAAAAATTTTTAAAAATGTTTTTATTTACTTTTGAGAGAGACAGCATGAGTGGGGGGTGGGGGTGGGGCTCAGAGAGAGAGGGAGATACAGAATCTGAAGCAGGCTCCAGGCTCTGAGCTAGACATGAGGCTGGAACCCATGAACCGTAAGATCATGACCTGAGCTGAAGTCGGAGGCTTAACCGACTGAGCCACCCAGGCGCCCAAAAATGTGTGTCTTATCTCTCAAGCTGTCTGGCCTGCACAAATCACCTTCTGTACCATGGTTCAAATGTCCTTAGTCCTTTTGGGTGAAGCAGGGTCAGGATCAGAGCATCTCTTAGGTGCTTTTGACGTGGCTCTCAGCATGGCTGCTATAGGGCCACATCTCCTGATGGCTGCAACCTCTTCCCCCTTCTGCTGAGGCTCGCACCGCATGTAGCCGAGGAAGTGGAGGCTCTCTCTGCGTTCAGCATGGGAGATGGGCAGTCAAAATCAGGATGTGATGTTGGGAGCACCCAGCCCCAGAGAAGCTTGCTCTTTCCTGTTGGGACTGAACGTGTCCTCCACTCTTTTTAGGGAAGGCAGGGAGGGGAACCAGGACAGTTTTTGAAGCCCCAGGGGTTTCTGTCTGACCCTGAGGGCTACTTAAATCAGAGTCCTAGCTGTGACTAAAGCGGTCCATTGCACTGGGTGGGGCCTGCCCCAGAAGGGATTTAGGCTAGACTTCCAAAACACAGACAGCAGTCAGTTACTGACTCTGTGGATGTTAACTGGGCCCTATGCGGAGTTATTCTGAAGTTCTAAAAGAAGCGCACGTGTAAGCACTTGGGCTAAGTGTCCGACCTAAGGGCTAACGGCCAGTTTCAACATAGGAAAGGAGAGCCTCCCTAAAGTGGGAAGGCCAAGGAAGGAAGACTGGATGATAACACAGCAGCCCAGAAAGGTTAAGGAATCTGCCTGAGGACACACAGCATCTCAGAGCTGTTTTTAAAGGGAGAGAATACACATAAGTGGAGACCAGGAGGAGCCCAGTGTGCATAGCGGAAGCAGAAGTGGGGCTGTTTGGGGTGTGGACTGTGTGCCTGTGTGCCGTGCCCCGCAGGAGTCGGGCTGATGTCAGGATAGTGGAAGAGCAGGCTAGAGCCATCAAAAGGAGGAATTCTCTAGAAGCCTTAGAGGCCAGGCACCTCTGCCTTTGGATGCAGAAGGCATCCAAAGTAGCTTTGGGTGTAGGGATTATGGATGGGATCAGTTTTATTCTATGATCTAGCCTTTTCGGTGTTTTCCAAACTCTCTATAACCTGCATGCATTCTTTTTTTCACCGGAAAAAAAATGTCCATTAAAATGAAAGAAAACAGGCAGGGGAGTCTGGATTTTCTCTCATAAACAATAGAAGCCATCGGATGTGTCCTAGGAGATCAGTGTTTCCGGAGAAGTGGTGTTTGGGGAAGATAAGGCAGGCCGTGTTGGGAAAGATGGATGGCTCCAGTGAGGACTGGCCCGGGGCTGCCGCTGGTGAGAAGTAAGGCAGTTGGGTATTTCAGTGCTACGTGAAGGAACAGAAACATGTTGGGGGAAGGAAGGGGGAGAGACAAAACTTGCTGCGGGGTTCCCAACCCCGGGCGGTGCCCTTGGCAGGAATACAGAAGCCGAGAGAAGTGGGGCGAAGGAGAGGAGTGGGAACAAGCAGCCACTGGGGCTTGCTGCAGTTTGGAATGCATTGCCTTTGGGTGGTGTCTGTTTCTTTGAGGCCTTTGCCCTCCAAGCAGGGAAATGGAGGGGAGTAGAGGAAAGGCGTGGGTAAGCTTTGTCTCATGTTCCCTACTGTGGGTATCACTCCTCGAAAGTATTTGAGGTCAGGCAACCTCAAAAGTGCCTGTGGATTCTTCTAGGAGATTTTATCTGAGCCAAATCAATGCAACTCTGTTGTGAAAAATCCATTTCCCTGGAAAATGAAGTTGGGTTCTCACCAACAAGTAGCGTTTGGCAAGCCCTGATTAAGAAAGCCAGTGTTTGGAGAAGTTTCGACAACAGCCGGTCATTTAGGAAAGTAAACACTGGGGGCCTCATGCCATTTTAGGGCTGTGCCACTTGGTTCTGTCCCCATCAGACGTAGAGCCTGAAGCTGCAAGTTTGTGTTAAGTGCTTGCTGTTACAACCCTGTGGACCACACAGGCCCCCTGTGCAGGGGTTGAAAAGCAAGAATTGAAGGGGACTCCATCTGAACACAGTTTCCTTTCCCTGTTCTGTGTATAGAAGACACTGAATAACTCAGGACTGGATTTAGCAAAACAAAAGACAAACCACCTGCCAGTGGCCTGGGTGTCTTGACCGACCTTCACAAAGTCAGCTGGGCCCCAGTGCAGCAGCTGACCACGTTTCCCGTGTGGTCCGTCACTGGTAAAACTTTTCAGGGGTCTTTCTTTTTGTCGATGGCTGTGTTTCTTGACACGCTGTACATAAATCGAATCGTAGTTTAAACTCATCTGAGCTTTATCTATTTAACCTAAAACGCCGCTGGCCTTGTTTCTCAGACTTTGACAGGCACACAAATGACCTGGTGATCTGTTAAAATACAGAACCTGACAGGGGGGCGTGGAAGGGGTGTCTAAGATTCGGCGTGTGTTCCACACACGAAGGCCTTGACAACCCAAATCCGAATTCCCCACATGGTACTGCAGTAACCCCTCAATTTTAGCAGACAGGGCCGTTTCTTGCTTTTGTCAGGGAGATGGAGAATTGCTGTGTGTCAAGTACTGTACTGTGTTGTACAAAGAATGGAAACTTTCCCTAAAATGTGATTCATGCACTCTTTTAAGTTGGATATCTCATGCCAAAGCCCATCCTTCTTTTTCCCCAGCAAGGCTTAGGGTGCTGAAGAGCAAATTTGCTACATGGTGGCAGGATTTTTAGGCCGAGTGCACTCTGGAAATGATCTTGGCCATGTCATCCATCCCTGCCGATGCACAGACATCACCAGGAGCTCTGGGGAGGATGGCCAGAAGGAGGCATGAAGTGGACCAGGCTACAAACTCCACATCTCCTACCCACAGACCCCAAAGCCATTTCTCTCGGTTTCCTTTGTGGGGAACTTGCTGGAACCACTAATGCACCGTGATGTTTAAGGCCTGTTGTCAAGCACAACAGGGTTATTTTCAAAAACTGAACTGTTTTCAGTGATCTTACAGGAGCCACAGAATGTGAAAGTAGTCATTTATATAAAGTGCCTGAAAAAGCCTCGTAATTATTGTTCCAAACAAGCCGCTCTTTCTCTTCAGTTCGTCTGACATGGAAAGAAAAAGAAAATCCTTTCCAAGTGAGCAGTCTTTTAGTGAGCTGTGCTCGCCCTGGCTGGATTCAGGTCAGCAGGGATGGAGGACCCCTGCTTTCTCCTCCAGCTGCGTCTCGTCCTGTGAAGCAAAAACACCCCTCCAAGCAGCTATCTCTGGTGGGAGAGCATGTTTACATTCATGGGGCTCCGTGTTTTACGGTTTCAGAGAGGGGGGGTGGTGGGCAAGAAGGTGATTTTTTTTTTCTTACATCTAAACAGCCAGTGAAATATTACTATAATCTCTTACTGAGCTCATGGAAAAACTCAAGTCATCGAATGTTAGTTTTACAGATGAGGGAAGTTTTACAGCAAGATTACCTGACTTGCTCCAATGCCTGTAAATCTTGCTACAGGGAGAGTTGGGCTGGGAAGGCAGGGCTCCCCAGCTCTTACACACAAGATGCATCTTCCCTAAAACTGTGATGCAGCCAATGCTCCAGCCCCAGGGGAAATCTCAAGCCTGAGCTTGGATCTCTTTGAGTGCTTCCTAATGTCCTGTGCCAAGTGGTCATGTTGAAGCAGAGAAGTGTTCTGCCTGAAATTCATTAAAAGATCATTTTCACATGATCGCTTCTATAGTTGCTATTCAGTGACCTCTATTATATAAAACAATTACTGGGGAGAAGTAAGCAACTCATATTCATTGACCACTTGACCTGAGTCATATTATAATCTACCCTAAATCCTATGGAGTAGTTTTTATTATCATCTCTATGAGATAAGTATCAGCTGAAGGTCAGAGGAGTTGAACACCTTGCTCAAGGCCACACAGCTTATAAGAAGGAGGACTGGGATTTGAATTCAGGCCATCTGCCTCCAGAGCTTGTACTTGACAGCTTTGTTATACAGGTGCCATTACTTAGGCAGGGCTGGCTATCTACCTGGTGGATCCTGGCATGGGGACCTCAGCCATAAACCTGAACCATCAAGCGAAATTGCCAAAGGCTACTTCCTCCCTTTCCTTCCCAGAAACTTTCTATCATTTCTTACTCTACCCTTCTTGTCAAAACCACCACAGATTTCCAAAGGAATTTATTTTACAGCAGCTCTGACTCAGATGCCCATCCATGGAGGCTTCTGTGTGCTCAGACCTCAGCCTAACCAGTGCAGCCTTCCCAGCAGGTGATCTCAGCAGCCATCCATCCTGACTCACTGAGTGGGGTCATTGCCAAAGATACCTCTCTCTTTGCCTGACCACTGGCTGAGTGGAAAGTCAGCAGATAGGATTCTTTGAAGAGGAAATCATCAAAATAGTTCTTCCTATGCTCCTCTCTGGATTTTCTCCCCGAGGCTCCAGAGAAAAAGGAAATGATAATAGTCACCATGATGAGGAAAAGAAGTCGTAGATAAAGTGGAGCTAAATCTCAGGAGCCCAAACCCACCACCTGGGGCAGCTGGAGAGACATTCTCCTCTCAGAAATTTGTTTTCAGGAAAGTGCATTTATTCCAGACTGAAGTGTGTGTCTGATGGTGCTCGCCAGTGAGCAGAATGAGCCCCATCTGGACAGAGATAGGCAAAGGGAACATTTCCCCCAAAGTGGCAGAGGTCCCCAGCGCTGAGCCTGGCCCCCACAGCTAGCCAGCAGAGCAAATGTTCCCCCCCCCTCCCCTCTGGGGACATGGGGAGGGGAGGAGACAAGGAGGGCATCAGGGAAGGTCAAGGTCAGGATCACTCTAGATCACCTCCTGGTATTCAATGCAGAAGATACAAATGGGGTTTCCAGGAAACTACAGCCTTCTGGTCTTTGGCTTCCTGAGTGCCAGCCAAAGGCTAGAACCCACTCACTGATAGGGCCCAGCTGGCACCCTCTGCCCCAGCTGGCAGTGACGGTGGCTCTCTGAAATCCTCCTCTCCACTGGCCTCCCTTCCGGGTTTCTTCTTTGCCTGCCTCTCGGCCTGTCAGGTGGAGCCTCCCCTAGGCTCGGACCTGCTTCTGTGCCTCCCTTCCCCTTGCTTCTCCTCCTCTTTTCCAACACAGGAACTGCAGAGAGCTCACCTAGACCCTGGCTTTGGCCGCCACCTGCTAGTGTGGCGACTCAGATCTGCGTCTCCAGTCCTCACACCTCCCCTGGCCCCCAGCCCTCAGGGCAGGTCCCACACGGACCTCTCCACCTGGAAATGCAGGTGGCTCAGAAGGCATGATGTGGACACACCCGGAGCCATGCTTCACTCCCCACTGGTGCCCCATTGTGCCCTTCCCAGTGTGGGCCTCATGTATCCAGTCATCCCAGCCACAAGCCTTGGCTAACTGACTCTCCCCACCTTTACCCTCCCTGCCCACGGGGTTCCCAAGTCTAGTGAAGGCTACCCTGAAATCTCCCTGCAACCTGTCCTCCCCTCTCGACTCCCTCTGTTCCAAGTCAGGTCCCCAATAGCTCTTACTGCCCCTTCCCCAGCCCCTCAGCTGCTCTGCTCCCCACCTCTCCTTGTGCCCCCCACTCTGATTAACCTCCTTCTCTTTTCTTCCTTTCCATCGGCATTCGAACATGTACAAGCCTCTCTTGATTTCTGTCTTCGCCTGACCCCCGCCCTGACTCTCCCCTTCCCTACCCAGACAGGATTCTTGAATCATCTATACTCCATTCTCGGATCTCCACACCTCCAGCCCTCTGTCAAACCACCGCTGTCTGGCTTCAGCCTTCCTGCCGCCCCCAGCCAGGTCCCCAGGGGCTCTCTGTGTGTAACCGGACAGGCTGAGCCTGTCCTGTGTGCATCAGCGCTGCTAACAGCCCCTCCTTGCGGGGCCCTCTCCCCGGGGTAGCTCCACACTCCCCATCTCCTGCCCATCAGCCGCATCGCATCACCTGCCTTGTGGCTGCTCTGTGCCCTGCCTCCTCCCCATCATTGCCGCCGCCCACCTGCTGCTCTGCCTGCCTCCCCCAGAGTTCATGGACTCCTGCCGCTTCAGCTTCATGCAGGCCCAGGGTGACGCCCACGTGGGAATCTCCACACCCCCGGCCCCGTGGAGAGCCACACCCCACATGCAGCTGTCTGTGGGACGCTCCACCTGAACGAATCACGAGCACATCAACCTCAGTGGGTCCAAACCACTTAACCTCTCCTGGCAAACCTGCAACCCCGTCCACGTCCCTTGTTCTAAATACTGTATCACCATCCGCCTGGATGCCCTTGCCAAGAGCACCTTAGTCATTTACCTCCTCCTTTTCCCGTTCTTACAGGCGGCCTCCAAGTCCTGCTGAGTCCGTTCCCTCCTACACACCCCTGGAGTTTGTCTGCCTCTCTGAATGCCCACCTCTACCGCTATAGGTCCAGCTCCTACATGGTCCCCCTCCTCGTCACCTGACCTTCCCGCCTCCAGGCTCACCCTGTTTCGCCTGAGCCTCTCTAGCCTGTTCCTGACACTGATCATGTCACTTGCCTGTTTTCCATCACCTGCGTGACTCTTAGCTTGGGTCTGGGTCCTGTGACGTGCCATCCTGCTTTCCCTATCCTTGACCTCCTTGTACTGAATGCACGCCCCATTTGCCTGGCTAACTCCTTTTCACCCTCAGGTGTCACTTCCATAGAGCCAGGTGTCCCCTCCCAGCTCCCCAGGCCCCAGCTGCCACTCTCCATGGCACAGTACTGGCTCATATCTCCCAACTGTGTGAGCTTTTCCAGAAAGAGCCTCCCTCTCCTTTGCTAGGCTGTCTCTGTCTCCCCAGGGCTAGCAGTGTCGTAACTGGTGGGTGATTAATAGGTGTTTGGATGGATACTTCGCTCCCTCCCATGTAACGATTTGCTCAGACTCTCTGAGCTGCTCCAGGCCAGGAATATTGCCTCTTCTTCCATCTCATCACAGCATCCACCTGGCGCATGGTGCTGCAGAGGGGTTTACTTAAAGAGAATGCGTGTGTCCCAAGGCGAGGGACCCCACCCTTCTCCAGGGACTCCAAGGGTAGCTTATCGTCTAATGAAACCATGAAACCTGCCCCACGTATTTTTATAGCTTCTGTGGACCATAAGGTAGACTCCTTATCTGTCTCTCCGTTAGCAAGCCCCGGAGGCTGAGGGCTGTTCCTGAAATGCAGAGGCCGCGTGTGAGCGGAGTGCTGTGGGCATCAGCGGTGCCCCTCACCTCTCTCCCCACAGAGTTTTGTAGCCCCAGGCCAGGGAGGGGTCTCTGAGCTGGGCCCGCTGCAGGCCTGGAGGACCGAGAGGTGTGAGTGAGGAACCGGGCTCCCACCGCGTCCCCGCTGCCAGCGCCCCCCACATCCCGTGCCGAGGACCCGTGGCCCCGAGGAGGGCGCGGCGGGGAGCGGGGAGCCAGCGCGTGGGTGCCGCGCAGCCGGGGGCGGCGGGTCGGAGGCGGGGGCGCCGGGCGCCGGGCTTCCCCGCCCCTCGCGGCCGCTCCCGCCCGCCCGCCGCCTACTTAACCTGGCCCGCGGCGGCGGCGCTCTCACTTCCCGACGTCCGCGTCCTCTCGCTCCATGGCGCTCCTCGCGCGGCTGCTGCCCCTCGCCCTGGCGCTGGCCCTGGGCCCCGCCGCCACCCTGGCGGGCCCCGCCAAGTCGCCCTACCAGCTGGTGCTGCAGCACAGCCGGCTCCGGGGCCGCCAGCACGGGTAAGCCGGCCGCCGCGCCGGGGGTGGCCGCGGGACGGCCTTGGGGGCGCAGGGGACAAAGCGCCAACACGAAGAGCAGGCAGCACGGGGCGCCCGGAGGGACCGGCCCTGCACGGGGGTGAGGGAAGGAGGTAGAGGACCTGGGCGGCAAGCCCGTGGCACAGGCTTCGTAGAGGAAGGGGTGGGCGAGCTGAGCGGCAACACCGGCCCTCGGGCCAAGAGCGCTGGCCGACCAAGGCTTTCAGCTTCCTCCGTCAGCGGTGGGAAGGGGGAGTGGGCAGCCCTGCCCAGTGCAGCCGTGGAAAGGTGGCCAGGGCACAGAGTCCAGTCCGGCCAGGACCTTGGCCAGAGAGTCCTTCCAGATGTGGCACTGGGGCCGCACCAGGGGGCACCGTCCGAAGCCCAGGGGCCCCAGGTCGCCTGGCCGGGGCTCTGCAGCCGCCACCTGGCTCCGCTCGGTGCTCCCCAGGCCCGGCGCGGCTGTGCAGCACCTCCTCCCCTGCCAGATGAGGAGCAGAACTCTGTGGACCTCGCGGACACTGTGCAAACTGGGAAACTGAGTCCAGAGAGGGCACATCACCTTCCTACAGTCCTGCCCTGGAGCCAGGATTGGAAATCTGCCCTAAAACTTAACTAGCAGGGGTGATACATGTGGGATTATAAATTATCACCGCAGAGATCCCTTTGAGATCCTGACACTGATAATGCTGGCTTAAGGAGGCAAACCCAGGCAGAGCATCTGACCTGGTAAAGACACCAGCCCAGACCTAGGCAGGGATGGGCAATATTTCTACACGCCAGACCAGGCCAGCCCGCTTCACACTTTCAGGGACTCTGCCGTAGTTTCCAGCCTGCCGGGTTGCACCAACTCTTTCTTCACAGCTCGGTAAAACTATAGGTGGATAGAGTCCTGCCACTGGGCCTTGGCAGCTCAGATGACATTGGGTGTGGCATTCGAACCCAGGTAGGGCCCAGACTGCCACATGACTTGGCAGATCTGTACTTGGGTCAGAACTCACTGTTGGGTGACTACAGGTGACTTCCAAGGCCTTACCATGCCTTGGCTCCCCACCCCCAGGAGTGCTGGGGGGGGGTGCAGGCTGCCCCCCACAGGGAGTGGTTGTCCTTGTTCCCTCTGCCTGGGGCCTTCCATGTGGGCTTACCTGGCAGTTCAGGTGCCCAGGGCTGTGGGAAAAGCAATTTCTGCAGAGTGGGCTGCAGCCTCAACATCCTCCTGGAAAGAGCAGAGCAGAGAGCATGTCCCAGGGTCTTTAGGGAAGGCGGAGAAACACCTCTGACTTAGGCTGTGTGTGCAGAAGGGCGAGGGAGTGGCTCAGTAAGTTGAGGGGGATCACATGAGGCATAAAAGTCCAGTTGTGTGCCGCTGGCATTTTCATCATCTCTGCCCAGCTCACCTTTCCCCTCTTGCCTTTTTTGCCAAAGAAGCACGTTCTGTGTGGGTGCTGCAGTCCGCCAGGGAGGCTTCTGTCCCCTCTGTACGTTAGCCACTAAGTCAGGAGAAAATCCCGATAGCGTGCCCCGCAGCGCGTCACCCAGGGCGGGTCTCCGTGCACACCACAGTGAAGCTTCCCCCAAAGTATTGACAGGACTCCCCCAAGACTCATCTCGGTAGAGAAGCTCCTTCCCTTCAGAGCTTGGAAGAGACAATGTCCAGCTGGAAAATAGGACTTTTTTTTTTTTAACAAGGCAAGTCTTCTTTGTTATGAATTTCAGATACTATTTCAACTTCCTCTGCACCCTTTACCCCGTTGCCCCTGCAGGCTAATCCTGTTGTTTCACTTCTTGGGGTGCAGTGGGGAACGCCTACAGAGACCTGGGGTGGGCAGAATGGTCTGGGAAGTCACACATGCACACCCTCCCCAGTAACATGTGGGTGTGCAGGCAGGCAAACTGTGACCAAACGCTTGCAGGCATGGTTGCGTTTGCTGTGATCTAACTGTCCCTGTAAATACCGAGGGGCTGCCTGGCCTTGTACGTGGATGTGGCCCCCTGTGCAAAATGGTACTCCTGTTCAAGCTCCAGCCCTTCATTCAAAGTGAGAAGTGGTGGAAAGGGAAGGAAAATCTCTGCTATTTGCAGGCAATGCGGCATGCTCCAAGACGTGAAGGAGAACCAGCGAGTGTGCCTTGCCCGTGGCGGTGTTTTATCAACCCACACCCCCATCTCCACCACAGCACAGGAGGTCTGTTGTTCTCATTCCCATTTTACAGATGGGGAAAGTGCAGCTTAGTGGGATGGAGTGACTCAGTCCCAACACAGGAAGCTGTTCGGAGAGTAGAGACTGTGATGCAATCTCTTGACTCACAGCTGCATCCATGTTGCTACAAGGAGGGGAAAAGAAATATGGACAGAGAAGTAAAAACACATTTGCACTTCTGACTATCAACATCCAAAACTGGACTGGATTTCCTGAAGCATTTGAGTTTCTTTCTTTTCATTTTTAACTTTTATTCATTTTTGAGAGATAGACCAGGGGTAGAGCAGGGTCAGAGAGAGAGGGAGACACAGAATCCGAAGCAGGCTCTGGGTTCTGAGCTGTCAGCACAGAGCCTGGTGCAGGGCTCGAACCCATGAACTGTGAGATCATGACCTGAGCTGAAGTTGGCCCCTTAACTGACTGAGCCACCCAGGTGCACCCCCTTAAACACTTGATTTTCAAATCCAAGTTGAACAGCAGAACTGTTGTGCTGGAGGCAGAAGGCCCAGAAATGGCTAGGTCATTTCTATTAAACTTCAGCCTAGATTTCCTGTGTATAGGGCCCACCCCTCCCCGCCGCTGCTGTGAGGGGGAACCACCCCCAGCCTCCGCTCCTGTCTCAAAGGGGCCGCTGCGGTGGAAACTCACTCCACAGAGGAATGTTAGAGCCACATCCACAAGAGACTCACTGAAGATTCGCCAGCCGCCTACGGAAAGTTGCAGGGAATTCATCGACAGTAATTGTTTCCTGCTTGGTCAGATAGAAGAACTTCTGTGATTGTACTGCAGTAAACACTACCTAGGGCTGGAGCGTGGCCAGCGGGGACTCTCCAGGGGTTATTCAGGGACGGCTGTAACCTGTGAATCCCAGGCAGCAAACAGAGGAGCAAGGTGGCTTTGGTTAGAATCCTCTGGAGGCTGTGGGTATCTGGTCAGACCCAGTGAGGACTAAGGGGACACGGGCTTACATCCCTCCCGGCCTGTGGTCTGCTGTCCCCCCTTAACTTCCCTTGCCCTCCGCTTCTTACATCGACTCACTGATATTTACTGTGCCTCCTTGGCCTGTGCACCTTCACCTCCCAAACCACAAACTGGACAAAAAGGTGACATCCACATGGTAGAAGAGAGAGGAGAGAGAAGCAAAGGGTCAGCACGTCCTCCTACCCAATAACCCGACTCGACTTTTTGAGAGCTGACCACGTTCCTGCAGCCGATATGATGGGGACGGTAAGGGTAGCTCTTGTGGAAGCCCCCATGTCTTCCTGACAGCAAGTGGTGATTGCTAAACACTTATTTATTTATTTATTTATTTATTTATTTATTTATTTAATTTTTTAGAGAGAGAGACAGAGTATGAGCAGTGGAGGGCCAGAGAGAAAAGGAGACAGAATCCATGAAGCAGGCTCCAGGCTCAGAGCTGTCAGCATAGAGCCCGATGCAGGGCCCAAACCCGAACCCGTGAGCCAGGAGATCATGACCTGAGCCGAAGTCAGACACCCAACCGCCCAACCGACTGAACCACCTAGGGACCCCAACTGAGCACGTTTTTAAAGGGACAGAGTGTCTGATACATAAAACTAACACCTGAATTTCTCAGGACACAGAGGTTTTGTGGAAGCCCTCAGTCTCTTTGCTGTGTTTTCCTCTGACTTGGGGTTCAGCAAAGGAACTTTCTGCTCAAGTCAGGAAGACCCCCTCCCAATTGTCGCTACACAGCCACAGCTAACTCCTTTCCCCGGGGGCTCCTAATGAAGGACCTGTCATCGCGTGGCCTGAGCGTGGTTTGGGTTACGACTTCGTACACTGATTAAAAGACACACACACAAACCCCACGGCACTGGGAAGGAGGGGCTTCTCAGCAGAACCCTGGGCATCGCCCTGCACTTTCCCAGCATTCCCTAGATCTCCTCCGAGCAGGGGGTTCCAGGACCCATATCTTCAGCAAGGTCATTTCCAAACTCTTTTTTCACCCTGACTCAGTGCTAGGCCCCATCTAGAACCTAGAAGAAGGCAGCACACCTGCCCTCAAGGGTCTTTAGGGGGTATTTAGAGAGATGAAAGAAATGTTCTCTGATCAGTTTGGGATTCTGTTTGGTACCAAGCATTAAACAAGGGCCATATTTCAAGTCAGAGTGTCACCTGGGGCACTGGATTAAGGCTTTCCGGGGACAGTGGACTCAGGCTGGGACCCAAGTAGTGAATGGCTGAGAGTCCAGTGGGAGAGCGTCGGCTACCAAGGTCCTCACCACAGTGGGCATGGTAGTATTCCAAGCCAGGATCCTGGCTCAGGTACAGAGTATGTCTGTGTGGAGTTGCCGGGCCCATACTTTGGCCTCTTCTCATGACTGAGGGACTGGGATGCTGTTAGAGCCTGTGGGCGTTTTGGCTCAGAGGGGGCTTGGAGGTGCAGAGAAGGGTGGGGGCTTCTCCCAAAGCTGCCTTGCTTTGCAAACATAGTATTTAGCTAGTTTTCTCAATCTGTTACATGATCTAAAAATGTCAAGATGCTTTTATTTACACGGACACCACCTGTGTCAAAGAAGGAAACTTCCATGAAATGATGTCAGTGTGGAGGATACACTTTGACAGTATTTAATTTGGTAGGACACTGGCAGGGAGCTCAAAATCAGGAGAGACAGTATCTGCCCCTGAGCCACCCCACTGATCCCAACACTGAAATGACTGTGCCTTCTCTGTCTCTAGAGCCTTCTAATGACCCATTCTAGCACATTCTAATGACCCAGGAAGGCCCACGTGGCAGAAAGGACATGGTAGTGGGGCAGAGGTGCCTACCGCCTTGCTGACACTGCTGCTTTTATTTCAGCCCTAACGTGTGTGCTGTGCAGAAGCTCATCGGCACCAACAAGAAGTACTTCACCAACTGCAAGCAGTGGTACCAGAGGAAGATCTGTGGCAAATCAACGTGAGTATGTGTAAGCACTGGAGACCGCCAGCCGCCTCCGAGGCCGCGCTGCACGCACGCCAGCACGGGGCCCCTGGGCCAGGGCCGGCCTTCTGAAAGGTTAGGCTGCCTAAGGAGTCACGCAGATGCATGTGCAAACGTGTCAGACAGCTGTGTGCTGGGGAGGGGCCCTTTTAGGAAGCTGGCCAATTTTTTTTTTAATTCTTTTCTTTCCATCTTTATTTATTTTTGAAAGAGAAGGAGAGAATGACTGTGCAAGCAGGGGAGGAACAGACAGAGGGGGAGACACAGAATCCAAAGCAGGCTCCAGGCTCTGAGCTGTCAGCACAGAGCCTGACGCAGGGCTTGAACCCATGAACAGCGAGTTCATGACCTGAGCCGAAGTCAGACACTTACCCGACTGAGCCACCCAGGTGCCCCAGGAGTCTGGCCAACATTGGTTTGCATTTTAAGGCTCCTGACAAGAGTTGGATATATTTTTCAGGGCTGCTGTGGGATTATAAGCAGCATGAAGCATGGTGTGTGTGTGTATATGTGCGTGCATGCTTCTTAGTCCTCACCAAGTACTACAGAGTCAGTGGAGATGCCACCGCCTATCTCTCTAGGAAAGAAAGCCCCCTGGTGACCTTACACAGCACTCCCTCTCTAGGGTCATAAGGTAAACACCCCCAAAAGACCAGGTGCCTAGAAATATGCATGTTATGTGGCAGCAAACCTGTTAAAAACATAGGCTCAGCCTCCCTGCTTCGGATGCTGGATCTGCCATTTACATGGGCAGGCGGCTTTACCTTTCAAACCTCAGTTGCCTCATCTGTCAAATGGGAACAACAAAGGACTCCTTTACAGGATCATCACAGGGATTGAATGAAGGGATGCATTTAAGGCTGAATAAGGTTCCTTGCAAGTAGTACGTGCTCAGGAGGTGCTACCTGCCATGATTTGCAGATCTAGGCCACGCAGACAGCAGTGAGAGTGCCAGTGGGTGTGGACCAGTGTGGTTACAGCAGGGTTCGTTGGTGCCTCTGTCAGCATCCGGGGAGGTGGCGTTGGCCCCAGCTGTCCTGCTGCCTGGCGGAAACCGGGTGTCCGGCATGTTCTGACAGAACTCCTGGGAGGCTTAATCTGTTTTGGCACAAGTAGTCAGCCAATCTCAAAGCTGGCTCTCTGCTACAGATAGGAAGAAGGGCATGAGAAACCTGGCACGTGTGCAGGCCTGACCTCCCTCTCATCTGCACCATAGGAGGATTAAGAGCCCCTAAGCCACTCTCTTGAACTCATTGCCACGTTAGGGAATTTTAAATATATTGCTTGGGACATGGCTTTTGAGTACATGTTTCCTCCAACTTCATAACCTGCGAAGGAAGAGGAAATGCTCTTCCCTGAAAATGTACATAGAAAATAAATGCCCCAGCTTGTGACCCTGATTGCCTTAGGCACTTATCAATCCTGGTATGAATCAAGAGACACTGGGCATCTCGGCAGAGCAGGCGAGAGACCAGCAGCTCGCTGGGAGCTTGTCAAGGGCAGATCCGTAGCAGCATGACCACGCCTAGCCTCCAAGGTAAGGGCTGAGGGACTCAGAGGATGTACCTTCTGGGTTCAGTGAATAAACAGCCGGCAGTGTTTGCTGCCATGGACAAAAAGGGATCATGCACATTCTATACCATACATCCTTCCGTGGTGTCCTCAGTTACACACACAACAGAAAAGTCTTTCGTGCTGTTTGATTGTTCCCACGTGTGTATATTACCTACTCAATTTAACAGTGAATTAATTACTTAATGAAGCGCAGAGCTAGGTGACACATAATTGCTTCTTGGAAGGTGACCAACGACCTGTGCGAAGCAAATAGCCCCTTCTACGTCTGGGACCCCTGGGTTTTAAGAGTTGCACAGTTTTGTTAGTCCTGGTTTCCCTAAAAATGAGACCCACCTGTGATGTCAAGCTGGCCGTGAGGTGGCATTAGCTGTGGTATTTGGGGCAGCCTTTGGGAAGCATTTGCCGGACCGGTTAACCATGGCTTGGTAACATTCCTCGGCAGTTTTCCGGCCGACACCGCTGTCGATGAGTCATAATCTTGGCTTCTTGGCTCTCTGTACCTACACCCTTGTCATCTGTGTGCCAGGACAGGGCACAGGCCTCCCAGCTGTGTGTTGGCATGAGCCGTTCTTCCCTCTGGGCAGGTCTGGCTTTGAGAGGGTAGTGATGTGGTGGCACAGAGGAGCCCGGGATAGGGGTTGGGTGGGAGGCTGTGGGTGGGAAAGTGAGGCATAGCATGCAGTCAGGCGGCGCCCAGTGCCCAGCCCCCACCATTGACCTGGTCCCACAAACGCAGAAGGGCTGGTGTGCACATTCGACTCTTCCATATGGCCATTGCTTTGGGCAACTTCAGAAAGAGGAAATGAGGATAGGAAACCATGAGTTGATACAAAACTTCATGATCCAGGATAAGAGGGTCCCTTCCTGGAACATCACGTGCAACATCGGAGGAGCTGGCCTGGAAGAAGTCCAGAGGCTTCCCGCAGGGAAGGGGGAAGCAGTGGAACTCCTCCTCCTTCTCAGAGAACTGAGAGCGAGCAGCCTTGTGGTTCACATGTGTACATGGACCGAGACCCGGGAGAGAGCTGCCGTTGGACCCCCAGGAATTCAGCGTCACAGGTGGTCAGGAAGGGAGCTGACATTCCCCGGGGAAAAACAGGTCCCTCGGTGCTTTTATTTGGGTGAAGATGAGACTGGGAAATGGGGAGCACAGTTGTGGTTGGAGCAGAGAGGGCCATCCCAGCAGGGGGCCAATGTGAGCAGTGAGGTGGTTTAGGGAAGAGGCTGGAGCAGAGGTGTGTGCTGGGGTGAAAGGACGCCAGGTGTCTCGGGGGAAGGAGGCAGCACAGGTCACCACGGGGCCCAAGTCTGGAGGAAGAAGTTAAATTTGAAAGCAGACAAGTGGCACCAAACCCAGGGCCATGGGGTGAAGACTTTGCAGTGTCCAGTCACACAGAGACCTGGGACCTTTGGACCCCAACTCCATGAAGGAAGGGAGGGTGCTGGCCATGCTCTGCACTCCCGGCCGAAGGACACGACATTGTCCTCAGATGGTGGCTTGACCGCATTTCTAAAAAGAGAAGAACCTGAATCTTTGGTGCTATTTGGCCTGTCATATGGATTTTATTATAGGAAGCGTGAACAGCAGGCCCCTGTTTAGCGACTTGGGTGAATTTGATTACTTGGAAATTCACACAAGCTTTTATTTCAGGTCCTCAAGAGCACCAGAGTGATATAATAGTTAATCGAGCAGAGGGGGTTTGGGGGGAGACGGCATCCCCGTCTGTGATTTCAGGGCCCAGTCTGATGAGTCGCTGTAAAAGCTTTATGTGTCGCGGCTTGAGCGATGCCACAGGAAACTGTGGTCAGGAAACCTTGCTGCCTCTCAACAGCCCTCCTTTGTGCGAGCCCTGGGAGAGGGAGGCCTGCCTAAGAGCCAAGTCAGGTCGGAGTTGACCTCATGGGGACGTAGCAGTCATCGTTGGAGCGCAGACATGGAAAACGTGGCGCAGGCAGGGCCAGTCGGGCAGCCAGCAGGTAGGAGTGCTAGCTGGCCATTCTTACAGTCTCAGGGTTATTCTGCGAGGAACGCATTTCACGAGCTCAGTAGCTGATCCTCTGAAGCCAGGATGAGCTGGCAGGACCCATCCCTTCCTCTAGGAGCAGCCCCGCGTTGCCCAGGGGCTGAAGCATTAACGCTTGGTCAGCCCAGCGAGAAAGCTGCAGCCCCAGAGGCAACTGGGGTGTGGCCGAGGCCCTTCCGTCAGTTGGCCGAGCTGTTCCCGGCTGGGCTCCTGCTGCCAGGGCACCCACGGGCATCTCCTAGGGAGCTGAGCAAGAGCCCTCCCCACCCTGCATCCTGCAGCCTTGGTCCCGTGAGGACAAAGAAGAAGATGGTGAGACGCCATCCGGGGATGCCAGGCGGTCCCCAGGCCCCCGGCAGCACCACCTTCCCTGTCTGATATTCCTTGTGGAGCCACCTGGGATAATCTGCTTCAAAATAACTCAGATTTGACCAGACCCTGGGGGTTCACCAAACACCTTGGCCATACCAGTTTTCCTGAAGGTTCTGTCCCACTCTGTAAATTCCAAGGAGGCAGGTTAGCTGCCAGGGAATTTTGTTTGGGTGTTTACATGAGTCCGTGTGCCATCTGGGGTAATGTCCTGTGGTAGGCAGAATCACACCCCCCTAAAGACATCCACATCCTAAACCCTGAACCTGTGAACAGTGTTAGCTGACCAGGAGAAAGTGCCTTTGCCAACACGATTAAGTGAAGAGTCTTTTTTTTTTAATTTAAAAATTTTTTTTTTTTAATTTCTAGGAGAGAGGAGAGAGAGACAGTGTGAACAGGGGAGGGTCAGAGAGAGAGGGAGACACAGAATTGGAAACAGACTCCAGGCTCTGAGCTGGCTGTCAGCACAGAGCTCGACGTGGGGCTCGAACCCATGAACTGTGAGATCATGACCTAAGCGAAAGTCAGATGCTTAACCGACTAAGCCACCCAGGTGCCAGATTAAGAGTCTTGAGGGGGGAGGATTATGCTCAGTTATCTTGTGAGCTCAGTGTGATCGTAAAGGTCCTTATAAGTGGAAGGCAGGAGGTCAGAGTCAGAGAAGGAGATGGTGCAATTAAAACTCAGGTTCGGGCGATGGGACCACAAGCCAAGAAGTACACACGGCCCCCAGATTTGGAAAAGACAGGTTCCTCCCTACAACATCTAAAAGGAAAGCAGCCTTTGGGTGCAGCCTCATGAGACCACTTTCTGCCTCTAACATGCAGAATTGTAAGACCATAAATTTGCCTTGTTTTGAGCCACTAAGTTTGGGATTCCTTGTTCCTGCATCAGTGGGAAGCTAACTCAGACCCTGTCTGAGGAGTCCTATAGAGGTGCGATGGGGGAATTCGTCTATCCTGGTAGAATCAGAGCAGTGGTCTCATGCAGGATGTTGTTTTCAATGGAGTTATTAACCTAACTTCAGTTTTCAAGTTTATGCCTGGAGTTCTTTTAAAAAGAAGCTCCACGGGGCACCTGGGTGGCTCAGGCAGTTGAGAGTCTGACTTTGATTTCGGCTCAGGTCACCATCTCACGGTTCGTAAAATCGAGCCCCACATCAGGCTCTGTGCTGACAGCGTGGAACCTGCTTGGTATTTTCTCTCTCTCTCTCTCTCTGCTCCTCTGCCACTTGTGTGCACGCTCTCTCTCTCTCTCTCTCTCAAAATAAATAAACATTAAAAAAATAATAAAATAAAATAAAGCTCCTAAACTGAGCACACAGTAAATATCAAGCTTCTGAGAAGTGTGTCTCATATGTGAGCTCGTTGAATACCCATAGGTGCCCTGTGAGATCAGTGTGATCGTTAGCCCATTCACAGATGGAGAGACTGAAGCTCAGAAAGCCTCAGCAACGTGCTCTAAGTCATCACTGGGAAGAGGGGGACGTCTGGCTACTCTGCTGTGCCCCCTCCAGGGAGAGTTAAACCCAGCAGCTAGTGTGAGTGATGTGGGGAGACCCTTGGGTGAGCAGCCCCCCGCAGGGCCTGGGTGAACTGCCACGCATGGCTCTCTGCAGCCCTAAAATCTCTGACTGAAGGCCCCAGAGACGAGGCCTCCTGAGGCCCTCTGGCCCAGAGTCACCAGCCTTCTTCTGGTTGCTCACCCCCAGTCTGGTAGTGCTGCTGGTCCCCTGCTGCATGGGGTCCCCCTGGTCAGATGAAGGGCACGGGGACAGAAGAGACACAGTCAGCATCCAGGAGCCCCCAAAATGTCCTCACACTACATACAGATCGTCATCAAAAACACAAGCAGTTTTTAAAGGTGCTGTCTTCCTCACAAACCAAGCCAAACCCTGGTTGGTGATGGGGCCTTTGATGGGAGGCAGGAGGTTAAAAAGCCCTTTTCATGGGGGAGCTGAGGATTTTGATTTTCTGCTCGGAGCTCAAGAAAGCTCAGCTGAGTTTTCAAGGCCAGGAGGACAGAAAAGGAGCCACTCGGGATGGTCTGCGGGGGACCACTGGTGTCTAGACCATACCGGGCTATGTTTGCTCAGGGATTCTGCTTGGAAATCACGACACATTGAGCGGTTTACCGTCTGTTGCGGGAAACTGGCTCTGGGGCTGTGTTCCTCACTCCACCTACTTCCAGAGTCTGCTTAGTCCCTAGACATTTACAGTGGTGACAGCCGGCCAGGGCTGTGCAGTGCACTGAGAGAGAGTGATTGCTTTAACTTATTATATTAACTGCTTGGAAAATGATTTGGGGGAGAGAAATACCTCTGCTTCCGTCTGGCTGATCATGAGGAACACTCTGGAGGGGAATGGCAGGGAACCTCGCAACCCTCTCTGTTCTTAGACCTCAGATCAATGTTGCCTTTGCCTTCCTCCTTTAAACACCCGTCTAAGTTGGGCACCTTCCCTCACCTTCTTCCTCAAATTGTTCTTCTGACCAGGGAAGCTGGAACGAGAATGTTAGTGTCTCATGGGCCTGGAGGATATTCTTTTTCTGACCTTAGGTCTTTACTTACTAGACTGTGTTAGGTCAAGGAAAAGCCAGGAGCCTCTCTTGAGAACAGGTTTGCTGATGAGATTGGATTCAGAGACCATCCGATTGGTTGTCTGAGCACAGGGAGGCCACGACACTGGGGAGACACAGAGGGAGGCCCCCGTAGCATCCATCTTTTCTGTGTTCACCCTTGAGAGATGGCATCAGACGCACGAGCCTGTGATGGTTCCTGGCCCGTCTCCCCGCATGTGTCCTCCCCAGGGCCAGAGCCCAGGAGGACACATGCGGGGCTGATGGCAGACACCGCTAGTCCCGGCACTCGATGGGCTATCTTCTCAGTCCACAACTTCCAGCTGCCCTCGGCTTCTCTGGGGCCATGCAGACCTGTTCAGAGAGGAGCTGGTGTTGTGGGGTCCGTTGGGAGTAGGGAAATTGCCCAGAAGGCTGTCGGGCTGAGGGGTGAGAGGCATGGCTCATGCCTGCACACCTAGGGAGTGCCACGGATGCCAGACTGTGACAGCAGGAGTGGGGGAAGACCAGGAGGGCGGGAAGATGAGGAGAAAGCTTCCTGGCCAGAGTCACACTCAGTGTATCAGGAAAAAGCCTTCGGCTGGCGGATTGAGCTCTGCTGCGGGCCGTGTGCCACCCACATCCAGCTGCTGGGAGGCGCAGCTGCAGAGAGCCCACGTGGTGAGGCATGGTGGGTGCTGACGAGGCTGGGCTCTGGCCACATCAGAGAGCGTACCTGTGTCCCCTCCATGTCAGATCAGTCTGCTTTTCCCCAGTCCATATGTTGCCAAGAGCAATGGAAAAGGGATTAGACTCCATGAATCCCAGGGGAGTCCCAGGTCCACTCCTACCCCACTGTGATCTTTTTCTTTTTAATGTTTATTTATTTTTTAGACAGAGAGAGAACATACGTGCTAGTGCGGGGGGGGGGGGGGGGGGGGGGGGGGGGGGCGGGGCAGAGAGAGACAAAGAAAGAGAGGATTCCTAAGCAGGCTTCAAGCTGTCAGCACGGAGCCCAGTGCAGGACTTGAACCCACAAACCGTGAGATGATGACTGGAACTGAAACCAAGAGTCAGAAGCTTAACCTACTGGGCCACGCAGGCACCCCTACCCAGCTGTGACCCTAAGAAACCCTTTTGCCCCTGAGCACCCTTGCAGCTTTCTGATTCCATACTCAGTATCCTTCTCCATGCTGAGACTTTTCTGCTTAGTTCGGTCCCTCCTCCCAGACCATTAACCCCATTTGTCCCCCATGCTACCCATTCCCCCCACAGATGCACATATACATGCGGCCATAGAAACTAGTAAGTACACACTGGAGGGCTTGGTTTTCTCCGTCCTCCGTAAAATCCTGGTGAGGCCGCCTGAGCTCTGGAGCTTTCTCTTGTTTTTTGAGATGGAACTCAAAAGACGGCACCCTGAAAGAATCATTGGCCAGCATGGCTGGGGGTCTTGAGGGTGTGGAGCATGCTACACCCATGTGCACAGGGGACCCCGGGATGAGGAGAGCTTTGAAGAGAAGACCCATCCTCCCACTGCGCTTCTCTGATTCCATAGAGTGCCACCCAAGCACTTTTGTAAAGAAGCTAAGCTTTGGCAGACTTGACCTTAATCCCACCTTTCCAACCCCAGCCACAGAGCCCTGGTGTTTATCAGAGAAGCCCTGGGATCGCATGGATGGGTGTCCCCTGGACCTACGGTCCCAAGGCTTGGAGTTCTCCCCAGATTTAGCAGGAAGAAGCCAGTGGACACTGTCCTTCAAAAGACAGCCTCTTTGCCCCCTGAGATATTCCCGGGCACTGGGGCCATGAATGTGAGATTGGAATGAACCTTGGAGATCATCTAGTTTAACCTTACCCCATTTCACAGATGAGGCAACTGAGACCTCACAAGAGAAGTAGACTTTTGAGGTCACCCTGCTCCCGATGGGTCGCAAGCCAGGTCTCCTAGTTCTAGTACTGTTTCCGTGACACCACACTGCCTTTGAAATCAGTGACATGCCCTTGCATATCTGTCAAATCTTACTTTAGTTGCAGAAGATGAGTTTGGTTTCTGAAAATAAAATTGTAAGTTGGTCAGGGTGAGTCCTGGGACTATTTAGCCCTTACCGGCAGAACGCTTCTGGGTTTAGGGATGAAAGGTTAGAAGGGAGCAGGGTGAGGGGAAGGCTGGAGAGAAGGAGGGGGCCAGGCAGAGGAATGTACGTGGCTGGTCCCCCCTTAGCCGTTTCCTGGAGGACTCATTTCTGGCAAAGTGATTCCCTAGCTCTCTGGCAGCCTGAGAACCCTGGCCTCTGTCTCTGCCACACCCCCTGGACAACAGACAAACCTGGCTTCATCTTCTCATGCCTCACCGGGGCTTCCCTGAGCTGACTCCAGTTAAATTAATAAGAGCAGAATGTCCTGGGCTCACTGAGAGCAGCGTCCCCAACTCCCCAGCCGACATCTCTTCCCCATCTGCCTTCCTGTCTTTGAGCGAGGTCGTTAAACGTCCTCTGAGAGCCCCATGGTGAGTACTTCTGTGTCACCCTGAGTTCAGGTGTGAATGGTCTCGTGTCCCTGAGGGTGTATCTGTGTGCAAGAAAGGAAGGGGCAGGACTTGGCTGCTCCCGTCTGCTTCCAAGGCTGTTGGAGAGGGCTGTGTTCACACTGCCCTGCAGAAGGTGGTCTTCGAGAGAACTTGGGTTTGACTTGAGCAGAAGCAAGTCTTTCTTAGGTGTAAGTGTTTAGAACACTCACTTGCTTGTGATGTTGCTTGGAATTCTCAGTCTTTTTGGTTCCCCAGAATATGGGTTAGTTGAAGGTGTGTGTTTCAGACCTCCAGAAGATGGTAACTGCCCCAGAATACACTGGCTGGAGTTGGGAGCAGAGAGAGTCATAAGTTTTTCTGCCACGTGATTTCAGAGTTTAAAACTGTATATTGCCAGGGATGCCTGGGTGGCTCAGTCAGTTGAGCATCCGACTCTTGATTTTGGCTCAGGTGATGATCCCAGGGTCATGACTCCCACTTAGCATGGACCCTGCTTGGGATTCTCTCTCTCTCTTTCTCTCTTTGACCCTCCCTTTCTTGCTCTCTCTCAAAACAAGAACAACAACAACAACAACAGCAACACACACACAAAACCCCGCAAACTATATACTGCCTGTCTCATTTTCATCCAGATACCAAAGAATTTTGCAAACTGGTGGTATCAGTGATATTGCCCTGGAAGGAAGATAGGATGAATTGGTTGAGGGATGAGGGTAGATGGGGAACACTTTGCTATATAATCCTTTGTACATTTTCAATCAGAAACCATAGAAATGTTTTTATTTTAAAGAAATGAAAAAACGGAAAGAGTTTTTACTTTAACTCTAAAAGTGTTCAAGTTTGATTGTAAAGACAGAAAAACGTGATGATCCTCTATCCTTCTGGGTCATTAAATTGGAGAGCTAGATGACCGTGAGAGATTGGATCCCATGACCCCTGCAGGATACACATGTACATTTTACAGACAAGGAAACTGGGGCTCAGAGAGGAGATGGGACTGGCAGGGGATCTCCCAGTTGGTTAGTGGCAGACTCAACCAGAAGAGGTCCAGGAATCCCCCACCTTCCCCCCGCTGCCTCTCAAGAACGCTAACCATCGGGTTCACCATGAGTGATGCTGGAGATAAATTGCTGGTGGGGCTCTTTCCTAATCCTGCTATTGAGCATGCTGCCGCAGTCCCGATAGCTGGAGGAATGGCAACCATTGGGAACATTCTACAAAGCTGAGGAGGAGTGACAAGCTCTTTGCTCCACAAGGCACAAATAGGACTGAGAATGAATGATCTCCCCCCAGGCGGTACACTGTTGTGCCATTATTTCCCTTCCTCTGCCTGTGGTGCCCTTCCTGGAGCGAGGACTGATGACAGCCAGGAGAAGGGGAGCCCTGCCTCCCCCTCACGTGTATGTGTCATTGCAGAGTCATCAGCTATGAGTGCTGCCCTGGGTACGAGAAGGTGCCAGGAGAGAAGGGCTGTCCCGCAGGTGAGTAAGCCAGGCCTGGCCTGTTGGTGCAGAGGGAGGGAGATGGCAAGGGAGGAACACCCACGTGAGACACAGCAGTGTCCACAGGGGGTCTGACACTCAGAGCTGCATGGGCGTGCCACCCACATGCTCTCTGGTTCTGGGCTTCGTGAGAGGGCCAGAGATGGAGGCTGGAAACATGGACCTTCCCGCACTGCCCCTTCCTGTCCAAGCTGACCTCCTGATGGGGCTGGTGGAACCGACTCCAGTTCCCAGCTGCCCATGCTGGCCTCCCAGACATGGGCTGCTGGCCTTGAGGTCTCTGGGTAGGAATGATTTCTGATCAGCTCTGCCAGAGAGCCAGGTTGGAGCATCAAGCCACCCCTCCTCCCTGTTGGAACTTGGCTCCTCGTTGGACTCCAATAAGGAGAGCAGTAGACCAGTCAGGGTCACCCAGAAATGGCAAAGGGAACCACGAATGGCCACAGGGGCCATAGACTGTATGGCCCCTGTGAATTTTATCAGAGGCTTTCCTATAGGCATATCCTTAGGGACTGTGCACAGGGAGAGTTTTAACTTTGAAATACTTGCTATTGATTCGTTGAGGATGAGAGGTAGACTTAAGGAAGGGGCAGTTTGGTTGGTGCCAAGGTCTCAAGGGGTTGTGGTTGGCGTGGTGGGAGGCTTAGGTGGAAGGCAAGTGGGAAGTAGGCAGTGGAGAAAGGAGAATGGCCTTACAGGGGAGCTCAGCCCCTGAGCCTTCCGTTCATGCCCTCTGAAATGGACGGTGAGCTCCCTGCAGGAAGAGAAGGCCCTCCTAAGCTTTAGACCCCTTGTAGGACATAACATTTTATTTTTGGAAGTATACAAAGAACCTGGAAGGTCTGGAATGCTCTTTCATTCTAGTAGAGGCCATCAGGAAGCCAGTTCCAACAACTAGATGAATCTGAAAGCCTAGTTTGTGACTAAGGATATCTATTTCTGGTGTCCATTCCTGCCGGTATTCTCTAAAATGTCTAAGAACAGAAGCTTCATTTTGCACATGGCTAAAAGATGAAAAATTACCACTTAGTTGAGTGTGAGTAGGGAGGCGTTTGACCTACAGAGCTGCTTTAAGAAGCATGTGACACACGTGACAAGCTTGAGCCACTTTCAAACACAATGGTTGTGTCTGGCCTTTCCTGCATACCTGTGGTGCAGATGTACCACACTCTCTGCAGACCACGGAGGGTCCCGTCTGCCTGGGGTGGGCCCACAGCCTGTGCCTCTTCTGTCCTCTGCCCCTGCAGCACTGCCTCTCTCAAACCTTTATGAGACCCTGGGAGTCGTCGGCTCGACCACCACCCAGCTGTACACGGACCGCACAGAGAAGCTGAGGCCCGAGATGGAAGGGCCTGGCAGCTTCACCATCTTCGCCCCCAGCAACGAGGCCTGGGCATCCTTGCCAGCCGTGAGATGCCTGCCTTCCTTCCCAGAGGGGGGCGCTGGGGGGCATGAAGGATGAGGCTCTGGAGTGATTTCCCACTGTTTCAGGAAACGTCTTCCTTAAGCCCTCAGAGAAACCCAGGGAGTCTGAGTTAAAATATCCCTCCGCAGGTTGCCTCCAGTGCCCCATCTGTCCATCTGAGCTGAGCAGACTGACATTGGTGCTCACAGAGGAGAGTCATTGACAGCATAGAGGCCTGGGGCCATTGGGGTTTCAGAAGCACCTTTCCCAGGGTAGCAAGAACCTCCCCCACCTTGAACATGCGGTCTGCAGCCAGCTCACTGCCACTCTGGCCTTCCTTCTAGGAAGTGCTGGACTCCCTGGTGAGCAACGTCAACATCGAGCTGCTCAATGCCCTTCGCTACCACATGGTGAACAGACGAGTCCTGACAGATGAACTGAAACACGGCATGGCCCTCACCTCCATGTACCAGAATTCGGACATCCAGATCCACCACTATCCCAATGGGGTAGGGAGTCCTCAATTACACTACCCTGTGTCCACACTGTGCCCGCTCCTGGTCTGCACGTGGGGCTGGTTTTGGGGGTTTTGTTCTGCAGGTGAGATGCGCTGGAGGTCATCCCTGCCTCCTGCACCTGCTTCTCCTCAGGCCCTCCCATTCCACAGCGGTGGAGCCCAACTTCTGCGCTGTGTTTTCCCTTCCTGGGCCTTCAAGCCTGCGGCTCTGATGCGTCAACCGCTCATTCTCATTTCTTCTCTGGACAGATCGTGACCGTCAACTGCGCTCGGCTGCTGAAAGCCGACCACCATGCAACCAACGGTGTGGTGCATCTCATCGATAAGGTCATCTCCACCATCAGCAACAACATTCAGCAGATCATTGAGATTGAGGACACCTTCGAGACTCTTCGGGTGAGGAACTGCCCCAGGAGGGGAGCCAACCTTGGGACACACCACCTCCTAAAAGGGCCTTCTTTTGTGGGAGAAGCAGAGGGTGTCTCCATGTTCAAGAGCATTTAAGGGACATGAAGTAAGTCCCTCTAAGTGCCCATGAATGTGGAGAGTCCACTTACCAGACCCTCAGCTTGACCACAATGAAACGTCATAATCCTCTGCTGGAAAAAAATGTCTCTTCCCATCTCCCTTGTAAAACTTTCCTCTTGTGACTCCCCTGGAAAGTTCAGTGGCCTCCAGCTGCAGCTGGACAGGTTCCTTGAGCCAGAGGCTCCCTGGGCATGCCCTGAGGGTTCCAGGGGTGAGAGGGCCCTTCCTCCCAGCCTGTGGCTCCCATACATGGGACTGGAATAATGTCAGGCTGCCTGACCTTCTGGAATGCATGTTCCTACCATGGGGCCCTGCTCCAGCCATACCTTGTTTCCTCAGAACCCAGACTGGCAGTGAAGCCCCCGAGGTGGATGTGGGAGTCTGGGTTTGACTTCTGGCCTGGCTTCTGACCCTTCTGCCCTGCCCAGCAGGCATCTGTCTTACAACTGGAGTGGCAAGCAGGCATTGCTCTTGGCAGTGGCTGCTCAGAGGAAGTGAGCACAGGCTGCCCCGTCAGGGTTTTTGCCCCGATGCAAGGATAACTTCCTGACCGCAAAGGACACCAAGTGGTGGCGGGGGCGGGGGGGTGTAGTTCCTCCCCTGGAGATCTCCAACACAGAGAGACAAACACCCTCAGGCTGGGCCGCCACTGAGGTGGCCTCAGGAAGTGGCTCTGCAGGGGACCCTGCTCTCTAAACTCTTCCCCCCTTTCCTTCTGGATCACTCCAAGGTCAGGGGGCTGCAAGGGAAAGATGTCCCTACAGCATTGGTGGCACATCTTTTGATTAACCGTGGTTGATCTCTGCTGAGTAACCTCCTCTTACTGTTGAGGTTTGCCAAATATTCCTTCTTTTCTTCTTCCTCTTGGGGCCACCCCCCTACCACCCATCTCTCCTTCCACTAACTCATACTTAGGAACACCTGCTACTTCCCACGTATTGTTGCAGCAGTAGACAGGTGAGCAAGATGGACCAATTTCTGTCCTCTGTGGCACTTTTTGTTTTTCCTGGGGAGACAAACAAGATGCACACGAGGTAGCCATGGATTGTGCTGCGCACCTTGAAGTCAATGAGTAGGGAGCAGGGGAGGCCAGGGAAGGTCTCTCTGGAAGAGGTGACTTTTGATCTGAGGACTGGAGGTTGAGGACGGCCAGTTAAATAAAACACAGAGGCAAGAGCACGACCGGCAGAGGGGAACAGGACCAGCAAGGAGGAGGCCAGCAGGGCCAGAATGCAGACAAGCGTGCAGCCAGAGTGTGAGGCAGGAGCAGCTGGCCCAGCAGGGGCCATTCCTGCAGGAATGCGGACTGGGCCCAGGAGTGTGTCCTCGTCCTGAGAGCACAAGGAGGTGCTTGTAGCTCTTGCAGGATATTCTGGCTCCTCTGTGGAAACAGAGGAGGGGACCCTCCCACACCTGGAGCTCACACAGTAGTATGGCCAGTAGCTCCTTAGACAACGTGAGGAGGCCGGCAAGCCATGAGTATGTGCGACAGACCCCTTCTCGTCGGGGGGCGGGGCGGTCGTGGGGACAATGCTGAGTTGGCTGCTTGGAGAAATGACATTGCAGTCAAGTCCCAAAGAAGGAATAGGATTCAGAGAGGCAAAGAAAGGAGGAAGGGCAGAGGGAATGTCAGGGCCAAAGCCTGGGGTGGGGAGGACGAAGCCACGTGAAGTCGCTAAGAGCTGGCCGGAGTGGTAGGAGCTCATCAAAGCTCAGAGAGGTAAGCTTTGGCTCGGCTTGCCATCTCGTCTTGGGCTTCTGCACAAGCCTGGAGCCCTTTGAGGGAAGACTGGAGAGGCCGTGTGTGCCCCTTGCCTGCGGAGCCTCCCAGAACTTTCAGGGAACCCTCCATCCTCTCCCCTCCCCGCAGGCTGCCGTGGCTGCCTCTGGGCTCAACACTGTGCTTGAAGGTGATGGCCAGTTCACGCTGTTGGCCCCGACCAATGAGGCCTTCGAGAAGATCCCTGCTGAAACCTTGAACCGGATCCTGGGTGACCCAGAGGCCCTGAGAGGTGAGCACCCCTCAGTTCCTGCTGCCGTCTCATTGGAGCGGCCAGACTGAGCCCAAGGTCTGCTCTTGTCCAAGATAGACATGCGACCTGATGTCCTGTCTCATTGCTCCCAGCTGGCCCTGTCTCTGCAGAGGCCAGAGCAGAGCCATGGTTGGAGGGGCAAATACAGAATCCAATGGCCTCTGCCTAGAAACACAGGTGGGCTAAGGAGCAAGGCAGACTTGGAGGTCCAAAGCAGGCCCTGGCCAGACTCAGAAGTAGCTAAAGGCCCAAATGATCAAAGCCACAGCGAGACTTCCAAGTGGGCGGCAGCTTGGAGGTACGGGGAGGGGATGCCAGGTCCTGGCATCCTTGAAATGGACCCATCGTGCTGAATCCTTGAATTCTTCCTGCGTCTGGCCAGGGACCTCATGGATAATCCAAAATTACAATTAAAAATCAGTTATAGTCAGCTTTGTAGAGAGTCCTTCTGGGCTTCCTCAGTGGGTTGCTAAGTTAGGGGTGCGTTGATTATTGGAAGGACCATGTGCCTGAGAGTAGGGAGGGGAGGGGAGGCCGGGCTTGGTCTTCTCCATCCTCTGCCCCCACCAGCTACTGCCCCTTTCAGCTCCAGGACCGCTGAGCTGCTGCTTGCTGACCACGAATCTCCTGCAGAGAGGAGCTGGTCCAGGTCCCCTGGGTCTCCCAACCCCACTCTTCATCCCAGATATAATCCAGGGGTGGCTTCATTTCTTCTGAATCTACTTAAACCCACCTTTGAAATCTACAGTCTGAAACACCTGCTGCATCAGACGCCCTGCAGATGTAAAATGTTCTCCTTGCAACCACACAGGGACTGGCGAGGGCACACTTCTGAAAGCACAGGTGGGGATCCATTGTGTCCAGATGTTGTGGCGCCTCCATGCCTGACCTGTGGCAGGAACTGAGGCCACACAAGGGAACACAGTTCAGACTTGCCTTCAAGGAAGTTGAAGCCTAGTTGGGCTTAAAGACAGGCTGTGGGCTCTGAAGTGGTGACAGAGATGCCCCACCCTCGTAGGCACCTGCAGCCTGAGGCTTCCCAAGGCTTCCTGGAGGGGCGCAACTTGGGTGAATCTCAGCATATTGAACTTGCCACTTAGAGCTATGTTCCCCCTGAAACCTGTTTGGTACAGAGCATGTTTGCATCTTTGTAGATATCAGAATTCCTGATTAAAAGAAAAAGACACTCATTTCCCCATTTTGCACACATGCCTTTTCCTGCTCAGTCACCCGTCTGCTCTAAGCAAAGGCCCTCTGCACAGGGCTCTAGCTGGTGGGCTTGAAGGTGGAGGGACTGGAGTCAGCCAGACAGGCTCTGTTGTTTCTAGTGGGTTGACAGACAAGTGAGAAGCAGCCCCGGGCTGGTGTGCCTTGGGGCTTCCTGCCTGGCCCCGCACTCTCTCCCATTGGCCTTAACCGGTCACCCTATTTTCAGTTTCCTTCCCTGAGAAGCTAAATCCCCGAGGCCTCTTTCCCATAGCAACCCAGCTGTCTTTCTTCTCCTGCCACCGAATGGTGTCAGCACTGGCTTTCAAGGGCCCCAGCACCCCTGCTGCCACCCTGTGCCTCTCCAGGCCCTCGGAGCTTCCTCCTGTCCGTGACTGTGCGGTTTTGGTTCTCACACTCAGTGCAGATTGAAACTCGCCTCTGTGGTGAGAACGTAAGACAAGGGGCCCTGGTGACGTTGGTGAGCGGTAGCCTGGGAACTCGCCCTGCCTGGCTGGGGTTAGGCCCCTCCCCCACTGCCCCTTGCAGCTTCCTCAGGGCCCCCAGCTTCTGCCCTGTCCCTGAAGCACTCTTGGACAAGTAAATAAAGGAATTTATATATGATTTCTGGGTGGGGTGAATGGGGCAGTGAAGACTGTGTCTACTTGGTCAGCATCCCCAGCCCCTAAGCAAAATCCTGGCAACTAGGAGACCCTTGGGTAAAAGGAACAAAAACAGATAAAATGAGCCAATACTCCAGAACCCTCATTTGTTACAGTTTCCATCTTTGCCTGCCACATTTTACATTTTCGAAAGGTCTGTCGATAAAAAGTCCCAGGGTAAACTCATTTTGAGGTTCAGGTACTCATAAGAGAATTCCTCCTCAAATTCAGGTACCATTAAGCCAGTTGCTAACATCTGTTGGGCATTCATTTGCTCTGTGGCCCAGCACTGTGCTAGGTATTTCACATTCAGAGCTTCCACCACCCCTGGGAGGGGAATACTAAGCTCATCTCCACCTGAGGAGGAAATCAAGGCTCACAGTGTAAGGACACAAGTCGGGGCTCTCAGCACGGATCCACTGCTTTGGTGAGGTCTGGGAGCCCGAGCTCAAGCCTGTAATAAAGCCCTTTGCCTTTGCATGCGTGACTCGGTCTCCCCGGTGGTCTCTGGTCTTTGAGGATACTGCAATCTGGGTATAACAACAGTAGCTCAGTGACTTGTCTGGGGCCCCAGCAGCTGGTGACTGGCTGAGCTGAGGTTCAGACTCAGGCAGCCTGCCTGCAGAGCGCAGCTTGACTCGGGGGCAGCAGCAGGAGGAGGGGGGACTCTGGCAGCACAGTGCTCCCCGCCTCATGTGAAGGGCAGCATCAGAGAGAATAGAATCGTTACAGCCCCGGAGGCTGCAGGCTGGCCTCTGACATCAGCCTAGAGCCATCACTGACTTGACCTGCGTCCTGTTCGACCCCCAGACCTGCTGAACAACCACATCCTCAAGTCGGCCATGTGTGCCGAAGCCATTGTTGCAGGGATGTCCATGGAGACCCTGGAGGGCACTACGCTGGAGGTGGGCTGCAGCGGTGACATGCTTACCATCAACGGGAAGGCCATCATCTCCAATAAAGACATCCTGGCCACCAATGGTGTGATCCACTACATCGATGAGCTGCTCATCCCAGACTCGGGTGAGCCAGCCCTCCCAGGCAATGGCCCTTCCGGGCCCACTGTCCCCCCTGCCATCCCTGGGGGAATGTAGGGACCTCGGGGGCCATTTCCTTGCCTGCACCCAGCTCACAGCCTCTCGGGAGAAAGGGCCTGGGTCCCTGTTGAGTTGCGGCCAGACTGAAGCATCTTGAGCTGCAGGCCCTGGAGCCCAGGCATTACCTTGGGGGCAGTTGAAGGGAGTTGGGGAGGGGGTGGCTCGATCACAGAAGAAGTCTTCCAGAGCTCAGAGAGTTGGGCACAGAGGGCCATTTGCTGATCTTAGAGCATCTGCCTTCTCCATGATACTCAAGTATCTCAGAGTCGCTGACCCTGAGAGAGATGACTGAATGGACCTTGGCTTGGGTTTCATTCAGCATGCTAGCTAGCCCCATTCTGGAATTCGAGGGAAATCAGTTGCCCAGGAATGAAGCAATTACACAGGAGAAAACCAAGCCAGAAGAAGACTCCGTATGGGTGTGGTTGCTGGCTTTATCCACTCCCCAGAAGCCGTGGCACAGATGGTGCTGCCTTGCTGCAGGCCTTGGCTGGTGCCCTGACCAAGGGTGGGGACAGAGGCCAGCCTCTGCTCGCCCCGCACCTGCCCTCACCCCCTTGCCCAGTGAGACTGGGGCGACTGGTGCCCTGATGACACAAGCCTGCTGCACCCCAGCAGTGCCGAGAGGGCCGTTGACTCCCGAGATGACATTCCTGCTGGTGTGTGTCATGCTCTGGAGTGGACAGATGATAAATGAAAACAGCACTTCTGACTTTTGAACCTGTGTTCTCCTTCCTTGCAGCCAAGACGCTGTTTGAGTTGGCTGCAGAGTCGGACGTTTCCATAGCCGTTGACCTTTTCAGACAAGCTGGCCTCGGCACTCATCTCTCCGGAAACGAGCGGCTGACCCTCCTGGCCCCCCTGAACTCCGTGTTCAAAGGTACCATGGCGACAGCCACCCCAGGAGTTTGTCTCTGGGGTAGCTATCTCCTGCACACCACTGTCACCTCTTGCAGCACCCTCCCTGAGTGCCAGCACCCCACGGAACGCTAGCACTCCCACCCAGCTCAACAGAAACCTCGGAGGCTCTGGCACATCATTTAGCAGAGCTGAGAATGCATTTTGGGGGTCTGGTCCTCAGAATTCAAAAGTTCGCATCTAGCTGGAGAGCAGAACACTCTTGTGCCTTTTTATTCGCAGAATTCATTGCCCATGTGACAGTCGGAAGGTCAGAGTGAGGATACAGTTGAGCCGTGGTCATGGGGAAGGCGGAGGAGGGGGCCAGATGGTGTCCGTGCCTTCCCCTCCCTCCACAGGCAAAACTCCAAACCCCCTCGATTATCTAGACCTTTTTTTGTTTGGTTAATTTGCAGAAGATGGCAGATGTTAAGGAATATTGGCAGCCTCTCTGGATTTCTCAATCTCCCCTTTCCAAACTCCAGGATGGTTGGGTTTCTCACCGCATTTGTCTCTCATTCTCTTCATTTCTGGAGCATGCCTCTGGACCCATGCACATCTTCCCTTGCAGATGGAACCCCTAACATTGATGCACATGCAAAGAATTTGCTTCTAAATCACTTGATTAAGGACCAGCTGGCTTCCAAGTATCTGTACCATGGACAGACCCTCGAAACTCTAGGCGGCAAAAAACTGAGAGTTTTTGTTTACCGCAATGTAAGTTCTGGCTCCCAAATTGTGCTCTTTCTTTGTCTCCCCTCTAGGAAAGGGAAGCTGTATTAGTAAAAGAATATATGTATATGTATATGTATATATGTGTGTATGTATATGTATATGTGTGTATATATGTATGTGTATGTGAGTATATATATGTATATTGTTTATGTATATGTATGTGTCTATGTGTATGTATATATTGAGAATATATATAATATATGGTGAGAATATACAACATGTAATTAATATACAACATATACTATTATAATATAATATATAATATTACATTATATGTATATATATTCTCAATAAACAGAAGCTTGCTTGTGAACTGATTTCTAATAAGGAAGGAAGGAATTTCTGGAAAGTATCTTCTTTGAAAAGATCAAAATGGGATCCTATAAAGGGATTAGAATCTCCATTGCTGGCAGCCTTTGGGAATAAAGCATAGCTGTCTCAGCTGGCTGGGTAGGCAGTGGTCTGCCTCAAGCTCAGAGTCATGAACAGGGGAGGAGGATGGAGGTTTGGAATCCTTAGCTTATGTGAAGAAAACCCCCTGAACTGAAGCACAGCCCTCCCTGGTCCCAAAGGTTATTTTTTCTCTTCTCCAAGCTCTTTTCTGTCTTCAAACCCAGCAGTTACTCTGGAATATCAGACAGAAACAATGCAGCCCTTCCTTGGGACCAGCCAGTACCATTGACTAAAGATGGCTGGTGTCTGTTACGTAGATGAGTCAATAGACTCCATCTATTGATTTGATCATTGTTGATGGACATCAAGTGTGATGGGATAGTTTTATTATGGGACCTCTATCTTTATTGGGGCCCAGTAGCACTTTCTCCTTAATACAATTTTTATTTTTTCTTTTCTGGAGAAAAGGCAACATTTTATCCAAGTCTTAATGACCTACTCCAGTGTGTATCCATTGACCTTTGCGGTGAAGCCATGGGCAGGCACTTGCCCTGAGCAAAACAGGAGGCCCGCTTGTGGGAGGATAACATGCCCTTTCTCTGCCCCTCTTTTGCACAGAGCCTGTGCATTGAGAACAGCTGCATTGCCGCTCATGACAAGAGGGGCAGGTATGGGACACTCTTCACCATGGACCGAATGCTAACCCCCCCAATGGGGACCGTCATGGATGTCCTGAAGGCGGACAATCGCTTCAGGTAACCAGTTGCTCCCAAGTGGTCACGCTGGGCCAGGACGCTGGGTCTCAGCTATCCTTCAAGCCCCCCTCTTCCCCAGGGATTCAGTTAACACTGGCGGGGCACTGGTGACCTTCCGGGCTGGGGAACTGGGATGGGTGAAGGTCATGCTGGAAGCTTATGTTGAGAAAAAGAGTTATGGGAATGTAATCCTCACATCCTTGGGAACAGGGAGGGAGCTGCATTTTTATGCAGAAGTCCAAGGAAGACATCATGCTTTCTTTTTAAAGTCCCAAGTCAGCGGAGAGCACCTGGTGTTGAGTGTGGAGTGACTTGCTCTGTGCCATATCCACTCCTGGGTCCTGAAGATTCCCTGCTACTCCTTCTCAGGCTGCCTGTGTCGCTTTGCTTTCTTGCTCCCCTCTTTCCTTTTCTGACTTGCTCACTTACCACAGGGCGCCATGACACCAGAGCCTGGGAGGCCAGCCAGCATCCCCAGTTTGTGGGTCAGCTATGCTGCGGCCTCTCCCTTCCCCCTTCCCCCTCTGGCCTCTGACTTCCGGCCATTTGACTGAGCTTAGCATTTACAGAGAGAAGACGCAGCTTGGAATCTTCCCTCTTCGTGTATAAGCTGGGGGTGAAAACCAGCAAGGGTTTGAATTCTGGAGCTGGGCCCCACCTCCCCACAATGGAGAGGCATTTGGGGAAGTCACCGCCCCCTCCCCAACATAGGCAGGTGACTTTTCCTCTGGTGTCTCCACAGCATGCTAGTGGCCGCCATCCAGTCTGCAGGGCTGACGGAGATGCTCAACAGGGAAGGAGCCTACACTGTCTTTGCTCCAACGAATGAAGCCTTCCAAGCCATGCCGTCGGGAGAGCTGAACAAGCTCTTGGGTAAAGACCAACTGAGTACATTTTGCATGGTTTCTCAAGTGACTGTATCTGTCAGGGGACCGGCAGGAAACAGGTGGCACATTACAGAGGGTTTCACTGAAAGGAATTTCATGAGGAGACTGTAAAACTGTGGGCAGGAGTAAGGACCAGCAAAGGGTGATGACACCCAGACCTGGGGTTGGGAAGGGGGTGGGGGAGGGGAGAGGGAGGACCAGAGCCTCGGAGGAGGGACACAGAACAGCAGCCAGAGCCACAGGCCACTGCTGGCAGGACCATGGTAAGGGGGCCAGGACTACCTTAGCCTCCTTGATCTCTTCCCACATACCTGTTGCCGTGGGCCTCCTGTTAGCTGTGAGCGGGGGCAAGGGACGATGGACAATGTGCTTCACAGCGGCCGCCTCCCTGGGCACCATACAAGGCAGAGAGAAGAGTGGAAAGGCATTGAGTGGGTGACGGCCAGCCTGGTCACTGAGGCATGTCTTCCACTGAGGACAACGATAATGAAACCATTTACCTGCACGAAATGTTCCTCTGGATAAAAGGGACACAGGGACATTTACTGACAAGCTATTCCTGGCCCTGAGAAATTTAGTTGAGGACGTTTCGGAGGCAATCCTAGCGGTTCAGAGCTTAGGCTCTGGGATTACCTCAAAGCAGCTTCACCTCCTGGCTCTGGTCACTCACTCACCAGCTGAGTGACCTCTAGCAAGTCGCTTAACCTCTCTGAGCTTCAGTTTTCCCATTAGGAAAATGAGAGCACCTTGCTGTGTGTTGTGCGGAATAAATGTGCTGCCCGCACTGAGGGTGGTGGGCACGCGTCCTCCCTCAGTGATGGCTGTGAGGAGGAGGAGGTGGGTTGGTTGAGTGTTGAGCTCTGATGCTTGCCCATGACAAACACCTCACGAAAAGATGAGCCTGAGAAGGAAGAAGAGCGAGGGAGGGGAAGAGAGGGAAGAGGAGGAGGAGGAAGGGCCTTGGCCAAACCTTGGGGCCCACATCATATACACCTTCCTTCCTGCTCTGGAGCAGGAAAATAGGAAATTCAGGTTGCAGGCAGCTCTGTGCTGAAGTTGTGTGCTGTTTAAAATTCTTGATTGCCTGGCAAATGCCTGTGTCTTTGATGCTGACGTATGTTCCTGAGCAGAGGGAGAAGTTCATTCTGCACATAAACTTTCCATCTTCTCTTTGTCCGGCAGGACGGCGATAGTCCCCAGTGGCCTTAGGCTTGCTCTGCTTCCGTCTCGTGTTCCGTCGTGCAGGGGCAGGGGTGGGGTGGCGGTGGGGTGCTGGTGTGGGCAAAGCTGCCCAGACACACCTTCCGCCAGGCCTGCAGAAGCCATCTCTGCCATCTCCAGCCCTCCTGGGAGATGGAGACGCAAGGCCGTCCAGGTGTAGGAGGTCAATCCAGGTATTAGATGTCTTGGAAGAAGGAAGCCTCTCGCACCCCAGGGGCTGGCTTGGCTCAGCACCTCCCGGCAGTATTTTCATGGAATGGGAATTCATGTCCGCCAGGTCGTGGATGTTTGGAAATTACTTGGTACCTGGTGGGTCCATCCCACAGGCATGAATGTGGATTTGTCAGTAACCAAGTGAACTCTCCAAAATGCTTTAAAACTTCCTCCATTCTCAGTTTTAAGATGCTAGAAAGAGCCGTCCCTAGGCCCTGGGGGAAATCTAGCCACTTGGCTGGGGCTGTGAGTGTTGGGGCGGCCGTGATGGAGAGGAGAGGACAGCTGGCAGCCTCAGGAATTGCCTCCCACACTTAATTTGGAAAATGCCTGTGCACCTTTATGAGCCATCGGATGCTCTCCCCAGTTGTTGGAGGAGCTGATGTGGGCTGGAAGGAATGTTGAGACGTGACGGGAGGGGTGCCGTGGCGGGAATACCCCCCTCAGCCATGACCTCATCGGCTCCATAGTCCCCCCCCCAACCCCGACTGCAGCTGTTGACTCTTTTAAGTTCTCCCTTCAGGAAACAGCCGCCTCAGAATATGCATTTGAGGGCAGAATGTGTAAATATTTCACTACTGTGTTATAGCCATCGGGAGCCGTGCTGATGATGAAATGTCCCAGATGCCGGGGCTGGAAAAGTTCCTGGCTTTCCAAGCAAATATTTAGCTCATGGAAAAATGAGTCACACTCATAGAGGAGTATGGATTAACTCCTTCTCAGCATCACAGAGAGCTCTGGCTTAGCCCAGAAGCCCCCTAACTGCAGAGGCAAATTCATGGCCGCAGACATGAGCCTCATTCCCCTGAGCCTTAGGCAAGTGGGGGGTCTAAGGGCTGCGCACACAGCAGAGAGCGCTCATTACCTGCTGGGGGGCAGGGTTCTCCATCTCGGGTGAGACATCCCCTTGGCCCTCCCTGACCATGCCCATGACCAACCTTGGAACTAACTCTGCTCTCCTCTCTTTCCCACAAACCTGCAGGCAATGCTAAAGAGCTTGCCAACATCCTGAAATACCATGTTGGCGACGAGATCCTGGTCAGCGGGGGTGTTGGTGCCCTGGTGCGGCTCAAGTCTCTCCGGGGCGACAAGCTGGAAGTCAGCTCAGTGAGTGTGTTTGGGAACCAAATGGCTGGCCATGCACTGTCACTGGGGCTCCAGGGGTCCCTCGCCCCTGGGCAGAGTCAGACACACACATGATCTGGAAGATGCACCTTGGATCTCTGAGTGCATTCTGTCCAAAGAAAGAAAAGAGTAAAGGGTTTTCAGAGAAACGAGGCGAGATTGTGGGGGCACACAAATAAGAACTTCTGGGTTTGCCCAGGAATCAAGCATCCATTGGCATCTGGGAAAGGCCATGATATCTTCCTCGCCTTAAAGAGACGATAGGCAGTTAGTTATGCGTCTTGAGGGCTCAGCCACCGGGGCCCTTTCCCGCCCCATCCCTTCCAGTCTGGGGCCTCACTGAGCCGCACCATGTGCTACACCATCCAAAGAGCCTTCTGCTTCAGACACTCAGTCTGCGAGCTTTCTGTTGTGGCATGCTGTGATGACACACATTCTGCTCTGAGGCTGCCTCAGGGGGTTCATACTTGAAGAGAGGGGACAGGTAGCTGGCCCAGCTCTGTGAAGCTGCCCTTGAACTCCCTGGCTGTACCTGCCAAGGGCACTGGGCTTCCCCGCAGAGCGACTGCTCTTTCCACTATCCCTTTGCATATCACTTTCCCTCCGGAGCGTGAGGAAGCACGTAGGGAGACAGGAATGTGATGACTTGTGGACTTCTCCAGGTCATCTGAGAATCTCCCAGCTCCTCATTTTGGGTGAGATGCTGTCACGGTCTCTGTGCTTCCTTCCCCTTGGGTGTGACCCCTAAGGATCAGGAAGGCCCGAGAGAGATGCCTGGGTGCACTTCCCATGGGAGAAGTAAGGCACTGGAGACAAGCAGAAGGAAGGAGCCCTATGCCAGAGCTGGGAGCTGGGCTTCTGTTCCCAGCTGTCTCACCTGCTTAGCTTAAAGGAGGCACCAGACCTCTCTTGAGTCTCTCTCTCCTCTTCTGCTAAGTGGGACAGTGCTATCTGCATCTTCACCACATACTCCTGTGAAGATCAAGGGATTAGCACAGAAGGGCATTTTGTAAATTACACTGGCTGAGCCCCACAAGGGATTAGAATGAGTCCACCGACTAAAGGTGTGTGGCTGGCAAGGACCGTTCCATTCACCAGGTGGCACTCACACTTAGCACGGGATCTTGCATCCAGAACTGCTCAGTAAGCACTTGCTGAGAGTAAGATACAGAGGGTCCATGCTCAACAGTGGTCTCTTTTTCTCCCAGAAAAACAATGTAGTGAGTGTCAATAAGGAGCCTGTTGCTGAAGCTGACATCATGGCCACAAATGGCGTGGTCTATGCCATCTCTAGTGTCCTACAGCCTCCAGGTAAGGCCCTGACGGATCTCATGGCCCCTTAGTCTGCAGCTGACCATTTCCCACACAGCAGCTGGTACTCAGCAGGAAAACTGTGCTAAGCAAAGGAAAGAATTATGTGCCACATGCTGACCAAGCCTCCATGGACAGCATTGCCGTGGCTGATTGAAAACTGAATTAGGAACTATTGGTTTCAGACTAACTACCCCAGAAACTCAAGCCAGATTTCTTTTTGTTGAGTTGCCTGGCTATCTTAGCCCCCACTCAGCCACAGCCCACATATTTGTCACACGTGGTTGCTGTGACCATGGTTCCAAGCACACTTCTTATAGCATCTCGCCTCATGGGAGCTCTCTTAACCCCCGCCGAAGTTGCACTGGAGTCCAGCCCCCATCTGCACTGTACATTCACCTTTCTTTGAGCTCTCTCCCCATGGGCCCCATGCCACTGTGAGTTATGAAACATTATGAAGGAAAAATTCATTGGCGACTGGGAGCCAGGAAGCCCCACAGTGCCCCTCAGTCATGGCTGCTCTGAATGCCGTGCTAATAGTTCTGCTCTCACCAAAGTTGCCTTATCTTTCATCGCCAGCTGTCAGACCTCAGGAACGAGAGGATGAGCTGGCAGACTCTGCACTTGAAATCTTCAAACAGGCATCAGCGTATTCCAGGGTAAGATGCCACTAGGTTTGCCTGTGGCCTGAGGACCCTTGACTCCTCTGTGTGGACCCGTGGTGGCAGAGGACTCTCTGGGTCCCTGTCTTCCTTGGGCTCCCGTGAAACTTCTCCTCGCTCCCATTCGGGCATCCTTAGCGCTGTCCTATGTGGAGTTCAGAGAAAAGAACCCAGGCAGCCCCTGCTTCCTTTGTGGGCAAAACCCCAGGCCTGTAAACCAAGGCCTCTGAGCCTCATTCTCTGGGGAAGGCACTGCTGGTGAGAACAGATAGAGTTCTGGAATCCATCTGTCCAACGAGGGCAACCCGTTCCAAGTTAGCTTTATGGTGTGGCCTGGCCTGGCCTGAGCCCGGGCCTCTGAGCCACCCTCTGGCTTCCATGCCGTGACCCGACTTGGGTGATACTGGGGGTTCTGGAGATGGGCTAGGTGTGTGTGGGAACCTGCATTCCTTGCTTCAGCTCTCCTGCCCTCGCAGAGCCTCTGTGATTCTTCCTGTGCTTCCCTTCCTGCTCCCCGGCCTGCCCAGGGCCTCCTAGGAGCCCCACTCGGGCTCCTTTGCTCCATCAAGTGACGCGGAGCCCCTTGGGAATGTGGGCACCTTACAGAAGACAAGAGGGTGTGCTCCAGGTGGTTCTTACCCCAGGGACCCAGAGCTGGAACGTGTCCCCTGCTTTTGGACAGAGAATTTTCCTCAGTGAGAAGGCTTCTTGGCTCTGAGCTCCTACTCTTCAGGGCCACCCCTGAGGCCATCCCAGCCCCCCCAGCTCTGGGCTGTGGTCTCGATGGAAGCCAGGCTTTGGGGTCTCCCAGGAACATCCACCTCAGACTCCAGTTGGTTGGTGCTTACACTTCCCTTGGGGCTGCTGAGACCGACGGGCAGCTGCACGTTCCCACTCGTCTCCCTCAGCCCTGCATTTTTTCTGAGTAGCTGTGGCAGTGGGCAAAACTACTGCTATGAACACGCGCAGGAACAACTTTCACTGGAAAACCTGACACTTTGTGTGTGTGTGTGTGTGTGTTGTTTTTGCAGGCCGCCCGGACCTCTGTGAAACTAGGTAAGTCTGGCTGGGATTTGAAGTCCTTATGTGCTAGTCGGGGCCTCTCCCTGAAGCAGGCCCAAATCTGCTATCTGCTGTGTATAAATAAGAACATCGTGGTGCAAAAATAAAACAAGCCTGGCCTTTAGGGTCAGACGCAGGACCCCCACTTCCCTTCTCCGTCCGCTGGCGATAGTAAGCGTACCAACCTTTTAGGGCTGCTGGGGGTTTTGGGCTTTGGGAACCCGGGCATACTGCACGGGGACAGGCCAGGAGCACGTGGTGGCTCTAAGCTGGAAGATGGAGAAAATCCAGAACATTGTCACGTAAGACAGCAAGTCTTACGAACCCAAAAGCACCTGGGATGTGCAGGAGAGAGTGGCGGAAGGGGCTGCTGGCCATGCGCTTGTGCCTCTTGACGGTGTCTTGACAGACACGGGCAGTTTGCACCTTTTCACCTCAAAACCCCCCCTCTTGCAGCTCCTGTCTATCAGCGGTTATTGGAGAGAATGAAGCACTAGTGCAGAAGTCGCAGCAAGAACGCACTTCGGCAGCTCCCTGCCTCTTTCTCTCAGTTTACCAAAGAGACTGAATGTTTTTGAAATCAAATATCACACACACATCAGTGTACCTGGGCGGCACCATGGTGAGGTCTGAGCCCTGGGTGGGTGGCGGGAGGAGGGAAAGAGATGTCCTTTTCATTGGGTTCCCCCCAAACACGGCTGGTAAGCTACTGCATGCAGAGACCTGGACATCGCTGCCTGAGAGTTGCTTCCAAAAAGGACTGGTCCCACCCGTGGAGCCCATGCCAAGTGCTCTGGGAAAGGGAGCTGAGGTTTTGCGGAGCTCATAAAACACGAATCACACACTCCCACCTCCTGAGGGGGAGTCCTGGCACGGTCTTTGTAAAGCTCTTTTGCAACTGGAGACATGGCATCATTATAAGCTATGAGTTGGAACTGCTCTGTCAGGCATGTCTTGTGCCTGCACATGGCTTGGATGCTCCTTTGTGACCCTGTCCAGGTGGAAAAGAGAGGGCAGGCAGAGCCCGCGGAGCCCGGGATTCCCCAGGTGTGGCAGAGCCTTCGTGTGTTGGTAATAATAAAACCAAAGAAACGTGTGCCTGTGTGGATGGGACCTGTGTGCTGGCCTGGGTATTCATGAGGGGTAGGCTTCCGTTTCCTGGGGCTGGGCCGGTCCTTCTGACCTAGGCTCCACCCACCAGCAGCTCAGCAAGGAGCCCTGAGGGGACAGTCTGTGGGCCGTGCTGTCTTTGCTGAATTTTATTCCTTTCAGTCTCCACTGGCCCTGGGAGCTCAAATCCTCAGTGTTCCCTTTTCTCCCCAAGAGCCCATCTCCCTTGCAGCCTGTGACCCCCGCCTTTGGGTTGGACTTTTGAATGCTCAGCAGTGGCCCTGTGAAGAGCTTATAGGTATAGTCCCATTATACAGATGAGGAGACCAAGGTTCAGGAAAGGGAGAGCCACTGGCAACACAGAAAAAAGCTGAGTTGGGACTGCCTCCCAAGCCTTCTGCCTTCCAGAGACAAGGCCAGGGGAGCCACTCAAGGTTTTCTAGGCTCATATCCCCTGTGCCGACCCACACAGAAATCCCTTCCCCTGCTCCTTTTGTCTTCTCCGTTCTCTTCTCTCCATTTTGCACAGACTGGCTCGTGCAACCGGGGCATCATTGCTCCCTGCCTGCGTGGCCTTCACCTCTCAGGGTCTTTGTTCCTCATCTGTACCAGGGGGTGATCATAGCCTCTACTTCCTAGGTCCATCCTGAGGAAGAAATGAGATGATTGCTAAAACGCTTAGCATGGCATTAGGTACCCTTATTCCCATCCTGATGTCCTGCCCTGCTCAGGCTCAGGGCAGCTGGGAGGCCTTCTCTGGTGTCTTTCCAAAGGAAGGCAGCCCACCTACCTGGAGCAGAGGACAGTGCTGCCGTCCCACACTCAGAAGCCAGGGCTGTCTGGCTCCAGCAGGCAGAGCTCATTCCACTTCCAGGACCCAGAGACCCAATGATGGTGCGTCTGTAGTGCCGCTCCTGGGAACAGAGCCGTGGAGGAGCAGATAGACCCCCTTCCGTGCAGCCTGGGGACAGACAGGCATTACCTCTCACACTTTATAGTCACTCATCCATCGCCCCATGGCACTTCTCAGTGGCTCCACAAATACCTGTGTCAGGCTCTGTTTTCGTGAAGCTTCCCTGCTCATGGGGAAGCAAATTGTGAATCAGCTGATGGCGCTACCCCCTGAGCTTCTGTGACAGATGACGAAGAATCAGAGGATGTAGGGTTGGAGGAAGGGATGTCGGAGAGCTCCTGGAAGTGGGAGGAGTGAGAGCAGGTGCAGAAGCTAACCCGGGGGTGAAGGGCTCTCCGGAGAGAGTATTCTGAGAGGTCACGTTTAGCCCCTTCTGCGGTGCCTGGTCTGTTCCCCCAGCTCTGGCCTGCTCACCCGCCTCCAGAGGGTCATGCCAGCTGGGCTGCCAGTGGTAGCTAGCTCTCACTGGACGTGCTGCAGCCACACCTCACTTAAGCACCCAAAATTCACACCCCAGACTTTCCAAGAAAACATCCAAAGAAGTGGTTAGTGTCACTTTTAAAGATCCCTTAATTTAAACGAAAAATCGACACAAGTTGCTTAAACATGCCCAGACCCCTCCAGGTGTCCCTGCGATCCTTGCCCTGCCTCCAGCCCAGCCTCCCCGACAAGGGGCTCCATTCTTTCAGCTGGCATGTCCTCCTTGTGATGGAGCAGCACATACAGCCTGGCCCTGCCTTCCCTTCCCAGGCAAAGAGGGTCGAGCTCCCTCTTTTGGGTCCTAAACTCCCCCCACCCCTGCCTTTGTTTTTTCTGGAGGCCTGGCTGAGCATTAGATGCTCCTATTTGGGAATGGATGCCCAGGGCTGGGGGAGCAGCCTCTGGATGGTTGAGGGGTGGGTGACTGCTGGAGGGAGGTGAATGCTTGCCCTGTGTCACCCTTGGACAGAAGGCCAGAGGGCAGCCCAACTGTGGGCTGAGCCCTGATCACTGGGCCCCAATGGGGAGAAAGAAGGAGAGGGAGAAGGGAGAGGGCTCTGCTTGGCTTTGGTCTCTCTCTGCCATCACTGGGTGGCCACCAATGCCTCCGGGGTAAGGAGGCCTACAGAGGCCCTGAGCAGGGCCGTGCCTTTCCCACAAGGTGGGGAGAGGCTTCCTAGACCCGGCCTCGTTGGCCAGCTGAGAGGCCGGCCCAGCTCTGGGGCCAGAGGAGGGAACACTGCACTGGGCTATGTGCTAAATGCACTCTCTTTTCTATTCCTTACAGTCTTATAAAATAAGCATGATTAGTTTTCATTTTACTGCTGTGGAAATGGGAGCTTAAAAAGGCCGTGTGCCAGATGGCAGACTGGGCAGAGGCGGGAGCATAAACCTGGCCCACATGGCTCCTGCTCCACCCGTGCCAGATGCCTGGCCAAGTAGGACATGGTGCTGGGGGGCTGGAAAGGGTATGGCACCCCAGCCCTTCTGAGAAGCCCCACAAAGCCTGGTCTCTGTTTGCACAATTTAGACCATAACTTGTTTCCGTGCTGCTGGTGGCCAGGAGGGGGTCAGCAACAGCCATGGATGGCCTGGCCTCATGGATATCAGGAAAGAAGAGAGAGGAAAGGGATCTTGCATGCAGGGAAAATGCCTTTGTGCCTGAAGCCATAATTCAGCGTCATGGTCTGAGAGGAGCTGCCCGGAATACTGTGCTCAGAAATCTTTCCAAAGCCAGGGGAGAAAGCCATGGAATGAGGGATGGGCCCAGTGCCCTTTCCAGACAAGTCAAATGAGGCCACCTCTGGCCGTCCCAGGCTGGCGAGGAGAGAAACACATCCCTTCTGTGCGATCCTGTGGCCAAATGCTGGACTGAAGCAGTTCGGAGAAGTACACACACTCGCGAATGCTCACGCATTCATATGCACACACTCTCACATGGTCACACACAGACACGCACTCATGCTCACAGTCACACACATGCACACACTGTCACACACTCACACGCACACACCTACATACACACACTCTCACATCATCACACACAGGCACGCACTCATTCTCACAGTCACACACACTCACACACACATGCACACTCGCTCTCACGTGGTCACACACATACACACGGTCACACACCTGCACACACGCACATACTCTCACACAGTCATACACATGCACATACATGCATACACTCACTCGCACCCACTTGTACACACACCCCTCCACAGGCCTGAAAGGCCCCAGGCAGAGCCTGGGGAATGGATAAGTGGTGGTGACGAGGGGACTCTGGAACCTGGGGAAGGAAGGTAGCAGCAGGTACACACTGTCCCCCCAGGAACCTCCAGCTGTGCCCTCAGGCCTGTTGGGGGCAGGCCGCACGTGACTGAGGCCTAATGATTAGTGATGTCAAGGACCTTTTCACGTGCTTCTCAGCCATTTGCGTATCTTCTTTGGAGAAATACCTACTCAAGTCAGCGTCCATTTTTGAATTAGGTTGTTGGCTTCTTGAATATTACAGAAGTTCTTTATATATTCCGGATATGAATCACTCATGAAATATATGACTTGCAAATATTTTCTCCCATTCTGTGGGTTGCCTTTGTACTCTGTTGATATTGCCCTTGATGAATAGGAATTTTTAATTTTGATTAAGCCCACTGTCTCTGTTTTACTTTTGTTCCTTATGCTTTTGGTGTCATATGCAAGAAATCATTGCCAAATCCAATGTCGTGAGGTTTTGCCCTATGTTTCTTCTAAGAGTTTCATAGTTTTAGCTTTTATATTTAGATCTCTGACCTGTTTTGAGTTGTGGTGTAAGGGTCCAACTTCATTTCACGCAGACATCGAGTTTTCTCATAACATTTGTTGGAAAGATTGTCCCTTTCTTGTCGAACGGCCTTGGCACTACCTTTGCAAATTATTTGGCCGTGCGTGCAAGGTTTTATATCCGGGACCTGTTTTCTGTAGGTCTATCTGTTGATTTTGATGTCAAAACCACATTGTTTTGATTACTGTAGCTTTGTAGTGAATTTTGAAATCAAGAATGTGAGTTGTCTGACTTTGTTGCTTTTCAGGATTGTTTGGGCTAAGCAGCATCCCTTGAGATTTCCATATGCAGTTTAGGATGGATTTTTCTATTTCTGAAAAAAAAATCATTGGTATCTTGGTAGAGGTTTCACTGAAAATGAGATCACTTCGGGTAGTACTGACATCTTTAGAATATTAAGTCTTCTGATCCGTGGACACAGGATGGCCTCCATTTACTTTTGTCTTCTTCAATTCCCTTCAATAATGTTTTGTGCTTTTCTGTGTGTAAGCCCTTCATAGAACCTTGGTTGAATTAATTCCTGGGCATTTAATTTTTTGATGCTATTGTAAATGGCATTGTTTTCTTAATTTTCCAGTTGGTGTTTAAAGAATTGCCTTGGCTTCAGGGTGGAGGGAAGCAGTGGAAGCTGGGAAGCCAGTCCGGAGGCTGTTACAGTCATGTGGTCAAGAGACGGTGCAGGACCAGGGTGGTGGCACTGGAGACGGGAGGACACGGTGGGATGAGATCTAGTCTGGAGGCGGCACAGGTTGGACTTGGAACTTGGTTAGAGGAGCGACATGAAAGAAGAGGAGAATTCAAAGGTGCAAACGTTTCCACATTGAACCGCTGGCTGAAACGCGGTGCCAGCTTTTCTAGAATGCAGAAGAATGTGGGAGAAGGTGTGGGGAGAACAAAACTAATAGCTTTACTTTGGATATTTGATGCTGGGGAAGCCAGTTCAACATCCAGGTGGGGTGTCAAAGAGGTTTTTCAATATCCGAGCCTAGGAAAGTGGAGGGTGGCTTGCTCCGCTTCCATCCACTTTGGCTGAGAGGCACCCCCGCACTGAGAGGGGGCACCCGTGGGCCAGCAGGCCTCAGGTGAAGGAGAATGTCTGGACCAAACAAATGGCTGGTTAATCACACCGCCAAGCGGGTGACTTCATCTTGAGCAGGTGACCTGACCCTCTAACCCCTCTGGGGAGGAAGTTTCGTGCTTAGGTTGTTTTCACCAGTTGCGGAATCCTCTCCCTCCAGTTCTATTGAAGGAAGAAGTTCTGCGATTTGGAAGCAGCAGAGACAGAGGGGAAAGACTTTTGATTAAATATCCTCATTTGGGCGGAAATGAGTTTTTGAGCAAACAGATGGAAAAACCACTCTCTCCCCTGTCAGTTGGGGCCAGTACATCCCTCAGGCTTCCTGGCAACAGCCCATAAATAATTCGAACTCAAGGAAGCCATCTGCATGGGGGGACCTTTCCCTGATGACAGCTCTCAGCTCTCAGCTCTCAGTCGGGCTCCCAGAAGTGGAGAGTGAGGCAAACAGACCTGGGGGTGGCGTAGTCACACCGTGGTCATCTGTCGGGGAGGGGAAGTGACCCGGGGCTAGCGTGCGCGCACGCGCGCACACACACACACACACACACACACACACACACACACCCCTGTATCCTCAGTTCTTCCATCCTACAGACGCAAGAACTCACACATATCTGAGAACAAAGCAATAACAGATTCTGACCTGCCAAGATGCAGCCTCAGATCCCAGCCCTACTCTGACAGGAAACACCACCAATCAGCCCCTATCAACTTCCAGCCCAGAGCAGGGCTTCCTCATCTTCCTAGAGCCCGGAGCTCTCTGTGCAAGCGGAGACCCTCTCCCGGGGACATGGGCGCTTATACAGTTTGAATGACCACTCCCCCTTAAGCCCCGGTCTAAATACAGTTCATACGGACTGGAATTCTATAGCACTGCGAGCGTCTTGACCGTGAGTCCTCTCCCTCCACAGCATTCCACTTAGACACACGGTCAATAAATATACAGCAATAGAGACAAAATATATTTACAAAATAAATAAAAATAATTATACAAAATATCAAACATATACCAGCAAATATAAACTATACACCAATAAATATAAAATGTGGGCCACCCCACAGCAGCCCAGTTTCTGCGCCTGTAACAGTGCACACAGGCTGTCCGTCAGAGACACAGTGGCAGCCAGATGGCAAGGGACCTGAGAAAGCCGTCACCGAGCCTGATGCCCAAAAGCCTGCCAGGGTCTCCTGGCATGGCCCACACACCAGCGCAGATGGAAATGGTGAGAAGACCTTTCTTCAGAACTCATGATGTTTTCCACATGAGAGAATCCACCCCGATGGGAACCCCCTCGGCCCTTGAGAGGCGGGGAAACACCACTATGTGGGGGGTTTATAGTTTATATCCTTGTATCAGCTCAGCCACAAGAACACCCCAGATGGAAAGTCGGTCTTGGAAGGTAGTTCTCAATAGTCTAACACCTTTTTTGGAAATCATGGAATTTACACCAGGAAGTGATTAAAAATAAAAGCCCTTTGGTCATCTTTCCACCTACCTTTTTAGCTTGAGAAGAATCTAATGCATCTATCTTATTCGTGTTCATTGATAAATTCGATTTGAATTTGATGGACTCTAAGACAAGAATTCAGGGTCTGTTATTTTAATGTTTATTTATTTTTGACAGAGAGAGAGAGAGAGAGAGAGAGAGCACAACGGAGGGAGAGGAGCAGAGAGAGAGAGGGAGACAGAATCCAAAGCAGACTCCAGGCTCTGACCTGTCAGCGCAGAGCCCGACGCGGGGCTCGAACCCATGAGCCACGAAATCATAATCAGAGCTGAAATCGGATGCTTAACCAACGACTGAGCCACCCAGGCACCCCAGGAATTCAGATCTTAATGAATAATGGCACCTCCAGACTTTATCCCACTGCCAGAAATTCAACAGTTACTTGTTCCCTCATTATGTTGTTTTGCCTTCTCAGAGATACTTTTGATTTTTACTCATTTCAGCTGTCTCTCAGGGCCATGTTTCTCATCTTCCGTTCCTCTGATCTACCTAGTTGTGCTGGCACCTGACCACACCCCATCCATTGGTGCTAATTTAATATCTTTTAACACCTCAGAGTCAGATTTCTTTGCTTTTGAAGATAACTTTTTTCTTTTTGCGAAATTAACACTTTCTCCTTGCAAAAGTTTCAGAAAATACAGAGAAGTGGAATGAAAAAAGTAAAGGTCACGTCTGCCAATGAGAGACAACCCTTGTCAAATTATTGGAGCAGGCCCTTTCAGACTTCGTTTTTGAGGCAACTGTGAGCATATGTAACAGATCATAATCTCCCTTGATTGTGCTAAAATAAATTATTAACAAGTCTCAAAATAAAAACAGAGCAGGTGTTGCGGTAGACGGAATTTTGGAGGGGGCCTCTGTGACCTTGGCTCCCTAGGGTTACTCCTGCTTTGTTGGCAAAAGGGAGATGAGCCAGGTGGGTCCAATCTAATTACACAGCTCTTTAAAAGCAGAGTTTTCTCCAGCTGGGGGCCTAAGAGGAAGTTAGGAAGGTGTTGTGTTTAGAGTGGTTGGGGAGGGGTGGGGAGGGGAGGGGAGGGGGCAGAGTCGTTCTTTGAATTTGGAGAGGGGGGGGGGGGGGAGGGGAGGGGAGGGGGCAGAGTCGTTCTTTGAATTTGGAGACTGTCAAGTGGAAAACAAAGTCGGCAGCTTTTAACAGTGAGTGTAGCTCACGCTGAGAGCTAACAAGGAAATAGGGACTTTGAACCAAGACCTCAAAGACCTAGACTTGATCACCCACCTAAATGAGCTTGGAAATGGATTCTGCTCCACAGGTTCCAGGTAAGAGCCCACCCACGCCTTACTGTCAGCCTAGGAGACGCTGAGCAGAGAACCCTCTCTAGCCCACGCAGCCTACTCCTGGAACTGGGAAGCAGCGGGTGCTGTGTTCAGCCCCCAAGTTTGTGGTAACTTCTTACACGGCAGTAGAAATTGATGCAGGCATTTAAACTAGCGAACGATTAGACAGGAAAGTGCATTTCTCTTTCTAACTATATTTTCAATATTAGGAAAATCACTTTGGGGAATGATCCTGTGGATTTAGTTGCATTTTTTTTCTACTCCGCTTCTGCAGTGGCCTCTTGATGGCTCTGGTGCCAAGGAAAGCCTGTGTCAAGAGGGAGTCTCTGGGGCTGGGATTCAGGGCCAGGCCGCGTGAGGCCCCACTGCCTACCCACTCCACAAAGCAGAGTGATTTCCCTGCCCGTAAAACTCTCCCAGACTCACAAGAGGATCCACGCAGTTTATTTGACAAATTACGAGCCTGTGAGCCTTCAGAGGGCCTTCTGGGAACAAATTCCTGCTTTTGCATTTTAACACAAGTAAAAGCCTGCAAGTTTCTATCCTATAGCAGCCAACGATGGTCATAGGACTGACTGGTGGGAGAGAAATTGAATCACAAGGACTCTGGAGCTCCACCGATCTCACCCTGTGGTGCCAATCCTAGTAATCAAAGACCTGTTTTACTGAATGCCTGGCTTTGCAAAGCCTTATGCTGCTTATATTAAACTCACAGTCTCTTTTTATTATCTTATTGTTTTCATTTACAGAGGGAGAAACTGAGGGTCAGAGAGGTTGTATAATGTACCTGAGGAGGCACTGTAAATGTTAAGGTGAGGATTCTGATCGAGCTCTGAGTCTAGACTCTTGTCACCGCTACCTTGGGTAGCCAAGGGGCAGGAATGCCTCCGCCACAACCCAGAGTAATGCTTCTTATCATACTGCTGCATGTTAGAATCTTCTAAAAGAAGATTGCTGCATGAGCAATCTTCTGAAAGCCCTAGCTCTACTTGGATAGGAACTGGGTTTAAGGGAACCTGTGCCTTAATAGTTGATTGAGCATCTCCTGGTGATTTTTAAGGTGCAGAACTGCCTCTGCCACTGTTATGCAAAAGGACCTTACTGGAGCCCTCCTGACACGTGCAGGTCCCCGGGCCTCCCTGAGACAGTTTCTGTTGGGGTGGGGTAAAGACCAAGAATTAGCCTCTTTCACCCCTAGCCCTGGTTCGTGCTATTGAACCTTGGTAAAAATGAAGATTCTAATTCATAAGTCTGAGAAGTAACCTCAGATTCTGCATTTTAAACAAGTGTCTGGCTGACATGAATGTACTGGTCCAGGGGCTTACATTGTAAGTGGAGAATGTCCTCGCAGACTTAGAAGAAGTGTCCTAGGCCAATGTTTCTCAAAGTGTAGTCTGGGGACCAGCAGCGTCATGTGCAGACTTAACAGCAAGGAAAACTGGGGGGCCCCACATCAGCCTTACTGGATTAGAAAATCAGGGGGCGGAGCCAAGCATTTTGAATACGCTTCCAGGGGATTCTGATGGCAGGGTACATTTTGAGAACCAGTGAGAAATGGGCCACATCTGGGATAGCAGCTCAGGGCTGGCAGAGAAAGGGTCTGCTCTTTTCGTTGTTTCTGCTTTGGGCTCCAAAGGCAAAGCTTCGTTTGGCCAGGAGGACATATCAGTGATACAGGAAGCAAACAAGGCTCCCAGTAGCCACACTGGAACCAGCAAAAATTCCTAGTTTCTTGACAAGGTCTGGAGCAGCCAGGTAGGCACTGTAAGGCAAATATGCAAAACTGAACATTCTTGAAGGATGCGATACAGTTTAGTTTTTTTTTTTTTTTCAGTGCCTCAGTTTCTGGAGCCTCAATACCCTTTTCTGGAAAGGGTTTTGAGGATTTCCCTGGCCTGATGACTAGAGTGAGCCCTTCCATGAAAGGAGAGGGTGGAGTTAGCACTTTGAACGTTGATGCAGCCTTGCTTTGAGTAAATACATATTGAATGCCTGGTGTGTACCGCATTGTGCTAGGAAGCAGAGTGAGAAATGGCAGAACCATTTATTGTGGGAAGGGATCCCGTCCCGCCGACCCAGAGGCAGGTGCCAGGATCCTCTCCTCTGCAGGCCACCAGGTACCCTTTCCAGGGACGCATTTCTACATTCCGGGAATGTCTAGCTTATAAACAGGGGTCTTAGGGGGCATTCCGATGGGTTCCCTTTTTTCTAAAAGTAGAGCCCGGAATAATAGGTATGCCTTTCTGAGCTGGAGCCTTGGGCCTTGTAGAGAGAGGCCTCAGAGCTGAAGGAGCAGAAGCAGGGAGAACAAGAGCCCTGGGGTTACTGGGGGCCAAATGGCCTCTTGTGTCCAAGAGAACAAGTCCAGCCCCCCAGCTCCCTATTCCCTGAGCTGAGCAGTCACATGAGGCCCCACCCCCACCCCTTCAAAGCCCAGCTGTTCTGCTTGGCCCTGCACAGAGGATTCTTAAAAACCAGGACACCACTTGTAGGGCTCTTGATAGCTAAGGGCTGAGAGCTCTTCCCAGAGGAGAGAAGCCGGGTTGCAGGGATGCTGTGTCAATGGTGCAGCCATGAGCCTCCAGAGCCACCCAGCCGTGGAGGGCAGAGCAGAGGAGCACATGGCCTCCGCCTCACCCTCTGCCAGATACATGGATTTTTCACCCTGCATTGTGTCCCCCCTCCCATCCCTGCCCCAGCTGCTGCGTTAAGGATGTAGGTGTCTCCAGCCATCCTCCCCAGAATCAGGTTAAGGGAGCCTACGGAGCTCATGTCACCGCTCTCTGCCCCTCTGAAGCAGCCAGCTTCCATATCCTTCTAAGACCCCAGTAGCTTTGCGTATTTCTTTGCTCTTTTCATACACCATTAGCAGGTGACCTGCCCTGTGGAAGATGAACTGGAAAATACTAAGGTAAAGCAGGGAGCCCAGCTGGCTGCTGTCAAGGAAGTCTAGGTGAAAAGTGATGGATTCAGGACGCTTGGGGACCAGGTTACAGGGGCGATGAGAAGCAATGAATTAAAAATGTATTTTACGAGTAAAATCATTAGGATTTTGTTAAATGGCTTGAATTGGGGGGAGTAAGGAAAATCAAAGATCGCACCCAAAATTCAGGATGAAGCTAGCGAGTGGCAGCCAGTGCTGCCATTTCCTGATAGGAAGGAGGGAGGGACCTGTTTGGGTGGGTAGAGGGAGGGAATCAAGAGTTTGGGTTAATCAAGTTTGAAATGTCAGAGATATATCAGGTAAGCAATTGGATTTTAAAATGTGAAGGTCAAAAAAAGACCTGGGCTTGAGATCTGCATTTGGAAATCGTCTGCAGACTGGGAGTTGAATGGCAGAGGGTGCAATAAGGTTACAGAGGGAGGGAAGAAGGATAGGGTAGTCCCAGAAAAGATGGTGGAGCCACGGGGCCTCCAACCCTTGGGGGTCCACAGCAGGAGCCAGCAAAGGAGACCAGGAAAGGCAGGCCAGTGAGGCAGGTGGGCAAAGAGGAGCCAGTGGTGGCAGGAGGCTCAGAGCAGTACGTGTGGCTGAAGTCGCTGGGGTAGAATAAGGTCAGGAAAGGGAATTGACAGTTGCATGTAGCCTGGGGGTAACTCAGCTGATGGAGGGGAAAGCCCGTACCCAGTGAGAAGAGAAAAGGAGGCTAAGCAAATGGAGACAAAGGTGCTTGGCCAACAAGGGGTGGGGGTGGGGAAAGGAATGTTGTCCGGAGAGGACATGGGTTAGGAGGAATCTTTTTGTGCAGATCTTAATTTTGGTTTTGGTAGGCTGGACCATGCCAAGGCCAGTTTGTAGGGCAATGGGAAGAACCCAGTAGAGGGGGAGAGGTCGGTGATGCTAGAGGAGGTTAGGAGCTGGGATCCAGGTGGGTTGTAATGGACCCGTGCTCCTTTCTTTGTGCCTGGAAGGTTCCTCCCAGATAGAGGTGCTTGCTGGTGGGCTGGGGTTGTTCGCTGCTCCCAGTGCCTTTCAGGATCCGTGCCTGTCCAGTAGGGAGGGGCGGTGGTGCCCCCGGGACCTCCGCCTCCCTGCCCCCACCCCAGCGTGGGCGGAAGGGGAGGCGTGTCCTTGGAGGCAGGGTGCAGAAGCTGCAGGGCTGAAACCATGCATCCAGGAGGTGGAAAGACTCGGAAGCATGTGAAGACTTAGAAGCATGCTTCAGCATGGTGTGATCTCCAACGCATGGAGACTGTCCAGAGCTGAGGCGGGGTAGACTGCAAGGCAGGACTGCTGGTCGGCTGTCCCCGAAGGGCTCCAGAGCTGAGAATGAGGCTCGGAAGTGTAGCCCGAGGGCACTGTCAGGATCCCCTGCCCCACGCGCAGTCTCAGCCTCCCTGGGCTTGCAGGGATTGCTTCCAGTGAGAAGCAAGGCCCACCCCCTTCCCTCCCCCCCGGCCCCCACCGCAACCGGACCTCTCCCAAAGGGATTTTGGGCCGCACGTATCTAAAACCCTCAGGTGTGCCTTAACTCGATCTAACCTTGAAAGGGTGCAGCAGGGGTCAAAGACGCTTCCCTCATGCGGCTTATATTCTCAAGAGAGCCCTCACATTAAACAAAATCCCATAAAATGTCTAGGAATTGCGTAAGCATTATGAGGAAAACCAGTAAGGGGTGGCGGACAGATAAAAGGAGAGATTGCCTTTTGATTGGGAGGGAGGCGTGTGTAGGGACCGCCCACCTGAGTAAGAACTCACAGGCTGCTGCAGGAGGAACGCCGGGCATTCTAGGACTTGAAAGAAAAATCTGGGGTAAGAAAGGAGGGGAAGGTCTCATTAGCCATGGTTAAGCCAGCGGGTCCTTGGGGAGCTTGGTATACGCAAACAAAATAGTCTCTAAGGGTCAAAGAGCAATAAATGGCAGTGATTGCTATTAAAGTTACAGAGGCTCTCTAAAGCTTGAAATGAAATCCATAATCCATACTACACGGTTTTGAACTTGCCCTTTGCCTCTTCCGTACGGCGTTCCCCCTCATCCCTCTCGCAGGTGTTCGACTAAGCAGCAGGAGCTAAGGCTGGTCAGCCTGTCCTACAGGACTAGTCTGCCTCTGGGCCCAGGAGCCACCCTCTTCATAATCTCCTTCGGGCTATCAAAGCTACACCAATATATATTACCAAAGGATAAATAACGGAGCAAAATGGAGACTGAAACAGAACAGAATCTAAAACTCTCAAAAAGGAATTTTTAGAATTTGAAGACAAAAGGGTCAGAAAGCACCCGCGGGTCTCGAACCCCACGAAGGGATTGGGAGGTTAGAAGTAACCAGTCGCGAAGTAACCGCTTGAGCTAAAGCCGACCCGGCAGCTGGTATGCAATTTCAGCCTCTCAACTGTACTGGCGGAGTGACGTAGGGGGGCGGGGCTGCGTTTCTCCTCGCCCCCCGGAGCCGCCCGTCTCACCCAGCCCTGCCTGTTCCCTGTGTTCCGGGAGCTCTTCTGGTTCTTTACCCGAGGAGCTGAGGGAGGGGATTTTTAGATCGAGGGGTGGGTTTTCAGATTGAGGGGTGGGATAAGCAGCCAGCACTTGGAGTTCTCCTCTGCTGGAAACTTCTCAAGGTATCCTTGAGCACATCCCGGGAGCCCAACTCTCAGTAAAATCTCCCCCTACAGCATGTCATTTTGCCTAGGGCTGAGACCAGATCCTTTCATCTCTGTGCCAGGCCCTTGAGCTGGCCCCTAGTGACTAAGTTCGAGTTGGTGATGTGCAAACGCTTTTGGATGGAGTGTGAGTGAATGGATGAAGGAGGCTCCGGTTACTGGACCCCAAGAAGTAGCCCACAATTGAGCTTGGAGGCTCAAAACTTGAAAGCCTCAAAAGTCATAAGAAAACTCTTCTCAAGAATAAAGTAGGCCGAGTTATCCTTACTTTTTTCCCCCTCCCATGGCGGGTCTACACTTCTTTCCTCTTGGGGGATTCAGGAGCTGGATAGAGACCCCACCTACACAATTGTTAAAAAAGAGACTGGACTCTCAAGGATAATTACCCATTGAGAGCATACATACAGCACCATGAAAAGCTCTGGGTTAAGCTTCTGTCTAACTTATACCCTAATTGGTAATGTTAGCTCATTTTGTAGATAAACAGACTCAGGATTTAAGTAACTGAAATGGTAAGAATTGAAAAAGAGGGACAACGACTCAGTGACAGAGTCGTACCTGTAAGGGTCTTTCTGCCCACCTGGTTTTAAAATGTCCCCAAGAACTAGTAAGATCCACCAGACAGATACTCCCTTTTGTTTTACCGTCACCCTGTGCCTGGCACAGCGTGGGGACCACGGTAGATCATCTATAAACGTGAGTGAGTGACAGGAAGAGTCGAACAGCTTTGTTCTAGAAACTGTCCTCGAAACTAGAAGCTCAAATGTTTGATTACTTGGTTTTTAAAAAAATATGTGAAACAAAAACTGCATGAGCAGTTAAAGCCAGTACAGGTAATAAAAGCCACCCTTGACCTAATTTTAGCTATTCGTCCCGATCCTTCCCTATTTTTGTTTTTTTATTTTTAGACAGAAAAGTGGGCGCGTGACATGGCAAGGGAGGGAGGAGCAGAGCGCGAGGGAGAGGCGGAATCTTAAGAAGCCGGCTCCATGAGCCCAGGGAGATCATGACCTGAGCTGAAATGAAGAGTCGGGTGCTTAACTGACTGAGCCACCCAGGCGCCCCAATTATACCTATTTTTGATAAGTTTGCTGTGCCTCCTTCCTAGTTCTCTTCCTATAAATTTACATAGGACGGTAACTAGAAATAGCTTTATTTTGCTTACGTCTCTGTTTTGTTTGCTGTGATCAGACTCCAATGAGCCAGCTTTGTGGGAAACTCCATTGTGTCTGGGAAACGATCCCACAACAGTGTCTGGAGATGTCTCCTTATTTATAATAGCTCCCCAAGAGGACAGCACATGAACCATGATTTATTATGCCATGTCCCTGGTAGAATTGGACACCGAAGTTGATTCTGGCTTTCTTTTTTTTTTTAACCAGTTTTAAAACTGTGCTCCATTGAACATCTTTGCCCAAGCCTCTTGGTGGAAACAGAGGACTATGGCTTGAGGGTGAATTCTCTGCAGTGGAGTTGCTGGGCAGACAGTTACCCATGCAAAATTGTAATCACCAACTTGCCATCCAAAATGGGGGTATTGATAATATTGTGTGGGATAGAGGGCTGGGAATTTGTGCAGAGAGAGTGTGCCTCATTTGGGCCAGGTGTGTGGGTTCAGTCCACTATGAACTTAGTTCACCTGCCAACGATCATTTCTCTACCATCCAGCTCCTGGTTGGAGGTAGCGCAGGCTTTGGAGCCTGGGTTTAGGAATAAGAGCTGGGCGGCAGGGAGGGAAGGACTCTGCGGGTACATTGCGGGTGCTCCCCCTGGTGGGCAAATGTCCCTTGACAGTAAGGAAATGCTCTACCTGGAAAGCCTAACGCAAGCCGCCGCACACCTGCTCTGAACCCTGAGCGCAGACTCTGTTCACTGGGCGATCTGGCACGTGTCTCCTTTTCCAGTGATACCTGGCGCCCCGCTCTCGTTGCCTTGCTGCCACGCTGCCTTCTCCGGTTCCTCAAACATGCCTTTTCGAGCTGCTGTGCTCTGTCTCAAAAGTCTCCTCACCCTTCAATCTCATTCTTTAACACTGAACTCCTCAGAGGGCCCTTCCTTGAATGCCGCCTAAAGGGCCTCCTCTCTACTTAGCACCCACCTTCTTCTTTGTCATGGCAGCTGGTGTTTTTCCTCTATTAGCAAGTCCACAGCAAGCTCAACTCAGAAATGTCCTGAGGACGGCGGCTGTATCTGCCTTACACACAGCCCTTGGCTCCCAATGCCTGGCCCGGCACCTGGTGGTGGCAAGCTCTTGGCTTTTGTTAAGTGAGCACATACATGATGCTATTACAAGCAGGAGTAGAACTGATCTCGGGAACTAGCAGGGGTCAAGCAGGACATACCTTCTGGGGTCTGGGCTCCTTTTATCTCCTTGGGATAAGAAAATGTTTTTCCTGGGGTAGCTTTTGTTGGAGGTATTGCCCTGGGGATGACTGAGGGAGACAGAAGGCAGGGGACGTTTGCCTCAGTCACCCTCCCTGCCTACAGTCTATAAGACTGATGGTATTATTTGCTGGCTGAACAAACTCAGGCTCAAAGACGCAGAGGAAGAGACACACCTAGAATCAGGCTGAACCCCTTCTTCTGGTCTAAGAGAACGCAGGGTTCAAAAGAAGGACAGCCCCCCACCTGGGACAGAGTGGCCTTTCTCAGTGGAGAAATCTATACTGGCTGCGACTGCCCCAGACAGCACACTGTTAAAGATCATCTACTATGCACCAGGCCTGTCAAAGATGATTCAGAGGAACATTGAGCATTTAAAAGCTTTCCAGCCTACAGAGCATTGCTGTGGAAGATTCAAGGGGTATGTTGAGATTGTGGAGAAGCAGAGCAGTCACATGTGGCCACGTTGTGCCTAACTCACACCTGGGCTCTGCCCTGCAGGATGACCACAGCGTGAACAGTGCTGTCTGTAGTCAGGCTGCGCACGACCCAAGCAAACGTGATCTGCTAGTGAGGATGCAGTACATCACCTGGAATTAGGGGACCGGTCTGAGGAGCAAGAAGGGAGGAAAGAACAGATCTCAGGCGAGCACCAATATGTAGTGCACCAATGTAAAAGTCAGATAGAGAGGAGAAGAGCTGGGTGTTACAGAAGCCAACAGAACATGATCCAAGGCAGAGATACAGCTAGCTGTGCCCAAGGGTGTCAGTAGTGAATCAGAGAAGGGCTCCTAAGTGGCAACAAGGATTTGGTTGGTGGCCTTGGCAGGAGTGGTGGGGGTGAGGATCGCATTTTATAGGGGTGGATGCGATGCAGGGACAGAAGGATGGTGTTCAGCTCTTTCTGAAAGTTGGCTGTGAGAGAGAGGGAGCAAGTAGTGGCAAAGGTCTTCAAGACTGGGGAGAGCTTCATTTTTTATTGGTCTTTATATGAGACCCTGGAGGGGCCCCTGGGGGGGGGCTCAGTTAGTTAGGCGTCCAACTTTGGCTCAGGTCATGATCTTGCCATCCCCGAGTTTGAGCCCTGCATCAGGCTCTGTGCTGACAGCTCAGAGCCTGGAGCCTGCTTTGGATTCTGTGTCTTCCTCTCTCTCTCTCTCTCTCTGCCCCTCCCCCACTCATTCTCTGTCTCTCTCAAAAATAAACATTAAAAAAAAAAGATGAGAGCCTTGAGCATGTCTGAATGCTGTGGGGAAGGCAGTAGTAGCCAAGGGAAGTTGAAAACTCCCTAGAGAGTGTTTTCAGCAGGATGACTCACACAGCAAGGCTTCCGGGGGGGAGAGAGGTTAGCTCTGTATTGAGCAGACTCCAGATGACGGCTCTCAGAATTCCAAAAGGCTTCATGAAGGTGGTGTGTCTTAGTCCTGGGCAGCAAGGACCCCTTTTAGATCTTACTCTCGGTGACTGGAATACTCAAGTCACCTGCCAGAATGGCCCTGAGTGTCTCCTTGGGTCCTTGTGAACCTTTTCCTCCTCATATCCTCCCTAGAACAGACCTTACCCAAGGGGAAGCCAACTCCCTTTTTGAGGTTAGCATCAGTCTCATTGCACATGGGAAAAATTCATGGCAGGGAAACTAACTGATATCCCTCATAAACATTGATGTGAAAATTCTAAATAAACTTATAGCATATGGAAACCAACGATCTATAAAAAGGCAATATATTATGACCACATAGGGTTTACCCCAGAAGTGGAAGGTTGGTTTAACATTTGAAAATCAACATAGTTCACTATATTAAACTAAAGCCAAGAGAACACATCATAGCAATAGATGCAGAAAAGACATTTGAAAGTCCATTGTCCATTCCTGATTAATAAAAAACAAAACAAAACAAAAAACAACTGTCAGCACCCCAGGAACAGTGAGGAATTTCTTCAACTTGATAACGGTTATCAACAAGAGGAGCAGCTGTAACATCTTGCATAAGTAGAAGAGACTAAGTCTTTCCCCACTCAGATCAAGTAGTTAACAGGGATGTCTGCTTTTAGCACTCGCATTTAACATTGTACTGAGGGTTCTAATCAGTGTAGTAAGTCAAGAAAAAGTAATGAGCTACCCATCAGAAAGGAAGAAGGAAAACTGTTTTTAGGAGCCAATGACGTGATCATTGGTGGAGAAAATCTGATGAGATTGAAGACAAGCTACCAGAACTGTTAAACACATTTAGCAAGGTGGCAGGATACAGGATCAGCCTACAATTCTATTTCCTTTCACACCAATAAACAACCAAGAATGAAATTTAACATAATACTATTTTTACAATAGCACCAGAAGTTATAAAATCCTTAGGGAAGAACATGGCATATGATGTGCCAGATCCATAGAATAAACTTGGCTGAGACAAATTTTAAAAACCAAAAGAAATGGAAAAGACTTTGAGTTTGTTCACGGATCAGAAGACTTTGTGTTGCTCTGTCTTCTCACCACAGTGTTCTATAGATTTAATATACTCCCAATCAGAATCCCATCTGGTTTGTTTTAAATGAAAAATTGACAAGTTTATGTTGAAATTCATATAAAAAGTAAGAGACCTGTATTAGCTGAAACAACTTAGAAAAAGGATAAAATGGGTGGGCTAATCTTACCTGATGGGAAGACTGCAAAAATCCAGTGATGATGGCATCGAGATGGACAAATAGATCAACGGAACTGAATGGAGACTCCAAAAATAGACAACTGATTCTTAACTAATTCACAAAGGCAATTCGGTGTAGAAGATGTGGTATTTTCCACTAATAAGGCTCAAACAATTGGTTTATCCATATGCGAAAGGAAGTTTAAGCCATATTTACCACCATGTACAAAATGGAATCATAAGAAATTTTTTTCTTAAAGAACATACAGATCATAGACCTAAATGAGAAACTCAAACCCCATAAAGCTTCCAGGAGAAAATCTTTCTGACCTTCAGCTAGGCAAAAATTTCATAGATACAAGATCAAAAAGCATGATTCATAAAAGGAAAAAAATGATTGTTTAAATTTCATGTGCAAATCACAGACCCGATAAAGCGTACAGAATACACAAAACAGAAAAACTCTCAAAAACTCCATATCAAGAAAATAAACAGCTCAGTTTTCAAAAAAGGGCCAAAGGTCTGAACAGACATTTCACCAAACAGATACAGGGTTGACACAAAAGTACATGATAAGAAATTCTCAGCATCATTCTTGTTGAAGGAAATGCAAGTTCAAATCACAATAGGATTCCACTACACATTTGTCAGAATGGCTAGAATGGAAGAGACCTGTCCAAGTGGTAGACACAGCCGAGGGTGGGAAGGAACTGGAATTTTCTCATGAGCTGCAGGTAGGAATGAGTGATGCTGCAAATCTGTGTAAGGCAAAGTTGGACAGTTTCTTAAAAAGTCAATGTGCACATAACATACCAGTTTTTTCCTTCCTAGGTGTTTCCTCAGGAGAAAAGAGAGCATATATAGAAACCAAATCTTGTACACATATATTCCTATCACCTTTATTCCTAATAACCCCAGGCAGGAAACAAATGGTCAAAAACAGGGCACCTGGGTGGCTCAGTCACCTAAGCAGTTGATTTCAGCTCAGGTCATACTCTTACGGTTCGTGGGTTCAAGCCCCGCATCGGCCTCTGTGCTGATAGCTCAGAGCCTGGAGCCTGCTTTGAATTCTGTGTCTTCCTTTCTCTCTCTCTCTCTCTGACCCTACCCCGCTCACACTCTGTGTGTCTCTCTCTTTCAAAAATAAACATTAAAAAAACATTTAAAAACTAGTCAATGGGTAAACAGTCTGTGTTATATCTATCCAATGGGATACTACTCAGCAGTAAAGGAGAATGAAATATTGGTAGTTTCATCAACATGGATGAATCTCAAAATAATGATGCTGAGGGCTACCCGGTCAGTTAAGCCTCTGACCCTTGATTTTGGCTCAGGTCAGGATTTGTGAGTTCAAGCCCCACATTGGGCTTGACCTGCGCTGACAGCATGGAGCCTGCTTGGGATTGTCTCTCTCTCTCTCTCTCTCTCTCTCTCTCTCTGTGTGCCCCTCCCTCCCTCACTAGCTCTCAAAGTGAATAAATTTTAAAGAAAAGAATGATACTAAAATGGAGAAACCAAATGAAAGGAGTACATACAATATGGATCCGTTTATATAAAACTCTAAAACATGCCGATTAATCCCTTTTGACAGAAAGCAGAATAGTGGTTGCCTGGGGATGGCAGGGGGGGATTATTCCACGGGAAGGGTCTTTGGGGACTGTTAGATGTGTTCACAGTCTGATTGCACTGATGGTTTCATGGGTGTATACATGTGTTCAACCTATTGCATACCATGTATTGTATTAATTGCACGTCAATAAAGCTGTTGAGTATCTAGGTTCATAGTATGTTGATCTCCCTGTTACTCTGCCTTTTGTTCCGTAAATGTTAGGGACAAGCTCCATGATGGGCCAGTAATGAGTTAAACATTAAGAAAAAGCAAATAGAATTCTCTGAGGATGTGTGTGAGCCTGCCGTTTGTGACACACAAAAACAGAGGACATTTTTCTCAAGTGCCCAAATAACCAGAGGTTTCAGAAAGCCACCGCACAATACAATTAACAGCAAGTATTTATTTACCAACCAACTTGACCCCCGTCCTTGAGTCAGATTCTCGACAAATACATATAGTAATCCTTTCGACCCTTCCAGTAAATTCATAGTAGTTTTGACAGTTTAGAAAATGAGTCTCAGCAGCATCCTGCCAGTTCTCCAAACGTGCACAGCGAAGGGGTGGTGGGGCCAGGGTGTGAGGGGCCTGAGATGGCTGTGTACTTGTTCCCCATCTCTGTGGACCCCTCCCTGCAGACAGCATCCCGCTGGGCGTGGGCCTCCGGCTGCACGTGGGCTGGCGTTGAAACAATAGGCCACCCCCTGTCCAAGAGTCCAGTCCTCCAAGGTTAGCTATTGTGCAGGGAGCTATATATAGCTGACTTTGGGGAAGAAAGAGAAAATAAGATTTACTTTTTGGAGGTTCAGAGGACTGAGGCAACTTGAAAGGTCCCCAGGGCTTTTGCAGACCACGACTGAAATGTCATTGGCTCAGCGCAGTGGGAGTGTGGTTTCTTAACAAGGGAGGAGGTGTCCCGTCCCAGGGAGGTGTGACACGTTCTTCTTCGTTCTTCGGCTCAAAATAGAGACTGGCCATTTCCTGAGTGGGAGTCAGCTGGGGGTGAGAAGGCAGCCCCAGCCCTACAGCTTCTGGCCGTTGGAGGGTCTGGCACCCCTGCCGGAAAGTGGGAAATGGAAACAGGGCAAAGTTCAGGGCCTCCAAGGCTCTCACAATGAGGGGAGTTGCGGGGTGGGGGTGGGGGGTGGAATGGGGCTGGTAGTGACCGATAGGACAGCAGATATTGCTCTTATATTGCTGGTGAGGGTGGGGTGGCTTCCACCTCTGCCTGGGGTGGGGTTGGGGAGAGAGGGGAACCTGGGCTGAGGCCAGTCCTTACAAAGCGCAGTTGAGGTGTTGAGGCTGAAAATCTCTGGGTGTGGACAGAGTTCATGGCTCCTGTGCAGGAAGTCGCTGGAGATGGGTCCAGAAAAGGAGGCCAAGGCTGAGGCCTGATAACGCCCCGGCAGTGTATGTGAGCATTGAGAAGCAATTTTCTAACTGGGTGAGAACCAGCCATGCCCCTGGGTTCGGATCATCCACAGGTTCCAGCCCAGTAACCGCTCCAGGGCTGATGTGAGCTGGTTTGCGCTGGTGCAGCCATGCTAGGGTTCACTGCAGAACCACTTCTGCACGGGCTGGTCACTAGCCACTGCCCAGACACCCCGCGCCCCCCCATAATGACTCTGGACCATCACAGGCATCCCTGTAATCCTTTATCCCTATGTCCCATGGTACCCATTCACCTAACAAGTCCAGCCACCCAAAGGTCACTGCCTGGCTTCGCTGTGATTGGCTGGTGTCAGGGTTGTTAAATATTTGAATATCACCTGCGCTGGACCCAAAAGAGTAGCGCCAGTCCATTAATATTTGCTGTGTATCACTCACCCTCCTCCATTCTAGGTGCTTTCCTTACATCTACAACAGAAGCAACATACAGAAGACAACAGTAGCTCACAACAGTAGTTCATTAGATGCCAGAGATGGTGATAAGTACTTTGCATTGATTATGCCATTTTGATGCCCATCCATCACAATAACCTATGTGGTAGGTTCTGATATTATCTTCCATTTTCAGAAGGAAAAAAAGCCCCAAGGCCCAGAGAGGTTAAGCAACTTGCTTTGGGTCACACAGCTAGTAAGTAAGTAGCAGGGCCCGATTAAAACCCAGGTCTTGCTGACCCCAAGGCCTTTGCTGTGGCATTATTCTATACTATAAGGAATAAAAGAAAACAATACAAAAATGCTCATAAAATGCTTTTAGCATTCTAACATTAAAGCCACTTTCTTCTGTACTGAGTGTCCAACACCTTGATCAGGCACATTTCTTCAACTTTGCCGCTCAGGTGTTTTTTACATACTCTCTGCATCTGATGGTTACCATTCTCATGCTGTGAAAATAAATGTGATTGTGCCAGGGGTTTCTAGTTAATCTAGCTGAACAGAGGCCCCAAAATACTCTGTTAAGGAGGATGCAGGAGTCCTGACTGAGGTCTCTAAGAAGCAAATGGAAATATGGCGCTCCATGCCATCCATTTGCTCTCCGGGCACCAGGGTTTCCTGGAAACCCTCCTTCCTGATTATTTATTGTGCCAAAGTCATGCAAAGGCCGTTGATGTCTTGTTGGGAAGGCTCTTAAGAGCTGCCCTGTTCCTGAAAGCAGGCCACCCTCTGTGTTCCAGGGACCATCCAGTGTGTCTAAGCCTGGTCATGAACATGCGCTCACCCATCCCATCACTATCTAGGGAGGGCCCACCCTGGGTCAGGTGCTCTTCTAGATACTGAGCAGAGTCATGGATAAAACAGACCCTGCCCCCCCTCCCCCAAGATGCTTGTCCTCTAGGGATAGAAAGAGACATTTGACACCTAGCTGCAAAAATACAGCTAACTCTGTGATTATATTTTGTGATAAAAGCCATGAAAGAAAAGCAAGGACTAAAGTAAAAGATCTTAGGTTCGATTGTGAAAGATGTGAGAAGAAGGAATGTTGCACGTATTATTCAAGCTGACGCACGAAAGGGCAGTGAAGTGAAAGAAGGAGAGGGTCTCAGAATAAAGTTGCAGGCAGGAGGGGGCTTTGTGGGTGGAGACCTGTGGTCAGGTGACAGCTTGGCAGTTTTGAGGTCATGAAAGAAAAAACATCTGGAGTTTAATTGCATGGGGAAGAGTGAGAGGTAATAAGGACGGTGGGAGCAGGCTGAATTTTCTAGAAATGAGGGTCTCTATGTAGCAAGTGCAGATGAGGGTTTAGGGCCTCAGGAGGGTGGTGGAATCACCACCGCCCCCCACACAGTACCCTATGGCAGAACAAAGAGACCACCGGGTAAGAGCAAGAGAGGGCCCCCAAAGTTTTCCTTATTCATGAGACAGCTGCTTTGTGAATGGCATTTGCTCTCACAGAAAAATTTATCTTGGGCGAAAATCACATCGTACTTCAGGGGAAAGCATTCTTGATGATAACCCAGACAGCTCATGTTTGTAAGTGTGTCCCAGACTTTCAGGGGCTGGGATGTTGCCTTAGGATTCTTCTAATTACCAGTGACAGAAACTACCTCAGATTAGCTTAGGTGAGGATGAGAAATGTATGGATTCAAACAACTGGGGAGTCTAAGGAGTTAGCTGGTGAGGTAGAGATGTTCAACCTTGTCAGCTCTTTTTCTTTTGGTCTTTCTCACTCTTTCTGCTTCTTTTTACTGATTTGCCATGATGTGGCTTCTTTCTGGGACAGGCGAGATGACGCCGTGCTCTTTCAGATGAAAGAGCTAGATGGTTATCTAACGTCTGAGTCTCACCGTGGATCATATGCCTATCTCTGAGCTGATGTCCAGGACAAGCACTCTCGCTGCCTGGGTTCGGCGGCACCCGGCCGTGTGGAAGGGACAGGAGAGTATGGCGTTCAGGAGGGGTCATTCCCCATCAGGCTACTGGCAGACCAGAACACCCCCCACTACCTGAAGGGCACGAAACTTGTCCCGCCTCCACATGTAGAATTTTCTTGTTCCATTATTTTTATTAATTAAAAAAAACCTCACCCATAAAGCTATCAATGCATTGTTAATGTTTCACCGCATAACCTATTAATTATATCCACACACTTACATGCACATGGACATCTACATATTTTACAGGCTTTGTTTTTATTTTTTTATGGGAGTCATCTTTTTTTTTACGGGAGTAGAAGAGTTCAACTCCAAGAGTATTCACTTTTAATTTTTTCCTAAGAAATGTAAACCTCTCGGGGCGCCTGGGTGGCTTAGTCGGTTAAGCGGCTGACTTTCGCTAAGGTCATGATCTCGCGGTTCGTGGGTTCGAGCCCCGCGTCGGGCTCTGTGCTGACGGCCAGCTCAGAGCCTGGAGCCTGTTTCAGTCTGTGACTCCCTCTCTCTCTGACCCTCCCCTGCTCACACTGTCTCTCTCTCTCCCTCCTAGAAATAAATAAAACATAAATAATAAAAATAAAATAAAAAGTTATGTTTTGGGGCACCTGGGTGGCTCAGTGGGTTAAGCCGGTGACTTCAGCTCAGGTCATGATCTTGTGATTTGTGGGTTCGAGACCCTCATCACGCTCTCTGCTGACAGCTCGGAGCCTGGAGCCTGCTTCGGATTCTGTGTCTCCCTCTCTCTCTGCATCCCCCACCCCTCCCCATTCGCTCTCTCTCTTTGACTCTCAAAAATGAATAAACATTTTTTAAAAATTTAAAGTTATTTTTCATAGTAGACTTACTAAATTGAAGAAAAATATACTGTGTGATCTTTCCCCCAGGCCCCACCCTGTGTGTGAGGTGCTTACAGCATTGCTCATTGTAGAGCAGTCGGGTATTCTGGCTCCTTCCGCAAATTAATTTACCTCAGGAAGCCACGTCCCTCCATAAAGAGGAGGGGGAAACAATGGGGTCTTTGACATTCTCGGTAATATGGGGCTCATTAGCTAAATGCTGACTTTGTTGGACTCTGGAACAGAACAAAATATCCTAAAGCAAGGTCATAGCTGTAGCAAACTGGAAAGAAAGGGGACCCTCACACCTGTGTCTGAACCCTGGGTGGGGAAGGAGCCAGGAGGGGGCATCTGCAGCAGGAGGCACACTGCTCAGGTGGCCTCCTCCCCCTCTCCTGGGATCTGAGCCCGGAGGGAATGGTGGAGGGCCGGAGGGTGCCACTTAAACCTCTTGGGCCAGAGGTGCCAGGATATTATATAGGCCAGCAGTCTCCATGCTATTTCTGCACCCCCCCCACCCCTGCTGATTTAATCACAACTGCCTCTTTTGGTAAAAATGTCTGAGCATATACTCCCAATATACATTATAACAATATGTTGAATATCTTATAAACTAAAAATCACCCCAACATTTTAAAGATGAAATTTAAAAATAAAGATAAATTTAATTATAAGACCACTTCTCCAGATGAGGTAGGAAGAGACATCTGGTCCCCCTCGCCCCCAGCTGAATGATGAAATGATACTTGGAACTTGCAGCTTTAAAAGCAAACAGCCTCCTACTGCCCCGTATCCCAGACTTCCCGCCAAAACTGAAAGTTGTCTCCTAGAAGGTACAGAAAACGCTCAAGGCTCATAACGCCTGGAGGAGAACCTATAAAGTGAATTTGGGAAGAATTACCACCCAGTACATGGCTAATTGAGTGGGAGAGAGGAAAACAAATGGTGATAATCCTGTGTCGCCATGGAATGGAGTGTCCCTCCTTCCTAGGGAGAAGGCAGAAAGAATCCCCAGCAACTTCCACTTTTTGCAGCAGCCATAAAATCAGGGACAGCAGGACATAAAATCTGAAAATTTCAGAACAGGAGTCTACCTTTTGGGACTATCATTTCCCACCCACCCCTCAAGAACCACACATTTGTTCTACGTCCATCCAAAGATGGCCAATCACAAAAGAGAGGAGAGCAGGGAGCTTGAGGGTGGGCAAGAGAGAGAGAGATGATACAAAGCATTTCAAAGGGCTAAGGACCCAAGGTCACTTACTTGTCAATAAGGAAGAGAGAAGAAATCTTTATAATAGCACCTGGCATGGGTCTACATGTCCCATTTATCCTAGCAATTCAATGCATCAAAGCCAGGAGCTGGGAAGGAGGAGAAAGTCCATCCTAGGACCAGAGAGGCATGTGACAGAGTGGTAGTCTGAGCCTTTATCCCTCGCTTAAATCAAGCTTTTTATGATTTTAGAGGTGTTTATGTTGGATCTCCATGTAAGATTTTTTGCCTGGAAAAAGTTTCTGCTGAAAACCATGATATCACTCCTACTGGGCTTTGGGAATTGGGTCATGAGCTGTCACAGCCACCTGCTCTGGTGCTGAATTCAAGAGAAGTGGAGCTGGGCAACACACCCACAGAGCCTGCCTGTGGATAGTTCCCCCTTCGTGCAGAACCAAGTCGAGAAAGAGGAACTTGACAAGGGACAACTGAAGCCCTCATGAAAAAGACAGAATAGAAATAACATCATATGAACTACACAGGAAGAATGTTAAAGTGGACATGATTGATGGCAAAATCTAGAAGAACAGTTTAGAAAACTGTTAGGCATCTTTGGTAAACATAGCTTCCATTAATAGAAGTAGAAAATAATGAGAAAAAAAGACAAGATGAAAAGGGATCTCAAGAAGGTAGGGAAACTCCTTAATTAATGGTAAGATTAAAATCATTAGGATTGGAGGCAATAAAGAACTAAATGCCCAGAAAATTAAATCACTGACTTGGGAGGGTAAACTTCAGCAATCTTTATAAAATGTAGAGGAAACAGGAAAAGTAATAAAGATTATGAGAAAGGAAACTATCTACATGGAGGATAAATAGCAGAGACTAATTCCAACAAGCAAGAATCACAATTAGTGGGTGTAGAACAAATAAAACATGAGTGAAACGTTGCAGGGATATAAGAAAATTTTATGAGTACGTAAATCAAAAATAAAACCATCAAAAAAGAGGGAAATCTAGGTATTTATCTGATGTTAGGAAAAGCAAGAACTCTTAAAAAAAGAACATCAATGATAGCAAATGTATTTATCAGAATATTAATGTATTTACATATGTACTTTTTAAAAAATGTTTATTTTGAGAGATAGTGCATGCAAGCAGGGGAGGGGCAGAGAGAAAGAGGGAGAGAGCAAACCCTAAGCAGGGTCTGTGCTGGCAGTGCCCTTGGACACGGGGCTCGATCTTACAAACCATGAGATCATGACTTATGCAAAAACCAAGAGTAGGACGCTTAAGCAACTGAGCCACCCAGGCACCCATGTACATTTTTTTTTTTTAAGTTTAAAGAGCATCACAAAATTGAGATAAATTAGAAACTTGAAAAATCGTCTCTGATAAGTATGACAAAGTTAATATACTTCATATATAAAGAGCCTTTAAAAACAAATAAGAAAAATACAGTTTCCCATTCAATAACAAACTTAGGCAAAGACTCAAATGACCAATAAATGTTTGAAAACATTTAACCTCATTAATAACCAAAGACATGCAGATACAAAACACTACTAACATATAGATGCTTTTCACATTTGCAGAGTCTTTGAAGGTTATCATACACATTCTAGGTGGTTTTTGAAAAGCACGATTGGAATTGTACTGGCTTTCTCCCACTTGAAGGATTCTTCTTATGCTTCAGGTTTCAGCGTGACCTTCCCTTCCTCCCAGTTCTCTCTGGCCACCCAAGCTCGATTAGGACCCTTTGTTACAATTTCCATTGCACCTTACACTTCATGGCATTTATCTCAACCACAGTGTGACTATTTGTGTCACTTGTGTATTCAATATTTGGCACCTCACTGAGACTATAGTGTAATTGAAGTTTATACTGAGAATTTACAATTGTGCTATGAAATACTTAAGTGGTTTCATGTGTCTTACTTCATTTAATCTTCTGAATAACCTTATGATATTCTTACAATATTCCTTTTGTACTTGTTTTATGGAAGAGAAAGCTGATGAAGTTGACAGAGGTTTAACGCCTTGTCTCGCGTGCTGGGGCTGGTACCTGCCTCCAGTGGCTAGCTACTGGCCCTGTTAGGTGGCAGGCTTCTCTTCTATCCAAATGGATCATCCTGAAGCCAAGCTTCCTCCCTCTAGGAAAGGACTAGATCTTTCATTTCATGAGCCTCAGGTACCACCACAGTACCTCCTCCTGAGGCTACTCTAGACGATCAAGGTTACATTTCAAAGATATACAGCAAGGGGCTTTATTAAAAAATACTAAACATTCACCTTCCTTTTTTTTTTTTTTTTTTTGGTTCAGTACGCAAAACTTTACCCATGACAAACATCTCCATATTTCAGAATGTCACATTCCACCATAAAGATACAAAGCAAACCCGGGACCCCTGAGGAATTCATGACTCAAGTGTCCAAATCCTTTCCTGGATCCAAAGGAAAATATCTTTTTACTTCCATATGCTCCTTTGTAAATGTCAAGTAGATAGCAGGATAAGCAACCTTTTATAAGGATACAGGACACGTGTGAGTTATTAAGTCAAGTGACCATGGGGCTAGTGCCCTTTGTTTGCAAGGAGACAGCCATGAGGTCTGTGATGGTGTAAGCTGGTGCTAGAGCCTTCAGGTTTGGGGGACAGAGATGGAGGGGCAGCTGGAAGAGAGAGAGGGTTTGCTAATTAACATCTGTAACCAGCAGGGAGCAGGGAAGGAATTGCTGGAGGCGTGCTGTTTTGTAGAATGGAGACATTTCTATCAACCTCTCTAATGCGCCATGGCCCCCTTTCTATGGGATTCGCCCCCAAAAACAAAGAAGCTCAGAGCACTGGTTTAAGACCCTGAGCTTCTGTGTTAGAAGGGTCTGCACACGAATCTGAGCTCTGTAGTTTGCCCGTGTGCAAATTTCTTAGGAGCCCAACTCTCCCGTAACTTTGGGGTCATAAAAGAGTTACATGAGACAAGTACACAAAATTGTTAGCACAGAGCCTGGCATGTCACAGGCATTCAATATATTACGCATTACTATTTCATAGCGGCACCTCGACCTGCCAGTCAAAATGATCTTTTCCTTTATACCCTAATTATTTTTCTTTAGACTTCAACTGATTTTTATGGAAACCCTCTACAATGAATTGCGTGTTTTCCAGGCTTATTAAATAGAATATACTAAATACAGTGAATGTCTTTGCTTTCGTTATGCCTGATAGACCTCACTATGCAAAGATAGATAATGCAGGAGGCTGTAAAGTCAAAACTGGAAGTCTGCTCAGTCTGCTCCTATTCTCCAAGTAATCTCTCTTACAGTTTGTGCCCTTCCCAACTTGGAATTTTCGTGAACGTTGCATCAAATTCTGTGATGCTGAGATGCTCTCATCTAGACCTATGACAGTGTGTGGTGCATTTTATCCTTACACTAAATGGCCCCAGTCCACCAACCCCTAGGAGCTCCAGGCCTCGTCCTCAGCCCTTCTGCCTCTCTCTTGATGTCAGAAGGTCTCCTTCCCTCTTCCTCCTTCCCACGTTAGTTAGAGTTTCTAATCTCTGTTGAAGAAACAAAACACCAAGTTGATTATAAGAGTGGGCTGTTGGGGTGCACCTGGGTTGCTCAGTCAGTTAAGCATCTGACTTCAGCTCAGGTCATGATCTGACGGTTTGTGGGTTCGAGCCCCGCATTGGGCTCTGTGCTGACAGCTCAGTGCCTGGAGCCTGTTTCAGATTCTGCCTCCTTCTCTCTGCTCCTCCCCTGCTCATGCTCTGCCTCTCTTTCTTTCAATAATAAATAGTCGTTAAAAAAATATTTTTTAAAAAAAATAGTGGCCTGTTAGGACTGTGACCTCAGATGTTTCAGATGTATGATAATATATTTTATATATTTCTGAGCTTATAGCATAGAGCAAGGGGTAGTATCTCAGAGAGAAGTTCAAAGACCTGATTTCTGGTCCTGGCCCTACTATTTAATACCTGCATGAACGTGGAAAAGTCACTGAACCTTGCCAAGCCTCAGTTGAGACTCATTAAGTCATCAAACTCCTACTGAGCTCTTCCTATGTACCAGACATATTTCTAGGTGCTATGCACGTAGCAGTAAACAAGAAAGGTATCCTCGAGTTTACATTGTAGAAGTAGCAAAAGAGGTGATAAAATGCATTCATCAGTTAATATCGGCCATCCAATAACAGTGCTACCAGCCCCAAAGGGGCTCCTGGGTGGCTCAGTCAGTTGGTCAGTTGGGCGTCTGACTTCAGCTCAGGTCATGATCTCAGGGTTCATCAGTTCTGTGCTGTCAGAACAGAGCCTGGAGTTTGCTTCAGATTCTGTGTCTCCCTCTCTCTTTAACCCTCCCTGGCTCACACTCTGTCTCTCTCACTGTCTCTCTCTCTCTTTCTGAAAAAATAAGCATTAAAAAAAGAAGAAAGTGCCCCAGAGACCATCAAGCAGGGTGACATGATTGAACGTGACAGGTCACCTGTCTCCCAGGGTTGTTGGGCCTGGAAATAAGTTGCATCGAAGGGTTTTGTAAACTATACAACATGATATAAAATATAATTCTCAGAAAACAACAATCTGTTTGTAATACCAACCACCCAGGATTCTGTGATTCTCAAAGAAATGGTATCTCAAAGGAGAGGGAGACATCTGTTGGGCCCAAGGTGGACAAACACTTTTTTCCAGTAAGTAAAACAGTTGTCTGTACTTATTTCAATAATTCCCCTAAGCTTTCAGAGTCTCCCAAATACGGGGCAGGCATAAGACGACAGGAAGATTTTTTTTTTCTACATACGAAGGCAATCCTTGCTTAGTATTTAGGTTGGACCCTGCCATTAGCGGGTCTGCCGGCTACTATCTGCCATTAGTAGATCGCGGGGTGAAGCCATGCTAAGCCAAAGCTCTGCAGTGTCCTTTTGTGGCCCCAAACTCTCAAGTGTTTGCTTGCAGAGCATAGAATACCTTCGTGGTAGGAGAGACTCAAAGTGCTCCAATCACCACCAAGGAAGACCCATGAGATGTGATGATGAAGCAGATCTGGTGATGTGACAAGGACACATCTGTACATCTTGGCTTAGGATTTCCATCATTAGGATTTTCATTATTGCCTCAAATGTCCAGTGAGGCTGGTATCACTCCCCGTCCTTTACAGACGAGGAAACTGAGGTCCATGGCGAAAATATCCTCCCCAAGGTGTTGCTGAAAGCATTTCTTGGCTTAGCGGCTGCCGTCAGAGTCCCCCGGGAGCTCAGGCCACACTGGGTTTCTTCTCAGGCTCTAGGCCCTTCACGCTCTGCCCATTCATGTAGGGGCCTCTGCTATTGCCTTCTCCTAGTCCGTCTTACTCTCCTTCCTGGTCTTCGACCTCCTTCCCCATCTTAAATTCAGATTTTCCTGTTCATTTTTCTCTACCATAGCCCTTCTTTTCCTTCCAGGCATGTTTGAAGAGATATCTTCATATTTTCAAACATGTGAATTTGTGTATCATTGACCTCCCCATCCCGAAGTCGGTGTCTATGCCCGTTCAGTTCACTGCTGTATTCTCTCAACCTTGGGCACGGTGCTCATTAAGTATTTGCGGAATAATGAATGGGACGAGGGAAGGTGGGCAGGCTGACTCATCACTTTTATTTGAAGCCTCAAACAAAACTAAAGCTATTTACCCTGACATTATGTTACGAAAATGTTAACACATCTAGGAAGTTGAAAGAATCGTGTAGGACGGATTCAACGATTGTCATTAATGTAAATGGAGAACCACTGATTAAAGTTCATGTCAAGGGAAACTGAATTTAAAGTTGGGCCGGTCGGTTGTGGCACCCTCGGCACTGGACCTGCTCTCACTGCCAAGTGCTTCGGGAGTTCTTGGGTACAGAGCACTGATTCTACACAATGTGACCCAGCAGCAGCACCTTGAACAGAAAGTTGCAGGTACCCACACGCAGGGCTGAGGCTTCCTCCCAGTTCCTGGTGACTCAGGGTGTTGGGGGGACAAGAGCACATCTGGGCCTGGAGGGTCTAATCAAGGCCTCATGAGGCTCTGCGGTGTGGGTCGAATTAGTTCTCCTTTACCACCCGATTTCTTCTGTGAAAGGAGGATTAGTATCCCAGGCCTGACCCCCTCGTTGCTCGCTGCGATGAGATGATGGGAATCAGATGTAGGACACTGTCCTTTGAAAAAAATACAAAGCACAAAGTGCTGTTTAAATGTAAGGGGTTATTGCAGTCAGGAGCAAGCACACACAAAGCAACTGGGTATCTGTTTATTTTCCTTCTCACCAGTTTGCACTGTTAATGAAGAATTCCTGGTTACCTCCCGGCTCTGTCACCTGGCAGGACTTTGGCTTGGAGCCGTGCGGCTCCTCCTGAAAGGATGGAGGTGAGCCAAGGGTGGCTCATGTGGGTGAGCCAAGGGCAAGCCTGTAAGGGCCTCTGAGAGACTGCCCACTCCCCGGAAGCAGGATTGCTTTGAATATTTTGCCAAACCTCCTTCCCACTCTTGGAAGAAGATTTGAGCCGCAGGAATACAGGAACGGTTGTTTTCGCCTGCCCTTTCCGTCTCCCCCGGCTGCAGGACTTCTATCTCCCATCTACCCTCCTACTCCTCTTCTTCTCCTCCCACCCAGATCCAAACTTGGAGAGGACCTTTTGCCCTGAATTTCAGCAGGAAACACAACCAGCCACCAGATGTCTGACTTTTTCACCCCATTGGCAAGGATTAGCCATCTTCCCTGTAAACTTCCGGCCTTTGCTCTCCGTTAGATCTTTCAGCTTCTTCACGCTCCATCTCCCTTAGCGCCTACACATGAACACCCGCCCGAGGAGAAACAAAAGGTAGCCTGCAAGCTGCAGACGTGCTGAGGATTTATATACACTATTCAGTTAGTGGAGGGTCGGTGGATGCCGTGGCGGGTGGGGCTGGGCCCGTAGCGGTTCAGCTCTTGGACTCATTTGCTCTAAGGCTAGATTCAGATCCAGTGAATTCAGAATGCGTATCCTCGATCAAAGGCAGAGATCAGTAAACTCACAACTAACACAACACACAAAGGGAAATGACTGCAAATTCTGTTATCAGGGATTGTGTGTGAAAAAATAAGAGGTAAGGCAGCTTTCTCAGCTTCTCCGACACGTAGCAGAGGACTTTGGAAGTGGGAGGCAGCTTTTTCTGTGCTCCTTCCCTTTCCAGGTGGTGAAACCGAGACTCTGCCTAGGCGGGAAGGACTTACTCCAGGTCCCTTGATTGATGGCACAGTGGGGCTTCCCAGCCCAAGGGCTCACTCTTGGGTGTCCTTATACCCCCCCTGAGACATTTCTGGAAAAGCAGGGTGCCAGTCACCGGTCTGGGCTTTGCCTGCCCTGCTGTCTCTGCCTCCTGTCTTTCCTGCTCTCAAAATGGTCAGCTGGGTCTCCTTACCAGTCACCCTGATCTACAGGCCCCAGCCATGCAGCAACAGCAGCAGGGACTAACAGTCACATCAAAGGGGAAAGAGGCACTATCTATAAGGCAATAAGGAACAAGTGATTTCCAAAGGAATGCATGAAAAGCAGGGGGTCATCACAAGAAACTTTTAAAAAGAGATATTAAGAAATTTTCACTCACCTGCACTCCTCCCGTCCCCCACCTCACTTCCCCACCTTCACCTGTGCTTACTGGTACAAACCCCCATGCCACCATTCCTGGCTGTGTGACTTTGGTCGAGTCACTGTCCCTCTCTGTGCCTTAGTTTCCTTACCTATAAAAGGGGGATAATAGTTCTTATTTGGGGATTATGTGAACTGAAAGCCATGGCACTTCGCTTACAGTAGGTGTTGATAATTAACGTTGGTTCTGTTCCAATTTTCTTCCTTCTCTGGTGGAAGCCTGTGAACACTTCACTTAGGGAGTGGGTCCCAACAGGATGGGAAGGTGCCTCCTTCAAGCTCCGTAGCACATTGCTTCCTCACCCACCAGCATCTTTGTCCCACAGCCCCGGCTGCCTCCAAGAAGAAAGATTGGTCTGGGCCTTGAAGGATGCGTTCAATTTGTCTAAGTGGCCGGGGCACCTAGTCCTGGCAGCACCACTGTGGGAAATGTGTGCCCCTTCTGTCCTGGACCCACAACCGGGGCCTCTACCCCTGATGTTTCTAATTGTTCACTTCACAAAACCTGAATTTTTCTTCTAAAAAAAAAAGAAAGAAAGAAACCAGGGCCCCAACATTAATGTAAATGAATCCCAAGGGGGGGCCGTTAGCTTGGACTCAGAACAATGAGTTAATTCAAAGTGGTAATGAGAAAAAGCAGCTGACACTCATAAACCCATGGGCCAATGAGCAGTTCAATTCCTGGGCAGCGGGTGAGAGCCAGGCTTTCTAGCCAACCAAGATGTCAATGGCTTCTGAAAATAATTGCCCGAGGCATACCAGGCTACAGGCAGGAACTGAGCTGGTCTACAGATCCTGTCACCTGGCTGGCAGCCACCTGTGCTGGCTCTGTGCCCAGTGCTTCAAGCTGTGAGAACACCCTGTGCTTTGAAGAAGTACCTGAGACCCAAGGACGAATGCTCAACCGGGGTGTCATGTGAAAAATCGCAATGTCAAGGGACGTAGTTCACATTCCAACATGGAGATGGGGTCTCACACAAAGCATATCTGTGGGCCTTAGTGTTTCCACCTGCCAAATGGGAAATTAATTAATATTATACCTTTCCCCCCAGCCTCTCGGCATTGTTTTGTTTGAACATCAAATGAGGTGTATCTGGGATGTTCTATAAAAGAAGACATGCTTGTGGGAAGGTCTGCATCAAGCTGCAGGGTCAGACTACCTAGTCAACTCAGGTTAGACTCAGAGAATAAGAATTCATACCTCCTAAGATTGATGAGAGAATTAAATGTTTATTATATATAATACTAGATACTACTTGGATTGGGAGTTGGCATATGGTAAGTACCGAATAAATGTTAACTGTTACTTATGGTGAGTTATTATCTTCAGGGATGCCTTGTCTTATAGTGACTAATCCAAGCTTATGGCCAGGAGTCCTACGGAGGCTTCTACTTTCCTTTTTTTTTTTTTTTCCCCCCAACCATCTCTAGTCACATAGATCAAGCATCCATTCTTCCCACAGAAGTCCTGTATCTGACAAGGAGGGGCAGGCTTAATAGGCAGAGCAATGGGAAATTTGAAAGACAAAATGATTCACAGCACAGCTGAGATCTAACCAACTGAAATACCTTTTCTTCCCAGAACCCAACAATCATATTGCACTCTTAGCTCATCACATACCTATCCACCTACAGGGCCAAGCAGAGATGTAATGGAATCTTCAGTGAGCCTTGGACCATTTATCTAGACAATTGATGGAGTCTAGCATCCAGGAAACCGGGAACCGTGATTGTGTGTATCTGTGGGGTGGGGGTAGGGGAAAGCTGCTGAATATCGTGTAAGAAAAAATGATGTGCTCCTCAGGTAAGAATGAGGGCACAGGCATCTCCCTGGGTATCTGTCCACCTCCATTCTGCCCCTGTCTGGCTCTCAGACCTTCCCAGAATTTTCCTTGAACCATCTTATTACTCATGTGCAACCCTGAGCGGGACTTTAAGGCAGGTAAATTCTATGCTGCCCATTCTATGCTGAGCCTGAGTCCCAGGCAGGAACACAATCCATGGAGCTGTATCCTAACCTGTCCTTTGTTAAAGCCAAGGACAGCACTGAGACACAACCAAGTGACTTATGCATTGCCACTAGCAGTGAAAATTGGCACAACCTTTTTAAAACATAGTTTGGCAGGATTTCTCAAATCTAAAGATGCGGCTACTTTTGAACCCAGCTTTGAGAATTCTGTCCCACAGAAACATACACATGCACAGAGACAAAGGCATAAACCTGTTGACCGCAGCATGCCAGTAATAGAAAGGATCAGAAACGGGCCAAATTCTCATCCAAATGCGCAAAGATGCCAAGATGCTTGCTACACCAGGCTTGTAATCACAGGGAAAAGAATAGAGAGAGACCATGAAAAATCCATTTATAGGAGGTGTTTAAAATATTGAGGTGACTTAGTACGTATGCTACGGTGACATGGAAAAGTTCCAATTTTAAGTAGAAAAGGTAGATTGCAGAATATTAAATGTAGTGAAGTCCTTGTTAATATGTGTACAGAAACAAGATCCAGATGATTAGACAGAACTCTTGACCTACTCATTACCTTGATGGGGGTGGAGAGAGAAAACAGGACAGTTGGCACTTTCTGTATTATTTATTTCTGTAACATTTGACTTCTTCAGGAGGAAGACGTATCAAGTTTGAATGTAAAAAAAGAAAAAAGGCAGTAAAGATGGTTAAGAAAATGCACATAAACAAATCTTAGGATAAATAAACCTAAGGGGCTGAGCTACATGTTTGGTCTTCAGGGCATTCAGCTAGGTTGGAGCTCACTCTCAAGGATCCAGAGAGGTGGTTTGACTTGGGCTTTTTTATGGCATCTTTGGTAGGCAGTGGTCAAGTTCTGCTGCCCCTGGAGTGCAGGTCAGCTCAAGGATCTGTCTCTTTACTGAGGGCAGGAAACATCCACCAGCTTCAGAGCCGAGGAACTCACACTGGCTGCCCAGATGCTCCTGTGAAGCTGGGGCACAGTGAGGCTGTGGTCATGGCCGGCACCACCTTGGTAGTAGATCCAGGTCTGAGTCAACCCTGGGGAGAAGGGGCTTCCTGAGGGCCTCTATCTATCTTGCAGGCCAGGAACTCTGCACAGGACGTCCTTTCTTCCCTTCCTCCCAGAGGCCCAGAAAAACTTTCATGTTTTCCTTTGTTACCCTCTAAGTCTTAAAAGGTTCATTCCATGTGAGCTGGGCAAGAAAAATCTGACCATGCACAGAGGACTACCAATTCTGGGCAGCAGATGGCTGGGAAAACTGTATGTGTACTTTCTCAGGATCTGCTTATTCTCATCACTGAGGGGCCTGTGCCCCCAGGAAGGCACCATCAACAGCTCTAGAACCACAGCTTCCTGGGTTGGAGCAACAGAGCACATGCCTCTACTGACTCTGTAAAATCAGCAGGACCCACTGAACAGCTGACGTAGGAAGGGAAGTCTTCGGTCCCCGTTTTTGCCTCATCTGAGAGCTTCCACCGTTTTAATGTTATTCCTGCAGAAAGGCCAGAACACCCGTTTGAGCCATTTTGACATTGAGAAGGTTTACAGGGGGTCATGTAAACTACCATTGAATATTTACAAAGCCCCCCTGTGGAAAAAGACATCTGACCCCTTCTGTGGATTTCCAGAGCATTTACTCCATCAGTAATGGGTAAGAGTTACAGACCAGTGTGGGCCTCAGGGAATACACCTGGGAAAATGAACAGGCATGTCTCATTTCATGGAGCTCACAGTCTAGTGAGGGAGAGGAACTTCAACCAAATAGTACATGATAGCAAAGGGATATGGTGCTTTGAAAAATCCAACAAGCTCTAAGAAAACCTAGAATGAAGGAACCAGTCTAGACTGGGCTCAGGGAAGGCTGTCTTAAGGGAGCAGATACTGAGATCTGAGAGGTGAGGAGTAGACAGGGGTGGAGAGGATGAGGAAAGGACACTCTTGTAGACCCTCCCACACAGAGGAGAGCTGAGGCCTGAGGGATGGGAAGAGGCAGCAGAGAAGATAGAAGTGGACGGGGGTGAAAAGGAAGCAGTGAGAAAAAGAAAAGAAGTGAGGGTGTTTATGGAGATAGACAGGACTACCACCACCAGTCCCCACTACACACACACACACACACACACACACACACACACACACACGCCACAGAGCCTCGGAATAGCTTGCTTGGAAACAGATGGAGGCTGAGCTTGCCAAGACAGAAGGATTCCTCCCAGGGCTGGATCCCTCTGTTTACTGACTCTCCATTCCTTTGCTGAGAGAGAAGGAACTGATTTGAGTCAAGAACTATTAATTAAGGGGCATCTGGGTGGCTCAGTTGGTTAAACGTCTGACTTTGGCTCAGGTCATGTTCTCGCGGTTCATGGGTTCGAGACCCGCATCGGGCTCTGTGCTGACAGCTAGTTCAGAGCCTGGAGCCTGTTTCAAATTCTGTGTCTCCCTCTCTCTCTGACCCTCCCCTGCTCATGCTCTCTCTCTCTCTCTTAAAAAAAAAAACTGTTAATTAAGGAACAATGAAATTAAGACAGGATCTAAAATGAGCAGGATAAAAGTACACACTTGACTGTCTAGTTTTAATCATCTTTTTTTGTTTTGTTTTGTTTTTTCACTAGGCAGGAATCTAAAATGTCAGACCATCTGGTTCAACACCATGCCCTCCTTGTCCGGACTCCTGGACCTTCTTCCTTCCTCAGGAAACCTAGGCCATTGCCCGTAGGCTCAGACTCCCGGGCTGCTTCCCTCTTGAACCCAAAGAGCTCCCAAGCCAAAGCTCCCAACCCATCTTTGCCAGGAAACTGGCTGACATCACTCCCTCCAGACCTCCAGCTGCCTCTGTGCCACACAGAACCCTCCTCACACCTATCTCCCGAATCCCAACCTCCTCTCCCCTCACCCTCCTTCCTGGCCTGACGCTTCACTCTGTTTTCTCTTCTCTGTCCCACATCAAGCTCAAAGGCCCTTCTGACCAGACTCCTGAGGCTGGAGGCTAGAAGTAAATGGAGGTCAGAGGGATGGACTCTGTCAAGATCCTGGGCTCTCCACTACCCACCCACGCTGCGCCCCCTTTCTCTTCACCTCTTCCTCTGTCCCCAAGCTCCCATCAGAACTGAGATCCGAAGGGCCACCTGGGGCAAGCAAGGGTGCTGTGAGGATCTGAAGATGCGCTTCTGGAATCAAAAGCTTGGAGCTGTTTGGCTTGAGGAGAGGCACAAGGCAGAAGTCCTGACCTGAGGGGTAACGCCTCGCTGTGAGTTCTACTTCAGAGGAGCAAATATCTCCCATGCAGATCCTCCTTCCAACCCTGCGGGAGGTTTCTTACTCTATCACCTTCATTCATGGATTCGGTGAGCCAGTGTGTTCCTCCTCTCCTTGGATGATTAGGCAGGAATGAGGCCAGGGTTATCTGGGTTTCTGGAAGATGAGGTAATGTGTAAAGAAATGTCTTTACTTAGACAAGAGGTTCTAAGTTTCTTAGAGGTTACAAACCCTTAGAATAAGCAAAAGGGTCTCTCCCCAGAAAAATTTACATGAGCAAAAGTGCCCAAAGATCTGCAAACAGCCCCAGGGCCCCACCCTGCAAAGGGCCTGGAAAGAGCCTGGGCTTCGGTGAGCTAGCAACCAGTCAACCAGCGGGCCACCCAAGCCCCTCCACCCCCATGACAGAGAGCACAAGGGACCCCTGGGTCCAGTCCCCAGGTCCTGGCTACAGGGAAAGAGCAAGTGAATGAGCACCTCATTTTTCTCTTTTCTGGATATCCCCATTAAATAGGGCCCCTCCTCTCTACTGTCATATAAAGTAGGGCTCCTAAGCAAGAATTTTCCAGATCCAGGGTTAAGCAAAACGCTATTCCCAGTGTTTTCATCGGGGAAATGTCTACCGAATTCACCCCATGGCCTTGAAATAATCTGGGGCACCTGGGTGGCTCAGTCAGTTGGGCGTCTGACTTCTGCTCGGGTCATGATCTCGCAGCCCATGAGTTCGAGCCCCACATCAGGCTCTGTGCTGACAGCTCAGAGCCTGGAGCAACTTGTTTTGGATTCTGTGTCTCCTTCTCTCTCTGCCCCTACCCTGCTCATGCTCTGTCTCTCTTTCTCTCTCAGAAATAAGTAAACATTTAAAAACAATTTTTTTAAGGGGCGCCTGGGTGGCTTAGTCGGTTAAGCGTCCGACTTTCACTCAGGTCATGATCTCACGGTTCGTGGGTTCGAGCCCCGCGTCGGGCTCTGTGCTGACTGCCAGCTCAGAGCCTGGAGCCTGTTTCAGTCTGTGACTCCCTCTCTCACTGACCCTCCCCTGCTCACGCTGTCTCTCTCTCTCTCTCCTAGAAATAAATAAAACATTAAAAAAAAATTTAAAAAACAAACAATTTTTTTAAGAGAAATAATCTGCTGCTTCCTGGCTGGCTAGCCAGATGCAAGGCCTTTCTTCCTAGGTTACTGCAGAAGAGAGGACACACGTGCGTGCCCCCCCCCCCCACACACACACAGAGGCCAGGAGAGGAGAGGACACACACACACACAGAGGCCAGGAGAGCTTTCTCTAGAGTAAAAACTTATCTAAGCTCCAACCTTTGCTGGAACAGTGACCTGGGCAAAAATAAAGTCTCCACAATTAAACAAACACACACTAAGACATCAGTGTCTTCTAAGATGATAAGAGCAAAGTCTTCAGGAACACTGGTTTATCCTAAGACTTCTCTACCCATTTACACCATGTCTAGAGCCCATCCAACTCAGAGGACAGGAAATGGGATTGTCTTCCCTCTTCATTTGGGGTGTCCTAGATTTCTCCCTTAAGGTAATAAGGGAAAAATAAAATTACATTTCATATGTTTTGCTCTAGAATTCAATTAGCAACCATTTTAATGTGGGTCTACATGTACCACTATGTACATGCACCACAGCAAACTTGATAGATGTGTTCCTAGCATTTCCCTACATTCCAGAAATAAATTCCGGTGTTATAGTCTTCCCACAGGCACTCCATCCAGGATACTGTGTCACCTAGGACTTAGGGAAGTATCCCTCCTTCCCCAGGAGGAAGTGTCATTTCCCACCTCTCTACCTCCGGCAAGGGTGAAAGTAGCATGTGGACTCAGTCTTCCAGGGAGCCTGTTTGCCCCAGACATGCCTTCCCAGCTCTTCTGCCTTTCCACCTCACTCCTGTCCTTCCCTTTCCTGCAGCAGTTAGGCAGCTGGGTGACCCTGGTCCCTACAGTCACAGGGCCACAGCACAACAGGAAAGCCAGCTGGTTCAGGGCTGGGGCAGCCAAGGTCCTGGGCTGGCCTTGGATGAAGGTCATGGGTGACACTGTAATTGTGCTGCTGGAATGCTGGCAGAGAGCTTGTCTTTGAATAATCTTCCTCTGCACCTCATTGTCTTCCCTTCTACTACCAGCCTTCCCCCTCACTGGGAAGCCAACTGCTTGAGGCCTGACTCTGACATGTGACGCAGTTAGGACAATGCCAAACACTAGCCATGGCCTACAAAGCCCTGGCTTGTTCCGTTCGCCTCTCCAGGCCTATCCGTCCTTGCTTTCTCTGTCCAGCATTGGTCTTCCTGCCCTGGGGTCTTCACACTTGCTATTTTCTCCTCTGCCTTGAAGGCTTGCCCCACTCTCGACCCCACCCAAACTTCACCTTTGCTTAACTGACTCCTGCTCATCCTCATATTAAAGCTTAAGCACCTCCATCAGGGCAGCAATCCCTGCCGCCTGGTTCTGTGCACTTGCTGGCTCAAGGTCCTTTTTCTATAATGTGGTCACTTGTCTCTCCTACTAGGTTATATCATTTGCGTGGGCAATGACGAGGTCTGTTTCTGCTCACCCTTGTGTCTGGCATCTGTAACAGCCTGCATGGAGCAGACGATTAGTAGAAGTATGACAAATGCTCGGATGGATAGATGAATCAATGAATGCCTTGCATGGGGGATGCTACTGTACTGAGCAGATCCCCTGGCCCTCACTTTGTACGTTGGGCTGGGAGCGGTAGAATCCAGAAGGCACAGGGTGTCTGCCATGCCCACAGCAAACTTGTCAGGAAAGCGACGTGAGCCATTTCATTCCTGGAGAAGTGGTTTTGACTTGTGCCGTGTGGTTTGAAAGGAAGCAGCCCTATAACTCTGGCCACAATTACCGAGATGAGTACTAACGTCCTTGCCAAATTGCAAATGAGCTGCCATGAGAGAAGCCAGTAGTGTTTGCGGAGGCTCGTATGAAATCTATCCAATAGAATTCATTTCGGGTGGTGGCAAACGTGAAAGTTTCTCTTGAGAGGCTGAACTACCAGGAATTCCGGGCAAGTGAGAAAAGAGAAGGAGGGTCACTCTGGGGTTGGCTGAATCCCCAGTCACACCCTGAGTATTGTTCTAGAAGCCTGCTGGACAACTCCGTCTTGGTAGCTCTGGGAACAAAATGACTTCCTAGCCAACAAAACCATGTTTTTTTTTTTTACCACCCCACATTGCCAGATATCCTTGCAATAGGCGACCTCTGCCATTAGGTAGTTCGTGTTCATCTCTTTCTTCCAATTTCAGGGAGGAAGAAGAACCCAAGTGCGAGAAGGAGGAATGGGTTTGTCGCTGTGTTTTTGTTCTCATTGTGTGCAGTTCCTCCGTAAGGCTGATAAGAGTTTCTAATGTCTCTAACATCTCTAGAAACCACTAGGCACACAGAAAAAAATGCCCCATGTGGCTGTGGGGCTTTAACCTATGGATGGAGTTGTTCCCGGCCTCCTCAGAACTGTTGGGGTCCTTGTGGTGAAGTACCGCGGCCAAGTGAAGACCTGGCCTGTTTGTGCATCAGTAGTCGCTGGCACCCCAGGCACTTACTCCTTTACAAACCAACACAGGCATGGCTGCTTGGCTATCTGGGTGTCCTTATTTACTCCAATGTGTTTTTGGTTCTGTCCATGTTGCAAACACAACAAAGGTGAGCAAGGCCTGAGTAGATCTCTTTTCTTGAGGTTCCTTAGAGACTTCCAAAATAATTTCCTGTCATGTGCTGATGAGGTGAATGGAGGAAGGAAAAAAGCCATGCAGTTGAAAAAGTTGACCTCAGCCAATGCTGATCAAAAGAAGAAAATAGGGGGTGCCTGTGTGGCTCAGTTGGTTAAGCATCCATCTTCGGCTTAGGCCATGGTCTCACAGTTTTTGAGGTTGAGCCCCGGATTAGACTCTATGCTGACAGCTCAGAGCCTGGAGCCTGCTTCGGCTTCTGTGTCTCCCTCTCTCTGCCCCCTCCCCTGCTCACACTCTGTCTCTATCTCAAAAATAAATAAACATTAAAAAATTTAAATTAAAAAAAACGAAGAAAGGGGATGTTTGGGGATCATCTTCATTATGCAGAGTCGAGATGGAGGATTTATGTCTGTCTTCCTGCCTTGACTACCTTCCACGTGAGCAGGGGCCTTGCCTGGTTTGCATTCTAAGGCATTCCCAGTGTCTAGCCCTAGGCCCGACACAGAGCAAGCACTCAATAAATGTGATTGTCTCGAGTGAACAAATCGATTTCAGTCACAAAGCCAGAGATTGGAATAGAGATCTGACTGAAGGAACAGATGGGGGCAGAGTTTCAAGAAAAGAGGTGGGTGTTCTTTTCCACTGACATGGGTCTCTTTGAGTACCCCTGATCTTCACGAATCGATGGGGGAATGTAAAATGTGAAGGGATAAATAGAATGATGAATAAATAATATTTCCTTATCCTTATTGTACAGGGCTGACGGTAGAGACTCATCCAGCCATCATAAGACAGTCAAATAAATATTTTAACCTATACAAGGTTCTTTATCGTGGTCCTAAAAACCAGTGGGAGTCCCCAGATGGTTTTTGCTACCACCTTAGAGACCTCTCAGCCAGAGGCATACTGGAGCTCAGACCTCATGAAGATTCCCATTTCTCACAGCGTGGTCTGTCTGGCAGGGAGCTCTTCCTACTTCATCTGGGACACGTTTGGCACAGGCGACTCTGTTGACTTCTTACTTCATTTCTGAAATGTTTGAACTCCGGTCTCTATAGTGTGATAGTGCTGTTATAGAAACAGGTCTGTGGAAGCAACACAGATAAGAACAGCGCCTTGGCTGGTCTCTGCAACGGAAATGGTACACCATGTGACTTTGCAGCCGGGGTTGACTGAGAGCACCTCACCTGATTTGATTCATCTGTCTGCATCACCTGTAAGGTGGCACCTTAGTAACGCCATCATATTGTAAATGATACATCCGCGGAGGCATTAGTCATTACACAAATAGAAAGAATAGGTTTCACTAAACTTCAAGGTCAACATGCTGGAACAGTAACTCCATTCATTCGGGGCCTTCTGAGCTTGCTCAGGGTCCCTACCTGACTGTTAGAATAAATATAAAGTTTTATGGCCTGCTTGCTCTGTGTGACTTCACCATCACCAAATCACACGCATTCAGTTCAGTTCAGAAATGGCAGTTGTATGCATTGCTACAGTCATTCACTCATTCATTCTCTTACTTAGTAACCTATTGTTGTTCCAGCTCAGATTGCCCCGTATTGTGGTTCCCCGACTGTTATCATAGGATTCAAAGGAACCATTTTGTTGGGGTGCAGATGTTTAGAATATCTCAGTGAGAGTGAGTCAAGAGAGAAGGCAGCACGCATAGTGGTTACAGCAGGAGTTCGGGCATCAGACTCACTGGATTTGAATTCTAGTTGCATCCCCACTGTTTGTTTACACTCAGGAGCCAATTTCACTTCTCTGGAGCTTTTACTTCCATATCTGTCAAATGCCCATGAAACCCCTCGCCCTTTACCATCTCTGCTCAACGTATCTCTTGTCCTTCTGGTGCCACGCATCCAAGAAAGATCCTTGAGGTCCACGCAGCCTGGGCACGGAAAGATGGGACAGGCTGTGGGAGGGGACATTCCTACAGACGTTCCGCAAAAGCAAAGGTGTGCTGATGGAGTGTGATGGCTGCCTGGGAGCAGGAATGAACAGCGAGGAGGCCAGTTCAATGACAGGGGGAAGGAGGGCGGTAGCGGGAGTGGTGGAAGGAGACAGAAGAGACTGGGTTGTGCAAAACAGAGAATGCGAGATATTAAGGGATGTGCAAAGTGAGGAATGGGCCCATGTATGAAATATTTCAACCAAATTCTGTGACATCCTTCCATGATGAGCGAAGCAGTTGCAAGCACCAGTTCTTAAAAGAGACACCCTCCCAGGTTAGAAATATTTCTGGGTGTTGTAAGCCCAAGAAGGCTATAGATATGTGTGCATTCACAGCAGTCATATCCTTAAAGCTTGTGCCTTAGTTTCTCCATTTATAAAAAAAGAGGATCATTTTTTTATAGGGCAACTCCATTATGAGGTTACTGTGACATTTAATAAAATATGTAAAGCACATTGCTCTGTACTTAGCATGGAGTATGCACTTGACCAATATTAGCTCTTATTATACACCAGGAAAGATGTCTGGCAAGATGTCTTATCATCTTGGTTATTTCTCTTTGTGTGATTTCAAGTAATTTTTACTGGTTTTTTTTTTCTTTTGCCTTTTCTCTGTAATTTGAATTTTTCCAATAAGCAGGCATTATTTTTATAAAACTGTAAAGCTGTTTTTTTAAAATTCATATTTAGAGATGAAGCATCTCAAGAAGTACAGTCTCAAGGGATGTAGCTCTTCCTGTAACAACCTTTCCAATGTATATGATAAATAGTTTAACCCTTTAGTGGTAAACGTATCTTTTTAGAAAATGGTCATTGTTTCACTTTTGCATAATCGTATGGTCTGTGACCTGTGGGAGCTTTATATAAAACAAAGGACTCCTCAAAGGTATAAAGAGATTCCTTTCCTAAGAATACTTGGGCTCACACCTTGACATGACAGATTTTTATTTTCTAGTTTCTGACTCTTCCATCAAGTGTTCAAGGATTTTGAAGACAGAAAACACGTGAACATCCCCCAGGAGACTGTGAGCTTCAACAGGGCAGTCACCTTTGTAGCCCGGTATGTGGCACATTGTCAGGCATGTGGTAGGTATTACATAAATATTTAAGTTGAATGAATAAGTGAGTGAACAAATGTCAAATCTAAGGGCTGAGTTTCTGTTTGGGAGATAGGGGAGTGACACCCTATTACATACTAAAGTTTGATTAAGGGCATTAAAAAATTAAACGGGAACAAAGTGATTTTTATGAAAACCAAAAAAGAAGCAGAAAAGTTAATGACTCTTTATGGAGGGTCTATAGCAGTTCAGGCACTGATCTAAGTGTTGAGGATTTTGTTGTGAAGAGGAGCTTAACTCCCGTGGGGAATATAGACTTTGATCAAATCATGACGTGTTGAGAAATGGGGAAAAGCTGGATGCTCTGAAAGTAGATAATGTGGGGGAACCAGTCTTAATGGGGTAGAGGGGCTGAGTGCCGCAAAGGTGGCCAGGGAAGACTTTTATAAGAATTTGATCTTTAGGCTTAGATCCAAGGTTGATGAGAAGGAGTGAAACAGGTGAGAAGTGGTCGGCAAAGCATTTCAGAACTTTCTAAGGTGAAGACTGAGAACAGAGGGAACCATTTGTACAAAGCCCTAAGTTGGGAAACAGCCTGTGGCCTGTGAGGAACACAAATAAGTTCAGTGTGTGTCAGGCATGTGAGAAAATGTTGGTGATGGTGGGGACCACATTGATCAGGGCAAGGTAGAGAGTTTGAATTTTATCCTAATTGCAATGGGAAGACTTTGAAACCTTGAAGAGCTTTAACTCCACAGGGACCATGATCTTATATACATTGTCACTATGTAACAGCTATTGGGTGGTCAAGGGACTGCAACAAGCCTGAGTGAAAGAAGAGAGTCCAGGGAGAAATGCTAGTGACTGGGCTTGACTGTCTATAGTTAGTAGACATGGAGAGATGTGGAGAGGTTTTAGATCTGGTTTGAAGGTAGAAATGATAAGACTATGCTGGATTGGAAGTGGGAGGCAGTCCTATTTAACCCTGACTATTTCGTCAACACAGCAGCCATTGTCCTTCCTCAACCAGGGGCCCATTCTATCCCCCATTTATGATTTTATTTTTCTACCAGCTACTTATTACCAGATGACATACTAAATTTTTACTCTTCATATTTTAAAAAATTACCTGTTTATTCTATTAAAGCTGGGCTTTTTGTCTATTTTGCTTAATGTCTTTTTCCTGGTGCCCAAAATGTGCTTGATACGTAGTAGGTGGTGCATAAATATTTGCCAAATCCTTGGATGAGGGAGATAATAAGTGAACAAGTAAATGAGGATGAGAGGTAGGGGTAAGTGAAGAATGCTTTAGCTAGCTATTGCTGCAGAACAAACAGCCCCAGAACCTCAGTGGTGTCCAAGAGCCAACACTAACTTTTCACTCGTGGGTTCATGAATCAGCTTGGGTGGCTGTGCATAGGCTGCAGGTGTGGTGAGGTACGCTCTAGGCTGTGGGCTGGGACCAGCTCTTCTCTATCTGTATTTTCATCGTCCTTGGTCCAATGGCTACCTGGGGCCTATTTTTCCAGTGGTAGATGAAAAAAGTACAGAATACCAAGTTATGCTCTCAAGCACATCTAAAGATTATGTTCATGTCATATCTACTGGCCAAAGTCAACAGCAGAGGGACAGAGAAGCGAGTATACTCCACCATCTTCAGAGAAAGTTAGTGCAAAGTTATGTGGTAAAGGGTGCAGATATACAATTCCACAACAGGGAAGAAGTGAAGATTTAGGACAATAATCGAATCTACCATAGAGGACTGTCTGATATTAATGCCCATGTAAATGGAGCTGCCATTGATTGATGTGGGGGAGGTAGGAACAGGACTAGACTGGGAAGGAAGAATGACAAAGATCATGACTTCAAATGAATACCTGTTAAATCCAGTGAGGCTGCCAAGGGCAGAGGCTACAAGTGGTACAAGCCTAACCAGCTTAAACAAAAGTGGAATGTAAAGGCTAATGTAATTGGGAAGTCTAAGGAAGATCTTTAGAGCTTCAGGCATAGCCAGATGAAGAGATTTTTGTCATGGCTTCTCCTCTGTATCTCAGCTCTGCTTCACCCTTTGGGCTTCATTGCCAAGTGAACTCCCTCTACATGGTGGCTAGATGGCCTCCCGCAACCTCAGACTCAGTCTTAGCTTCGCAGGAACAGTAAAGAGGAGGGTTTCTCTCTTTCAACATCCATAATCCATCTAAGAGCTAATACATGTTACTTTGCTTGAGTCATATGCCCATCTATGAACCAGTCACGGTGGCCTGGTTAATGGGAATCTATGATAACCCTCCTAGGTCATATGCCCATCTCTGGGGTGAGGTGTCTGGGACCATGCTTAATACCGCAGAGGAATGGTACCACAAAGGAAGCAGGAGAATGGGGAGTATTGGGGAGTATGACAGGCAGACAAAATCCACAATTACTGTAGTGCAGTAGAGACGTTAGAAGGGAGTTCAAGGGTTTGGAGTTCATTAACCAAGTCCAAGATGGAAACAGAAATCTGGGAATTGTCTGCAATAGATAGAACCATAGGCTTGAGGGTGAATGAGATCACCTACTGCAGTGAGAAGAGAAGAGGGTCTACTGTTAGGTAAAATGAATGCACATTTTCTGTAACAAATGAATTTGCTAAGACTGTTTTTGTGGTTGCTGGTGTATCTATGAACACACACGCCTTCCATTGCACTCACCGTGTGCCAGGTATGGTTCTAAGCACCTATCTATTCATTTAATCCTCATAATAATTCTATTAGTTTGATACTACTGGTATTCCCATTTTACAGATGAGGAGACTAAGGCACAGATTGGTTAAAGAACTTGTGTAGGGTCACATAGGGAGTAAGGGAGACAGTTGGTATTCAAACCAGGAAGTTTGGCTTCAGAGTTCTGACTAAGATTTTATTCAGTTAGAAGGCACTGGGAGGGAATGTGAATTTCTGTCTCCTTTCCCTCTCTGCAGTTTTATAACATTCCCAGATTTTCACCTGCTGCTCTGTATTTGTGGCAGAATGCACGTGTGGTTTGGCTCATCTGAGACTACGTCTCTGAGGATGAAAATTGAGAACGTAGAACTGTGGCGTTCCATTGAGTTAACTTGGATGGCGTTTGCCGTCAGGAGGAACAGATGCTGTTTAAGTCAGTAAGAAATGAATGTTCCTTCCAAGCCCTGGTTTAGAAAGCCTCTTTGTTTTACGATGCTGGGTGCAAGCAACCCTTTTAATTTTGTGTTTTGGATTCCAGCCATAAGAGGCCTTCTTTAATGTAGCAGATGGCTGGAGACAGGGAAGCCAGGTTCCTACACTCTGCATCAAGCGGTCTTCCCTAGAGAGGAATCTCCCAATTATGTTGCTCTGAAAAAGAGAAGAGAAGAGAACTTAAAATGGACACATTAAATTTACACTGCACATCAAGTCGCCAGTGCTTTAAGCATCTGCAAGCATTTAGGAGTCAGATAAGCTTCTGAGAAGCTCAGATGAAAGCCATGGACTTTTTCTGCAGAAAATGTGTAGGTAGATATATACACAAAAATGTGCATATTCCTTCCAAGGGAGTGGGGGAGTCACGGAGTTTCTCACATCTGGTCCCTGAAGCTTCAAGAGGTCTATGGCCTAGAGGTTCCTGGGCTTCCAGTGAGGCAGCTGTCTTTTTTTTTTTTTTTTTTTTTTACTTTTCTTTTTTCAATATGTGAAGACACTCAACATCTGAGTTGTGAAAATAAAGGGTCTGTGGACTATTAAGGGATCATTTCACCCTAGAACACTCAAATTTTACTGGAAAACAATCCTTTTTAAAAAAATGTTTATTTATTTTGAGAGAGAAAGAGCATGAGCACAAGCAGGGGAGGAGCAGAGAGAGAGAGAGAGAGAGAGAGAGAATCTCAAGCAGACTCCATTCTCAACCCACCCAGAGACAGCTGCAAGGCTTGATCTCAGGACTGTGGATCATGACCTGAGACAAAATCAAGAGCCAGTTGCCCAGTTGCTTAACCAACTGAACCACCCTGGCTTCCCTGGAGAAAATCCTTTCAAATGTTGCATAGAATCCCTCCATGGAAAGAGCCTAAGTGTCCATCAACGGACGAATGGATCAAGAAGATGTGGTTTATCTATACAATGGAATATTATATGGCAATGAGAAAAAATGAAATCTGGCCTTGTGTAGCAACATGGATGGACCTTGAGGGTGTTATGCTGAGTGAAATAAGTCAGGCAGAGAAGGACAAATATCATATGTTTGCACTTATAGGAGGATTAGGAGGAACTTAACGGAGGACCATGGGGGAGAAGAAGGGAGGAAATGGTGGGGGAAAGGGAGAGAGGCAAACCATGAGAGACTCTTGAATGCTGACAAAAACTGAGGACTGATGGATGTGGGGGGGAGGGGGGATGGGCACGGAGAGGGGCACTTGTGGGGATGAGCGCTGGGTGTTATATGGAAACCAACTTGACAATAAACTATTTGTAAAAAAAAAAAAAAGAATCCCTTTAATATATTCTCTGTTCACTCAGAACCTTGGCTCATTGTGGTGGACGGGAACATGAAGTTTCTTTGGGGACTTTTAACGTGATGATTTCTTTCTTTCTCAGATTTTTGCACACTGTTTCTTTGGGGTCTCATGCTTCTCAGCTCTTTTCTCCACTTAGCTCTGCCTCCTGCACCATTTCCAGTACTACGGATTGGAGGTGGGGCTAGTCTGTCAATTGAAGAACATAGAGAACTTGGAAAGGAAAGCTTTATCGTTTCCAGGACACTGTCCAGAGGAATAACTCAAACTCAGGCATTTCTTCCTTTGGTGTTCACTTGCCATGACTGTCTGAAGAAGTAAGTGTTTTGGAGGTGGCTATGGGGGGAACCCTTTGGATCTCTGTGGTCATTCACAGATCCTTTTGTGCTAGGTGACACCTCTAAGCACCATCATGTTCTTCTAATTCTACTGGGTGTGCACTGGCCGTTTAGGGAGACTCTCCTGAGCTATGGCAAAGCATGGAATTGACATATTTAGTAAGGATATTGATACCCAAATCAGTTTGCCTCAATTACCCTTCAATTAAAAAGTAAAAATAAGGAAACACTGAATTAATGATTCCAGTTCTTCATGTTCTATATGTGGTCCCCTCTTTCCTGAAAATTACTTCTTTTTGGTTATGGAAAAATTGAAGGTGGGAGTAGGTCATGAACCAAACATTAAGGCTGATTCTTTTCACTTAATGAATAATTAAAACAATTATTTTTATTTATTTAGTAGAAAAATCCAAACAAAAGGGCCACTTTCTCCCTAAACATTAACCTCAGTTAAAGAAAACCTATTTGGGGCTTAAAACAATGCATATAGTAGTGCCTGGGTGGCTCAGGAGGTCACACATTGGATTCTTGGCTCAGGTCATGATCTCACAGTTTGTGAGTTTGAGCCACATGTCAGGCTCTGTGCTGAGATGGCGGAGACTGCTTGGAATCTCTCTCCATCTCTCTCTGCCCCTACCCAACTCATGTGCTTTCTCTCTCTCAAAATAAATAAATAAACTTAAAAAAAATAAAAAACAATACACCAAAAACCTTTTTGTGTGTAGCGGCATTTTGGGCTGGATAAGTCTTGGTAGAAGAAAGCTGTTCTGTACATTGCAGAGAATTTAGTAGCTTCCCTGGCCTTTACCCTGTAGATGCCATGAGCACCACCCTCCTGTGTGTGACAGTCATGGTTGTTTTCAAATATTGTCAAATATTCCCCTGGGATGGGGCAGTCACCTCTGGTTGAGAAGTACTGGCCTAAATTATCCTCAAATAGCTTTCTCTACAAATATAGTAAAGTTGAGTATTGAAGCTGCTTTTATCTAATCTCATGGGGGAATTCTAAATCAGTTTATCTATTTCGATGCCCCACTGAGACTATATCTACTTCTTCAGATCATCCCATTCTACATTTGTTTTTAGAATCCATTTGATGATTAAAAACAGGAACTTCCTTATTCCATTCCTATGACTCTGGCATGCCCGCTCATTGCCTGTTTGATAATATTTTCTACTATCTAGATATTTAGTGATCTGTCTGATTTTCGACACCCTTTGAGTCTAGGTAATTTCTCAGTCCTTTGGGAGGCATCTTTTGTGCTGTTCAAGTTTCCATTCCTTCTTCTATGTTATTAACTCTTCCCACTTCAGACCTAAGCTAAGTTCACATAGCAACTGGAGAGGTTGGAGTCTGGCTGCTGTGATCAGTATGTGGGTACATGGGTCAGGAAACAAAACTGTTGGCTTTGAGATTACAAATGTGAGCATTAATAGGCATCCTGCAATCACAAATTGTTCCTTATATAATGTGCAGTGACTGCAAGGCGGCCAACAGTTTGGGGGAGGATTTTACTAGCTGTTTGAAGTGAGGAATGGCTCTAGTGTATGAAATGTTTAAACCAAATTATTATGTCTTATAATGTTCAACAAAACACTGCAAACATCAGTTCTGAGGGGAAAAAAAAGGTACTCCAAGGCAGGCTCTTATAGGCACTTCTGGGAGTTGTAAACCCATGCAGACTCCAGAAATATGTGCCTTCCAAGGGCTGGGAACTTCTGAATTACCAACAAATAATCAGTAAGTGTGACAAAGAGTTAAAGTACACAGACGTTGCTTTCACAAAATTTATGGTGTAGTAAAGAGGCTTAAGATGTAGCCCCGAGACTGCAAACCAATGGTCAATAGTGCTAAATCAGGACCATGGATTTGTTTTGCTTGGCTTGTATAGAATTGGCCTCCAGCATGTCTAAGAAAGGGAGAAAAAGTGAGAAAGAAAGAGAGAAGTGGCTAAACTTTTGGATAACAGAGGGGTTTTTTTGCATTAAAATCCAGATTTCTAGCTGTTTTTGAAAAATCTGAAGATCTGCCAATACTGGCCCTTATTCTGTTTCCCCAAAGTGGTGGTTGGGGGACAGCAGCTGCCCCTTTAATCAGAATAGGCACCCTCTGGGTCCCCACTCTGGCCCATGACACTTCCCCACCAGGCCTCTGTCCCATTTGATATTGGCCACCCCTCATGCAGAGACTTCTGCAACATTTACTTCATCTTTTCACTGTGGAAACAAACTGCTGGAGCCCTGAGCAAAATAGCAGCTGCCCATTTGTGTGAGATGATGCTGGCTAAGGCCACGGAGGTGATAATAGAAGCAGTGAGAAACAGTCATATTTGGCATGTATTTTGAAGGTAGAGTTAATAAGATTTCATGATTGATTGGATCAGGCTATGAGGGAGAGGATTTGGAAATAGCTTCAATTTCGATTTTTACGTAGATTAATTTATTTAAAAAGTAAACCTACGGTGGAGTACTAGAAAACTGGTATTGACCTCTTAAAAATAAGAATATTTAAAAGTTTTTCTTCACCAGTATCTTTCACCTGGGTGCCCTAGGAAGTGCCACCATCATAGTCTGGTGACTGCTGAGCTGTGGGGGAATTTTGAGAGAAAGAACAATTAGAAGAGCCTAAATGATTAAGAGACTTAGGTTCTTGCCCCAGGAAGCGGGTTGAAGAGACACCAGCCTACAGGTCACCTCTGTGCACCTCACTGGCCTCTCCTGTCCAGAAGGGTGTGGGTGTCCCAAACTACTGGGGTTGAACTCCCAATTCATGGATGGAGCAACTTCGGGGAACTCCAAGCTCAGGGACTGCAAAAGGGGCTGGGAAAGGAGAGGCTCGAAGATTTCCAAATGGGTGGTGTTTCAGGGCTGCTTCTAGTAAGAAACTATTCAGAAGTTTGTTTTGAAGTTAGTTTTTATAGAAAATCTAAAATCTAGGTGAAGAGACGAATTCTCTTCACCTAGATTTATATAGTTACTTTAAAAATCAATAAAAGCAGCAAACTTGAGTCTGAATCTTTTTATTTTTTTACAGTTCTTATTTGAGAAAATCTGCATTTGTCCCTATGGAGGGCAAGAGTTTCATTTTGTTATCATGCAGGCGGCTTTGGCGAGTGTAGACTACTAGTGGCCATTGTGGGGGTGGGAGCTGACCGACTCCCACTCCCGGGACCGGCCTTTGCCGCAGAGCCTCCGGCGGATCGGAAGCTGGACTTGGCCTCGCGTAGCCAAGCTCGGAGGCTTCCTTCCCTCGGGCACCGCAGCGGTCACTCGCCCCTTCCCGCGCATGCGCGGACCCCAGCGGCGTCCTCCCCGGCTCCTTCCCTCCCTCATCCGGGTCCTGGGCGAGCGGGCGCCTTGCGCGTGTCCCGCGGCCGCGCTGCTAATAAAGTTGCACTGAGGGGAAGCGCAGCGACGGCGTCGGGGGAGTGCGTCCAGCCGGCGGGTGAGTGAGTGTGGGGCCCCCGGCGGGCGGGCGGGCGAGCGGGGCCGGGGGCTGCAGCTTCTTCCGGGACGCGGCTCGCCCTCAGGCCCGAGTGGCTGGACTCCGGCCGAGGTGGGGGCGTTGGGCCGCGTGCAAAACGGAAACCGCCCGGGCCTGCGGGGCGGGGAGAGGTAGGCCGAGTCCCGGCCTGCAGAGGTTCGGGCGGCCGGGGATGGGGCGGCCCATCCCGCTGCGGAGGCCTTGCAGCGGCCGGGGGCGTCCGGCTGGCCTGGTCCCTGCGCCGCCGTAGCCGCGCGACTGTGGAGGGAGGCGCTCGGGACACCCTCGAGGCGGAGGCGGGGGGGCGGGGGGAATCCTCTGCCCCGCTTGCGTCCAGAGGAGCGGTTTGTTCGACCTCATCTAAGCACCACCGTCAGTCACACCCCTGGTAGGATCGCCGTGCTCGGTGGAGCCGTCCGATCTGCCTGCTGCGCTGCAGAGCTGCCTACTGGCCGGATGGATCCGTGCCGCCGTCGCTTTGTGTTTCGAAGATAAGGATCCGCGCTTATCGGTGGGAATTACACTCTGGGCACTTGCGACCTGCTCCTGCACTCGGCTGGTAGTTAGACCTGGTCTCGGCCCCTTGCCCTGCCGGTTCTCACCATTGCAAAGATTTCTTCCCTTTCGTGTAAACTTCTGCACTGCTGCAAGGAGAACGCCAAGCCGGGCCTGGGTGCGCATTCAGCCCTCTGCCCGGGCTTCCACTTCGGTATCAGTGCTCAAATTCATATTCCGGTCTCCCCCCTCCCCCGCCCTTTTCCCTCTCTTCCCCTTTCAGCTGCTGTTATTACGTGGAGTTTGGAGCCTAAGCTTTGAAAACTCCCATGTGGCGCCCGTCTTAAGTCGGAGCATGCTCAGTAGCCAAAACAGATTTTGGTTGCAGAAAGAACTGGGGCGAGGAGAGTCCGGGCCTTTGGACGTTTGCCCGGTTCCTAACAAAATGTTCCAATTCTGGGTTCGATGGCATTGGGGAACGGAGCTGTAGGCCAGCCTGGAGGTGAGGAATGCCTGAACACCCTCGGCCAGATCGCTATCTTGATTGCGGAGACATTGTTTCCTGACCAGCTGGAGGTCTGGAGTTGGGGGGGCGGGGGGGGGGGCGGAGAAAACATTCCTGGCTGCCTGTGCGTTTAAATGGGTGTGGTGCTAAGTATATCTTGTTTACCTTATCTTTCTGTGGAAAAAGTTTTGAAGTCGCTTTGGGTTTGTCACATCATGCCTGTTGCCTAGCGCTACCCAGAGTGTTCCTATCTAGCAACAAAGACTGGAGAGGTGGCGGCCGTGCCTTGGCCTCCTGGAAGTTGAGAGGAAAGGGTGCTCGAGTTGCCGTCTTAAAAATTAAGTTCTTTTTAAAGAGAGCAATTGAATTTCCTTACTGTACCTGAATCGCTCAGAGTGAGTTTTCCATTTTATTTTGAAACCCCAAAGACTGAAAAACCTTAGTCCCAGTAGATTCGGTGCCTTGCAAGTAGTTCTGAGATTTCTGCAAAGTGTCAATATGGAAGCGGCTGTTGTAGGGAAAACAGTACTTAGACACCGTGTGACAATTTGACACATATTGATAAGAATACTGTTAGGAAATCAGTGTGTTGCAGATTCAGTAAGTGAGGGATCATCTACAGACTTGGACAACTTGTTTTCGTTTTTTCTTTTACTCCTTCTTTGGTAACTGTTGTGTCCCTCTGCGGGGAACCCCAAGATGACAAGAATACACACGGCGTAAGAGACAATTTAACAAAATTTAACCTTCACAAAAATGGTACATAATACCTTTTAGAGTTTTAAAAATTAAGTTTTGTTTTAATTGTTTGTAGATCTGTATTCCCTCCATATTGTGGATCCTTTGGTCAGTGGGCCTTTCTTTTTCACTTAGCTGTTTTGTTTTTTTTTTTTGTCGCATAATGTTACTGTATATCTTTAAAAAAATTTTTTTAATTTTTTTTTTTTTTAATTTTTGAGAGAGAGAGACAGAGAGAGCCTGAGCAGGAGAGAAGGGGCAGAGAGAGGGAGACACGGAATCTGAAGCTTGCTCCAGGCGCTGAGCTGTCAGCACAGAGCTCGTCTCGGGGTTCGGACCCAAAAACTGTGAGATAATGACCTGAGCCACAGTCAGATGCTTAACCAATTGAACCACCCAAGTGACCCACCCCCTTTAAAAAAAAAAAGGGTTTTTAAAAAAATGTTACTGTGTATCTGTTACAAAATTTCATTCAACACTTATCCTTCCTTTCTGATCTGAAATAGCTGAGATCAGCAATAAACGTTAGGTGAACATTCTCAACTGACTTCCCTCTTAGATTTTAAATGCATCCGTATGATACAGTGTGGTTAAAAGGAAAGTCAACAGTGGGTTGGAGAAAAGAATAAAATAGTTTTGTAGAATATGTGCAGATTTGGTGGTATCATCTTCTTGTCTGGTTTGCCTTAGGTAGGCGCCACAGAAATGGGTAGATTGATATGTGCTGCATTTCTTTCCCCTCTGGCCAAGTCAGCTATTAATTTCAGTGGGAGACAGTGGCAGAATGTTGTTACTAATGAGGTTTGAATCAGATTGTTGTTTACTGTTGGTTATGTAACATGTTGCTGGAAGTATTATTAAAAGTTGCCTTCTGTAGCAAGGTAGAGGCAAGTAAATTCTGCTTACTCTTCACTGGGTTTTAATTCTTGGCTGAACCTGAAGGCACATTACACTATAACCATAATTATACCTGGGCAGCCTGTCTGTTTCCTGTTTTCATCATGAACCCAAACATTATGATTTGCAGTGATGATCTTTTTTGTCCTTTGCGTTAAACAGAGGCAGTATGTTTTCTCTGTCTACTGAAAACAGATTTGTAACTTGGTCAAATCAAAGATACTGGATTCTCCATGTTTTTCAAGACCAGGCAGTAAAATACCAGTTTCTCATTTCTTAGTAATGTAAATTGAAATACTAATATTATCTGAAAACTTATTGTTTGGTAGTGCTTTATATAAACTTTAATGTCACTAGTAGTTTGTGGAGGTTGTGAATTGAGAAAGCCCTTTTTGTTTATGGCTTATCAGTGTTTATTATTACCAGGTGTATATGTTGGTTTAGGCAGTGAGCCACACATTTGGGTGAATTTCAGAGCCTGCTTGAGTGTACTTTAGGATATAGCTTCCTTTGGCTTATCATTCTTCCCTGTGGTCTTTATTTCTGGAGGGTCTGTGTTCCATGTCTCTTTTTAAGTTTTTCTTTTTTTTAACGTTTATTTATTAGAGAGAGACATTGAGGGGGGGAGGGGCAGCGAGAGAGGGGGACACAGAAGCCAAAGCAGGCTCCAGGCTCTGAGCCGTTAGCACAGAGCCCTATGTGGGGCTCGAACCCACAAACCTTGAGATCATGACTCTACCTGAAGTTGGATACCTAACTGGCTGAGCCACCCAGGTGCCCTGCGTCTCTCTCTTTGTGGTTGTATGTTCCTTATGTTCACAAAGAACAAGCCAAAATGGCTTAGGTCTTCACATGTTACTTACCAATGCCTTATATCTGATAGGTATGCCACTTGACTGATAAGGTCAAAGACATTGAAAATTTCCTTTTATAAAGGACAGTTGCAGCCTGAGAGATGATTTGTAACCCAACCAGTCTGAATATTCTGGAGAGGAGAGTTATCTGGAAGGGTAGGACCCAGGAAGGCTGTAGGGAGATGAGTGCTTTCCCAGCAAAGAAGATGATGCACGACTCCAGGAAGCCTATCCTATCTTTTCACAGCTTGTTTTTCCACTTCCAGAGCTAACTAATAGAGTAACAGTAATTGAAATGGTTAGTGTTAGATTATCTAGTTTATTGTCAATATCTACAACTCTAAATCTGAGAAGTATGTTTACTAGTTGGAAGGTTAAGAGGCACAGTTCTTTTTGAAGAGTTGTGATTGTTAGGACCAGCTGATTTCCTATTTTCATACGTCACCTTCATATTCTAACATTTTATTGTTTTACAGCTTTGAAGATGGGATAATTACAAAGTTAGTAGGCTTTTCGTAAATAATCACCTAGTTTCTAGGTAGGTAGAGTAGAGAAATTTTTGGCCCCATCTTAGGAGAGAGGTGCTTTCAATGACTTTTCTTCCTGCTTTTACTGTAATATTCCTGACGTGATTGTGATACTTTAGAAGAAAGAATTCTTTATTGGGACAGTTCTGTACCGGCAAGACTCAAATTGAAATTCACTTTTGGAAGCTAGTTGTTAAAGTACATTTTGTGAACAGGTTTTGCTCTTGAATTCTCTGGTATAGTAGTCTCTGTAATCTTCATACAATTTACAGACTAGTATACTCTGTGAAAATCTGACAGTGGTTTCATGTGTTGTCAGATTCCAGCTGGATTTTCCCTTTTGATTTCCATACGTGTTATTTTGTTACTGCTGACAATAACAGCCAGAAAAGAAGCTGGTGTCACCATCACACCTTTCTCTTAGCTTAGCACCTGGAGTCCTGAGAAGTGCCTTATACTTTGCATGTTTAACTATGATCTCAGAATATGGCTGGTGCTTTCAAGGCAAGTTTTGTTTTGTTCAGTTTTGTTTTCATGATGTGTTAGGATCTGCCTTGCCTCCTATCTGGTAGGCTGTATAACTTGAGATCTCGTTATTCTGGTTTGTATGTTCCCAGGAAAAGGGGGTACTGTGGAAATATTTCAAAGCTAGTCTTTTGTTTTCTTTCCCCTTATTCACATCTTTCTGCCCACTTAAGCGGGTGCCTAAACTCACTGATCATTTCCATTTCCACTCTTTGTAGTTGACAGTGTACATTAAATGAATGATGACAAGAGCTGAAAAGGTACCCAGAGCCATCTTTGCTCCCTTTTCTTCTAAGTAGGTGACTTGAACTCTGGGGTGCACATGAGGCATGTGGAGACTATCTCCATAAAGCATTGTGTACTCAGGTTAGTGCCTGCTGTTCCAGGGACACATTTTGTAACATAATGATTTGGTATCTGCCCTTGACGTTTTTATAATTTAAAGGAAAGCACCATAATGATTGACCAGTTCTGTGTCCGTTCCTGTACCTACAAGCCTGTACAAGTATATGCACACACATCTGGTAGTGATAGAGGAGATCTTGCAGGCTCTGTGGGGGTGAGTATACATCTAGATCAGGCTCTGCTTAATTAGAGGACTTAGAGGAGCAGGTGAAGTTTAAGGAGTGATTAAAAACTGGGAAACAAAAGTCTGGATGTGGGAGATAAAAACATAAGAGACTTGTATGGGCACAGAGAGACTATGCAAGATTAATCTGTGAGAACTGTCGGGGAACATGAGTTCAGCTTCTGACTGGCTTTGAAATCCACTATGAGAATTTCTGATATCTTTGGAAATTGAGAGCCATGATTAGGAAAAGTAATGATTTAAATGTTTCTCTAGGAAAGTTATTTTGGTGCCAGTGTGATTGTATCCCCTCTTCCTCATAGATGTTCCCATAAAGAATGGTAGGATTTCTGAATCGAGAAAGCTTGTGGTCAAACTTGGTACTGGTTTGTTTCCCTTCTCTGCCTGCAGCCAGGGCTGTGGCTTACATGTTTTAGTAATTGTATGTCTGGATCTAGGGTTGGTTTGACACTGTTTTTGCTGATAACTTGGTGAGTTCTCTTGATATTAGAGCCCTAAGAGTAAGATATTTTTAAAGCTTTACTCCCACCAGCCACAAAAAAAAGTTACCCTTGCAAGTCACATCTTTGCATTGTTCCTAATGGCCTTGTTTCTCAGACCTGCTGTGAATCCTGGGACTCTTGTTGAAATGGTGGGAGGTAGGGTTCTCATTTGAAACCTGATGAATCTGAGTTTTGGGGGATGGTTGTGAGAAATCTGTTTTTTTAGAAGCCCCCTTCTGTAATTCTTCTGCACAGATTTGGCTGAGATCATGGTGGGTTGTGACCCGTATGGGCATTTATTTGCATGGGTTGATGTGCTCAGGAGATTATGTTTTGGCTAACAGTGTCCGGTGAAATTTTTGGTTTAGTTGCTTGCCTTTTATTTTGGATTGAAGCATTTGGAGAAGTGTTGGAGCAGAAGGCGAAGGAGCTGTTTCTGTGAATTGTTTTGTCAAGTCTGGGCAATGAACCGTGTTTGTGTGTGTCTGGGGATGAGTTTGGAGGGCGGCTTGTGTATATCTTCTGGCAGTTGGTCAGGAGCTTCTACTTAGGTCATCTTGAGGTAAGAACAGGATCCTTTGGGTTTTTTTTTTTTTTTTTTTAATCCTTTGGGTTCTTGATATTGTAATGATTTCATTTGAAATGGAAGCCTTGTGAAGCGTAATAACATTTATACACTTAATATATGTAAAATGTAAGTCCTGATCTTCCTTTAGCTTTGTTATCAGTCTTCTCCCAAATCAGTTGATGACAAATCCTGTTCTTCCAGTAGTCAGGGCTGACACCTTGGAGTCACTGTTGACTCTTCTGTTCTCACATTCCCCATATCTCTTCTATCAGGAAACTTACTATTCCCTAAAATGCATGTGAAGTTGTCTACTTCTCACCATCCAGCTTCCATCACTCTGATGTAGGCCATTATCATCTCTCACCTAGCTTACTGCAACTCTGAACTGGTCTCCCACTTTTACCCTTGCTGTTTATTTTCAACACATCAGCCAGAGTAATTCTTTAATAATGTTTGTCAGAAAATGTCATGTCTCCACTCTGAGCTCTCAAATGGGTACTCAATTGAGTTACAGTAAAAGCCACTGCCCTTACATGCAGGATGTCCCATCTGGGGAGATTTAACCCCTGTTTAACCCCATTCATTATTTTCCCCTCCTTGTTCACTTGATTCTCAGGCTACCTTGGTCCTGGCAGTTCCCCGAATGTGCTAGACATGCTCCCCCCTTGAGATCTTTGCATTGCCTATTGCATTTGCCTGCCGTGATTTTCCCCAGGTATCTGCCTGTCTTGCTCCTATTTCTTTAATGTTTTGACTCCCTTGGTGTCAACTCAAGTGAGGCCCAGCTTAGCCGCCCTACTTAAAATCACTCCTCTCCCACAGCATTTCCCATTCACCTTCCTCTGCTCTATTCTCCATAGCACTTTCCGCCTAATGAACTATAGTGTGATTTATTTATTGTCTTTTGCCTGTCTCCCTCCTCTGGAGTGTAATACTGCCGAGGACAAGGGTTTGGGTTCTGTTTATTCATGTGTATATTCCCAGTTCTTGGAATGCTACCTCAGAAAATATACTACTTTTTTTTTTTAATGTTTTCATTTATTTCTGAGAGAGAGACAGCGTGAGCAGGGGAGGGTCAGAGAGAGAGGGAGACACAGAATCTGAACCAGGCTCCAGGCTCTGAGCTAGCTGTCAGCACAGAGCCCGATGTGGGGCTCCAGCCCACGAACCTTGAAATCATGACCTGAGCTGAAGTCGGATGCTTAACCAACTGAGCCCCCCAGGTGCCCCAGAAAATAAACTTCTGAATGAATTACTTGAATAAATTTAACAGATTCTCTGAATATGCTTAGTATTATTTCTTAAAGATTACGTTCTAATGAGAGAGATAAAAATCAGGTAAGTCAGCAAATACGTACAAATTGTTTAATACATGGAAGGAAATGAACATGGCATTAGATTAAGGATTAGGGAAAATCTACTTTATATAGGATTATGAGGTGATCAGGGAAGGTCCCTGGGATGACAGTGACGCTGAAGTCTGAATGATGAGAGAGCTTGGAAATTAGTGATAGGGCCTTGAGGAGAGTGGTTTGGGCAGAGAATGGCAGTTGTAAAATCTCTGAGGTACAGAAGACATTCCAGTATAGGAAGATAAATGCTTTTGAAAGATGAATTCTTACTAATATTTATTGAGAGCAGAAAGTATTTGCCCCTAATTTCTTGTTGATTTTTCTTAAATTTCAGCTTCCAAATTTGAATCATCCGAGATATATCTATTGGAGAGATTTTTTTTAAAAATATGAATGTGTCTTGAAATGTAAATCCTCTCTTTAGTAAGGATTTTAATATGGCTGAGGTACAGCTGTACTTTGGTTTTAAAATTTGTTTTTTTCCCCTGACCGTACTGGAAGTATGTTTGTTTTAAGAAGTATAGAATTGTATGAAGCAGGAAGTGAGAAGTACCGTATCCTTTCAGTAAGGCACTTTTGAAAGCTTTTGGTGAACATTCTCTTTCATTCATTAAACAAATATTTCTTGGGTATATGTATCACCGAGCTTACAGTGAGGAGTGAAAATAGGTATGGTTCCTCTAACATATATTCTTGCAGAATTTGGAGTTGGACAGATGAATGTAAAAATGTAGGTGTGTTAAATGCTACAAAGTAGAGGTGTGCGATGAAGTAAGAGTATTTAAGAGGAGGAATTAACTTGCTTAGCACTGTCCAGGGCAGCAGCACTGTCAGGGAAGCCTTCCCTGAAGAAGGGATGCTGAGCTGAAATAGAAGTGTGTGTGTGTGTGTGTGCGCGCTTTGTAATATGCTAGATTCTTCTGTAATGTGTGATATTTCTTAATTTTATAATGCTTATAGTGTTCTCAGTAAGTGAAGTACCGCTGCTTTTTCTTTGTATTTCCAAGGTACTCTGCGTTATTAATTGAAAGTTTGCAGTTTTTCAGAAGAATTTCAGGGACCTTAACACAAGGATTTCTCAATCTTATTGTTATCCTGTTGTTGTTGTTCTTGTCTTCCTCCTGGCTCTGAGGGGTCGTTTCTCTAAGAAATAACAAGATGCTTTAATGAAAGGGTCATCTAGTCAGGTCTTCATAAATGAGAGGTAGACTATAAAAGTCCAAGGTATAGCAGATAATAGGTCCATAGTTAGTTTCTTAAGTCCCACCAAATTCTGATGTGAGAAGCAGTGCACATTCCTGCCTGCTCAATTATTGGCCTTCTCTGCTCTACATATTTTCACTCTATGTTGATGGCTCATCTTTGTTGGTTATCATATGAAAGTAAATCTAGAAGAAAATGAAGTGGTGTGCTAACCAGGATATGAAGTTCTTCATAGCACCTTCTCTTTTTTCCATTACTTTTTAAGATCTTTGATATTACAGATAGTGTCTTTTCAGCCTGTGTTTTTGGCTTTTTAGCTACCCAACAGGTCTTGAATAAATGAAACCTTTACTCTCAGATTCAACTCTCCTTTCTGTTCATATGTTCCTCCAAATCTGCATAGTCCTCTTCTCTTGAGGTTTAGTTTCATTGTTGCCTGAATGTGCATCACTGCTTATTACTTCCTTTTAGCCCTCCACCAACACTTTCTTGCCCCTTGCCTCATCTTGGCTGTAACTGGAATTGTCCTTTTTAGGGAAATGCGGTCTGTATTTTTCATCTTTTAAACTGTTACCTTTCTTGTTTGCCCTTGGTTCTCTTCTAGGTGGTCACCAAATCCTATTGATGTTTTATTTGTAATGCCCATCACATCACTTCATTTTTTGTCTCTACTGCCATCCCTGTCCTGGTCTGTGTACCGCTGTGCTGGTGTGTCTTCCTGTCATTGTTGGATTTCTACCATATATTCCATCTACCCTCTGCCTCCTGAATTAAGTCTCTTACTTGGTCATGTCCTGTTGCCACTTTTGACTTCTTGAAATTCCTCTTTGAACATACCTTTCTGCATAGAACTCTACACTGCACATAGGGTTCCTTCTGGCAGCTGGGCTCAAGCCTTGTATTTATTCTTTCCTTTTGCCATTCATCTGGGGCCTTTCCCTTTTGCCTCACAGACTAATTGTCCTCTTCCTGCCTCATCTGGCGTAATGATACTTGGTTTTCCTTATTCTTGTCCTTTATTACCAGCTGTATTGTGAATTACAGATTGTCATCTTCCTATTTGGAGCTTGTGATAAGCATTCCCAAAATTTGTGCAGATATGATGTGCTGTTATCCACGCCTCATTCTTAAGACTTTTATTTACTTCTGTGCAGTGCATGTAGTGGGAGAAGAACTGAGAGCCAGGCAGGGCTAAGGTGTTTTGTACACTGGCTAAGCCTTCCACTTTTTGTTTGTCACTAGCCATTTGCAGCCTAGTTAATTTTTTCTTCAGCATTCTTATTCACAAGTATATAATCTTTTTACCTTCTTTCTGTCCTATTTTCCAGTTATATTGGGATAATTCCTTTCTTTATTTTATTTATGATCCCCCTAAATAGATCTAAGTTTCACAGTGTTTGATCACTAGTTTTAAGTATATTTACTCAAACTGTAGTATTGATGGGAATTAACTGGCTCACCTTAGACAGGTTGTCCTAGGTATTTCCTAATAGGATATTAGATTTTGGTACATTCTCTCGTTTTAAAATTAGAAATAGAAATTGCGTGAAAGGAATATTTTAGGTACTGTTCAATTTAATTTGTATTTTTTGTTTTATTAACTTGGTTAGCCCACTATGCATTACTGTAATAAGACTTGGCTTTTAAGGAAAAGGCTCAGTTTGACACTTACAATTGTAAAAGGTTGGTATAGTATGACCTCAGAGCATAAAAGAGAAAACAGAATTTGTCTTCTCTCCCTGATTATGCTATTGAAATAAGGCTTTAATATTTATAAGTAAATGTTAAAATGTTAAAAATGTTAAATGTTAGAAATTGGAAATAGCTTCTTATAAATCTTTATTGCAAAAGAAAGTAACTCCATGATTTAAGTTCCTTGAAGTCCTTGTTTTCTTAGGAATTAAATATATCACCTGTAAAAAATAGTAGCAAATATGTACTCTTCCCACTGTGTACATTAGGATACCTTTGATGTGTTCAGTGGCCCAGGATGAGGATGGCGGAGGCACAAATAGAATCTGCTCAGAAGCCAGGTTTTCATGTAGAGCATTGTCTCCTATATGTGGGCTGTGAAATGCATTCTCCTTTCTACTTAGAAGAGAGCACAGAAGTAAGCAATGAGAAATGTGAGAGAAGCTATGAGGAATGAATAAAGAGTAGGCAGGAAAGAAGAGTCAAAGGAATGAGAACAAATGGAAAAACAGTAGACACTTGATGGGAAGTGATGGGAGGGGAGTGGGTAGCAGGAGAAGGGACTTTGGGAGAGGACAAAAGAAAAAGCTGCATTATTTCCTTATTTCTTGGTAAGGTGTAGTTAACAATTTTTTCACCTTATAACATCTCTGAAATTGGGATGTGTCTTACAATCAATGGCATTTGAATATTGGTTTTAGCTAGGTGACATTTGTGATGTGGTTGTCGTTGCATATGCATAAATTCTGCCTTTCGGTTTATGTTGCTGTCATTTCTATTATTTACACCCTTTGGGAAGATCAAGCAAGCACCAGTATCAGAACTTGGAGGGGGGTGTCGGTGGCCTAAATGACAGTACTGGGGTAACACTGGAACACTCTTCAGATCTGCAATCTGATGGCAGGATTGAAACTATGAACGACAATTTTAAAGATAAAGAAGCACTGTGTTATAGTTTAATTTGCAACTTGTTCCTTCGAGGTTAATAAAATAATGGTACATCTTACATAGATGACTTTGTATATTCGTTGAAATGAAGTAGCTCAGCTATATATTTAATCCTCAGCCTGATATCAGAAATATTCATGATTATAACAACATAGTAACTACAGTTCTCCTTCACTGAGTATGCACCATGCCAGGCACTGAGTTAAGCACGTATCTCATTTAATTTTCAGAACTGATATTTATTATACAGAATAGAAGAAATAGAGGTTTAGGTGTAACTGTTAAATCGAGAATTCCAGCCCAAGTTCATCAGACTTTTCAGGTCTGGTGTTTTTACGTGTTATAATACATACATTGTTATCCATGTGTAGTTTAGCCTTATTGTATATTTCTAGTCAGTTCTTTAGTTCTGCCACCTAAGTTCTGGCAGACTGAAATATTTTCTCATCCTGGTGGATGAAAACTCAGATTTGTGTCTTGACTCACAATTGTTTTTATGCCTCTGATAAAGCTACTTCTAGCTTCTAGAAAGGGCCATCCCCTGAGCTTATTTTTGCACCTTCTGCACCCTTAGGGCATTTGCCATTCTCCATTGTGTATTGCAGATAGGTACGGGCATATTTTCATAGGTTATCAATTTGTAATTCTTTAAAGTTTGAGTCTGTACTTGATTTATCTCTTAACCTTTTAGCTTCTTGCTTAGTGGTTTGCCCTTTTTAGGTACACTCAGTAAATGTGTGCTGTATAAATAAGACCGTGAATCTGAGATTAAGTTTAGCACTGGTTATCTCTGTGCCTCAGTAGACTCTGAAGGCGCTGTAGACAGGGAGCACAGAGGACCAGATTCAATTGCCCAGCAGTATGTGCCCAGCAGTATGTAACTTCTAAAGACTGCAGTTATTCAATATGGCTTTTGGACTTTCCTCTGTTAGTAGGATAAGTTTAGAGACACTGTAGGAAAATGTTACGGATAGTTATGCACACAGCCCGCTGACCGAGCTGAAAATCGGTGTTCTCAGTGTTTCTGAATTCATTTTACTTAGTGTAAAGCAAAAGGGGTGTGAAAAGTTGAACCAACTTTTCATTAAAAGATTCAAAATTCTATCTTTTGGTTACTAGAAAACCTAGTCATATCTTGAGTTTCAAAGGATTGCATGTTTACTTGGGGTTCATATTACAGATGCTAATATATGCATACTAGAAAAAATACAATATTCTATTTTTTGTGTCTGTAATGAGAAATTCTTTCATAACTGAGGACTTAAGATAGTAAAATAAATCTAGCGCTGTATCCAAAGCACTGTGATAGTTTTATTTCAGGATTATATCAAGGTATTAATTTGAAACTGATAGGGTCTACAGAAAAGTTTACAGGAGAAAATTTGTCATATGGGTACAATGGCAGTTTTGATCCCAATGTAATAATTTTATTTAGAAACCTAAATGTTAAATATTAAGGAAGTGGGTGAGTGAATTAGATTTGGGCTGTTAAAAGTGTGTGTGTGCATGTGTGCTGTAGACAGGGAGCACAGAGGACCAGATTTAATTGCCCAGCAGTATGTTACTTCTAAAGACTGTAGTTATTCAATATGCACCCATTGTATTCTAGTGATTAGTGTGGCACAAATGTCCTAATGAAATAAAAAGGCTTTGGAATAAGGCTACCATAATAATTGTAAATTTTTATTTATTTTTATTTAAAAAACATTTTTTTTATATATTTTATTTATTTCTAGGAGAGAGAGAGAGAGAGACAGCGTGAGCAGGGGAGGGTCAGAGAGAGAGAGAGATACAGACTCTGAAATAGGCTCCAGGCTCCGAGCTGGCAGTCAGCACAGAGCCCAGTGGGGCTCAAACCCACGAACTGCGAGACCATGACCTAAGCGAAAGTCGGACGCTTAACTGACTAAGCCACCCAGGCGCCCCAAATGTAAATTTTTAAACAATAGTAATTTTTATACAGTAGTAATAATAATAATAGTAATAAGTAAATAAGAAATAGTAATATATAATACTTAACTCACTTTGTTCAATTGAGAGAAGAATGGGTTAAAGTAGATGAAGAGGTTAATATGTTAAGTGGTATAAAAAATCAGTTTGAAAATGAGCGTATTGAACAGGATTATCCCTGGTCTCTGAAACTTGTGATAATCTTGTGATAACAACAATTTGAGTATTTTGGAGAAGTCAGGTATGGAGAACAGTAGAGAAGGTATTTAAGGGAAGAATATTCTTTGGTGGGAGACTTTCTGTTTAGGGTACAGTGTGTACAGTGTTTAGGAGTGTGAGTTCTGGAGCTGGACTGCCAGAGTTCAATTCTTGGCTCTGTTTCTAATCTATAGAAATAAGCAAGTTACTTTTAATTTCTCTTTCCCTGTTCTCTCATCTGTAAAATGAGAATAGTGGAATTTACCTGATGTGGCTCTTTGGAGATTTTAATGATTTTTCATCTCCCAGTGGAAGGTCCTTAACAGTGCTTGACACAGTGTTCAGTAAATGTTAGTGGTTTATTATTATTATCATTATCAAAGGAATATTAGTGCCTTTGCTTTAGCAATTGATTTTGTGGAAAGAAAGCTGTTGGGTTCCTTGAAATAGCTATATTCTTTTTAAGAAAGCCAAATGTCCAACAGAAGTCTACCTCTATAGGTAACTTTTTAAGATCTTTCATGCCGTTTTGTCTCTTCAGTCATTGACATTGCAGCCCATGTTCTCTGCTTGGCACAGAGAATTTCCAGCACAGCCCAGCAATGGAGAGGTTCATATGGATAACTAAGTCTTTAAGAAAAGCTCATGCAACATTTAGGTCTTTCTGAACTAACGATAATTGACTCTAAATAAGCCCTTTTAAAATGAAGCCATTTGAAATTTGATCAGTATTTTATATTAAATTGTGAATAAAAGGCCTGCTTAGAACTTTATCTTCAAAAATTGAAACTTGAGAAAAACATTAAGTTACAGTTGTAAACATGTATTCTTAAAATGAACAAAGAATGGATCAAGTTTGATGGATAGGCTTAATTTTTCTCACAAGATAATTTAGCATGATAGGGCATCCCTTATATTTGTCATGTGTACTACTAACATGAAGAGCTTTTTAATTTTTTTGTGAAAATATCCGGAAAAATACATACTGATTTTACTCAGGACCACTCTTAATTTGACAGTGAGGCTGTTCCCTCTCCACTAGATAGGCTTGCTACTGTAACTGTAAAAGGGGTGAATTCCCTAAGTTCATTGTTCCTTGTCAGCGCAAACCCACTTCAGGAGTACTCTCCATCTTGACAATATTACGTCACTCCTGTGGGTCTCTTGGATGCTCATGCTGCTTGCTGTCTGTCCATGAGTGATCAAGTCCTTCGTCTCTGACTCTGGAGTCCCATGTCCTTCATCAGCATCCATGAAACAGGTAACAGACTAACTTACTTGCTTGGTGTGGGGAGTGGTAGGGTGAAATTAAACCCCCAACCCTACATTGGTGGGCATTATTTTAATAAACTTTGTAAAATCTTTCAGTATTTTGCAAACTTTGTACTTTCGCTGGTGGTTTGTAAGTCATTATGATGAGGGAGATGTTAATGAATAGGAACTAATTTTATAAGTGATCAGTTTACAAACAAATTTTTTAAAGATTTTTTAAAGTAAATCTTATGTATATATAGCTCATTGAACATTTACGTACATGTCCATCTATGTCATCATCACCCAGATCAAGATATAGAATATTTCTATCTCCCCAGAAGACTCTCTTGTCCCCACTTAGTTAACCTTTCTTGTTTCTGATGACATAGGTTAGTTTTGCCTGTTTTTGAGAAGGAATGATAAAATACACAGATACCTGTTGTATCTAACTGCCTCAGTATTCTATCTATGCGACTTATTCATGTTTTTCATATGTTTTTTTTGTCGTTGCTGTGAAGTATTCTCTTGTATGAACTTGTCACTAGGATTTATTGACCCATTCCACTGTTGATGTCTATTTATTTGGGTTATTTCCAATTTGGGACTATTACACATAAAGTTGCTGTGAACGTGTATTTGCCTTTTGGTGGCATAGCACTTGTTTCTGTTAGTTATATATACCAAGGGATGGAATTCCTGGGTCATTGGGATTTATGTGTACTGTGGAGTGATATTTCACTGTTCTCTTTAAAAAAATTGTTTCTCATAAGTAATAATGTTGAGTCCATTTTACCATCTAATGAGTCCATTTTACCATCTAATGGCCATTTTCTTATGTGAAGTGCCTGATCAGTTGTTCTGTTTATTCACCAGTAAATTCTTACAACGACTTTGTAAGGTGAGACTTAAATAATGAGTACTTGAATTACTTGCACATACCACTTCTGTAGTTTATGAAGTTATAGAATATTTTTAGAAAGAATACCATGAAAGTTTTCTGAAATTTTTAATCATTCCATTTTTAAAGAGTTGAGTACATGATTTGTCCCTACTCCTTTCCCAGTGCTAGTTTTAAGAAAACATTAACATTGAGTCTTAAGTTTTTGGAATCTGACACCAATTTTTTTTCCCTGATAACAGTCTCTTGAAGTTAAACTAATGATATTCTCATTCACCAGTTATTAGCCTTTTCTTTGTTCTGATTCTCTTTAAACTCTGCCTTGTGTTTGATACTCTGCACTATTGTTGTATGTAATCCTAAGCTCCTCCTTTTACAATACTTTATTGGTAACTTTTTCCTCTTCTCTACCAGTGAATGTTCCCTAATATGTCAGTGTTAATGTGCTTCTCTTTTCATTCTGTTGAAAACCTATTTTTTATTTCTCTTTTAGCTCGTTGTACAAAATCTTAAATCTCTTATCTTTTTCTTGCTCAACCTGTGTATACAGCTGTGACCTTTTTTCTGATAGAGTTCACTCTCTACTGACTAAACTACCTTCTGGGTGTCCTTAATTCTGCTAACGGAGTTACCATTATCTTAGTCACCTGGTTCAAAATTGGAAACTATCTTTGATTTCAAGGTATAGTTGATAGAAAAATCAATGACCACTCATTAAATACTCCCTTAGTATGTGATATGATGCATGGAATGGTTCAGGTCCTGAAGACTTCCTCTTCAAGGGATCTTGTACTCCATTTGCCAAGTTAAGATATGTTCTTGTCAATGTCTTTTTCTTGTTTACTTCTTGATTTTGAGAGGGTTGGTGCAGTTTAGAAAGAGGTAGAGAGAGAGGGAGAGAGAGAATCTCAAGCAGGCTCCTTGCCCTCAGCTCAGAGCCTGACATGGGGCTGGAACTCATGAACTGTGGGACCATGGCCGGACATGAAGTCAAGAATCAGATGCTCAACAGACTCAGCCACCCAGGCATCTCCTTGTCATTATCTTACTAATTAGTTTTTATCATAAATATTCATTGACCATAGCCTCTTTAGAGTAGGGTGGTGAAGGAGTTCTTCATAATAGGGGGTGGAAGAGATTTCTCTTGGAAGACACTGATGGGCAAAAGTACAGGTATTTGGGCTGGATCTGAAAGTGTGTATAGTGGTAGAGTGGTGGGTATGTTAGGTTGGTATAAGATTTTTTTAAAGTCTTGACTCTTTCGGGGCGCCTGGGTGGCTTAGTCGGTTAAGCGTCCGACTTTCGCTTGGGTCATGATCTCGCGGTGTGTGGGTTCGAGCCCCGCGTCGGGCTCTGTGCTGACTGCCAGCTCAGAGCCTGGAGCCTGTTTCACAGTCTGTGTCTCTCTCTCTCTCTCTGACCCTCCCCTGCTCACGCTGTCTCTCTCTCCTAGAAATAAATTAAAAAATATTTAAAGTCTTGACTCTTTCTTTGAATACTAACGATTATAACTCATGTTTGAATAGCACTTTGGAGTTTATAAAGCATTTATTACAAATGTGTTGTGTGTACACATATTTTTTTACTTAAACATTTCAGTGACTTAGGAGCCATCATCCTTTTGTACAGAAAAGTTATTAGACTTAGAAAGAATGATACTTGCTCATGGTCTTCTATCTCGTAATGGATTGAATTTGGTCATTTTTTGTTTTCATCATACTATTTTTTAAAAATTAAAAGTAGTGAATATTTTGAGTTATGACATATTTAAACAGAAAAGCGAGAAAACAGCATACTCATTACTTGCCAAGTTTAAAAAAAATTTTTTTTAATGTTTTATTTATTTCTGAGAGAGAGAGAGAGAGAGAGAAACAGCGTGAGCAGGGGAGGATCAGAGAGAGAGGGAGACACAGAATCTGAAACAGGCTCCAGGCTCCGAGCTAGCTGTCAGCACAGAGCCAGCCTGATGCGGGGCTCGAACCTACAAACCGTGTGATCACGACCTGAGCCGAAGTCGGCCGCCTAACTGACTGAGCCACACAGGTGCCCCGCCAAGTTACTTTTGAATCTGATTTTAAAAGAACACAGCTGAGGCTTTTCCATTCTTTATCCTCCTTTCCTTTTAGCAGCAGCACTCAGTACTCAGTGTCCTGAGATTGGTGTGTTATCATTTTTATTCATACTTATCTTCTCTTATCGTATTGTACATATCCATAAGTACAGTGTTTTAACTTTTGTACAGTTGCTCTTATAAAGGAATGTATCCTTTCCAAGTTGCTTTTCCTTAATGTACTCACACTCTGCTTGCTTGCTCACTCACTGAATAAATAGGTACTATTCTGGGTCCAGGGGATCATGATGGTGGATAAGGAAGATAAAGCTACCTGCCTAGTAACATTTCAGTGGGGAAAATTTATTTCTAATAAAGAAATAAAATTGATATATTGATCAGGTTAGGATAAATACTATGAAAATTTAGCAGGATCAGGGACTAGGGAATGATGTGGGAGTGTGTTGTATACTGTTTTAGGTAAAGTGACCAGGGTAGTAGTCCTTCACAAGGTGACATTTGAGTAGCTGAATTAATTGAAAGAGTAAGCGTATTAAATAAGATCAGGGAGAATTCCAGAGGAGAAAACATCAAGTGCAAAGGCCTTGAGGTAGAAATGACCTTGAACACTTGAGAAATGTAAGGAAGTCAAGGGTGATTAAGTGCAAAGTTAGCTAGAAGAATGGTAAGAAATGAATTTGGTGGAGAAGCCAAAGACCAGATCATGTAGGCCCTTTGAAGTGATGTTAAGGAATTTGGATACCAAGTGTGATGGGAAACCACTGAGTAATTTTTGAGCAGAGGAATGACAGAGTTTGACATACTTTTAAGATTACTTTTATATGAGAAATCTGTGTAGTAGAAAAGAATTTGGGAGCTCTTTCTATATTGGTATGGGAAGATCTGAAAGGTATGTTGTTCATGTTTTCCTGTATGTTTTTTCTTTTTAGGATACCACTGCTTATGTCAAAGAAGGGGTGTGTGTGTGTGTGTGTGTGTGTGTGTGTGTGTGAGAGTGTGTGAGAGAGAGAAATTTCTCTGGAATGACATTAAGGACACAATAAAAGGATTATCTGTGAAAAGTGGAATTGATTGATGATGGGACGAAAAATGGGAAGGAAATTGAGCACTCAATACTTTTTTATATGTCCAGAAAATATTTTTAAACCATACAGAAGCGTGTACAGTGTACATGTTAAGTATCCCACCAGCTGTATTTTCACAAACTGAGCTCTCCCCTATAAGCACCCATAGTGAGAAGAAAACTTCACCAGGATGGCAGAAACTCTCAGATTCCCTTCTAATCAATATCCTTCCTTTGAAAGGGAAACCACTATTCTTTCCTACTTACAGCATGCATTAGTTTTACCTCCTTGTAGTACCATCGCTTAAAACTCCATTCTGTTAATCCTAATTTCAGTTGATTTTTTTAAATTTTCATATCATGCAAGTAATGCATTAACAGATTCCCTTTGTTAAAAGGTTAAAACAATACAGAAGTGTACAGAACAAATCACACTGGACCCCTTTCTATTTCCTTTCCCCCATTCTGTGCAATGATTAATTGTGTGGACTTCTAGACTTTGTTCTCTGTTTACTTGCATAAATAACTTTTCCTTTTTTTAAATACATAATACGGTTAGTACTTGATGATGATAGTGATATTAGATTAGTAGTTAAAATTTATTAACCGCTTTCTAGTGGTTAACTATTATTAATCTAGTGTCTGGTCTTCAAGCTTTTCTCCTTTTGTCTTCCCCTTCTCAGCTTAACCTCTCCATTGCTCATATATTCTCTCTAGCATACACATGCACTCCCCTGTCTAGCCTTCATCATGTTCCACTGTTTCTCAATAAAGGTCTTATTCAGCCAGACCTGTCTATACTCTATTTGGGGAAATGCTTTATTCTGGTCTACCCACGTATTTGTTTGTTTGTTGCTGTATGCCTTTGAAATTTCTCTTGTCTTGGACAAACAAACCTTATTTGGTTTATTTTCTTACCTTTACTCTCTGGCCCAGATGGCTTTTATCCTGTTTCCTTGAGGTAGCTACAACTGAGCCCAGCCCTTCTTTACGTTTAGCACATAACACTATAGTCTGTGAGTTGTCACTGACAAATACACTTTTCAATCTCTCATTTCATTTCTTTAGTTTAGCATAGCCAGTTTTGCTTCCCTGGCTAAAATTATCCTATGTTGGGTCGGGGAAGTTCATCTACACAGAAGTATTCTTCTGTACACCTTTTCCCCCATGGCTGCAGGTCCTAACCTTGGCTCAAAGCAGTCTGGATAGCCATTGCTGCTCGGTCAGCATCCAGAACAATGCTTGACACTTAGTAGGTTCACAGTAAGTACATGTTGGCTCTTAAGATGAAGCGTACTTGAAGTGACTTGTTTCTTTAAGCACCGTCATGACAGTTCACCATACGTGGCACGTGACAAGCAATTGGTAATTATTCGTTGAATTTAACTCCCTTTTATTTTAATTTATATTTACATGGTTTTTAACTGAACATTCTTTTCTGGGAAGATGTGTGTCCCAGTCCAGGATGTTCTTGACACTAGAGTTGACTAGAATTTGTCAAAGGCAGAGCTGCGACATTATTTGCAATTTTAGGCACAAGAAAGGATGCATCTTTGGTTACTGATATCCTTTTTCCAAACATTACTCCTGCTGTTTCACTAGCTACTCATTGTCTGCAGTTGGCTGTGTATTGACCACAGGGAATTGTACCCATTCTTATCAGTATAGTACCACCGCACATCACTTCCTCTTGTCATCATCGCCAGGAGCTTCTTAAGGGTGCAGAGGAACGGTCTGGCTAGTGCAGGTTCTTTAACTTAACATGCTGAAGTTATCACAGAAGGCGAGAGACATCATGAAATTATAAACTGTCCTTTCTGGATTAAACTATAAATTTATTCCCTTTAAATCTATTCAGTATTCTTAGCTTTAAAAATAGAGACTTCCCACTTTTCTGGCCATTATGTGTGTTATGATTTATTTGAGGGTTTGTTATCTCTTATGAAAAAAACTAAGCTAGAATTTGATAAAATTTGCTTCTAATAATGGGACTTAAGTAGTACTATGGCTTTTGCCCAAACCTTGTTAAGTCTCTGAGATATTTTATGAAGAATAATGACTTTAGGGAAAAGCTAGATTTCTATGAAGACTTTTGTTCATTAGGCCATGTCGTATTCAAAATTGACATAACATGTAACATGGGTTTCAGAGAAGATAAGTACTTCAGAATCAAACTTTCGAAGGGCATTTGGGGGCTTACTAGCCTAAGGAAAGGAAAAGTCTAGAGGCTATTTTTTTGGATAATACATAGGAGGTAGAGCAGTGTGTTTTTTGCTTTTGGTAGTCTTTTGGCATTGCCAGTGAGTTATTTGTTCATGTATGAAGAAAGGAAGTGAGTGGTCACAGAACTTTAGAGAAAATTTCTCTTTCTAGAGTTAGGTTTTTTGTTTTACTTTGGTAATGCCTTTCTGTTCTCCTTTAAAAATAACATACCTTTCATGTACATTGATTTAAATGTGTGTTAATTGTGTTCATTTAAGTTAGGGATCTTATCCTTTTTACTCTCTTTCAGGACTTGAACCAATGAAAGAATCTTATGGCACTTACGAAGATAAATGTCACTCCTCCCTTTTCAATTGGAACTTCTGCTTAGAACCTGTGTATGACTTTTCATCTGTGAGCTCTTCTGTGAGTAGCCACTGACTTTGAGTTGCAGGAAGGTCTCTGAAGATTGATATCAAATGACGTCAATGGCCAGCTTGTTCTCCTTTACTAGTCCAGCAGTAAAGCGATTGTTGGGCTGGAAGCAAGGTGATGAAGAGGAGAAATGGGCAGAAAAGGCAGTCGATGCTTTGGTGAAAAAGCTAAAAAAGAAAAAGGGTGCCATGGAAGAATTGGAGAAAGCCTTGAGCAGTCCAGGACAGCCGAGCAAATGTGTCACTATTCCCAGATCTTTAGATGGACGCCTGCAGGTTTCTCATAGAAAAGGCTTACCCCATGTCATATATTGTCGTGTTTGGCGCTGGCCTGATCTGCAGAGTCACCATGAGCTAAAGCCCTTGGATATTTGTGAATTTCCTTTTGGATCTAAGCAAAAAGAAGTTTGTATCAACCCATACCACTATAAGAGAGTGGAGAGTCCAGGTAGGTTCTGCTCTGAGAAGAATTTAAAAAGTGTCTCTTTCTGATTTACATTTCAGTGAATTTAGTAGTTAAAAGGCTATATTAGCCCTGTGTTTCCTTCCTAAAAATTTTAATCTTGCAAGTAATAGTGGATTTTGAATTTAGCTTTTTATATGTAGATAATATAGCTCCCAAGTAGCTAATTCTAATTCACATCCACTGTAAGCAGTCAGTCATATTGTACGTGAATGAGGCAGAGTTAGTTGTATATATGCTCAGCCTTTCCTGTGGATGACATGTCTCTGTTTTTTCTAAAACCTAAGCTCCATGTGTGTACTGCATCCCACTCCTTTTTGTTATTCAAGAACTTTGTTCCTCCAGTCATCACCCCTCTCCTTAGCATGATATGTCCCCTCCCTGCTAGACGATTTCTGTCAGCACATGAGCATGTCATGATACTGCCTCTCCTAAACTAAGAGAACAACAAGAATGCTGGGCTTGACCCCATTCACATCCCCTCACCCACAATCTCCTGCACTCTTTCACCTTGTCCTCTTATAGGTATCTCCACTTTTATGACCTCCATAGGACCTGGATCCTCCCCTTTCCAGACTCCTCTCCCTAGTTGGTCTCTCTTCCCGATCATTCGACTTGCGAAGATCCCTGGTGACCTTCTTCTGGATAGAGGGCTCATTCTCAGGCCTCATCTTCCTTGCTTTTTCATCAGCATTTGATACGATTGCTTTCCTTCCTTCCCGCGCACAAGTCTGTCTTTCTTGGCTTCTGGAACCCTATGCTCTTCTGGTTCTTCTCCTTCACTGGCTGTTTTGTTTAGTCTCTTTATTGGCTTATTTTCCTGTTTTCACATGACTCAGTCCCTGGATATTTTCTACATCCGTATTTTTCTCTATGGGCTCTCTAGCTGTCACTTGTCATAAAACTGTCTGAAAGCTCTGGCTCACAATTTGAACTCCAGGGTGAGCCTCTTTGAGTTCTAGACTTCTGTGTCCAGTTGCCCACTTGACACCTCCACTCGAACCCTCTCATAAACAGCAGATTTCCTGTGTCTAAATAGAACTTTTGATTTTTTTCCCCCCATCAAGTCCTTTTCTTTTCCAGTTTTCCTTGTTGAAGTAAATGGCACCAAGCATTTGTGTAACCACTACTGACGTTTTCTATCATTTCTCTCTCCGATGTCCTGAATTTAAGCTACAAGCGAATGCTCTTTGCTGTCCCTTCAAGGTGTGTCTTGATAAATGTCCCTTCTTACCATTTCTCATACCACTATTCTAGTAAAGACCATAATCATCTTTCATCTTAAGTAGTGTCCTAATTGGTCTCTCTGCCTCTTTTCTTTCCCCCCAACCCATTCTGCTTTCTGCACAGCAGCCAGAGTGATCGTTAGAGGATGCCAGATCATGTCCATGCCTGCTCAAAACACTTAAGAGACTTTGATCACACTTAGAACAGATTTCTACAAGCCCATATATAACCTCTCTTCAGACTTCCTCTCTTCCGTGGACTTGCCCCACTCCTGCATCTAGACTTTTTTTTTTTTTTTCTATTTCTTCTACTTCCTCTCCCCTACCATCTTTTTATGGCACATTTTCTCCCACCATTCAGCCCTTGCTCAAATACCCCCATCACTGCTTGACACCGAGTTAGCTTTTTCTTTGATTTATTGACTGATATAAGCAGGAACTTCCCCTGTCTCATTCTATACTGCATCAGCAGTGCCTAGAATAGACCTTGCACTCAGTACATGATGCACAGTAAGTTGTTTTTTTGTTTGTTTTTGGTTTTAATGGATTGTGTTAGCTGAGATGCTAGTTCAGTACATTAGTTATCTTTTGATGTATAACAAATTAACACAAGCTAAGTGGCTTAATACATGTCTACTATTTAAGTTTCTCTGAGCCAGGAGTCCAGGCATGGCTTAATTTGGGTCCTTTACAGGTTTGGGTTCCCTGTGAGGTTCAGGTGGGGAAGGAGCTGCTTTCTGGCTCATGTGATTGTTGGCAGGGTTGAGTTCCTTGTGGGCTGTTGGGCCCACAACCAGCTTCTTGCTGGTTGTTGAGTTGAGGCTGACTTCATGTGCTTGCCACTTTTTCAGAGGTAGCTCACATGCATGTCAGCTCATTTCTTCAGACACAGGAAGAGAAAGAGGGTCTTCCTGATGGAAGGGCATTGCGTTCTTATACTGCGTTATCACGTACGTCCTGTCACCTTTGCCACATTCTGTTAGTTAACGGCAAGTCACGATAAGACACTGAAAGGGAGAGGATTGTGCAGGGGTGAGTACTGAGAGGTGGGAATCACGGTGGCCACCTTAGAGGCTGTATGGATTTCACCTAGAGATAATATAAGTCCAGAACGGTAAGAAAGGCTCTGGAAAATGCAAAAAGAATGGCAACGAAGGTGCTGTCAGGGATTGAAAATAAAAACAAAAACAAAAACCAAAACCCACACGTGAAATTTTAGTATACCATGGTTAAAAAAGAATTTTCTAAAAGTTCCTACAGAGAAAAGTAGGGACATCTACAAAGAACTGTAAGTGAGAATGTTGGGTTTTTCAGAGCAGTTCTGGATTCTGGAAGATAATGAAGCAGTGCCCCCAAAATTCAGAAAGAAAAAAGTTATTTATTCTGGAATATGTCTGCAGATGGACAGAAGACATGGTATTTTCATATATGGAACGACTAAAAATTCATCTTCCTTTTACCCTTCTTTAGGAGACTGGTAGAGGATGAAATCCAGGAAATGGGATCCAGCAGGAAAGAAGAGTCTAAGGACTTGAGATGTGTAGGAGACTTAAGTAGCAACCAGCCTAGATTGTAGAAGAATGAAGGGTGAAGGGCCCAAGGGAAGAAATGAGTTAATAGAGTGTTTATTTGTGGCATCTGGAAAATAGTATTGACAGGAATTTGACAAAACTGTTAGATCCTGAAAGTATCAGTGGTATGTACTTAAGATTAAGCAAATGAAGGAACAGCTCAATAATCAGCTTTACTAAAAGCACTGTTCAAGAAAACATAAAATCATAGTACATATCTGGTTCAGGATTGAATAATATTTGTATTCAATTATTGTAAGTTTTTTCAAACTTTATTGTGGGAAAGGGGAATGGGATTAGGGTAGAGTGATGTAATAAGAAAGCTACTTCTTTGCCACAAGAGCAAATCTGCAGTGTCTTCACAAGTTAATAATAGCAATATAAGCATATTATTTAGCAGTGCACACAGTAAATGTTAGAAGAAATGGGTAAGAGTTTGAATTTGTTGTCTCTGAAGTAGTATAGGAGGAGGCCTAAAAATTGCTGTGTATCTCTTGCACCATCTGTCTTTTTAAACCATGCATGTATTATGGATGAAAATAAAATAATTTCTAAAAAAGCACATATAGATAGTACAAAGTAAGAGAGAAGTCACTGATTTTAGCTCTGCCTCTAAAAAAAAGAAGTAAAGGAATCCTTACTAGATTAGATTCCTAAATAGTTACTTCACTAAGTCTTTCAGATTGCTAGCCAGCTAAACATAGAAATTCTTCCTGTCTAATGCCCCGCTCTCCAATGGCAGCTGTCCCATCCTTCTGTGAGGGAACAGCAGTTGGTAATACACAGTAGAACAAAACAGTTGTAATCAGATAGATGTTAACTACGTGATTACAACACTGATTCAGTACAAAAAAAACAAACAGACAAAAACAGTACAAATGCTGACTTATAGAGCCTCTGATTCCTCAGGTACATCCCTACTTCAGGGAGGGGAAGTATGACCTAATTAATTTAAAAACAGATTGATTTTATTGCTGCTGATTGATGTCAGAGTCAAAGTGAGATTTTTGAAAGTAAAATTGCATTGGCAAATATGGAAACGTTGTAAAAGAGATAAACTGGTGCTTCCAGTAGGAGCTGAAAGAAATCAGGTTTGTTTTGACTCCCTATGGGGAAAGATAGACATTTCTGTGTGATTGGTCATTTGGGTCTTTAGAGAAAGTGAATGTTAGAATATAAGTTCATCTTTTTAAAAATATGTCTCTTAAAATACTTAGGCTTTGTTGGATGTATTTTCATTATGGTCATGACTAGAAAACTGATTTTGAAGGGAAGACTTGTACCTAGGAAATGCTACTGTTTTCAATAGGGAAAATTTTGCTGAAGAACATAAAATGTGGTATCTTTCAAACTAAGAAAGATGAAATGTTGAACATTGAAAACACAGAGGCTTTCAGGTCATCTTCAGTTGGCCTCACTGTCTGTCCTTAATCTCAGCTCCTAGTTGAATGTTTAGGCCACCTTACTGTGCTTTCATGCCTCCCTCCTAGAGTCTCACCATCTTCTCCTCTGTTATCTCTGCCCCTGGCACGCCTCATTCTTTAAGGTTTAATCGGGTGTGGTCTTTCCCACAGTGTGCTGCTTAATCCCTTACTAGCTGGAGATGCTCACCTCTTTGAACTCTAACTGCACTAAATTCTCTGTATTATTGTTGTTTTTAAACATGGCTTTCTCTCCTATGAACAGGAGTGGTGTCTCTTCCGGATTTTCTGTTTTCCAGAGTTCTGTATACAGGCCTAAATCCTTAAAGAGTTTTTGGTTTAGTTATTTTGTAAATACACATTCAAGGTTCTACAAAGCAGCCCTTCCTGAAAGTAAATTGTTTTAATAGGCTTATAATTGTACGGAATCCTTTCTATCGACCCTTTAATGTGTATGGGATGTTTGCTTTAGTTATTGCTGACAGATGACTTTTAATTTTTGTCTTTCAGTCTTACCTCCAGTATTAGTGCCTCGTCACAATGAATTCAATCCACAACACAGCCTTTTGGTTCAGTTTAGAAACCTGAGCCACAACGAGCCGCACATGCCACAAAACGCAACGTTTCCAGATTCTTTCCACCAGCCCAACAACACTCCTTTTCCCTTATCTCCAAATAGTCCGTATCCCCCTTCCCCCGCTAGCAGCACATACCCCAATTCCCCAGCAAGTTCTGGACCAGGAAGTCCATTTCAGCTCCCAGGTAAGAATTTATTTTATTGATACAAAATAAATTAATCCTCAAGAATCAGCTGTTGTTCTTATATCACTGGCCCTCTGGGTGAACTGTTACATGCTAAGAGGTAGCTGTTTTTGACTCTCTCCTTTGATAATTGATATCCAGAAGAGTTTTAGATTTTATTTTGCCATGTACCAGTTATATGCCATGTACCATGTACCATATGTTTTTTAAAAGGGAAGTTGGTATATTTTTCAGAATAATAGAACAAGTATAAAATTTATATAGAACCATAAAAGACCCCAGAATAACCAAAGCAGTGTTGAGAAAGAATAAAGCCAGAGGCATCACACTCCCTGATTTCAAACTATATTAGGAAGCTATAGTAATTTTTTAAGTACTCTTTAAAAAATTGAAGTATAATTAACATACAGTTTTAAAGATATCATAATTAAAGCAGTGTGGTATTGGCATAAAAACAGACACATAGATTACTGGAGCAGAAGAGAGAGCCTGGAAATAAATCTACACTTAGATGGAGGATTACTTTATGACAAAGAGGCTAAGAATGTACAGTGCGGAAAGGGCAGTCTCTTCAACACATGCTGTTGGGGAAGCTAGACAGCCACATGTGAAAGTATGAAGCTGGACCACTAACTGACCCCATGCACAAAATTAACTCAAAGTGCATTAAAGACTTGAACCCAAGACCTTAAACCATAAAACTCCTAGGTGAAAACATAGGCAGGAAGCTCCTTGACAGTGGTTAGTGCTGGCTTTTTGGACTGACACCGAAAGTAAAAGCAACAAAAGCAAAAAGAAACAAGTGGGATGACATCCCACGAAAAAGCTTCTGCAGAGCTGAAAAGGCAGCCTACCGAATGGGAGAAAATATTTGCTAATCATCTCTCTGATGAGGGGCTAATATCCATAATATATAAAGATTTCCTACAATTCAATAGCACAGAAACAAACATTCCAATTAGTAAATGGGCAGTGGACCTGAATAGACCTGCTTCTCAAGAAGACGTGTACGTGACCAACACACAGGAAAAGATGCTCTCCACTGTTAATCATCAGGGAAATACAAATCAAAACCACAATGAGTTATCTATCATCTTATACCTGTTTAGAGTGGCTGTTATCAAAAAGACTAGAAATAACAAGTGTTGGCATGGATTTGGAGAAAAGGGAATCCTCATGCACTGTTGGTGGGAATGCAGATTGGTACAGAAAATCAGTATGGTGTTTCCTCAATTAAAAGTAGAAGTGCCATACAGTCTGGTAATTGCATTTCTCAGTACTTATCTGAAGGAAACAAAATCACCAGTTTGAAAACATGTGCACCCCTGTGTTCATTGTACCATTATTTATAATAGTTGACACATGAAAGCGACGAGTGTCCATCAGTGGGTGAATGGATAAAGAAATGGTGGTGTATTCAGCCATAAAAGAATGAAATCTTGTCATTTGTGACAACATGGCTGGACCTTGAGGGTATTACGCTTAGTGAAGTAAGTCAGGGAAAGACCAATATCATCAGATTTTTGTTATGTATGGAATCTGAGAAACAACAAACAACAGTGACACACCAAGATCATAGATACTGAGAACAGATTGGTTGTTGCCAAAGAGAAGGGGTAGGAGAAATGGATGAACTGGTTTTGTTTTTTTATTTTAAGTAAATTGAATGTTAAAAATGCAAACACAGTTTTGGGAAGGTGATCCTTTAAGAATAATGAAAAAAAATCACTTTCTCCTTTCATCCTATATTCTCTCTCTCACTGCTTGATTTTTGTCTATAGTGTCTATGACAGTCCAACATGGTATAGATGATCTTATATTCTGTCCTTCTGTCCTCTCCCTATCTTGAGTACAAACTCCTTGAAAAGGGGAAATTTAGCACATTTTGTTTACTACTGCATCCCCAGAGCCTATAACAGAGCCTGGTATATGATAGACCTTCAGTAAATATTTATTAAATGAATGGAGGAAATTCTAGAAATACATATATACATTTACAGCTAAGTATATACAGAGTGGCTGCCACTGTGGCTTGAGAGTGAAGCCAAATGGTGCCAAGTTGAAAGGTTTCATAGGGAGTCGTGTACACATTAAAGGCAGAGTGTTCTTCTTCTTTTTTTTAAATAGTTTATTGTCAAGTTGGTTTCCATATAACACCCAGTGGGCATCTCAACAAGTGCCCTCCTCCATGCCCATAACCCCCTTTCCCCTCACCCCCATCAGCCCTCAGTTTGTTCTCAGCATTCAGGAGTGTCTCATGGTTTAAAGGCAGAGTATTCTAATAGGTTAATCTACCTGAAGGATGAAAAAGACTGTATTTGATGACTGTGAAGTAAAGTAGATAATCTAGAAAAACAGAAGTGTTGTTTAATTATCACTGGATCATTTTTTGGACCAAAGAACTAAATTATGTATTACCAGGAATTAAAAATAAAAGTTCTAGGGGCGCCTGGGTGGCTTAGTCGGTTAAGCGTCCGACTTTCGCTTGGGTCATGATCTCATGGTTCGTGGGTTCGAGCCCTGCATCGGGCTCTGTGCTGACTGCCAGTTCAGAGCCTGGAGCCTGTTTCAGTCTGTGACTCCCTCTCTCTCTGACCCTCCCCTGCTCACGCTGTCTCTCTCTCTCTCTCCTAAAAATAAATAAAACATTTAAAAAAATAAATAAATAAAAGTTCTAGGGGCACTTGGATGGTTCATGTTGTTAAGCGGCCAACTTCGGTTCAGGTCATAATGCTGCAGTTCATGAGTTCCAGCCCCAGGTCAGCCCAGTGCTGACAGCTCAGAGCCTGGAGCCTGCTTCAGATTCTGTGTCTTCCTGTCTGCCTGCCCCTCTCCTGCACATGTATTCTCTCTCTCTCCCTCTTTCTCTCTCAAAAATAAACATTAAAATACAATGTTCTACCAAAAAAATGAAAGTATCCGTATTTGACTTCAATATTTTCATATCATTTATAATATGAAGTGCCATTTATCAAGTGCCTTTTGTGTAACTGGTACTATGATGAAAGATATTGCATTAAATTGTGAGATAAGTCTTCCTGTTATTATAGGTGGAGAAAGAAATTGATATTCTCTCCCAACAGTTTAAGTACCTTGCCTAAGGTTTAAGACCTAGGCTTCTCTGACTCTGAAGCCTTTGCTTTTTTTAACTTTAATGATTGTCACAACTATAGACTTTGGAAGGTTAAAACGCACTCCAGTTATCTTTAATTAGGTCTGATGAACTAGTTTGCCTGGAGAAAGATCGTAAGTAGATTTTATAAAGTTCCCACATTTTGTTAATAGCATGTCCTGCTTGAACACATTGTTTTGTCGCTCTGAATGCCTACGTAAGCATATTATTTCTGGCTTCTCTACTGGAGTGAAATATCAGTTGATGCAGTTTTTTATTTTATTTTTTATCTTTCTAAGAGGAGTTAAGTGTCACCTGTTTAACTTGCTGTTAGGTATTTGTTCAAAAACTAATTTTCATACTTTGTCTTAGATTCAGTCTGATTGCACTTCTTTCTCAAAATATATTTTGCACAAACCTTGGGGTGAGAGACAGATTATATTCAGTATTTATAGTTACTGAGAGAAAGATACAGCTGTAGTTTTTGCAAAGATTTTTAACTGTGAGCGCTGGAACTAAAAATTTTTCTAGTTAAGATTCAATTTCCTAAGAATTACCTAGTCATTTAGTCAGGTATGACAGCCATTTTAGGATGTTGCAAAAGAATCCGATATCTCTGCTCTTTGTGTTGGTTCATTTTGTACAACCATAGTTTTATTTTTCAGTGTCCAGTAACAATACACAGTATGTGATGATCTTGATAATTTAAAGTGTCTTTCTAGGGGTGCTTGGGTGGCTCAGTCAGGTAAGCATCTTGACTCCTGGTTTAGGCTCAGGTCATGATATCAAAGTTGTGAGATGGAGCCCCATGTCAGGCTCTGTGCTCAGTGTGGAGCCTGCTTGGGGATTCCCTCTGTCTCTCTCCCTCCCTCCCTCCCCCCCTTCCCCTTTGTCCCCCTCTCTCCCCCTTCCCTGGTCATGCTCTCTCTCTCTCTGACGCTCTCAAAATAAATAAATAAACATTTTAAGAAAAATAAAAAAAAATAAGTGTCTCCGTAGGTATGTACTCAAACTAGGATAATCTACATCCTTCAGATTGGTTTGTAATAGTGTAGTTTCTCCAAGCTTGGAATTCTGAGCACATAAAGACAAAATTCTCCAGCTTGAATTCTATTTTAGTGAATTTTAGCACTGATCTTACTATCCTGGATTGGGCCAAATACATGTGGACTTGTAGCAGGTTTTCAGTAGCTTAAAGAGTGTGCTGTCTTTTCTCATTTTCACATGCCCTAGACAGCGTCCTACATTTTTGTTTGTGATGTTCACTGACCTATGCTGCTGGTAATCTTAGGAACTTCTCAGTGCTTGAAGAATCCACGTAAGCAGGATGAAGGTTTTAGCTATTCTTTTGGGACTTGAACTTGACTTATTTTCTTCTTCTTAGCTGATACTCCTCCTCCTGCCTATATGCCACCAGATGATCAAATGGGGCAAGATAATTCCCAGCCAATGGATACAAGCAATAACCTGATTCCTCAGATTATGCCTAGTATCTCCAGCAGAGGTAAGAGAAAAATACCATGCTGTATTGTTGTATCTGTTTTGTTTGTTTTTAATCTTTTAGCCAATTTTTAAAAACAACATTATTGAAGTATAATTTATATACCATAACATTTATCCACTAGAAGTGCATGCTTCAGTGATTTTTAGTAAATGTGTAAAGTTTGGCACCATCATCATGATCTGTGATGTGCCTATTTGCAGTCTGTCCCTGTTGCTGTCCTCAGCTCCAGAGACCCTCTAGTCTGTTTTCTGTCTGTATAGATTTACCTTTTCTGAACATGTCACGTAGGTCGAACACATAATGTGTAGTCTTGTGCATCTTGACTTCTTTGATTTAGCGTAATGTTTTCAAGTTTCTTTCACGTTGAAACAGGTATCACCAGTTTGTTCCTTTTTATTGCTGAACAATATTCCATTGTATGGATGTATCACATTTTTTTATCTAGTCACCAGTTGATGGACATTTGGATTATTTCCAGTTTAATGGGTTGAATGAACAATACCGTTCAGAAAATTTGCATTTTAAGTCTTTATATGGGCTTTGTTTTTATTTTTCTTGGATAAATACCTAAGAATGGAATTTCTGACCCAACATGATAAATTTAAGTAGTTAAGAAAACTGCCGATTTCTCCAGAGTGGCAGTATTGTTTCCTATTCTTACCAGTCACCTAGGGGGGGTTACAGTGTCTCCACAGGCTCTTGATACTTGTTAGCTCTTGATACTTGTTATCATTGGTCTTTTTGATTGTATCCTTTTTCGTGGGTGTAAAGTGTCTCCTTGTTGTTTTAATTTGCATTTCCATAATGAGTAACGATGTTGAACATTTTTTATGTCCTTAGCCATTCATACATCTTTTTTCATAAAATATTTAAATCTTTTCCCGTTTTTTAATTGGTTTCCTTGTTTTACTGTTGAGTTGTAAGAGTTCTTTGTATATTCTGGATAGAAGTCCTTTGTTAGATGTATGATTTGGAGATATTTTCTGTCAGTCTGGATTATTTTTCCATTTTCTTAATGCTTGTTTTCGGATTTTCTTTTAAGGAATGAAAGTTTTTGATTTTTTTCATTTACCTCTCAGTAAAGTTTAAATCCTTGAGGGTCACAGTATCACATGGATTCTGTGACCAATGGCTTTAGCAGGAAGTTTGCTTTGGGATTTGGCACAAACTGTGCCACCGTTTCCACGAGCAGGAGTTACTTTTCCCGCACATCACTCTGGTTCCGTTCACTTTGCCATCAGGAGTCACTGTGTTCTATGCCTTGTGCACATCAGCACATGTCTCTCCTGGATAGAGTTGAGTTTCTTCTCGAGCATAAACACTTTCAATTTTAAGAGCTTTGTGCTCCTTCTGGTCTTGGAGACCCCGCTAAGAACCAGCAAAAATGGCCTTGGATGACAGCCTTCTAGACATACTTGTCATTTTAGGAGTCCTGTTCCCAGCAGGCCTCCACAGGCTGCAAGATGGCAGAAAGAGCTGAAAGTTTTTAATTTTGGCAAAGTCCAGTGTGTCCATTTTTTCTTTCCTAGATCATGCTTGTGGTGCTGCATTTAGAAAATCTTTGTCTATCCCAAAGTTAGGAAAATAGTTTCTATTTTGTCTTCTTCTAGAAATTTTATTAGCCTTAGCTTTTACATTTTGGTCTGTGATTCATTTTGAGGTAAGCTTTTTGTATGGTAAAGATCTAAATTCTTCTCTGTGCAGTAGATATCGAGTTGGGTCAAGCACTATTTTGTTGAGAAGGGCATCGACCATTTCTCCATCAAATTGCCTTGGCATGTTTTTCAGAAACCAATTGACTGTAAATGTCAGAGTTTATTAGAGGGCTCTTGGCTTGCTCATTGAAGTGCGTGTCTATACCTCCTAGTGTGGGATACTTACTAAAGCTTCTTAGTAAATTTTGGAAAGAAGAAGTGTTATACCTTCAGCTTCGTTCTTCTTCAAAATCGTTCAGCACTTATGCATTCTTTGCATTTCTGTGTCATTTTGGCATCACTTCATTAATTGCTGCCTCCCCAGAATTCCCTCCTTGGATTGTAATAGAGATCATATTGAATCCCTCAATCAGTTTGAGAAGTTTGCCATCATCTTCCAGTGCACAGATGTGATATGTCTTCCCATTTACTTACATCTTCCATTTTTCAGTATTAATCGTTTTACTTTTGCTTCTCTTTTTAGATGTGTTCCTGAGTGAATGGAGTTTTAGAACTTCATGTTTGGTTTCTTCTTAATTAAACACATTGAAAATAGAACTGATTTTTGTATATTAATCTTGTAACCTGCAACCTTGCTGAATTCATTTATTAGTTCTTGTAGGGTTTTCTATGTGTGTATGTGAATTCTTTAGGGTCTTACGAATACAAGAACAGATCAATAAAAAACAGCATTATATTTTTCCTATCGTGGATGCCTGCAACTTCTCTCTCTCACTTACTATTATTATTATTATTATTATTATTATTTTATTATTAGGGGGCATGTATGGAAAACCTACCTACAGCTATCATCGTCTTTAATGGTAAGCCACTAGTTGCTTTCTCCCTACAATTGAAGATGTGGTATACATACACACACATACACACACGATGGAATATATTACTCAGCCATCAAAAAGAATGAAAATTTGCCATCTGCAACAATGCGTGCGGATGGAGCTTGAATGTATTATGCTAAGCGAAATAAGTCAAGCAGATAGAGACAAATACTGTATGAGGTCATTCATATGTGGAATTTAAGAGACAAAACAAATGAACATATGGGAAGGGAGGGGAAAAGAAGAGAGGGAAACAAAGCACAAGAGACTCTTAACAATAGAGAACAAACAGGGTTGATGGAGGGAGGTGGGTGGGAGATGGGCTAGATGGGTGACACGTATCAAGGAGGCCACTTGTGATGAGCACTGGCTTTTGAGTGTAAGTGGTGAATCACCAGATTCTACTTTGGAAACCAATATTGCACTGCATGTTAACTGACTAAAATGAAAAACAAAAACAAAAACCGAGGATGCCTCCTCTCACCACTTCTACGGTTTACAACTGTTCTGGAGGGTCTAGCTATAAAGTACTAGGTCTCTTCTAGTCCTAGTTTGCTGAGAAGTTTTACCGTGAATGGATGCTGGATTTTGTCAGCTTTGTCCACATCTGTCAAGATGATTAGACGAGTTTTCTTTTTTTCTAATAGTAAGATGTATTACATGTACTTGAAACCAATCTTGGGATATTTCCACATGGTCATGGTGTATTATAATCTTTTTTTTTTTTTTTTTTTACATATTTCTGGATTAGATCTGCTGATACTTTATGAGTAGTTTTACTTGTGGATTCATGAGGAAGGGATAGTGGTATGTAGTTTTGTTGGGTTGTCTTTATTCAGCATTGATATCACGGTGATAATGACATCATGGAATGAGTTGGGAACAGTTCCCTCCTATTTTTGGAAGAGTTTATTTGTATTATTTCTTCTTTAAATACTTGATAGAATTTACCAGTGAAGCCATTTGGGCTTGGACTTTTCTTTGTGGGGAAATTTAATTCCTGTTCAGTTTCCTTGATTCTGTCATTCTATTCAGAGTCTTTGGGTTTTTTTTGGTTTTTTTTTTTGAGTCAGTTTTGGTAATTTATGTCTTGTTAAGAGTTTGTCCACATTGTCTGGATTGTCTAATTGTTGACACAAAGTTTTTCAGGGTATAGTTTTTTGTATTTCTGATTTCTGTGGGGGTTAGTGGTAATGTCTTCATTCCTGATTTTGGTAAGTTAGGTCTTGTTGTTTTTTTCTTGGTTGGTTTAGCTAAAGGGTTGTTAATTTTGTTAATATTTTAAAAGAACCAGTTTTTTTTTCTTTTTTATGGGTTTCTTGTCCAATCTTTTTTTTTTCTTCTGCTTACTCTAGGCTTAGTTTCCTTCTCTTTTTATAGTTTCTTAAGGTGAACTTTTAGGTTATTGGTTTGAGTTGTTTCTTTTATAGCATAGGAGTTCAAACCCATAACTTCTGATATGTTTTGTTTTCATATTTATTCAGTTCACAATATTCTTAAAATTCTCTTTTGATTTCTTTTTTTTTTTTTAATATTTTTTATTTATTTCTAGGAGAGAGAGAGAGAGAGACAGCGTGAGCAGGGGAGGGTCAGAGAGAGAGGGAGTCACAGACTGAAACAGGCTCCAGGCTCTGAGCTGGCAGTCAGCACAGAGCCTGATGCGGGGCTCGAACCCACGAACCGCGAGATCATGACCCAAGCGAAAGTCGTACGCTTAACCGACTAAGCCACCCAGGCGCCCCTGATTTCTTACTTTGATCCTTCATTTATTTAGCAACATGTTCATCAGTTTCCGTATATTCTAGGATTTCTTTAGTATTTTCTGTTGATTCCTAATTTAATTCCATTGCAGGAATATAAGGCATTGAACCTACCTTGTATGATTTCAGTTCTTTTGAAAGTTACTAGAATTTTTTTATGCATGTTTTTGTACAGCTTGTGACCTGAGAATGTTTCTTAGATTATTAAAGAGTTGTTGGGGCACCTGGGTGGCTCATTCGGTTAAGTGTCTGACTTCGGCTCAGGTCATAATCTAACAGTTCCTGAGTTCGAGCCCTGCGTTGAGCTCTGCTCTGTGCTGACAGCTCAGAACCTGGAGCATGCTAAGGATTCTGTGTCTCCCTCTCCCTCTGCCCCTCTCCGGCTTGCACTCTGTCTGTCTCTCTCTCAAAAATAAATAAACATTAAAAAGTATTTTTTTTAAAAGTTGTTAAAGAAGAATATGTGACAAAGATATTCTTTTTCTTTCCTAAAACCTAAAATATTTGCATCCCACTTGGTCATGGAATTTAATCCTTCTTATATCTTGCTGGATTTAGTGGGCAGAAAAAGGTTTGCCACCCATGGCAAAATAGTGATCTGTTTTAGAGACTTATTCCATGTGCATTTGGGGGAAAAAGACTGTATTTTGATAATCATAGGATGTTATAGATTTATGGATTTTAGTTCAAGTTAGTAGTGTTGTTCGGGTCTTCTGTATCCTTGCTTATTTTCTTTCTAATTATTTGTCATTCATTGAGAGTATGAGATTGCAAGTTAGGGCATCTCTAGCTATTGTTGTTGAATCCTATATTTCAACTTCCATTCCTGTTGGTTTTTGCTTCATGTACTTTGAGTGCTCTGTTGGTAAAGTGAGCAGTTTGGTATCCTTAAGTATATGCACAGTGTCGTGCATCCATCACGACTATCCATTTCCAGAACTTTTCATCATCTCAAACACAACTCTGTACCCATTAAACATAACTGCCCATCTCCCCTCCACTTAGCCTCTTGGTAGCTACCATTCTACTTTCTGTGTCTCTGAATTTGCCTAAGTGGAATCATCCATTGTGGCTGACTTACTTCACTTATTTCACCTTTTCAAGGTATACCATGTTAGAGCATGTGTCAGAATCTCATTTCTTTAAAGACTGATAACGTACTGTTGTATGGGCATTATCGTATGCACATCCGTACCATATTTTGTTAATCCAGTGATCTGTTGATGGACATTTGGGTTGTTTCTACTTTTTGTTAGAATAGTGAATAATGCCACTCTGAATATTGTTGTCTAGGTATTTGTTGGACTCTCTCTGCTTTTGAATTCATTTTATATCCTGTCCCTGGGAGTAGAATTGCTGTTTAACTTCTTGAGGAACTGCCAAACTTTTTTCCACAGTGACTACGCCATTTACATTTCCCCTAGCAGTGTGTTAGAGTTCCCATTTCTCTACATTCTTGCCAACTCTTGTTGGTTTCCATGTTTCTTGTTTTGTTTCTTTCTTATATATATATAATAGCCATCCTAAATGGGTGTGAAGTGGTATCTCATTGTCTTTCTAAAGTCACTATGTTGTGAGACCCTCAACTCCTTAGTATATGACAAGTTAGAAGAAGTAAGGTACTGCCGTTTTATACATTTCTTAAAAGGATGGTGTTTTTGTGTGCTTTGTATGTGTTTGTGAAGATACCAAATGAGTGTATGTCATATGTGTTTTCCCAGGAGCCCCACATTTCTAAGGATAGTTCAATTTCAGGCCTCCCTAGTAGTTTTGTTAATGTGTGAATAATGTCTTCGATTTTTCAAGGTCTAGAATTTATCCAGGAATTTTGTCATACTGATTTTCTTGTAATCCGTAGAATCTACCTTCATTTAGATCAAAATGTCTCAGACATGAATTTCTGGATGTAAACACTTGCACCTCTCCTTACTCTCTTTGCAGCCTAAGAGATAGCTTGTTAAATCCCTTGGCTTCACTTTCTCCATTTGTAAATTAAACAGGGAGAATATCTACACAGAGTTATTAGTTGTTGATTGGATTAGAAAGGTCTGTGTAGTGACCATAGTGTACTGCGTCAGGCAATACACAGTTCTCCTTAAAAACATGGACTGGGTTTACTTCACCTGCCATCTTCCTTTTCTTCTTGCTCCTGGCCGTGCAGAGGACGGAGTGCAGTTCCCTGGTGTTGTATGTGAGCCACTCCTTGCCATCCTAGTGTCTCGGCCAGACAGCTTAGTCCCTTTAGAGGAACTCGGCACTCACGTCTCCTCACCCTCGTTAGATGTCTTTTTTCACTGGAGTTTCATCTCTTCTCAGTCCTATTTTGTGTTTCTTCTCTCTGTTTTCTCTGACAGAGAGGTAACATAACGGAACTCAGAGTTAAACTTTAGCCCCTTGAATTGCCAATTGACAGTGTGTCCCTTGCCTTGAGCAGAGGCAAAGCTCTTCATTCTCTTCTTTTTTTTTCAAACCAAAATTGTCTTTTTGGTTGTGCTTAGCATTTTGTTGTCTGCAAGCTTCTGCTTGGCTCCGGCTTTCCTGACACGAGTCTTAAAACTGCCTGTAACTGATTTGTCTGTGTCTTGGTTATGGACCCCTCCCTGTTCCATCTTTTGTATAAACTTCTTTAAATTCTGACCTGTTAGGACTTGTCTTTATGGGTCCACATTGGTTTATTTTTCTCTGTTCCTCCTTATCTGAATTCTTTGCAGTTGAATAATCAGCACTGAGTTTATAAAAGTTAACCAATTCTTTTGCACGACCTGCCTCGGCCACATAGCCACTCTTAAGGTTCTTTTGGACATTTTTTATGTCTGCCTTTTTTGAAAGAAAACTTGAGGGTTCATCACTTACCTTCCTCATTTCAACCTCAAGAAAGATACTCTACCAGCACTGGAAGAAGAGTTTCATGTGTCCCTCCATTCATTGCATCTATTATGAATTGTTGACTTTTACAATAATAAGAGTTTGGCCGGTAGTTTATTTTATGTATAAATCTTTTTCCATAGGCGGTTCTGGCATTTAACACTAGAATATAGGGGTGCCTGGGTGGCTCAGTCAGTTAAGCATCCAAGTTGGGCTCAGGTCATGATCTCGCAGTTTGTGGGTTCAAGCCCTGCATCGAGTTCTGTGCTGACAGCTCAGAGCCTGGAGCCTGCTTCGGATTCTGTGTCTCCCTCTCTCTCTCTGCCCCTCCCGTGCTCATGCTCTGTTTCTCTTTGTCTCAATAATAAATAAACATTAAAGAAAAAATTTTTTAAACATTAGAATGTATACCGCCTTGTACCAGAGTTAATGCTCACTTGTGTGTGTGTGTGTGTGTGTGTGTGTGTGTTTCAATGGACTTTATTTTTTATATGAGTTTTAGGTTCACAGCAAATAAGAATGTAAAACTACAGGGAGTTCCCACACATTCCCTGTCTCCACACATGCACAGCCTGGCCAGCGACCAAAACCTTACGCTGGAGTGGTCCGTTTCTTAAAATCCATGAACCTGTCTCCACGGTATTATCATTCCAAATTGATAGTTTACATTGGAGGTTGTTTTTGGTGTGTACGTTTTGTGGATAGTAACAAATGAATATAGCACTGAAGTACATGGAGGTAACCTGTAGTATACAGAGTAGTTTCACTGCCCTACAGATCTTCTGTGCTCTGCCTACTCACCCCTTGTCATCCCTCGTTTCCTCTGACTCCTGATACTTTTGCTGTCTCCATAGTTTTGCCTTTTCTAGGATGTTATCTAATTAGTATCAGACCGTATACAGCCTTATCACACTCGTTTCTTTCACAGAGTAACATGCATTTAAGTTTGTTCATCTCTTTTCATGGCTTTATGGCTCAGTTCTCTGTCAAGCTGAATAATATTCCATCATCTGGGTGTACCACAGTTTATTTATCCATTCACCTACCAAAGGACATCTTGGTTGCTTTCAAGTTTTGGCAGATATGAATAAAGCTGCCATAAATGTCTTTGGGTAGGTTTTTGTGTGGAATAAATATTTAGCTCCTTTAGGTAAATACTGAGGAGTGTGTTTGCTGGAATGTATGGTAAGAGTGTGTTTAGTTTTGTAAGAAACTGCCAAACTGTCTTCCAAAGTGGCTGTACCATTTTACATTTCCACTAGCGCTGATTCTGAATTCTTACAGCTCCACATCTTCACCAGCATTTGGTGTTGGCCCTCTTCTGGATTTTGACCATTCTAATGGTGGATACTGGTATTTTATTGCTATTTTAATTTGCATTTACTAATGACACACGATGTGGGGCATCTTGTTATATGCTTGTTTTTTATTTGTGTGTCTTCTTTGATGAGGTGGCAGTTTATGTATTTAAGCTATTTTATAAATTGGGTTATTTATTTTCTTGTTGAATTTTAAGAGTTCTTTGTATCTTTTGGATAATAGTCCTGTATCAGATGTGTCTTTTGCCCGTATTTTCTCCACTTTCTCTGTGGCTTATCTTCTTATTCTGTTGGGAGGGTCTTTTGCAGAGCAGTTGTTTTCAATTTTTAGTGAAGTCTAGCTTATCAGTTTTTTTGTGGTTCATGCTTTGGTGTTGTATCTAGAAAGTCATTACTGTATTTATAGTCATCTAGATTTTTTCCTGTGGTATCTTCTAGAAGTCTTACAGGGTTTTTTGTTTTGTTTTGTTTTTTGTTTTGTTTTACGTTTAGGTCTCTGATCCCTTTTTAGGTAATTTTTGTGGAGGGTATGATGTCTGTGTCGATTCTTTTTTTTTTTTTTTTTTTGCATTTGAATGCCAGTTGTTCTTGTGCTATTTGTTGAAAAGACTGTCTTTTTTCTATTTTTCTATTTTTTTCTATTTTATTTTCTTTTTTCTATTATTGCCTTTGTTCCTTTATCAACAAGCACTTAACTATATTAAATGGGCCTTTTTCTGAGCTCTCTCTTCTTTTCTTCTTCTTTTTATTTAATAAGGAGAGAGAGCATACACAAGTGAAGAAGAGGGGCAGAGAGAGAGAAAGAGAATCTTATGCAGGCTCAGTGTGGAGCCCAATGTGGGGCTCAATCCCATGACCCTGGAGTCATGACTTGAGCCAAAATCAGGAGTTGGATGCTTAACCAACTGAGCCACCCAGGTGCCTCTGGGCCCTCTCTTTGTTCCTTAGATCTGTTACTCTATTCTTTTTGCCAATACCATAGTGTCTTGGTATTAGCTTTAAGGTAAGTGTCATTCTTCTGAGTCTTTGCCTCCCCAAATAAACTGTAGGGTTAGTTTGTTGATATCCACAAAATTATCTGCTGGGAATTTGATTGGGATTGCATTGGAATCTATAGATCATGTTGGGAAGAACTGATATCCTGACAGTATTGAAGCTTCTTACCATGAAAATGGACTGTTTCTCCATTTATTTCATTCCCTCTTTCATTTCTCTCTTTAGAGTTCTGTTTTCTTTATATAGATCTTGCACCTTTTTTGTTTAATTTTTATCTAAATATTTCTTTTTGAATATTAATACAAGTGATGAAATTTTAATATCAAATTCCATATGTTCATAGCTGGTATATACCAAAATGATTCACTTTTGTATATTAACTCCCTTGCATCTTGGAACCTTGCAATAATTGCAACCAACCAAAGTTGGTTCTTTGAAAAGATAATTTTACAAATACTGGTATAGTTAAATTGTTCAGGTTGCCTATACTTCCTGCAAATTTAAACCTTGATTAGATTCTGCTAGGAAAACCATTTAAAATATAAAACATAGCTGTTCAAAACCTTTGGAACATGGCAAAATCAGTTCTGTGAGGGAAGTTTGTAGGGATGCAGGCTTACCTCAGGAAACAAGAAACGTCTGAAATACCAAGCTAGCCTTATACCTAAAAGGATCTAGGAAAAAAAAGAACAAAGCCCAATGTTAGTAGAAGGAAGGAAAAAATAAAGATCAGAGTGAAAATAAATGAAATAGAGACTTAAAAACACAATAGATTTATAAAACCAAAGTTGGTTCTTTGAAAAGATAAAATGTACATCTTAGCCACACTTAGCAAGAAAAAAGAGAAAAGATCCAAATAAATAAAATCAGAAATGAGAGAGGAGAAGTCACTGCTGGCACCACAGAAATGCAAGGGATTTTAAGAGACTGCTATGAAAAATGATATGCCAACAAATAGGACAGCTTAGAAGAAATGGAAAAATTCCTAGAAACATGTCATCTTCCCAAACGGAATCAGGAGGAAGTAGAAAATCTGAACAGAGTTATTACTAGTAATGAGATTGAATCAGTCATCAGAAAACTCCCAGCACACAGAAAGAAGTTCAGAACCAGATAGCTTCAGAGGTAAATTCTATGAAACATTTAAAGAAGAGTTAATACCTATATTTCTCAAGCTATTGCAAAAATAGAAGAGGAAGGAGAGCTTCTAGATTAATTCTACAAGGCCAACACCACCCTTATACCAAAAGCAAAAACACTACAAAAAAAAGAAAGCTATGGGCCAATATCCCTAATGAACTCAGATGCAAAAATTGTAAACAGAATGTTAGCAAACCATATTCAACAATACATGAAAAGGATCATTTACTACAATCAAGTGGGATTTATTCCATGGGTGCAAGTGTGATTTAGTATCTGTAAATCAACCAGTGGATACGTGACATTAATAATATGAAGGATAAAAACCATATAATCATCTCAGATGCAGAAAAAGCATTTGACAAAAATCAGTATCCATTTATGATAAAAACTCAAAGTGGATGTAGAGAATACCTACCTCACCTTAGTAAAGGCCATATATGACACAGCCACAACTAACATCATACTTACTTAATGGTGAAAACCTGAAAGCTTTTCATTTAAGATCAGGAACAGCATAAGGACATCCACTCTTGCCACTTTTATTCAACATAATACTGGAAGTCTTAGCTGCAGCAGTCAGACAAGAAAAAGAAATGAAAGGCACCCACATTGGAAAGGAAGAAACAAAACTGTCATTATTTGCAGATTAGATGGTACTATATATAGAACACCCTGAAGACTCCACCAAGAAAACTAGTAGTACTAAGAAATGAAATCAGTAAAGTTGCAGGATATGAAATTAATATCCAGAAATCTGTTGTGTTTCTGTACACTAATAACAAAGTAGCTGAAGAAATTTAAAAAAGTCCCATTTACAATTGCACCAGAAAGAGTAAAATACCTAGGAGTAAATGTAACACAAGGAGTTAAAAGACCTGAATACTGAAAACTATAAAACACTGATGAAAGAAATTGAAGATGATACAAAAAAATGGAAAGGTATTCCATGCTCATGGATTAGAAGAATTAATATTGTTAAAATGTTTACACTACCGAGAGTAATCTACAGATTACAGATTCAGAGCCCAGAAATAAATTCACACTTAGGTTAGTTAATCGACAACAAAGTAGGCAAGAATATACAATGGGGATAGAATCATTTCTTTAATAAATGGTGTTGAGAAAATTGAGTAGCTACATGTGAAGAAATCAGACCGTACCACTTTCTTCTACAATACACAAAAATAACTTCAAAATGGATGAAGGCCCTAAATGTGAGACCTCAAACTGTAAAACTTCTGAAAGAAAACAGGACAGTGGTCACTTGGACATTAGCATTAGCAACATACTTATGGAATATGTTTCCTCAGGCAAGGGAAACAAAGGCAAAAATTAACTGTTGGGACCATAGCAAAATAAAAAGCTTTGTACAGTAAAGGAAACTATCAGCAAAAGGAAAGGCAACCTGCTGAATGTGAAAAGGTGTTTGCAAATGATGTATCTTATGAGGGGTTAATATCCAAAATAAATATAGAACTTATACAAAACAACAACAACAAAAATCCAAACCAAACAATTGGTTAGAAAAATGGACAGAGGATCTGAATAGACATTTTTCCAAAGAAGGTATACAGATGGCGATAGACATATGAAAAGATGCTCATCGTCACTAATCATCAGGGAAATGCAAAACCAGTCACAGTGAGACACCACCTTACACCAGGCTGAGCAGCAAGTATCAAAAAGACAAGAAATAAGAAATGTTGAAGAGGATATGGAGAAAAGAGAACCTTGTGCCCTGTTTGTGGGAGTGTAGATTGGAGGAGCCACTTGGAAAACAATACACAGATTCCTCAAAAAATTAAAAATAGAAACACTATATTTTCTAGTAATTCCACTTATGGATATTTATCCAAAGAAAATGAAAACATTATTTTTTTGAAAACACTAATTTGAAAATATACCTGCACCTCTGTGTTTGTTGCAGCATTATTTACAAATAGCCAAGATAGGGGAGCAACCTAAGTGTCCATCGGTACATCAATGGATAAAGGAGATTTATACACAAAGGAATATTACTCAGCCATAAAAATGATTGAGATATTACCATTTTACATCAACACAGATGGATCTTGAGGCTACTATGCTAAGTGAAATAAGTCACAAAGAAAGACACATACCATATTATTTCAAACAGAGGTTGTATAACGTTGTATGGTGACAGGTGGTAACTGCTCGTATCATGGTGGTGAGCAGTGAGTAATGTATAGGGACTATCTAATCACTGTGTTGTATGCCTGGAACTAATATGGTGTTGTATGTCAACAATACTTCAATAATAAAAATTTTAAAGAAAAAAATAAAATAAATGTGATGTTGCCTATCCTTGTATTTCTATTTGGCTAATTTTTCAAACCATTACATTCAAGGCATTGATGATTTTTTTTCTTTTCTATTCAGACTCAAAGCCAGAGAGGAACAGTGAGACTTAAGTGGAATATCTGAAAGTATTTATGAGTTGGGTTAAAGGGAAACAAAGAATCTGGGGTTTTTAATTCACTCATTAAGTGTTTTGTTTTTTGTGTTTTTGTCCGGTTTGTTTACAGACGTTCAGCCTGTTGCCTATGAGGAGCCCAAACATTGGTGTTCAATTGTCTACTATGAATTAAACAATCGTGTTGGGGAGGCTTTTCATGCATCTTCTACTAGTGTGTTAGTGGATGGATTCACAGACCCTTCAAATAACAAAAGTAGATTCTGCTTGGGGTTGTTGTCAAACGTTAATCGTAATTCAACAATTGAAAACACTAGGCGACATATTGGAAAAGGTAATTTTGTCATTTCCCCGCGTTTGGCTGAAATGAGTCCTGTTGTGCTTGCTGTTTACCATGTATCGTGGAAGGTGCTGGAACATAAGATGAGCCTAGAGCATGGGCAGTGCCCTCAGGTTATGCTGGCCAGTGTATTAAGACCTAATCAGTCCTCCTTTCCTTAGTTTGATTTCTTAGCACTTAGGATCTGAAATCATATTATTTCTGTATTTATTTTTGAGTGTCTTCTGATTGGAATGTAAATTTTACGGAAACATGCATTGTTCACAGCATTATTTTCAGCAGTGCCTGGCTCATAGTAAATACACAGCAAATGCTTGTGAATATATGAGTGCTGGCAGGAGAGTAGAATTGATTAATTGAGGTATTTGTGGAGTATTTTGAGTTGAAGTGCCTTGTAAGAATTTCTCTTACGTTGGAGGAGCCCGGTTACAGGTAGGAAATCCAGTTGGAATGATACAAGTTTCCAGTGGCTTCACCACCACCCTTCCTGCCTTTTAAATTCAGGTAACAAGGTTTTATTTATATTTCATCCTGCAAGACAGTTGCCACAACAAACAAGGAACTTTCTACATCTCAGGAAAAGGTCAGAGTCTCATGTATCAAGTGGCCAGGAAGGAAACCTATCCCAGGTAGAGTGCACTGCCGTCTCCTAAGAAGTGTAGTTTTTACCACTTGCTGTTTTTTGCTTCTTTGACTTAAGAAAGTCTTAGTCCAAGTTAGGACAGGGCATACGTAATTATCGTTGTAAAGTGACTTTTTATAGAAGAGATTCAGCAAAATACTATGGCCAGAAATCAGTTGAAAGTGTCCATTCTCTTTTGACTCCTTTGCCAGCTTGGCGCACTGTTGCAGGTGAAATGCCTCCTTTCTGGTGTGCTGGTTTCCCCACCACACTAGAGTAATTTAAGAGAAATCTACTTGGCGAACTCTTAATTCTAGAATCTGTTTTCCCTTTTTTTCTAGTACCCAGTTCTAGGACCCCTTCCTCTATGCTCGGAAACAAAACACGGCTATTTGTATACAGGTCTGGGACTCACATGTGTAGGGCGTGTGTATGTACAAAGATGGAATTTTTGGCACTGTTTGCGGTAGTGAAAAGTTGGAAATAATCTTAGCTTTACATGATTGAGGTTTTAATATTGAAACTGTTATTTATATTTTACTTACATATATATTTTTAAATAGCAAAAACAGTCTTCTTAGGGGAGGTAAAATAAATCTGTTTAAAACCCCTTCCTGTGACCTGAAATTACATATGTGACTTAGGTAGGATCTTTTCTCTTCTCTTCTCTTCTCTTCTCTTCTCTTCTCTTCTCTTCTCTTCTCTTCTCTTCTCTCTTTTCTCTTTTCTCTTTTCTCTTTTCTCTTTTCTCTTTTCTCTTTTCTCTTTTCTCTTTTCTCTTTTTTCTCTTCTCTTCTCTTCTCTTCTCTTCTCTTCTCTTCTCTTCTCTTCTCTTTTCTCTTTTTTCTTTTCTTTTCTACATTTATTTTGAAAAGGAAAAAAGAGAATGAGCAGGGGTGGGGCCCAGAGAAAGCGGGACAGAGGACCCCAAGTGGGCTCTGTGCTGACAGCAGAGGGGACTTAGAGTCTTTGCATTCTGCTGTACTCTCTAGTAGTGAAAGGGTGCAAAACACTCTGCCAGTTGACTCTTTGTGATAGTTAATAGCGCCCGTATTCCTTTGAGAGGACTCCTCATAGGTGCCTTATTTGTCTTTGTGCCCTCGCTTTCTCTCATAGAGCTAACAAGGGATTGTTGGCCAAGAGAAGACAACCTAAGAACTGATAAATGTAATAAGCTGGCAGCCTGAGGCTTAAGTCTTAGCTGTTTGAGGACCACTGTAGAATTTGAGCAGACATTGACCTCCTGTTACCTTTGGCAGCGTAGGCCCTCTAGTGGTAGCTTCTGCTGCCAGACTTGTGGGCGGTTGCTAGGGATGAGGGGGTGTTCTTGGTGGCGCCTTCTCCGGCCTCTTTGGTTTCATTATACTGCTTTATGAAGGTGAGTCCTGGAATGCTCGTGTTTTTAAGGTGTCCATCTGTACTATGTCGGAGGAGAGGTGTACGCGGAGTGCCTCAGTGACAGCAGCATATTTGTACAGAGCAGGAACTGCAACTTCCATCACGGCTTTCATCCTACCACTGTCTGTAAGATCCCCAGCAGTTGCAGCCTCAAAATCTTTAACAACCAAGAATTTGCTCAGCTTCTGGCTCAGTCTGTCAACCATGGGTTTGAGGCGGTCTATGAGCTCACCAAAATGTGTACCATTCGAATGAGTTTTGTCAAGGTGAGTGGGTTGGAAGCTGGAGCTTAATTTGAGTCACTGTAAATATGTAGATCATATTTCTATAGGTTATGATTTTAAAAAGTCTTTCTTCATTGAAAGGTGGGATTTACTTTTTACTTGACTTAATAGGTTTTTAAGTGATGTTGAGTTTATAGCTTTAACCACACGATAGGTCCAAGTTTTAATTTTATAATCCAGACGTTATAAAATGCATAATACTGATACTGATTTTGGTATTGAATAGGGGCTGAATTTATAAAGAATTTCAGTTAAAGTTAAATTGGTAGAATGCATCTCACATTAAAATTGCTTTTAAAGTTCCTTAGCCTCCGCAGTTTCAATTATTATTAGATCCCAGTGGAGTGACTTAAAAAATTCTTCAGAATACTGATATTAATCTTCTATATATTTAACCTCTCTTATTAAGGATTTGCAAAGTTGAGAGAACTTTTCAAATTTGTCATTTGCTTTTGGCCTGATTTTATTGGCATTACAAAGATGATGGTTCATGAGTAAAATTAGGGAAGACTTTAGTTGATACATTTAAGCATCCTGTGCTATATCCACTTGGTCCTTAAGGATTAAGCCCAAGAGCATAGGTGAAATACTACGTGTGGGCTTTTCTTTCTGACATTCAGATGCGTGGTCCAGTGTTTCCTTGCTGCTTTGCAATAGGTCTGTTCTGTGCATCACTTTATCAGCAGCCCGCCCTCCATGGAAACATAACTTCTGTATATTTAATCTCTACTCCACCCCCTCCCCCCACACAGCCGAATTTATCTGTGCCAGCACTACTTGAAGCTGTAAAGCAGAGAGCTTGGTAAATACAGGCAAATTAAAGTGAACACAATTATATTTTAATCTTTATCTAGAGCCTTAGGTTAAAATGTTCCAGCTTCCTTCATCCCAGCTACTTTAATTACACTTGCATGCATCAATCAGATCTACAGTGCCTTAACTGAGAGCTTAAAAAAAAAAAAAAAAACCTAAAAACCAAAAACTTTTTCATAACAAAATCTGATGTGAACAGACATGAGACTGTAAGTTTTGTTTATCTCATTAAGTGAGAATGTATCTCATAGCAGAAATACTAGTGTTTTAATTGTGAGTTATTGTACTGTATTAACTTTCTAAACTTAAAAAAAAAGTTCTAGAACCTATTTTGCTCTAAGAGTTTCTATTAAAGGAATCCTATCTCTTGCAGAAAGCTCTGCAACTCTGTGTTGCTTTAAATTCCATGGTGTATCCTCAAGATTGGTTTTGCCATCTCTTTTGCTGAAGTAACTCTCTGTTAGTATGTTAAAATTGGTTTAGACTGGTTTACAGTTTAAGGAGGAATTTGCTATGATATCTTTTTGTTCTCTTAGGGCTGGGGAGCAGAATATCACCGGCAGGATGTTACCAGCACCCCATGTTGGATTGAGATTCATCTTCATGGGCCTCTTCAGTGGCTGGATAAAGTCCTTACTCAGATGGGCTCCCCTCTGAACCCCATATCTTCCGTCTCATAGTGCAGAAATAGTCTTTTCAATTATATTATTAGTGGACTTGTTTTAATTTTAGGGAAACTTTCAGTACAGATACTGTGAGCTTACATGGAAAACAGATATTACAGCTTATTTTTTTTCTACATAATTGTGACCAATACGTTTGTATTTTGTGATGAATCTACATTTGTTTGTTATTCGTGTTCATGTTAACTCTCAAAAGTGTTGTGAAAAATGCACAGTAGAAGTGTGGTACCCCAGCTCACAAGTTTGGCATTGATCTTAAACTGGAAGAACAATTCTGCCTTACTGTCCCAACAACTTGTTGTTTGTTCAGTTTCCTGGAAAAATTAGTGCATCACGTGATGAAAAATTATAATAGGAAAAGAAGATACACGGTGAAAATTCTTCCCTTTTAACCCTATAGGAGCTGTACTTTTTCCAGTTTCTTTATCTTACCAATGTTAAGAAAGTGAAAGTGTAGTTCGTTGTTTTCTGAAAGCATATGGTAGGAGCTGAAAAGAAACTATAAAAAAATTTTTTTTATTTGAAGGAACACTATGCACTGCTCTAACAAGTAGTGTTCAGTAAAAGCAAAGTGATAGTTTTCTAGATGGTGTCATAAAATGTACATTTATTACAGCTAAGTGTGTGTCAGTCTGTTGTGGCCTCATTCAGTATATCTTTTATAAAACATTTCCTTTTAAAAAAAAAAATTATTGTAAACAACAGATCTCTAGTATATGTCACTTACTCTGAGTCTGTCCTGAGTACTACTTCATAGCTAGTGACGGTGCATGCGCGGCCTTGTTCAGCTTGGCTCCTTTTGGCCACTGTTGCAAGAACTCTAATTTTGACATATGCATTAGTCTCTTATTTTGCACTTTGATGGGTGACAGTTTTTAGTGTAACCTTTTATGAAACACACTCAAGTGACTTGGACATAGATGCTCAGCCTTACTTCCCTGGTGCCCCTTTTGTATTAACAGACACTGCGGTTTATAGATGACAGGTGTAGGAAGTTAGACTTTTTCTACCTTTTTTGTATTTTTGACCTAGATTATAAGACTGTTATTCTGTAGCTCCGATTTAAGGTGCCTTTCTAATTCCCTCCCACTCTCTGTGTGTCGCTCGTTTTGGAAAATCATACTCTCCTCCCGTTGCTCTTACTGGCGTCAGTCGCCCCAAGCAAGGAAAGGACTTCCAGCCTCTTCAGTCTGGCCCCGGGTCAAGGCTGCTGGTCTGGTACTTGGATGAATAAGCAGTGGTTGTTGAGATAGTTGATTTTGAAATATTACCCTATCCTAGAATGCAGACTGCTCTCTCAGTTCCCATGTATGTCCTGGGTTTGTTCCCTGCGCCGCCCACCCCCCCGCCCCCCGCCATTTATTAGCACTTCTGTGGATGCTAATCTCCCAGAACACAGTCCTCTGAGAGGAAAGACATGAAAACTCTATAAACTCTCTGTTCAGTCAGTCATGCTTGTAGGCTTTGGGTAAAAGACTTTTAACCTCTTTTTCCAGAGAGCAGCCAGATAGGCACTTGGTTATGGCGTGAGAACAGAGACATCATTTTGAAAAAAAAGTGACCTAATTTACCTATCAGAGAAAGCTATTTTCTGGTGCCTTTTCAAAGTATATGGAGCCGCGTCAGTCTTCTATTTAAAGTGCTAGTTTGGTTTGACTTTCTACTTTGCCCTTTCTGCATTTCTTGAGGAGAGGAGAATGCGATTCCTTTTTTCTGTAACATTATTCATTGCTCTTACGAAGTGCAGCCAGTGGATGGTTTAGTTCTGTCAGATGAAGTGCCATATGTTTCAGGTCACAGTCCTTTGCTGTGTGAAAGGATACTTTGTCACAGCCGCCTGAACCTTAAACAGAAGTAAGCTTTCCATGACACGCATTCTTCATCTTCCACACGTGCGTCCGCCACATGAAAGAAAATTATGTGCTTAGTGTTAGAACCTAGCTATTTACATTGTTCTTTGATTTCCCAGGCTTGTGGCATAATCTTTGGGGCAAATGTGTAGAAGGAAACTACCCAGGTTGAATGACAGATACATGTCATCAACGTCTGTGGACTTGAACAGGTGCATACTATTGAATTGTTTCACTGATGGTTTCAATTGAGTTAATTAAAAATTGTTTTTATTCCTGTTACAGTCTTTAGAATTGTCAGGATTTTATGTGATTGTTCTTTCCTGTGTTTTTCTTAAGGAGTTGTATCTCAAGAAGGTCAGTACTGAAGCTATTGACCGTTAAGAGTTCCATGGAAACAGAGAAGCCTGTGGTCTTCCCTAAAACTTATAAACCATATACCCTGGATTTTAACTGAAATTTTTATTCTGTGTAGTTGCTTCAATAATTCCCGAGGGTGCCCCCAATCCATGAACGGGAATTAAAAATTGCCAGTAAGATTTTAAAAACTAGAAATTCTGACCAGTGAAGACACTTCTGAAAGAAACCATTTCAGAAAATTATAGTTTTACATTGTTAAAATCTTTAAAATTTTTAAATCTTTGGAATGGTTTATGCTCAAATTTATGAAAACATCACTGCTACAGCAATCACATTTCATACTAATATATGCGAGCTGAAAGGAGTAGAGTCTGGGAATCATAAAATTACAACCAGTTTGGTAAATGCAGAAAGAGAAATAGAATGGAAACTCATGTGAGTAATGAATTAATCCAAGAAAAAGATGCTTGCAAAAACAGTTGCATTTGATCAGCGTGTTTGTATAATACAGTATTATGGTCTGTATGGTATTGCCTGGCTTATGTTGTAGACTGTAAACTATTAGGCATGTTATTGATCTTCTGAAGCTAATACTTTTTCTTTAGAGATTAAAGAAGACATCAATCAAAATGTCAAGTATATACATCAGAATATAAATCATTTTTCACACTTTATTCTTAGGTAAGGGACCTGTGGTAAGAGAATTGGCTGGATTTCTTAGTTGAAATCCACAGTAAGATTCCTAGGTAGTTCAGTGAGCTATACCTAATAGTCTAGAAAGAGGATGTAGCTACTTGATACTTTTCCTAACAGTTGAGAGTAAGATATCCTTGTAAGATGTAAAATGATCAAGAGTGTTCGGATCTGAAATCTCTTGTCAAGATGAGAACTAGGGCTCTCGGTACCTGTGCAGTTCTCCTGTAATGGTTTTCTGTTGAAGGAGAAAGTTTGTGCAGAATATGAAATCCTACCGGTAACAGAGAACCTCCAAAAAGTCCGACAGAACCTGTTTAAGTACTGTACTGCTGTCCTGGAAAACAGCTCATGTGCCAGCTTGAATCCATTTCTTTACATTCTTTGTGATTGTTTGCTCAGTGTTCCTTTGAACACATTCCCCACTGAATATGTTAATGTCTTTTATACTTGCTGAAGAAGGAAGACTCTTTTGATAATTCACCTTCCAATGATGACTTCAGTTTTGGATCTGTTAGCTTTTAAGAGGATCAGAGCCCTTCTTTGTTGTATTGCTTAAATCCTTGTTTACTCTTTCAGGTCGGAATGTAACTATGTGTCCTCAGTATGTATACCCATCAGCTAGATAAGCAAGGATCTTTTAAGGTAGTAGATAGCATGATGGTTTCAGGCATGTTTGGTGATTTTTATGGGAGGGAGTTTTCCTAAACATTATTTGCGGGTGGGCTCTTCAGATACTAACTAGGGCAGCTCTATGGGGGGCACTCTCATATTTGGGGCCTGTTTCCTCCAGAGCAGCAGCATATCTCTCCTTGATAGAGGTGGGATTTGGGAGAGGTGTTCTTCTCACAGAAGATGCATGTGTGGAAAGTGACAATTCAAAGCGTTTCTTATGCATACACACTTTTTGCCTGCTGGACAGAAGCTTGGACAATTCTTTGGAATTTACTGGGTTACAGGTTAGCATTTCCTAATTACAAGAGGTAACAGTATTTATCAAGCCTTGGTTCTATTGGATTGTTCCTAATACAGACTTAACCTTCTAAACTACACCTGTGTTACAACTGAAGTGTTACCCTAAAATTGGATGGTTTACAAAAACCAGTGAGAGGTATTTTACATAGCAATTTTTTTTTTTTTTTAAGTAAGAGCGTGTGATATATTTGCTGATAGCAGTTTCTGTAAAACAAATGATGGGATGTTTTGGTGAAAAGATCCAGCCTCAGAGCAGGATTCTTCGGTCATTCATGGCAGAGTGAAAAAGGTGTGCATGGTTCTCATCTAGGTACTTCAGTTCTTAAAATTGTTAGCAGTCATCATAAACCATTGTCCTTTAAGGATTTATTTGAAGATACTGTTATTAAAATGTTCAGAATTTTGTGTACAGTTAGATTCTTGCCTTCCATTAACATGTAGTACCTTCTTGATACTAGCTGGTATTAACTGTAATAAAACTACAATGAGGCCAAACCAACCCACCTTCCTTATAAAAGAAGAGGTTTTTTAGAGTCAGATCTTCCCTTCTAATATCATTGGAGATAATGTTGCTTTGATTTATTCATGAAGTATTTTATATGTAGGGACTCTTGAAGCTAATAGTTGGGCAGGCGATTTTCTCCTTAATCTGGTTGGTTAAAATTGCATTTTTAAAGATCACTTATTTGAAAATTGGACTGTAATCATGAAAACTGGATGTTTTTATGTACATACTGCCCATCTTCTCTTAAAAAGATACTCCTATGCAGATGATAAAGACCAAACCAATGGCTGCACTATAGGTCCGCTTCCTGTTCTGCTTCTGTTTCTGTTGTAGAAAATGAAATTCTGGCAACATGCTTCAATTCTGTTACCTTTTTGATACGTATAAAAATGTATTAGGTTTTACTATATTGTGCTTCTTCAAAGCCATAACTCTTAAGAACTTTGATTTTGCATATTGTTTGCTAATACTTTATTTTAATAAATCTCAAAACCTGTTTAATGTTGTCTGTTTGGTCTTTTTGTTTGTTGGTTAGTGTGTTTGGGGTTTTTTTTGGTACTCTCTTTTGACCTAACATCTTTCACTTAGTGGACTTCTAACAGAGAGATGAGATGACCAGCTGCTGTGATCGGCTGTGTTATCTGGACGTGTGCGCTGGCAATAGGAAGTGGGTACCCCATGCCTTCCTACTCAGTGGGAGGTTTGCTCAGAATGATGGTGTTTTTCCATTCTGTTTGTAAGAGAGCTGATGTGTTTCTCTTAGTTTAGTGTAGTTTAGTTGGATTTTGAGAAAGTACTCAGATCTAGAGTCTGGGGTATTTTAGTTTAACCGCTAATCTCCCTTCTCTGGATCTATCTGTAAATGAACAGTCCTGAGTGCATGATTGGGAGGAAGCCTAGTGGCTCTGGGTTCTGCCTGCCTCTGTGCAAGTCCTGGGCCTCGTAGTTCTGTTAGCTGTGTGCCTTTAGGCAAGCTGCTTAACCACTCTCTGCCTCAGTTTCCTGATCTGTAAAGTGAAAGTATATAGCATTTTGGGATTGAGTAAATAAAGGAATACAAATAAAGTACTTAGAACAATGCCTGGCACATCAGAACTCATATTTTTATTCTTATTATCTCTTGCATTCTTTGACAGGAATTATTTCTGATGCTGCTTGACTTCAGTAGATCAACCCTTGATTATCCACCTTGCCAGTTAACTTTGTTTTTATTTTCTCCTTTAAAAAATTTTTGTTTTTTAAATCACAGATTAGTTTTATTAGCCCCACCGAGTACATACTCTTACCACCACGGTGTTGTAGATAGGAGAAATGCAGACCCCTTCTAATTAGAAAGGGAAGAGGAGAAAAACCCAAACTAAACATTTTAACCCCAAAGAGTAAATATAAAAGCTCTTATTTTTCTCTTTGGAGAAAAGCCTTCATCAAAAGAATCCGGTTCTGCGAATCCGTTCCTTACGCCTCTTTATTTTAAGTGTGAGGTATACAGTAGTGATTTCAGTGGCCGTGTTAGAAACATTTTTTTTTAAGCATTTTTAAAAACATTTCTTCTGACATATGATTTCCCTGAACAGCAAGAGGTGTTGGCTTCTCTCCGCTTTAAGATAATTAGTTTTCAGATTGCTGCAGCCCAAACAGTTCAGGTGATGAGGGGATCAGCTGTGACAACTGCTTCATTTTTCCTTCAGATATGACACTCAGTAGCTAATACTCTTCCACATTACCACAGTACTGATGCAGTTCCGATTTTATACATATTCATAAGAAGGCTGTCAGTAGGCGAGGGCAAGCTTATGAGAAAGTACTTATTTAGAGCTCTGGAGCATATGTGGTTCAAAGAAGGAAGCATTTTTTTTTTAAAGTTCCTCAATATAACTTGGTAAGTATTGCTGTGTATTTGTTGAATTTGTAAGCCTGTCACTAATAAAGATTTGATTTTTTAAAAAGGTGTGTTCTTTTGATCTAAATCACTGTGTGGTTGTAGTTTCAAGAAGAGGGGGGACTATAGGGAAGGTATAAAAAGGAGAGTTGTTTGCTGTGTTTGTAACCATCCCTGTTGTAGGGTATGTGGGATGGGAGGTGGAAGGGGCATGTAGCTTGGTGGCCAGGACTCTGATTATCCATATCGTATCACCTGCATGTGTGTAAAATTTCTGTGAGAGGCGGTTCCTGAGACAGTGTTTTCGTATTCAGAGATCTGTTTTGAAAGCATCCTCATACTTTTGTTTTAATCTCTTACCCCTTTCCCCATCCAATAAAAACCTCACCTAATGTTACTTCATTTTATTTTGGTTTATTTTTTTAAAAAAATTTAATGTTTATTTTTGAGAGAGAGAGGAAGGGTATGAGTGGGGGAGGGGCAAAGAGAGAGGGAGACAGAGAATCCGAAGCAGGCTCCAGGCTCTGAGCTAGCTGTCAGCACAGAGCCCGATGCAGGGCTCGAACCCACAAACCGTGAGATCATGACTTGAGCCGAAGTCGGACACTTAACCGACTGAGCCACCCAGGCACCCCAAATGTTACTTCATTTTCAATACTACTTTTATCTGAGCTACATGTCAAGAGTTTTAACAGTACAGAAAAGGATTAAAAAACCTCAAGCCAATAGCTAACTGGTATGCATATACGTGTTGTAGCATGTGTACTCTTCTAACCTTTTGGGGTAGCCACCCTCCATTGGGTCCTTTCCTTTCTTCGGCAAAAATGTAGCTGATTGTGAATGGGGCTAGACTTCTTTTTTGAAAGAATTCTCAGAGAAATTGGTTCGAGAGTGTTTCTTGGATTTGATATACCCAAGAGAATATTGTCCTCTCTTAACTAAATCTTCTTTTATTGAATGGCAGACTTTTTCCAAAATGTACAGTACCAAGCCTAGCTATCCAGGTATTTTAATGATGTTGCTGAAGTGACAAAGGCAATTGGGAGTAATCGAAGCAGCTTCTCAGAAAGAAGGAAGATAAGACCTTGGGAGTTTGGGAGAAAACAAGTTTTTCATTTGTTGCATCTGTCGCCATCTAACATACTGTCAATTTTATTTCTTTACCCTGTTTAAAGACTGTCTCATCTCATGGGAATGGAAGCTTTCTGAGGCCAGGCCTGTGTCCCCACTGTTAGAGCAGTGTTTGATAAATTGTAAGCACTCCAGTATTCGAGAAATGAATGAGAACATGGAGTCAGATAATGATTTCTTATACTGGAATTCACTTTTAAATTAGGTAATATGATAGTTCTTAACTGAATGGTTTATAGCTCAGCACTAAGTATCAGATGTCTGTTTTGCAATTAAATGTTTTTTAAGTGTTATTTTTGAGGAGGTAGAGTGTGCATACAAGTGGGGGAGGGGCAGAGAGAAAGGAACAGAGGATCTGAAATGGGCTCTGTGCTAACAGCACAGAGCTCGATGCAGAGCTCAAACTCAACAAAACTGTGAGATCATGACCTGAGCCAACTGAGCCACCCAGTCACCCCTGAATATCAGATCTCTTTATTGCATGCCTCATGGAAGACGAAAGGGGGAGACTCAACTCAGAAATTAGAAGACCAAAATCTGTTCTTTGTCCTTGAACTTTGAGATCTTTGCCCCAAAGTTATCAGGTTCCCAGAATTGTTGGTTAGAGAAACTACAGAGTTAATCCTGTTAATTGGAGATTTACCCTCTTGGCATTTAATATTTTCCCAGACAAAGTCGAAGGGTACAGTTTACTTGATGTGTTTGACCAGAGAAAAGAACCAAAAAGTACTTTTACATTTCATAGCTTGTGAGTGAGTGTGGCAGTGTTAAGAACCCTGTAGCCTGATTTTAGCACCCTGGTTTGATCTCATAATCACACCCCCAGTTGTGCATGAGGTACCGACCTTTAACTGCGTTTGGGTTGGGTGCCACAAGTAACAGCTGTGAGAGACAGAGCATGGTGACCGTATTTTTACTTCTGAATACAAGATTAGTTTTGCTGAAGAGTGTATGTGGGGTTGTAGGGGGCAAAAAAGCACAGAGGAACTTGAAGGGCTATCCCAACATCTGTTAGTAAGATTAATAATAAGCACTCCCTGATGGCATTTTCTTCACATAAAATTCTTTTAATTTTACAGAATTTGCTCCAGCCAAATTAGAGCAGTGGGGGTGAAGATGGTGAATACAAACAGCTAGTTACATATAAATGGTCAGACTGCAAGGATCTTCATATGAAAACAAAGGTGCTTTCCTTTTATTGTCTGTTTAATAAACTACTGGAAGTTAACCAGTACCCATCCTCCCTATTAATTCCATTAATTATGGAACACCTGTGTCCAGCTGCATACCACACTTCCCAGCCTCCCTTTCAGCCAGCTGATGGTCACATGACCTAGGATAGGGGCAGAAATAGGTGCCATTCAGGGCATTGCTCTCAAGGGGAATGTTCTTGGCCCTTTCGCCTTCCCAGTGGCTAGGATGCAGATACGGTGGCAGGAAGTAGTGAATCCACCTTGAGATGGACACGGAAGCCAAGGGGTGAGGATGACAGACCTGTTCTCCTGGAAAGTTAAGTGAAAAAGAAACTTGGAAGTGGGGATTGTCCTTTGTTATGACAGTTCAGACTATACATAGTACTTGCTCATTCACTCCCTCTCACCAGATCCTCCCGGAGTGCTTACTACCAGGCGAACTTTACACCAGCCAGTGCAGTAGAACTCGCTTGTTGTAGCAAGAGAGCCCGCTGTCTTCATGGAAGGCAAAGCTGTAACATGGTTGTGTGATTTTGACCCCTATCTGGTTAGGGTTATCGGATCAGTTTGGAAGGTGGAGAAGCAGCAGAAATGAAGAATGAAGGAGATTTTAAGAAAAAGACTCTGCTCCTTTTTTTTTTTTTTTTTTTTTAAATGTCTGTAGTTTCTTTCTGGTCTAGAGCACTTAACCAGGTGGTTTGCTCATTCATTTGACTAATATTTGATGTCAGGTGTAGGGTAAACTGAATAAAACCAAAGTTCTTTCCTTCAGGGTTCTTCATTCTGGTTGATGGAGACACAAAACAAGAACAATAACATGTAGAGGGAGAGCAGTGGGAAGTTCTAAGGAAAAAATGGAGGAAAGGGGGCTTGGAAACATCAAGGGTTAGAGGTAGAAGATAGTTGAGGTCTTAGACCAAGGATCCAGGGAAGGTCTCATTGAGAAAGAAATCTTTGATAAAGTTCAGGAAGAGGTGAGGAAGTCAATGTGTGAAGCAGCGATTTAATCCATTCTTAGTCAAGACAATCCAGAAAGCATGAATGATACTACAAAGTAGCTCTCTGCTTCCCTTCAGGGAAATGAGTGATTCAGGCAGAAATAGCTAAGTGTACAAACTTAAATTGCATGTTCTTAGTCTCTGCGGGAGAGCCAATAATAACTATAGTGTTACATAGATGGAGACAGGAAATATCAGTTGCTAACAATTTTGTGAATTACCACCTCCAGGAAACTGGCCACTTGAAGGGCCAATCAATAAGGAGAGTTCAACTCAATATTGTATCTGATGCAAGTTTAGTTTAAGGCAGAAAGTCAAAGGCAAAGAGTTCAGGTGAAGAACCCACAGGCAAATTTACCTTCAACTTCTAGCTCTGTCTTTCCATTATACTTCATTCAACAAAGACTCAGTGCCCATTTTTGTGTACCACTATGCTAGGCATTGGGAAGGCAGCAGTGACCTGGGCACATGCTGTCCCTGACCTCATACAGCTTACATGGTAGTAGGGAGAGAGGCATGAGGCTCCGAATTACACAGCTATTTAATACCCTTAATAAGGGAGCTGACCGGGGGCTATGAATGAAGGAAAGTGATCTTCTCTGAGAACTCAGGCAAGTCCTTTTGAAGGAGAGAGATTTAACTTACACCTGGAGGATGAGAAGGCATTAGCCAGATGGGGGAGGGGAGACCCTAAGGATTAAAAGTACAAAAGAAGGTGAGGAAATGAGGCTGGAGTGGATGGTGGGGGGCAGATGGTGCTGGGTCTTATAGGCCAAGATTAGGGCATTATCTTAAATCCTGAGGGCAAGGAGAAGCCATGGGGGTATAAGCTGGGGCCCAAGCCAGATATTGGGTTCTGACATTCCTCTGATTGGAGAGAAAGAAAAAATGAATGTTGGGCTTTGAATTTGGGTGGCGATGGTGGAGATGGACGGAATTAGATGGAGTAGACTGGTATCTGGAAGATGATGGATTGCATGTGGGAAGATGAAGAGTTTGGGATCAAGAAGGACCACTGTGGCTTTCACTTCGGGCAACCAGGTGGTGGTGCAATTTACTGAGATGGAGAAGACTGAAGGAAGGTCTGATGTTTATAGAAAGATGATGAGTTTTAGAGCTTGAGGCTCCCTATGAGCTATCCAAATGGAGATAATCAAATGGGCTCAGGGATAAGGTCTGGAATGAGTCATTTGAAAAGCACCTGAAGCCACAAGAGTGGATGAGCTAGTTTAGTGAGAATGTGCAGAGAGAGAAATGACCCGGGACAGCTGCCCTCCGACTCTGGGCACCCCTGCCGGAACGGGGCAGGCTTCTTTACCATTTGGCACCTTTTGAAGAAGAACTTCAAGCCACCGAGGAAGCACATTTGGTGTTAGTGCTGCTGCAAACACTTCTGAAATGGTCATCCTGGTTAATAATAAGAATAGCTCCCATTCAGAGCACTTACGACATGTCAAACATGAGCTGAACACTTTACCTACGATGTCTCACGCGATGTTGAAACTCCTGTGGGGCAGGTACTATTATTATCTCCATTTTACAGGTGAGGAAAGTGGGGCTCCCAGAAATCCAGAAACATGATCCAGGCATAGCGTGGATAGTCAAGGCCAGTACCTAGTGCCAAGGCTAAGGCTCTCAGTCACCACCCTATGCTGCTTCTCCCTGGTTCCTGTCACCTGCAACCACCCAACCACCCCCTAAGCCCCCATCAGAAACATGTGCTCAGCCCCCTTGTCTGCTCCCAGTGGCTGGTTAAGGGCAAAGCAGTCCAAATGCTTGTCAGGGGTCCTGCTGTGTTTGTAGCCTGCCAGCTCCAGCTCTCCAGAGGTGGCTCCAGGGCTTCGTGGGCCTGGTGGGAGAGCAAAGGGCAGAAGGCTGTGTGTGTGCAGACTCACCCCCTGATACCCATCTATATGTCCCATTGCCACATTGCAGTCCACTTACCCTGCATTTCAGCAGCAGCAGACATGAGCTCAGCCACATCCCTGCTTTTCTGGGAGAATGTGGGGCTAGGTCCAGCATGAGAAAGGCCCATTACTGCTCAACCAATCTAACGCTAGGGAAGGGAATGAAATTATTCAGGGACACAGTGCTGGCAAAAGAAGAGGCCCAGTCCAGGCCCTCTCACCAATCCTGCCCGGTGCCTAGATTCGATCTCTACATAGGCCTGATTACCTAAGAGTTTATTTTTAAAGTATCTGTGTGGGGCGCTTGGGTGGCTCAGTCGGTTAAGCGTCCGACTTTGGCTCAGGTCATGATCTCGTGAGTCTGTGGGTCTGAGCCCCACATCGGGCTCTGTGCTGACAGCTCAGAGCCTGGAGCCTGCTTCAGATTCTGTGTCTTCCTCTCCCTCTGTCCCTCCCCTAATTATGCTCTTGCTCGCTTTCTCTCAAAAATAAATAAACATTAAAAAAAAAAAAAAAGTACCTGTGGAGTTGAAGTGGCCAGACCATTGGTTTAGGTGGCCGAAACCAGGGCAAGGCAGCAGACACACAGATGCTTTCCAAGCTGTCCCCATCTTCCTTAGCCCTTCTCAGCTTTAACCTTTTGAGGCCTTGGGCCTGTAGTGTATCAAGGGATCCCAAGAGCCTCCTGGGATCTCTCTGGCTTTAGCTGACGCTGGCCCAGGAACCTTAGGCAACCTCTAAGTCAGTCATCCACTCACATTTTACCTGCAAGGACTGGCCTTTGCACTGGTTTGTGGTCACAGTAGACAGTGAGCCCTAGTGAGAGCACATCCTGTTTTAGGGTTAGGTTCAACTTTCGGCACTGCTGCCTCAAGCCTACGGCTCAGTTAGAATAAGAGCTAACATTTGGATGCTAGCTAGCGTGTTCACGTTTGTTACTACGTTTCACTTTCAACCCTGCAGAGCTAGGTGAAAGAATACCCATTTCACAGATGAGGAACCAGGCTGAAATAGATTAAATGATGTGCGTGGAGTCGCACAGCCAGGGAGCATTGGTGCTGGGCTGTAACGCCAGTCATTCTCCAGAACTTGTGCTCCGACTACTCTGCATACTGCCTTTAGATCTACCCATGGGGAGATGTGGAGAAGGAGTACTCTGTCTCTTTACGGCCTCCTACCCCTCCCAGTCGCCTACATCACAGCTGAAAAAGGGTCCCTCTTATCAGCAGCACACTACTTCATGACACCAGCCAGGGGCTCTCATATTCCTTACATTTATTCCATTTAATTGTCTCTGCCACCAAGGGTCATGCAGATTAGCTGGGTTACATTACTGTAGGCTGGGGAGGTTTGGCTACATTTCCAAAGACCTGGCCAAGATGTTCTGTGAGGTTTTCACAGAATTAGCACCATTAGGGGTTGGTTGGGGTTAGCATTCCAAGATGTGGTTAATCCAGGCCAAGGTGAGACCTTGTCTACAGCTTATGTGTCCTGCTTCCTGGATGGGGCCAGGAGGGAAGCTTGGGCACTCACTGGCCGCGGTGGAACAGTGGTGGGGAGCCCTGGCCCAAGACTCCAGCCCGGGCAGATCTTTCCCCCTGCCTCACTTGAGTCCTTAGGCATCCCTCACTAAAGGCTTGCACAATTGTGTGCCTGTCTGCATTTTGCCTGATGCAACATCCTAGCATTCTTCAGATTCTCAAAACCTGAGTGACCCCGCAAATGGTTTGGCACTACTGAATTGGATAATCTACCACATCTATTTTTAGTGAAACATTCTCTAAGCTCTAGTGCCCTACTGAGCCGGGTAACGCCTGAAACTATTTAAACCCCCATAAAGTAGACTCCCTAGAGTTAGGTTAACTTTGAAAATGGCCAAGGTTATCACAAATCTTTCTGTTCCTTCTCAGGGCCTTTCTAATCAGCTCCCCCATAGCTGGTACTATTCATCCATTTGCCACCCCTGCCCCGTGTTCTCCAGCACAGGCCTCTGCCTACTGTGGGAAGAAGCCGTGAGCAGGGATCCCAGGGCAGAGCTGATCCCAGGAGCTGATCCCAGGGCAGGACCCTCAGGCCCTTCCATCATCAGATGGCTCTGGTCTACACCTGGCTCTTGGAAGGCTTCGGACCCAAGAGACTCTGAGAGCAAAGGAGAGGGCCAAGTGCAAGCAACTGCCCTGTAGAGAAGGGCTCCTTGAAGCCTTTACTGGGAATTTTTCCTGCAGATAAGGCAGCAAGTCCTCTTTTTTTTTTTTTTTTTTTTTTGAGGGCTCTGAAAACACTTCCCAGAACAACTACCTGATTGACGCTGAGGAAACGCTAGAGAGGAGGAAGTATTAAAACCTGCGCGGCTCAGGGCGAAGTAGGAGGCAGACTGAGGCTGCGGGTGGCCTGCCAGCCCTGCTGCCCTTCCTTAACCCCCTTTCCAAAGCGGCGCGACCAATGACCAGAGCGTTCTCAGCACTGGGTCCAGTTCGGTGAAGTTTTATTGTACAAATGCGGTCCCTGGAGGTGCGGGACGCGGATCCCCAACCACAGGGTGCTGCAGGTGCGACCCAGTTCCTCTAGACCGGCTAACCCTCCCGTGCCCTCAAAGAAAACTGAGCCCTTGGACCCGAGCGGGACCTACTTAAACTCAGCATCCCCTCACTTCCCTGAGAGGACGCAGCCGCCAAAGGCCATCATTTCTAAGTTCGGCTGAGTTCAGTCTCGGGTTCTCGGGAGACCGGGATCCTCGGTGCCAAGGAGTGGAAGAGGCGGTAGCAGCGGCGGGAAGACAGCTACCGGGCCAGCTTCTGGCTAGTAGTGCCCTCGCCGAGCCATGCCTGCCCCTTCGTGTGCAAAGTAAGGGAGTCAGCAGGCGGCGGGGGAGGCTCCTGTGTCTGGGCTGGCGCGCCGTCTTTCAGGAAGGCACCCCTGCTAGACCCGCTGTCCGGAGGGAGGGGGGAGAAAGACTCCTCCAGGGGATCAGAACCTTGGAAACCTGCGGCTTCTGGGTTCGGGACCCTACGCAGCCTGCGAACGCCTCTGACTCCCTTTACGCCCGGCTTGCCGCTTGAGGTCGGAAGGGGTCGTTGGGTCAGGGGGTGGCGTTCCCAGGGGCCAGCGACCCCTGGCGCCAGGCTCGCTGCCCTGCCCCGCTCCTACCGGCGGCCGGGGTGAGACCCGGACACTGCGCCCGCCGGCCCTGGCTCGCTCCGCAGCTACACCGGCCGCGACTTCCAGGGCGCTCGGGCGTCGCGCAGCGAACGGTCGTGGGGCAGCGCGGCGAAGGCCGAGTGGCGCAGCTGGCAGCCTATGAAGAGGACGACGAGCGCCACAGACAGCAGCAGCAGGAAGAAGAGCAGCAGGTAGGTGGGCAGGTCGGGCTTTGTGGCCGCGCCGTCTCGCATGCCGCGCGCGGTGGCCAGCTCCAGCGGCAAAGCGCCCTCTGCCTTGACCGTGGCTGCCAGGGCCAGCGCGCCGCCTCCAGCCGCCTCCGGGCCGGCCGTGGCGTTGAACACGTCTCCGTACATGACCTGCGGGGCCGCCGACCCCGGCCGGAGCGCCTCACTTGGTGTCGCGCGGACCAGCGACTCCGGGAGCCTCCATGGCGCGCCCCTCCCGCCCTGCTGCGCGCACCTGACCGGGAGCCGGTGCCTTCGGGTCAGCCGGGGCCGCGCCGCTCCCTCGCCTCCGCGCTCAGCTGCGGTCCCCGCGGGTCGGAGCTGGGTGGCCCCAAGCGCGCGACCCTCTGGCTTTCCCTGTGTCCTGCCGTCTCCACGCGCGGTGCCGAGTCACCCGGCTTGCGGTTTTGCAGCCAAGCTCTCGGCTCCGTCCCCCAGTTCTGGTGCGCTCCGGGATCCGGTCTCCCCGAGGCTGCAGCAGCGGCGAGAGGCGCCCGGGGAGTGCGGCCACAGCTCGGGTGCCCGCTCGGCGCTGGGACGCCAGGTGCCCTGAGGGCGGGTGGCGTGGAGTCCTCTGGCGCCGCCGCGGCTGCTGCGTCTCGGAGCAGGCAGTCCTGCAGCCGCGAGTCCCTGTTCAGACGCCCGGTGTGCGGCGAGCCTGTGCCCACTCGCTTTGGCTGCTTCGCTCCTGTCTTGAGCAGGAGACTGCGCTCCGAGGAGGCTCAGAGCGCGCTCAGGTCCTGGGCGGGGGGGGGGGGGGGGCGGGGGGGCGGGACTGACAGCGGCTGCCCCCGAGGAGCGGCTGCCAGCCAATGAGGGCGAGAGGGGACACGCTGCGACTGCCCCGGCCCGGCCTCACAGCACTTAAGGCCGGAGGGACGCACAGAGGGAGGGAGGAAAAACAGGGTCACAGAAAGAATGACGGACAAAGAAATGGTTACAGACCTGTGAACAGGGACACATGCCCAACAGAGTTGTGGGCAGCAGACCCACTCAGAGGCGTGGCGCAGCTGGACGTGGACACCTGCCCTCGTTCTCCTTGGTATCCTCCCTCCCGGTGAAGCCCGGTTGGCGCGGAGCCCCGCTGGCTGCTGGGTAGCGCAGGCAGGGCACGCTGCCTGCAGGGGAGGCCCGGGGCGGTGGCAGAGGAGCTCAGGGCCCAGCTGGGACTGGCTGCCTGGGCCCAGGCTCCTCTCTAGCTGTGCCCTGGGGGCACACGTGCTCCCCCGACTGCGAGCTCAGCTCTGCTCTGGCACAGGGGGCCAGAGGAGGGTGTGATGGTGGCCATGGCCCAAGTGCACTAGCCATTCAGGGCAAAGGCTTGGTGGCCAGAACAGAGGAGAGCAGTCAAGAGGAACCCCTGAGGGGTTCTCCTGGTCCAAATTTCTCACTTCCTTTGAGGAACTGTTCAGTCTCCTTAGACTAGAATGGAAAGCGCTGCCCTGACTGCGTGGCCCCTGCACTTTTCTAGAAGCACCTTCCAGCCGGGACTGTCACTGACAGGGCCAGGTTTAGAGGGAGGAAGATGAGAAGCCGGGGGTGTGGAACTGTGGAGTTCTGCACCCTGGATGCCTCACCCCTCGCCTTGGTCTTAGCTCTGTTGTCTGACCACTCTCCCGAGATCTTTACGGGGCAGCCAAGTTCACAGCTATGCCTCTCATCCCACCGAGGGATGCGTGTGCAGTGCGTGTGGAGCTGGGGAGCACCGGCTGAGTGAGCAGGAGGAAAGATGAGTCAGTTAGTCCCTTTGCCCTCACCTCATCTCACACCTGGCCACAGGCATCATACGACAACTCAAGGTGTGCAAGGCCAGTCGTGGCCAGAGCTCATTCCCATAAATCCCATCTCGGCCTCAGAGAAACACCTCTGCAAACTTTCTGACATCGAAATTGTGGTTCCGAGTCCCGACTCCACAGAGTATTTAACTGCTTGCCGAGCAAGGCCTCCGGCTCTGAGTGCTTCCCTCTTAGTCCCATGGGGACCTCCCCGGGCCAGGAGGTGTGTGTGTGGGATGGAAGGGACCTGGCAGGATGCAGCACTGCCTGGTCTCGCCGCCTGGTTTCTGAGGAATTGCCCAGTGTGCTCCTGGGGTGTAGACGCTGAGCCAGGATGTCTGGCTGATGCTTGGGCCAACCCCTCATTCTCTAGAAAGGAGAGCTGTCTCTGACAGGAGCAAGGCTACCCACATCAGCACAGGACAGCCACCGCACGAACGTGAGGCAGTAGTCGTGCAAGTGGGCCGTTCAGATGAGGGGAGGTAGTCCCTCTCTTGGGAGGCCTGACCTATTTTGGACAGCATTTTTCTCAGTCAGCAGGGTCCCAGGGGACATTATGTGAAATCAGAACACGCTTCCTCGCTGACGCTTTTGGCCAGGGGGAGGGTCAGCGTGTGGGTTGAATGGAAAAGATTTTATCCAGCTGCAGCCCCTGCTGTATTAGTTCCTTGAGTCTCAGTAAGGCTTGAATTGTAGGGTTTGAGGAGTTGGGTTTGGGATTTTGCCTGGAATTTCCCTGCTGTCTGTCCTTCCTCGCTGCCCCACCCATGAGATCAGGTAAGACACTAGGTGAGGGGAGGAAATCTGGGCAGCTCAGGTGAGAGGTCCTAAGAAGAATCTGGGGCAGGCTCCAGCCCTTTGGGCTGTAAGATGAGGGTTTATGATAAATGATTTCTGGTCCTGCTCACACTCTGTGAGCATCCAGGAAGTGAGCATGGAGCAGGGGCATCTGCAAAGGACTGGGTGTGGATGGAAGGTCCCTGCGGTGCCGTTGCTCTTGATGGGAGGAGGGGAAATCTCAGAACCTGGGGTCCCTGACACGCTCATACCTTCCCCACAGCGACTGCTTTTCAGCCTCATAGCGCATTTTGCAAGGGCTTGCAGGGCTGTGAGTGGTGGAACAGCTGAGGCTTGACCCTCGGCAGCCAGGCTCCAGTGGCCATGCACTTCACCGCTACCATGGCCGCTTCCAAGGGCAGAGCAGGGCTGCTAACTGCCATTCGCAGACCTCTTCCCACAGGCCGAGCTCTGGCTTGATCTTCAGTGTGATTTTTCTCCTCACAGGGACCTAGGAGATAGCACTGCTGTGTCCCACCATTTCCCTAAGTAGGAAGCTGCAACTTTGAGAAGGGACGTCATGTGCTAAGGCCACACAGCTGGGTCAGGATGCAAGGCAACTGAGATTCTGTAGCCTGTTCTTGTCCACTCAGTCTTTCCAAAAAATTTTTTTAAATGTTTGTTTATTTTTAAGAGAGAGAGTGTGTGTGTGATGAGCTGAGGAGGGACAGAGAGAGAGGGAGACAGAATCTGAAGCAGGCTTCAGGCTGTGAGCTGTCAGTGCAGAGCCCAGTGTGGTGCTCCCCACAAACTGAGATTATGACCTGAGCTGAAGTCAGACGCCCAACTGACTGAGCCACCCAGGTACCCGTCCAATCAGTCTTAGGCTACTTTTCTAACGAGAAACTCAGCAAAAAAGCATGTAGTCAAACTGTGTTGCCTTTTGGTAAAGTTGGAGAAAGCATCTTGCCCTTTTTTGGGGGTCTTTTGGTCTCAAAATGGGGAGGGCACTGTTTATTCTCCAAAAGATGTTCAGAGCCCTGGGAGGGCAGTCACGTTCCCCACAAGTCCCTGGACAGGAAATTAAACAAGGCTGGTGCTGAGTAAATGCAGAGATGAAGTTTACACAGCTTGTTATACAAGCCAGAGCGACCTTCCATTAAGGGAGCTTTGTGTACCCTCACATTTAAGTCTCGAAAAAGATTATAAAGGGGCTCTGACTTGGCTTTGACAGACAGAGGTCTCAGGGCCAGGACTCCAGAGCAACCTCTTCCCCATTACGTGGTCGCTGAGCGACACACGTGTCCACCCCTCTGGCCTGCTTGTGGAGGGACTGAGGCAGGCGAGGCAAGGGTGCCTTTCCGGCCACGATAGAGCCATTTGGCAGCTGCTTAATGGAAACTTGGGAGCCTGGGAGCATTAGAGCCCCAGGATTTCATCAACTGTGCCGAGCGGCCTGTGGTGCTTGGTGAAGCTATTTCTGTTTCTTCTGCATGTGAAGGGAATTATTATTAAACCACTCAGCGGCACCGAGAGGCAGGGGTGAAGGTCAAGGGTGAAATGTTGCCGTCTGGGGTTTGCTGCTGCCGCGGTGGTTTTTGGCGTGTGTTGCGTGCTATGACTGCTGTGGAGTGCTCTTCTGTGAATGCTGATGATGCTCTTGCTTGCAGACCTTTTCATTTTAACCATCGCCCCCGTGGGCAGTGCTTTTTGTTTGTCTGTTTGTCTGTTTATGGATGGCTTTGGCAATGGCACTGGCTGGTGAATTAAGGTTGTGTGTTTTAGAATGACCATTTTGAGAACTAACTAGCAAGGAGGCGAAGCCCAGCTTTTGAAATGAAGCACTTTTCCAAGTGGAAATAGGCTTGGGGAAGGGCCAGGCCAGGCCCCGCGAGGGGTTGCGGTCTGGTTTGTGGTGCGGAATACTTGGGGGAAAGGATGGGGTGTGTGCGTGAGGCTGTCTGCAAGGAGGACGCTCACAGCCGCCCTTCTCCCAGAAAGGGGGTCTCCATCACTGTCCTCTGCTGCCATGGGCCTGTGGGTTCTCTTGTGGGATCAGATGGTGGGATGGAGAGAGCCAGTAACAAGATTCGTAGGGCTGCCTGGGTTGTGGCCAGAGACACTGGGAAGCCGGTGATAATCTACATCTGCAGGTGGTGGGTGGCTCTGGCTCTTCGTGGACTATTTGCTGGATAAATTCTCACTGGTTCGTGCCTTGATATCCAATAACATGTAACCTCATCTGCTTGTCTGGATCCCTTTAGCTGAGTAGACTACCACAGCGTCCAAGGCTGTGCGACACTAAGCTTCCAAGGCTGAGAATGATGGTGATGGGTTGCCGCCCCCTGGGCTGGATCGCCTGGACTTTCCTAGGAAGGACAGAGGTTTGCACGCCGGTGAAGTTGCACTCCTCCTGCTGCCTGGACCCGGCCGGTGTGTGTGGTGTGGAGTCAAGAGTGGGGTCACTGCATGCTAAGGACCAGGCCACCATCCTGGCCAAGAATGGGAAGTAGGCCAAAGCTGGGATAGAGCCAGCATGTACCAAAAGGGGCAGTAGGGGCTTGGAACAGGGCTGGTATTTGGAATCCATAGCCAGGGTCAGGGGAACCTGGGAGTCTGGCTGGGTCCTCTGATCTTGCCCCTGTATTTCCAGGGGAGGCAGTGCCTGGTTTGTAAGGTTACAACTTGGGAAGAGAGGGGGCACCAGAAGGGGTGCCTCAGGCCCAGACAGGCAGCAAGTCGAGGGAGAAGGTCTGTTCAGTCAATTAAGAAGCCCCCCCAACCCATCTCATCTGCGGCAGTGAGGAAGAACTGCTTCATGGAAAGGTGTGGAACTTGGTGGTGAGACCAGGACACAAGGATTCATTCAGGAAGAGCCAGTTCCTTTCTAGGATTGTGTTTCCTAAGATTGAGTATGGGTACATAAGATGAGATGCAGTTTTATTTTATATAGCACGTTGGTAAAGCATTAAACATCACTGAATCACACGATGTGAGAGTTACTGGCTTTTCACCTCCTTTCATTATTCTGCCTATGGCAAGGAGAGAAATCTACTTGGGCCCTGTGTCAGTTCAGGTCCACCAGGAAGTACCTGGCAGAGATTAACTCGTGGAAATGCCAGTGGTGGATAAAATGTACAGGAATCAGGGGCGCCTGGTGGCTCAGTCAGTTGAGCATCCGGTTTTTGGTCTGGGCTCAGGTTATGATCTCGTGGTTCATGGGTTCCAGCCCTGCACTGGGCTCTGTGCTGACAGTATGGGGGCTGCTTGGGATTTGCTGTCTCTCTCTCTGCCCCTCCCCTGCTCTCTCTCTCTCTCAGAATAAATAAATAAACAAACAAAAAATAAGGTGTGGGAGCCATAGTAGGCAGGAGACTGCTGCGTTCACAGTGTAGGTCTTGGGTCTCTGAGAATGAAGGGGACAGAGGGGCTTGGCGGGGACAGCCTGAGACTAAAACTGCCTCAGCCAGGCCAGTGGTCACCTGTCAGGGAAGATGTATGCACATTGGGACAGGTTGGGGCTCTGTGGGTGGTAAGGAGTAGAGTCGTTTTTCCCCTGCCTTGGCTAGGTTGCTGGCTGCTGCAGAGGGCTGTGGAGGCCTGGAGTCAGAGGCAGGTGCCAGGGGTTGAAGTCCCAGTAAGAGTCACCTCTCTTCAGAAGCAACCCCTCCTAGCCCTGGCCCCCGCTAACCCTTCCCCTCTCCCGGGTGGGTGAGACCCATGTGTCTCTGGCTGTTTACAGCCAGTTTAGACTGTGAGCCTCAGATTCAGAGTCTTCCGAGGCTGAAAGTCATGCCGTTGGGTTTTGGTCCCTGAGTCTGGGCCAAGGTCAGAGTCCAGACAACCTGCCCCCCACCCCCGTCCATAGCCAGTACTTTGTTTTGGCCAGCAATGACCAGCAATGTAAGGCCCACGAGTGCCCTAGGCTGCATGTCACGGCTGGGCCTTCTCTCTCTCCTTGTTATTGGCGTTTCCATAGGGACTGCAGCTGCATGGTGGGTATAGAGGCCCCACCGCCAGACACTGACATCACAGCAGCCTCCTGCCCTTCCCTGTCCTTCTGCAGCCTGGCCTCAGGGGTAGAGCATGGTTTTGTGGGGCCCTTGTGCATCTTAGGGACTCTCTTTGAGAATGACCCCCCAAAATTAGGTTTTGAAGGGAGTGTTTACTTAGAAAGAGAAACAATCAAAATAAATTACAAATTTTACTTTTTTTATTTTTTAAATGTTTATTTATTTTTGAGAGAGAGAGAGAGAGAGAGAGAGAGAGACCGAGCATGAGTGGGGGAGGGACAGAGAGGAAGGGGCACACAGAATCTGAAGCAGGCTCCAGGCTCTGAGCTGTCAGCACAGAGCCCGATACGGGGCTCGAACTCAGGAAACTGAGAGATCATGACCTGAGCTGAATGAAGATGGACGCTCACCACCCTGGGTGGGGGGCGCCCCTAAATTTGAAAACTTAAAAAGCTGACAAAGATCCAAAACAGTTGTGGAAGAACAACCCAGACTGGCTTCTGGCGCCCTGCGTTTCCTCAATTCCATTCCATAGCCACATGTCCTGCGACCAGCTGCTTAGCAACGCGTCACCCCCACCCCCGATCCTGCACCTCCATGTCCTGGTGTGAGTGAGCCCAGAGAGCAGGTAGTGGGCATGTTCCTGGGGATGAGCAGGGCGGTAGTGGTGGGGGGATGTGTGTAGATAAAGACAGTAGTTTTACTTCCTAAAGTGCCTTACCTTTGCAGGTTTTACCAAGGCGCCTGACCCAGTGAACATGAGCTGGAAGCCGCAAGCTCAAGCTTCGTTGACCTCAGGGGAGCCCTGCCTCCATTAGTCGTGGGTGCGCTTCCCAGCAAGAGCCCAGATGATCTTCAGGTCACTGCCTGAGTCAATGACTTACAGCTGCTCCCGTCAACCTTTGTAAAGTAAGACTCATTTCCTTTTATTTTAATCCAGCTTATAAAGGTAGCATTTGGTCATTATGTGGAAAATATAGACCAGAGTAAAGAAGGAAATAAAAGTCACCCAGAAGGCAAGCAGTAAGCATTAGAATTCTACTCTTCTCCCATCCCCTGCTAGGAATTTGACAGGACCCCAGTGGCAGAAAGGTAGCACGTCCAACGTCAGCACATGGACTTGCGTTGTGGCCCTCCCTTCAGTCTGACTGGTTGTTCTAGAACATTCCTGTTTTCAGCCTCCTTTAGTATTTCTACGTGGAACCCTTTCGAGCTCAGATAAGGCCTAGCCAGTAGATGCAGCACATTTGAGACCTTGGTAGGTGAGATGCTGCCCACAGCATGGATGAGGTGGTGGCAAGAGGCATTTCCATGCTCGCAGTCCCAGATCTATGAGGCTGAGCGTTCCCAAGCACAGGAAAGCTGAGGGACTGGCTCTGCTCCCACCTATGTCATGGATGCCTGATGTGTGGGGTGTAGGAAACAGGAGGGGCACGGGGTGCCCCAAAGGAAGGACTTAGAAGGGCCATTGGGCTTAACCTTCTGCGGGTTCCTGGCTGAACGTATCCCTGGGAGGTACACGGAATGTTCCAGGCCACCCGCAGCCTCACCCATGGCTGGGGCCTGTAGCAGCTCCACAGACTGTGTCGGAGCCAGCAAGAAGCTCTGGGGCTGGGGTCCCACCTGCAGGAAGAGGTGTCTCCGGCTCCTGTCATCACTGCATCCTTCACATCCTTGCTGAGTGAGCACCCGGGTGGGCTCTGGGGAGCTGGGCCAGCTGGGGGCGCTGCAGCAAGTGCAGGCCTGAGTTCTGCCTCTGGATCCTGTCCCTGAGCTGAGTCCTGGGTGGACAGCTAGAGGCCTGACCTCCATCTCAGGGGATGAATCCTGGCCCTGCAAGGACAGGTACCCCTTCCCTACTCACCTCCCTCCACAAAGACCAGACCAAGCCTTCAAAGCCGATCCCCGAGAGAAAGCTCTTGATGGGGTCCCTGGCCACTGGTCTGAACCCCTGGCAGCAGGTCTGGGCCTTCTGTACACCCTGTCTTCACGGACGCAATTTCGGAAGTCACATTTTAAGTTAATGGGAAGGTGGGAAAGGAGAGACATCCTTTTGACAACATTTAATTTTCATGCCCCTTCCCACACCTATGCTTAAAATATAGTGAAGGACTTCCATCCTTGACTAGAAACATGGAGAAAAAAATCCAGATTTACAAAATTTAGGATCATATTCTTTCAGGGTTTGAAATTATGTTTCCTTTCTTCCCCCAAGGTTTTGTTTTTGTTTTTGTTTGAACATCTTGGTTTCTTTCCCATAAAACTGTTAGGGGTCCCCATAATTTTAATTCTAGGTAAGCTCCTCCCTACAGCCAAATCACCTTTGCTCCAAAACTGCCCCTGGCCACTTCCGTCCTGGCCTTTCCTGCATCTCTGTCCACGGGGGTGCCATCTGCCCCCCCAGGGGAGAGGCGGGGACCTTCCGGGGCTGGGGCCAGGGCCATGGGCAGGAGGGACCGTGGGTGCTGGGTAGGAGCACCAAAGGCCTTCTGACCAAAGAAGCAGCAACTGCTTATGAAAAGACCCGAGAAAATATCCTTTTTGCTCTGCCAGTTCTTGACAGGGAAGGAAGGACAGATATGCCCACGGCCTGATTCATGAGGAAATGTGATTATTTTAAAAAAGTTTTAAGTGAGGGAACTGAAGCTGTCCTTTAAGTGGCATTTTAAAACCGAAATTGGAAACCACATTAGCATTGCCATTTTATGCTGAGGCAATTAGAAACCCGACCTGCTCTCCTCCTCGGTGGGGTTTTCGGGCGAGGATTTGGGATGTCTCCAGGCTCACAGGCATCCTCCGGGGAGGCACGTGCGGTCCCTGATGCCCCTTGTGGCTGGAGAAGGGGCTGCCCCCCCCACCCCCTGAGGAGGCTGCCGTGGGCTCGCTCTGCTGGATGAGCGAAGTGGGCTGAATGACTCCAGTCATGTGGCTCTTCTTTACGAAAGCCTTTAGGGTGCCGCTCCCCCAGAAATGGTGTGATGTGGATTCTCTCAGCATCTCAATTGGAGACAAATAGAGGAAACACACAGACGCTTGGGGGTGTCAAGAGCATTCTGAGATATGGCCATTAGCCATCCGGTCCCGCTGAATTCGCCCACCTAGGCAAGAAAGGTAATGGCCTGCACTACCCCTGCTCACCCCGCCCGCAACGGGCGCTGAGGGCTGTGGGGCGGTGTGCCCCAGGGACTGGGTTGCAGGTTCTCCTCATCTCATTGCTTCTCCTTAACCCCCTGCAGACCCACCTGGAGATTTACTTTTTTAAGTTTATTTATTTCGAGAGAGAGAGCATGGGCTAAGAAAGAGGGAGAGAGAGAGAGAATCCCAAGCAGGCTCCACACCATTGGTGCAGAACCCAGTGTGGGTCTCGAACTCACGAACCATGATATTGTGACCTGAGCTGAAATCAAGAAACGGATGCTTAACTGACTGGGCCATCTAGGCACCCCTAACTGGGGGAGATTTTTAAATTTAGGTTCTGGCCCCAAAACCAAAGATTCAAATCCAGCATTGGAGCTGGGAGTGTGCATGTGCATGCACACTGGTGTGTGTGATGTCGCCAGGCATCTCCTGATACCTGTGATTCTTGCTTGCAGACAGAGACAGCACTCACACAGCCCAGCGTTCAAAGCCTCAGGGAGGGGAAAACAGTGCAGGACTCAACTCACAAAGGAGTCAAATGACAGCCTTTTGAGTTTCACAAGTCTAGACCTGGGTATAAGGTTTAGAAGAAGACATCATGAGTAAGGGCACGGCTGCGCCTGGCACATGAGGTAGCTTTGGGTGAATTATAAAAAGGCACCTTTCTCCTTGTCAGGACAGGGCAGGTGGTAGCCTCCTGTCGGATCCTCACCACTCAGGAGCACGCATTTGTGCAGTGCATACACCACTCAACCTTACATGGGAGCGCTGTATGAGGGCAAATGTTCCCATCCCGGACCTCACAGGAGACCTTCCTGCTCTCAGCACAGGGTGAAGTGGGGCGTTGATTGGGAGACAAGGAGACCTCTCTGGCTTGAGGGGGTTGACAGAAACAAGGGATAGTTGTGAGTGTCCGGGTGTCGAAGGAGATAATAAATACCTTTCTTGGGGAGAGCCCCAGGGAGGCAGGAGCTGTCAGAGCACGGACACTCCACGGACATTCCTCCGGCTCCAACGTGGTTTGAAGACAGAAGAAAAGCTTCTGAGGCAGTGTTCACACAAGCCATGTGGAGGCGTCGGGGATGTCTTCTGGGTGGGAACGAAGGTCCAAGTAACATCGCCTACCAGGACTGACCTTTAGGAAGCCGACAAGACAGCAGGTGTTTGGTGGACGCCAGTGTGGAGGGGGCTGTGTGTGGGACCACCGCCCACTTACCAGCAGCCCACAGAATTTAGCACAGTGTCAGGTGAGTGGGTGTGGGCCCCTGGAGCTGAGATTTCTCCCACCTCAGAGGAAGAGTGGGGAGGGCTCCTCAGGGAGATTGGCCAATGGAAAAATAAGGTCGCAGTCTTTGTCCACTTGAGCTTGCGGGTGAAGATTGATATAAATATGCAAAACGAGCCACAAGCACCCCAGTAATGATCTCGGTGCCGTGGGATTAAACACAGTTTTCATTTGCTTCTGAGTGCTGAGGTTTTGGAAAATGTCTGCAGCGACTGTGGTTTACTTTTGTAATGAGAATAATAATTTTTTTTAAAAAAACAGTATAAAATGACACAGGAAAAGTAATTTGCTTTTTTATTTCTCTCCCCTCTCTGACGTCCTTGCTCCTCAGGGAGCCCCCTTGCTCCAGGCCCAGCACAGGCTGGAGGGTGCGCTGGGCCCTGGGGAGAGGAAGGGAGTGGGCCCGGTTGGGAGTCTTGGAGCCAAGCACTCTGATTCACGATGACACTGACAATGATGTCGCCAAGGACACTTTTCCATCCTCTCTGCACCCACTTGAGAGGACAGCCAGGGTGGAGGAGACACTCACCATTTTTGGCCTCAGGGAGAATGTCTGTCCTCCCCCACAGGCGGGAGGGTCCCGGCTGGGCTCTGCTAAGCCAGAGGGTGAGTAGGCTGGGCCTTTTCACTGTCCAAACTCCCAAAATAGTGTCCCTTCTTGGAACGTGCTTCTCTGGCCCCTTGGAGCCCTTGATCAGAGCCTCACTCTGAATCGTGAGGAGGAAAAGGCCCACTTTGGGGTCTGTTAGGGCCATTTAGAAAGAAAGGGAACAGATAGCATGCCAGCTGGGCCCCTTTAAGGAGTCCCCACCTGGGAAGGCCAAGATGAAAATAGAACAGGAGGCAGGAGAGGGCTTGGTGAGCTGAGCAGGGAAACACGCTGAGCATTAAGGAGCAGATTACTAGCTCCGATTATGAGCACACTTAAACAGCACATTTCTTCCTGATAAGGATCCGAAGTGGCTCTGGTTCCATCACCAAGAGAAGGAAAAAGTGAAAATAAGAAGTAAGAGATGAGTCTCCAATATGATGACCTTAGTTGTGGGGTCAAGAGGAGAGGACACCTCTATGCCCACCCGTGCCCACTCACTCAGCATGGTGGCCGCCTCCCTCCTGCATCTGACTCCATGGCAGAAGCCACCCCCGTGTGGGATGAGAGGCCCCATGGAGGAGGGCTAATGCCAGGGCCCCCAGGAAGCCTGCTGTCCCACTTGAGCAGGCAGGCCACCAGAGGCCTCTGCTCTCTGACTTCAGGTGAGTCTGGCGCCTCCAGGACAGAGTGGACAGAGACCCTGCCCGTGCCCCAGTGCAAGAATGACATCTCCTCACCTCTAGGAAACAGGAGACAAGACCCTAGAGAACATTACTACCCCTAACCCTTGTTAGTGTTTCCTGTCCCTTTACTAGGCATGCTTGCCTCATGATGATGGTGTTTAATAATGGGTGTGAAGCATAGGGTAGGCTGGGATTGAGTTATTCACCCTGACAGCTTTTTTTCTTGGTGCCTCCATTGCTTTACCCTCCTTGTTTCCTTCGTGCCCAAATCTTAGAGAGATGTCCAAAATTGGACCAATCCCACCTCCTCGGGGGACAGAGAGAGCACTAGACCACTGGTCCCTGGCCCCATCTCCATTCTTATCAGTCAAGTAACCCGACACCCATGCCATGCAGCAAAGGGCCTCTGCGACAACAGTATTCAAACTTGATGGACCCCAGTCACCCGGGACCATCCTGAAATACAGATTCCTAAGCCCCACTCCCATTCTGTAGATGTACATTATTAATGAGTGTCCCAGGGAGGAGGACAGCTGTTCTTCTGAGGCAGGGAGTTCTAGAACCATGCCAAGAAATGCCCTCCAAGGACCATCCTTCCTCCCCTAGACTGCCAGCCTTGGACACTTGGAGTCTAGCACAAGGGCAGTCTTCCCATTCAGCTGTGTTCACGGGCACCCCCCTTGCACCCAGGCCAGTTCATGGGGCTCAGGGGGGATGAACTTCCAGTTCATGGGGGTTCTACTCAGTGGGATCCCTGCACTACTTACATTCTTTCTTTGCAAAGATGATAATGAATTCCGTTCTGCCCACTTTGCTGAGTTGTTGTTTTAATTAAAAGAGGTAAGAGATATGAAAGTGCTCTGATACCTGTAAGGCTGGAAACCCAAGGGCGTGTTATCATTGTCCGCTGGGCAGTGATTCACTGACCACCCTGTGACATCACGTCTCTGTTGTCCACCGCTTTTATTAAAATCTCACCAACCCACTCAACTGTTGCAGGGTTCCCCTCCTTTCTTTGCAGTGAGCCTGCAGCCTGCCCAGCGTCCCCAGAGTCCCCAGTAGCCTTTGAATACCCCACACGCTGGGATGCACGAGTGGAGGGGACGGCTGCCCTGATGGCAGCATCCTTCTGCAAGGAGGCCAGCGCTGTTTGGGGGGTTTCTACTGATGCGCAGACATAGGGGTTTCTTTCCAGGTGAAGCAAAGTAGACCTCAGCCATTGGGAACCCTGATTGTGCCTGTATTAACACCGGCTGAATTGCATTCCTAAGGCATTGTTAATTGAGGCCCTTGGAGTTAAGTCACCTGCCTGGGGTGAGTGGGTGAGGTTCTTCTCCTGTGGCTGGGCTGAGCATCATGCGCAAAGTTCCTGCCTGGACCACCCCTTCAGTCCCTTTGTTAATCTGCTGTTGGGTAATATACTACCCCAAAACTTTACTTGCCATGATTGCTTGGCGGACAGGCTTCAGCTGGGGGGCTCTTCTCCACCCAGCCGAGTCTCTCCTGGGGCTACACGCAGCTGGGAGCTTAGCTAGACTGGAAAGCACCCTTGTGCGCCAAGGCCTCTCCACGTGGCCTCTCAGCATTCGGTACCCAGCCCCTTGGCAACACAGCGGGGCTTCCTCGAGGATAAGCCCCAGTGGGCACACGCTAATCAAGCCTCTGCCGGCACTCTGCTGCCTAACGTCCCATTGGCTCATGCTGGCCACATGACCAGGCCAGTGTGGACGTGGGAAAAAGGAAAGGCCCTGAGAACCAGGAGGCAAGTTTGGTGGGGGCCGCTGATGTTTTAATTCATTTTCGTTTCTGCCTTAGAAAGTCACCCAAACACTTTGTGGGCCGGGAGAAGCAGCCAGGCCAGCCTTTGTGCCCCCTCGCTCTCGTTGCACCAGCACTCTGTGCCGCTGGCCCTGCCATTTCCTGGGCCGGGAGGCCGGTTGTGTGGCTTGGGGAGCTTATCCTGACCCAGGCTCCTCTGCTCCGGGCTGACGGTGGCTTCTGCCCCACGGTGTTAGAGGAGGCTCCCACGCCTGGCAGGTAGGTAGTTTTTCGGTTCTTTCCTCTCTGCTGCCTCTTTGACATGGGTTCTGGCCTCCTCTTTCTGGGGGTGGCCTCCAGAGGGCCCCCGTGAAGTCCTTGCCCGTGGCTCCTGGGGCTCCATCTTTCATTTCCCCTCCTCATCTGCTTCAGAGTCACATGGAGGCAGCGAGCCTCCCTCGGGCAGCCTGCAGGGCTCTGCCTCCTCTACCTCTGGCTGCAGTGCTGGAGGCGTGGGCCTGGAACCTGTCCTCACCTTCAGGTCCCCGTCCTCCTCTCTGAGCATGCGGTGGGTGCCAGGGGTGAGCCGCAGCATCCTTGGGCTTGACACACCTTGGGTCTCTTCGCCGTTCTGCCGGCCCGTGCCCTGTCGCCCTGTGGGTGACGCACACCTAGGCTGTGTGTGTGGGGTCACCGTTCCCGTGGTTTCCTCTCACACACCTGACCTCTCGTGTCAGCCCGTCAGCTCCCCTTCCTGGAAGAGGTCCCTTATGTTTCACCTCGGGCTGAATCTTTCATGTCATGTGTCTGCAGGGGGAGGACCCACTGGCAGGTCTTTAAGAATCAGGAAAATGGTATTTCTCTCCTTTGGGAGAAGAACTGAAAAATCTGTCCAGAGTGACTAGAATACTGATCTGTACTGTTCTCTCGGTGCGGCCTCAGTCCAATGGAAATCAGTCACCCCGAGCTGCTGCTTGGAGACGCAGAGGTTCAGAAGTCCCAGGACTCAGCAAGCACGTCTGAGTGTGTCTTTGGAGGGGAAATGGCATGAGAGGCAGCTCCGGCCCCACCCGCCATGGCCTTTGCTGGAGCAGAGAAAACGCATTCTGTTCACGCTGTGGGTGACAGACAGTGATGTGTCTGAAAAAACAGTGCGGCTCTCAGAATGTTCACCCTCCGCGAGGCTCAATGGGCTGTGGGGACTTCTGATTTCGTTGTGCAGGTTGGGAAGGTACCGGAGGCTGTGTTTTGCTGGACTGTCTATCCTGTGATTGATTGGACCTGAGCATGATACCCTGGGTCTCTGTTCTGTTCCGTCCCTGAAATGATCCAAAGTTACCTCCTCTCTCTTTTCTGAGACTGACCCAGCCCAGGCCTGATGCCCATGGCCTGAAAACCAGGACACTGAAAATCCTCTGAGTCAGTGGCCTGGCTGCTGGGATTCGTGGGACTCTCCATGATCTGTGCTCCAGGAAGTCAGAAGAATCCCCCACATCCAATATTGAGTCTTATTGATGTAACTCGGATAGGCTGCTTCACCACCCTGTACCTACAACATGACACTGTGTATTTCCTATTCGTGGCAGGAACCTCACCAGCCAGAACTGATCATCCTCCAAGTGTCTCCTGGTTATTTCCAGAATCTCTGAGTACTGACCCCCACCCTCAACAAGGATGATACATCTAGTTACCAGCCAATTGCTTTGTCCCCCGTCTCTGCTTTGCCCCCCTGTGACTCCCCCACTACTTGCTGCCAGCACAGGCAATGAGAGGTGCCTCACTGGGGCCCCTGACCATCCCAGAGGTGCCCAGGTTGCCAAACTTGGGTTCTTCAGAGCTGGAGCCTGGGCAAAGGGGGGAGCACCCTATTCCCCCAGTCCTGAGGTACACACATGGGCCCCTGACTAGTCCTCACATCCAGTGTCTTGTAGATTTGATATACAAGTGTCTTCATCACTTTAACCAGCTCAAGGCCATCACCTATGTTAGAACCTCCCTGAGTCTCAAGGAAAACAGAACTGTCAGTTTATGGCCCTGTTCCTCTAACCATAGAAACAGCAAACATCCCCAGGGGGATGGGTGGGGCAAAGAAGTCCTCCTGTCATTTCTGTGTCCATCAGACTCTGGGAATGTAAAGGCCATCTAGAAACCCAGTGCTAACCAGCTTCATCAACAGTGGGTTTATTTGCCTGCTGAGCTGAGAAGGCTTCTGGTACAGTTCCCCGGCTGTAAGGAAGAGCTGCAGAAAGAAGAGAGCTAGGGGGAGATGGTTCACCTGCTCCCTCCCCTCCCCTCCCCTCCCCTCTCCTCCCTCCTACCTTGCTTCATCTCTCTCCTTTAATTCTCCTCTCTGGTTTCACTTCCTTTTCAGACATTCCCTGTCTGTGAGGCAAGGAGGGGCCTGCTGGTGGCTCACATTCACATTCCCCTGTTCAGGGACCCCAGTAGGAAAAAAAAGGACTTCTCTTTCCCGGTGTCCACGTGTATGTACATCTCAAGGGAGGAATGTGATTGCCCTCCTTGGGGCCATGGTGGTTTCTCAGATGCTGGGTATTCTGGTTGGTTAAGTTGGGGTCAGGTGCCAGCCTGTGCCTGGGGGATGGTGGTGAGATGTGTTTCCAGTCATGGGTGTGTGGATACAAAACCCATGTGCCCCTTGGCCTCCCCTCCCCCCACCCCTGCCTTCCTCCTGCTTGATCTGTGAGTTCACACAGCTTTGGGGCATTTGGGGTAGAAGTGGCAAAGTTGAAAATGTTGTCTCTTCTGCCAGCGTCCGAATCTACACTCAGACACCTGACAGTGTCTTGATAAACTTTTATTTGGATCTAAGTTACCTTTTTCTGCCTTCTACTTAACAGCACACTGCCGAGGCTGGTGGGCCACTGGCCCTGGTATGTATGGGGTCGGTGACACAGGACCGCGGGCCTCTTTGGTCATTTGGTCAGCTGGTCTCTGTCCAGACACAGCAGGCTCTGTTTGACCCATTTCTTTCTTTCTTTCTTTCTTTTTTGTAAGTTTATTTATTTTGAGAGAGAGAGAGAGAGACAAAGACAGTGACAGCGACAGTGTGAGCAGGGGAGGGGCAGAGAGAGAGGGAGAGAGAATCCTAAGCAGGCCCCATGCTTTCAGCATACAGCCTAACTTGGGGGCTCAATCTCACAAACCCTGGGATCATAACCTGAGCCAAAATCAAGTTAGACACTCCATTGACTGAGCCACCCAGGCGCCCCTGACCCAGTTATTTCTGACTACTCGGAGGACAAGGAATCCACACTTTCTAACCATATTGTACTGAGAGTGTACTTTGCCCTTAATGGGGGGTTGGGGGTTGTGGGGGTGTGGGAGGCTCTTCCCTCTTCCTCCTCCCTCCCTGGACATGGTGGCTGGGCTAGGACCAGGATGTGGCCTTCCAGTTGCGGGCCCCATGTCTATGGGCATGGAGTGCTTTTCCTCCCAGGCAGGGCCAGGCAGGCTTGACCTTCAATTCTCAGCACCAGCCTCCTTTCCTGTCCCACCCCTGTTGCAGGGAGCCGTTTCTGGGAGCCCTGTGCTCCTCAATCACCATTTCTTTCCAACTTCGTGATTCTTCCCTCAGTCATCTTTCCTCTTGTTAAAGACTCAGAGCTCAGGAAACCCCATCCCCCGACACCTTTATTCATTTCCTGTGTCTGGCTCATTCCTACCCTGAAGCGTAGGGACTTCCCAGCTGCTTGACAACAGTGGAGGAGCAGAGGGAGGCATCCCCGGCAAAGAGTGGCTGGGGATTCCTCCAGGAAGAGCTGGCTTAGGCAACTTCGGCTCCCCGCAGCTGGGACGAGGCTGGGTCCTGCTGGGCCGTCTGTGTCTGCAGCCCAGGGAGGGATTCGGTTGCCTGAAGTGATTTACATCCTGCATCTCTCCTGGAGGCCCTTCTTTCTAGCACATTCACCCTCCTGGGGATGAGGGTAAGACAGATAAACATAGAATGGGGGCGTTGCCTCCCTGCCTCAGAGGATCAGACTAATTCCTGTCATTCTCTGGCAGCCTCAACCTCCACGCTTTACACAAGCCTTAATGAGCCCTTTGAGGAGTGATGGGCCCTGAGGCTGCTTATTTTTAACCAGACACGAGTACTCCCAGCAGGGCAACGTGTCTTGGCCGCCTGGGACAAGCAGACTTGAAGATGTCTGTCCTGGCCTTTACAGGCCTATAGCTATTTGGAGGGGCGTTCGCACAGCTGCCCCTGCATTAGGGGATGTCCCCAAACTGCCGCCACCAGTTTGTCTTCCAGTCTTCCTGGAAGGGAGGGAGATACCTTGACGAGCAGAGGAGGCAGGCAAGTGTGTGAGCACGCGTCCTTTAGGAAGAGCTCTGGGGACTAATTGGGGGTTTTTGTCTAGGATGTGTCACTAGGATTTGCCGAGTCGCCTTAGGAGGCATCAGAAGGTGACAAGTCGCTGGAGAACTCGCTGCTTAACACTGGTTCCCCAGAGGCCTGGACCGCGAGCCCCGCAGCCACCGGCTCTGTGCTGTGATTGGTCCCGGCCCAGTCTGAAGCAGCTTCTTAGTAATGGAGGGGACTGGGAGCAGGAGCTCTCCACGCTGTGACCAGGAGGGAACTCCTCTGCCCAGAACAATGGCTTGTGTTTCCTGCAAGCTCACATTCTGAGACCCCAGTGGCACCATCTGAAGGAATTTTAGAAAACGGGGGCCTGGCAAGGATTCACGGAGGGGCTGCTCTCTGGCCCCGTGCCCGTGCACAGTGGGACTTAAACAGACCCAGACCCCCTCATGAAGCTTCCTGGTAAGCAGCGGAGACAGATGTTACAGGCATACATGAAAGTTCCACATTGTATGAGGACAGCTGTGCGGCATGTGCCACAGGGATGGGTGGGGTGCTTTGGGAAGTGTGCAAGGTTGTGGGTCTGTGGACTCTTCCAGGAGGGCCTGGGCCCTTTCTCCTCCCCTGTCCACGTGCCTTTCTCTGACTCCATTCTTCACTCCCTTTTGATTTATTTTTCCCAGACCTGCCTCCCTCATCTAGCTAATTCAACAGGAGCAAGGAGATGGGGGTAAGGGAGGGAGGTTGTCAGTGCCTGGAAAATCACTAAGTTCTTGCCTCCGCTCCAGATGATAGGTCTGCCAGCCATCAGTTCCAAGGCTTCTCAACAGCCCTCCATGAGCATGGGGTCCCTCTATTGTGCCACATCTTCCCAGCAGCTCTGCATCCTTTATGGGACTGCCTTCACCCCTGAGATGTGGCATCAAAAGCCTAATGAATGGTGCTAGTTTTCCTTTTTCGGTTTTAATGACTTAGTGGGACTTGTTTTCCTTTATCTCCTGAAAGGGAGAATTCAAGACTTAGGTTTGAAGGGAAAAGGGCACCCCAGGATGTGAAAATGGGGTTGCTACCTGCCTCTGGTCAAAGGCAGATAGGGAAAGTGAATAATGCATCCTCAAAGTGTTTATTAGCATTCTGATGAAGGTAAGTGAGGGATCTGAAAGGAAATCTTCCAGAAGAGCTGGTAATTTGTCCCCTGGATAAATCAACTGCTCTTCCTACAAAGCACGTCAGCTTTCTTAGTCAGAGTCTAGGCATAAAAAGGAGCCCCTCTGGACGCCTATGGTTTGCATCCCCAGTGGTGGAGGAGGGATTCAGTTCACATCTGCTAAATGAATTCAGTCATCAGCTGCAGGCTTGAGGCGGTGGGGGGGGGCATGGATGAGTATTTGAGACATGCTGCAGGTGTCCTCTCCACAACAGCATACCATCACAAAGGCAAGCACACAATCTGATGGGCCCTTGAGGATTTGCAGGGTTTTTGAAATCCATCTACGGCTCCTCGCAAGGACCGCAGATGAACCTCCGGCTCCTGGACATAAACTTACTGTATGCATCGTGCACCTCTGTTTCCTTCCTGTTGGATGGTGGTGCCAGGAAAGCCCAGGTGTGAAGCAACATTTCAGGGCATCTTATCTAGCCCCCCATCTTGGCTGCCAGGGGCCCAACAAGTGTAGGCTCCCCCACGCCCAGAAATTGGGAAGATCTGGCAAAAACTGGGCCTGTATTCTTTGTGCCACCAGTTGGCTGGGCTGTGTGTCTGTGGCCCAGTTTAAGCATGGCTCAGCTGCTGTTTGTCATGGTTTGCCCCCGCCTCAGTGCTGGGACCTGCTTCACTTCTGTTTAGTCCTCCTGATCTGCTTTTTTCCTGGAGCGGCTGCTAAGTAAAACATGTTTTTGAAGATGCACCGTATATGGTGAAACAGAAGCCCCCTCCTGCATACCCACGTATAAGACACAGAAACCTGTGGGCATACACACATACACACATTTTGCCCTTCTAGGGTGTCTGAGTTTGTGACCCTGGGCCTCTTTATTTTCAGAGTTGCTCTGAGGGTTCAGTGGATGGATGTGAGGGTAGCTTTCTGCACAGTGCCTGGTACACAGCAAGCATGCACTCAGCACATCTGGCTGGTATTCCTAGTAAGGCCGGTGGCCACCCTGAATCCAAGGCATCTTCTTCAACCCGCTCTGAATGGGAGTTGTTTGGGACTAGGGCTCCCTCTGGTGGCTGCTCTCTCCACTCACACCCAGGTCCCTCCAGAAAGGTATGGGGGTGTCGGGTCGGGGGTCACCAGGCGCCCCTACCCTTCCCACACAGGGAAAGAGGGCGAGAGGTGGGTAGGAGGAAATGTCTCACTTCCCTCACCATTTTCTTTACCTCCTTCCTGACATTGGTCAAGTTGGGGCCTGTAGGTCTGGGGGTAGGAGGAGGGCTGGAAGCCAGGGCTTCTGGCTGCATAATCTTAGGGGACTGGTCCCTTCCCCCTCCACACCTGCCCCCTTCTCCTCCCAGAGAAGCGCTGACCCATGGCCTTCCAGACAGGCCACAGGATGGCAGGAATGCGGCACGTTGATGGAGGCTCCCCAGACTATTATGAGGTAATTTTATTTCTTTCCATTTTAGGTAAAAATAGTAAATACAAGATAATCTTAATAAAGGTAAAAATACATCATTTGGATTTTGTTGTTGTTCTCTAAACAGTGCTACCTACAGTACAGTTTTTGATTTAGGATTTTTAAATTTTTTTTTATAAACAAATAGAACTATTTTGCTATTAGGCTATCTGTGTTCTCGTCTGGCACTTAAGAATAGATCACAGGTCACCTCCCGGTTCTGTTTGGATGTGATTGGGTGGTGGGGAGGGGATGAGCAGGGGTGCATGGGATGAGGTGGTCTGTCTCCTGGGACACAGACAGAGATGCGGTCCGTGTGCAGTGGGAGGGCACGTGTGTGCATCCAAGAAGGCCTCTTCCCGCACGTCCCTGTGACTGGACCAAAGGTCTCACACGTACGTGTCGGGGAGTGCTTCCTCCCCCTCTTCCTGTGCTGGCCTTTCTTACCCAACAGCCTAGGTTCACAACAGTTCTGGGTCAAGGCAGGCTGCTACCCTGCACGTGTCAGCGGCTCTGCTCAGGACAGAGCCAGTGGGTCCCCGTAGTGTCCCAGAGGGGAGGGCCTGGGACCTTCCCTGCCAGGGCTGGTGGCTAGGAAATCCATCCCGGCCTGGGAATGCTGGTAGAAGTCACAGATGCCGATGCAGGCCGCTAAATGTCTTTGCCCTTGTTTACCCTCAGGTGGTCTTTGTTTAAATTCTTTCCAAATTTCTCACTGAGCTGCTGGATCAGGTCTGCCAGCTCACCAGTAGCTTGAGATTTCTCTTCCAGAAGCTCATAGCGCAGGCTGGAGATATCTTGCTTGATTTCCTTCAGCTCACCTGCAAGGACAGATGAGATGTTGATGAGCACGAGGCAGAAGGGGCTCCTTCCGCATACATTTGGGGTGTGTGTCCTTCCAGCAGGTTTTGAGGTTTCCCACTAAGGGCAGAGGTGAGGGCACAGGAGGTGTGTTTTGACCTGAGTAACACCCACCTCCTACCACTGAAGGACACGTCCATCTATTTAAAACCCCCTTCTTCCCATTCCTGGTCAAAATCTTTGTTAAGGGTTTCAGCTAGATGGAGGAGTCAAGGTCAGGATCGTGAAATCCTATTCCAGCACCTATTTCATATCATGATTGTTAGATGTTGGTCTTGGAGCCATTAAGGGCAGATTTCAAGACTCTGAGCAACACCCTCCTTAACTGGGACAGTCATTTTCATGCTGCTCCATGTTTTACTCTGTCTTTATCTGAGGGGGCTGGGAAACTCCCAAGTGTGGAGGGAATGGCTCAGCACAGGGCACGTGGCTACACAGCCAGGCAGCCGGGCAGGGCCCCGCCCCCCAGCCCCGGCGCCATGCAGCCAGCACTGCCTGGCTGAGGCCTCCTCCTCCTTCCAGAGCAAGGGACCCCCAGGTGGGAACTTGCCCTTGTTTCCACAGTGAACCACGTGGGCACAAATCCACCTGGGCTGGGGCTGTGGAACTCTTAGTGAGGAGGGCTCTGATGTTCTTTTCTGCTCTTACAGACCTTGGACTTGACTCAGACAGGAGTCCAGTGCCTGGGAGCACACTATTCACATCTCTCTTCTCCTCATGTGTTGCACACAGAAAAGGCAAAGCTCTTAAAGGTACGGTTTGGCCAGTTTTGACAAATGTACACATCCCCTATTTCCTTTACGTGGGGTGCTTTCCTGGAGCCCCAGCTGCATGGTATAACCCCAGTGGCACGAGGCCCGGCAGCTCCCCACTTCTGTAACCAGTTACATTCCTGCCCATCACAGCTGGCTGGCAGGCTGGCAGCTTTATGTTGCAGACCCATAAGTAGGGGTAGCAGGATGGGCCCCTGCTCAGCCCCTAGGAAGCGCCAGCCCAGGAATGAGGTCAGCTGCTGTGGATCTTCAGGCTGTATGCCAGATGCCCCAGGATGAAGCAGAGGGTGACTTCATGACCAGGTGCTTTGGGTGGGCCCCTGTGGCCCAAGGGAGGGCAAGCTTTCGTGCCTTTGCTCATCGAGGAGGCTGCGTCTAGGTAGCAAATATTTGTCCTATGTGTCTCATGAAGATTAATTACCTGGTATAAGGTAATTTGCTTTTCACTTAAGAGTAACTGCATTAAATGGACTGGAAAATAACCCAAACACTGAAAAGGATGTAGTCTGCAAACCTCAGTGTGCATCAGGATGACCTGGTGCTTTTAGCAAAATGCACAACACCGCCCGACCCCCCCCCCCCACCCCAACGCAAGAGTCACCCCAGAGATGCTGATGCGTTAGGCCTGGGTGGGTTTTGGGATCTGCAATTATAACAGGCAGTTTTGAGTTGGGGGATACCTTAAGAAACACTGCGAATTGTCAGATTCTGAGAGCCTGGAAGTGACACAGGGTGGTGACATTCTGCTTGCTGCTCTCTGTATATGCACCCACAGAATGAGAACTTCTGGGCCATTTTGGACCTCATGGGACATGAGGCGGTAGGCAGAGTCATTACCAGCCCCCTACCCCCGAAAGGTGACCAGATCCTAATCCCTGGTGTCCAGACTGAGTATGATAACTTGCTATGGCAAAAGGGAACCAGGGTCATACGTGGAATTAGGGTAACTCATCAGCTGACTTTAAATAGGGAGATTATTTTGGATTATCCAGTCTAATGCTAAGTCTTTAAAAGAGGAAGGGGAAAGCAGAAGAGAGGGTCAAAGAGACATGACGACAGACGTGGAAGCAACACGGCAGCTGGAGAAGGGCTCAGTGCCCGGGAGCTGGTTCTGAGATGAGGTGCTGTGTTCAGGCAGAGGGTGGCCCCAGCCGACAGCCAGCCAGGGAGCAGAGGCCTCGGCCCTGTAGCTGCACGGAACCTCCTTCTGCCCATACCCCAACCAGCAAGGAGACAGAGCCTCCCCAGGGCCTCCAGGCAAGAACACGGCCCTGCAGATGACACCTTGATTTTGGCTTGGTGAGACCATGTCCCACTAACGGCCTGTGGGACACCAGTCCATTCGCTTACCTTCATTGACTTCGTCATTTTCTCTATCCACCTGGGCCTTCAGGACATATCTTTTTATGAGCCGTTTCATGATTTTCTGAAATGTGAGCACAAGGAGAGGGTCAAACAAGCCTGGCTGAGGACAGAAGCAGCCTGTATGGTGTATGTGTGGCTCCTCTTCTCTGCAGGGCGCCAGGTGCACGGCCCGGACTCCTCCTGTGCCTTCTGTCTCTCTTCTGAGGATACCTTGCCTGTTGGTGGGACCCAGGCCTGACTCTGTTTAACCTCTCCCCGTAGGATGATCCTGCCCCTGGGGTGTAAGAATAGGACACTTAATGGTGGCAGGCCAAGCCAAGGAGAGAGAGAGAGAGAGAGAGAGAGAGAGAGAGAGAGAGACAGAGAGAGACAGAGAGCGCCACCTAAGATGTATGGGTGCTGCTTGAGGGTCCTAAGCCCAACTCTACCCTGATCTCTGTGACCTTAGCCAGTCAGGTCCTCTCCTCAGGTCTTAGAGTCAGGACCAGGTCAGACAAGTCCACTGTACCTTAGAAAATTCCTACTGAAGGCAGAGACAGACATGGCTGGTCCTTGGGAGGTTTTGCCAAAACACCCCTTCCCTTAGATCCCCTCCGCCCAGCACTGGGCTGCCGGCACATTGGAGGAGATGGCTGGAGGAACTGCCATGTGTTATGCAGATACTGGTTCTTCCAGCCAATGAGGAGGTATTAGTAAACACTCAAGAGGGTGTTATGCTGAGCGACATAAGTCAGGCAGAGAAGGACAAATATCATATGTTTGCACGTATAGGAGGATTAGGAGGAACTTGACGGAGGAACAAGGGGGAGAAGAAGGGCGGAAATGGTGGGGGAAAGGGAGAGAGGCAAACCATGAGAGACTCTTGAATGCTGACAAAAACTGAGGACTGATGGATGTGGGGGGGAGGGGGGGATGGGCATGGAGGAGGACACTTGTGGGGATGAGCACTGGGTGTTATGTGGAAACTAATTTGACAATAAACTATTTGTAAAAAAAAAAAAAAAAAAAAGTAAACACTCAAGAGATACCCAGAATAGAGCCAAGTGTGAGAAGGACTCCAGGAGGTGAACTTTGGATTTTGCTGGCTAGTCGTTGGAGGCTTCCTGAGAAATCACAGGATTTAGAGATACTCTGGTAGCGGAGGCTTCTGAACCTTGCACAAGTGGAGCAGCTGGCAGAGGGAGGGATTCCTTGTCCCTGGCTCGTCCCTGACTGTGACTGCCTCACCTGCTCACCTGAGGACTCCGGAGACACAGGTGGCGTTTTTCTAAATGGAAGGGGCCTGAATTCTGTCCCTAGCTGTGGTGCTATGTGGGTTGCTAAGTTCTCTCTGGATACCTGGGCTCAGGAAGAGCTGTTTGTAAGCAAAGGGAAGAGGATGGCTGGGATGCCGAGAGAAGGATTTAACACATTCTGGTCACCAGCTGCCTTTTATGGCAAAGACTTCATCCCTGTGTCTCCAGGCCTTGTGATTCTAGGACTTTCAGGGAGCCAGCAAAGGCTCTTGGTGCTGAGCCCTGAGTCCCCCCAGGCCAGTGCGGCCTCTCCTCAGCCGTCAGGCTGGTGGTTCACTTGGCTCTGTGGTATGAGTCATGATCTTATTTCTGGCCAAACAGTGAATGAGCAGGTTGCCTTCATGCTGCCCTCCGTCCGAGGGCCCTGGGTCTTGCCATGGTAGTGGTCAAGCTGCCATGCTAGATTTACCCTTGACATTATCCTAGTCAATAAGGCAGGTTACCCAAGTGAAGAATACATGCCTTGCTTGGGATTCAGTAAGGTTCTTTTCACTTTGAATTGGAAAGCCAAAGTAAAACCATCTTTATCCCGAGCCAGTCCTCATGAAGGAAAGCGCAAAACCCCAAAACCCCAGATATCCAAGTTTGTAAAATGCATACTGAATACAGAAATCAGAAGTCTTCTGCAAAATTTCGGGCTGAAGCAGGTCCAGGGGATCTAGTTAAAGTCTGTTGCTGTTTTAAGGAAAACCTCAAGAATTAAGGGTTCTTTGGTTTCTGAACTCATCAGCTGAACCAGTTTTATATGTATGAGGAAAAAAGCACAAGCCTGAGATTGAAGGTGGAAAGTTCTCTTTGCGGTGATATGCCGAGCAGAGTCTTTTCCCCACTACCACAGTGATCACCACCTTCCCCACTTCGGGTGCACGCTGTGTTTTAGTACAACCCAACTCAACCCATTAGTGGAAAAGGTGCCATGGTATGTTACTATTAATACAGTGTGCCCCTCCAAATCCATTTGTTTTGAATAGGTGAGACACCACTCACAAGCCCCCTGCACTGCGGATTGGCCCTCTGGGAGGAGGGTGGAAGGGGTGAAAAAGAAGCAAAGACACAGATGTAGTGAGGCTCTCCCACAGACCAGGAGTCCTGTTAGCCTGCTTGACAAAATGGCCTCACCGAATCCTCCCAGAAGCCCAGTGAGATCGGGGAGGTTGTCTCCGTTTTCAGATGAGGGCCCCGAGGCTCAATGAATCAGGTGACCTCTCCAGGGTCATACAGCCCGAAAGTGAGATTTAACCAAAATGGGAACCGAAGCAGGGGCTTCTTCTAACCTCCAGGAAAAGGTTATGTGCATGACGCTTCAGGGGATGAGATGCAAGAAACTGGCTCCCATTGGTCAGTAGGGGTTCTGGCTGCTTTTAGGTACCCATTTGATCTTTAAAAAACCGCGTTCTCTGCAGGAGGAAGCCTCAGCTAGACTTTGGAGGATGGATGGCTTCATTTAGTTGTTATCTCCTTTTTTTTTTTTTTTTTATTTTTTTTTTTTTTTTTAATGTTTTATTTATTGCTAGGAGAGAGAGAGAGACAGCATGAGCAGGGGAGGGTCAGAGAGAGAGGGAGTCACAGACTGAAACAGGCTTCAGGCTCCGAGCTGGCAGTCAGCACAGAGCCCGACGCGGGGCTCGAACCCACAAACCGCGAGATCATGACCCAAGCGAAAGTCGGACACTTAACCGACTAAGCCACCCAGGCGCCCCTCAGTTGTTATCTCTTGGGATATTTCAGTGAAAGATATTGTTGCTCTTGGGGAAGGTCACTGGTATGTCATTGTCATGAATGCTCATGGCCCACTCTTGAACGCTGGCCTGTATAACTTGACCTAAGGTTTGCACATCTGTGGCTCCAAGAGGAGAGAAACAAATGCTTGTTATTAAGCCTCTCACCACACCTCAGGATTATGAGGGTTAGTAAGGAAGCAGAATCTCATGAGCATTGCAGACAAGTCTTCCACCCTTCCTTCTTCCTCCCACCCCCACTTTTCACTCAGGAGCGACAGGTACCTAAAAGGAAAACAGTGTGACTGCTGGGCAACTGCTTAGAGACTTTGTGTCCTCATGGGCATCCGGTTTCCCCTCTGGAGTGTACATGTTAGACTGCCTGGGGTATGCAGGAGCGAGATGCCAGGCTTATCACTAGAAATGCCGAAGTGGTTAGAAGGGGCCCATCTGTGTAAGATGGATGCTATAGAGGAGATTTATTTTCAGGAGACCTGGACCCTAAAAGTCTCCCCTCCTTCACTGTGTAGGGGGAAAAAGAATGTTCCTTTGTTACAGGTTTTGAGACATCTCCTTGCTCTCTTTCATAGAGTTCTTTCACATCGAGAAGATAATAAACTTTCCCCAAGTTAATGTGTCCCGGTCAGTGCAAATTCTGCTGCCTTGCCCTCCTGCCCTTAGCAAGTCCTGGGGGTGAGTATATGTAGTGATGTGATCATCGAGGGGATTAGAATGAGATGCACAATAGGTCAGAAGGGCCATGAGACTGAGTCCCACATCTGGGGAAGGAGACACACAGTTCTCGGCCCCCTCCCCCCACTTCCCGGGGCTCAAATGGCCTCTCCATGCTTCTGGCTCTTTCTGTGGAAGAGGCATGTGTCTCTGTATAGCCAGGGCAGTTAAAGATGTAAACTAAGAGCACATATATGGTATTTTGAAGATGGTAAGTGAAGTAGAATCCAGAAGGAAGCAGTGTTGTCACCTAGGAAAACAGAAATCGAGGGACTTTTGGAAGGGAGGGGGCAAAATGGATCCTAGGACATGTTTTTTGTTAAACTGGGATTTATCAGACACCAGAAAGGGAAGAGGTCAGCATTGGCAAGTTATCTATCCTATTTGCTTTAATCTCTACTGAAAAGGCCACCTAGGACATGGAAAAGAGGACTCCCACTGGTTTGGGGAAAGGCTTGCATCACTGGGGCTTGCTTGACTTACAGACAGCACCTGGATCCTCTGTTCATTTGGGCTGTGGCTTGTTGGCTTTGCCCATGATGGAAATGTACCTCTTAGAGAGTGGTATATCTCTGTCTACACATGCCCCAGCAAACAGACACCCTGGATGTTGGAACGGGTCACAGAGTCACTTTGACAGGAGGCATACTTTGACCCCCACACCAGTATTTTGGTTTTGTTTCATTGTTTAGTTCCATATGAGCCCAGATTGGAAACAAAGCATGGCGAAAGCAAGGGACTAGGCTTGTGAAAAGTAGCAGTCAGAACCCTGGGCACCTAAGTTAAAGCCCAACACAGGGGGCCTCTGCCTTCCCCTACCATGGAGAAGCCCCTGAAGTTGAAGGACTGGCAAACTTAACATAAACATCTTGAGCACTAAGTTTGACAAATCCAGCGGATCTACTGAAGAGACACAAAGGCAATGAGTTTAAAGACTCCATGTGCATGCACAACGGGGCTTTTGTCTTACTGGGAATGCTATAGAATTCCTCCGAACCATGACAGTGTGAGACACTGACAGCACATGTCCTCTCTGAGGTGCTACTCTGGATGTAGCCGGGATAGTAAGAAAGAGGAAGTGCTAGGCTCCTTCTGCTCTCTGCACATTTGGAAGTTGCTTTGGGAAGAAAGCAGTGCCATTTTGAAGTCCACCAGTGGGCCCAAGAAAACAGAAGAGGCTTTGTCAGACCCTTGTCCTAATCTTTCATGCTAGAAGCTCTTCCTCTACTTTGTCTCCTCCCCTCACCCCTCCACAGACAGCAGCTGGCAGGTAATATAGGTTCTCAGCAAGGCTTGGGTGTCTAGGAAGCGTGATGTAGTAAAGGAGGGGTGCCCTTGTGACTCAGACAGATAGTTGAACCAGCTGTGGGGCCTTCACCACTGAGCCTTAGTTTTCCCATCTGATAAATGGATTTAAAGATACTGTCTCTTTCACCAGCATATGGTGAGATTATACCCAGGCTGGTGTCTAGCCTCTACCCCTATATCCTTCATGCCATCTCCTGCTTCACTCTTGTCTGAGCAGATAACCAGACTCACCTTGCAGGGCTGAGCAAAGGGTGCATGTGCAAATGCTAAATGTTCTCTGATTCCCTTTACTTGCCTCCCAGCCCTTTCTCTCGATGCTCGATGCTCGATGCTCACTGGTTTTTCTTTCTTCTTTTCTGTGAAAACTGTTTGAATAAGCAGCCCCAGGCTTTTCTTGGTGGAGTCACAAAATACACGGTGAGCAAGCCGTCTAAGGCCATCAGTAGCCCGAAGGTGAATACCACCAATCTCTGTAATCACTAGCAGGAATCTCTTGGGGACATTGAAAGCAGCAGGGACTCAACCATTGATGAGGAAAGACAGGAACAGGATCTCTCTGAGGCTGCTTTTGAAAATAGTCTTGCTCATAAAGGATTCATTCTGGGTACAAGATGTTTCACCAGGTAATCAGTCTTCCTTTATCTCAGCAGCTGATTCTGCCCAAAACCCATCAGAGATTTGACCCTACCCCATTAGGGTTTTCTATCTCTTTTGTGGCACAGATAATCTATACTTTTCTCTGAGAAGCTGAGAAATAAAAATCCTTTCACTGACCAAAGGATTTGTCCTGTAAAATAACTCAAAGCAGATCAAACTGGTCAGGCCCAATTTTGTACACGAATAAATACAAGATTTGCCCATTTCCAGCTTTTAGACCGTGTCATCTCATAAAACCGTAAGTACTTTGAGGGATGAGCCATTTCTTAATTGTGCACTTAAATCCTCCTACCTGCACAGCTGGCTCTGAAATATGGGCGGAGCTACAGTTAGAGACCTGTGTCTGGAAGATGCCATGTCGAAATCTAATTGCTCCCTCTGGGATGGTGGCACTGGGACATAGCACCTCGGCCACAGGAATGCTCAGGGCAGCTTCACATTGACCTCTGATAAGAACTGATCAGCATGGATAAAACTGCTGATCCTTGAGAAGGGGAAGGCAGGAAAAGAATGGCCTGTACTTCTATAATCAATAACCTGTAGTTAGCATTTATCACTGGCTCATGGGCTGATTCAAACAGATACAGAGATGTGGCATTGATTTCCAAAAGCAATGCAAGGGGCTGCAAGCATAAAAACACTTCTAAGGTTTATGTACGCGAGCAGATTTGGGCAGGCTGGTGCTCTTAGGTCAGGGGGTTAGTGAAGACAGCGGTGCCCACATGGTTGCTCAAGACAGATGCCTGGGACCCATCTCTGCAGATGGGCATCAGGTCCTGTTGCCTCTATGTCCGGAATATATTCTGGATCTATCTACTTTCCTCCATCACCCTATTCACACCCTAGGTCCAAGCCCCCCTCCCCTGCACCTGGATGACAGTCCCCTGTCCCCTGCCTGCTGAACTCTAGCTCTCCTCTAAACTTGCCAAGCCTCCCTCCTCTGGCTTTTATTTTTAAGTTTATTTTTATTTATTTTGAGAGAGATAGAGAGCGAGCAGGGGAGGGGCAGAAAGCGAGGGAAAGAGAATTCCAAGCAGGCTTGAACCCACAAACCGTGAGATCATGACCTGAGCTGAAATCAAGCACTGGACACTTAACTGCCTGAGCCACCCAAGCGCCCTGCATCTCCCCTCTGGCTTTTGCTGATGCCTTTCCTGTCCTGGGAGGCCCCACACAGCTACCTCCTTATTTATGAGGTCTTAGGTAACTGTCCTGTCCTTGAGAAGATGCCTCCTTTGATAACCACATTTAAGCAGGGGCTCCCTTCTTTTCTCTATTTTTGCACCCTATAGTTTTCTTCTTTCTACTTTTATCAATTGGAAGTTACTATTTACTTGTGTGTTTACTTGTTCCTGTGACTATCCCTCACTGGTCTGGAAGTGCCGCTCTGATAGGGGCCGTGTCCTTACCCCCAGTAAGTAGTGCAGTGCCTTTCGTCTAGTTGGCACTCATTACATGTTTGCTGAATGACGGAGGGAATGCAGCTGGGAGGCTGACAGCCACATTTCTAAACCCATGCCTGGATGGAGTCCACTTCTGCCCGTAGCTGGGAAGGGTGTGGTTACCTGGTATCTGGTGGGCTTGCTGAAACTGTTATTTGCTGTTAGGTTTTCAGAATTCCTCATGCCAGCCTGGTAGCGAGTCTTCTGGGGGAGGGGGAGAATGAATAATAATAAATAATACACACACACACACACACACACACATACACACGTTCAAATAATGCATATGACACCCATACATGAGGCTGTGTCTAAAAAGAGGACCCACAAGAAGCTGATATGCTCCCTGTTGCTAGGCTTCCTAGAACATTGTTCTTGGGACTTGAGTTCTGTATGATGACAACAGCTTACGGAACATAGTGTGGTCAACTTTGGGAAGCATGAGCTGAAGGTGCAGAGTGGGTCTTTCCTCCAGCACTCCTTGGAGATTTTAACATGCTAACATACAGTGAGAATCTCCAGGAGCAGGGCAGATGACAGGCAGGGAAGCTCTCTTCCCAGAGGTCATTCTCCAGGTACTTTCTGGGAAGAGCTCCTCCTCCCTGGCAGGAGGTGCTCCCTCCATGGGGTGGTGGCTCACCAGGTGGCTTGCTCAGCCTGGACAGGGCACGTCTGCAGGGCACTGGGGGGAGAAGGGCAGCCGCCACCGGCAGTGTCTGCGCTGCTGTTTCGGCCTTTTCTGAACAGCACGGGCCCCTCGCTGACTTCCCTTGTCTCAGGGGCTCTGTGTGCCAATCAGACACACACACCTCCCGCCTCCCCCTCCTGCAACCTCCTCTTGCCCCATAAATTCCGTGCTACCTACCTTGAATTTGGAATTCAGCATGCCCATTTCAAGGTCATTTTCACAGCTTTTGGCCTTAGATTTGCAGAGTTTTATGAGGCACATCTTGATTCTCATTATGAGATAATAAAATGATTTAGGACTTGGCACAAGATTGAAAGGAGCAGGTAGAGTTCTTCCTTCATCAAAGTAAGACAGCCAGAGCTTTGCCCTGGCAAATTTCCACTCCACATCTGCGTCCTCCTGTGGGACGAGGGAAATAACACACCATCAAAGGGCACAATTTCATATCGGAGTTCAGTGTGATGAGTGGGGACGCAGTCTACACATTATGGCAGCAGATTCCTTTCTCTTTTTCCTTCGTTTCCTTCTTCCTTTCTTTTCCTTTCTCTTTGCCTCCTTCTTTCCTCCTTCCCTCCCTCCCTCCTTCCCTCCCTCCCTCCTTCCCTCCCTCCCTCCTTCCCTCCCTCCCTTGCTTATTTTGAGAGAGAGGGAAAGAATCCCAATCAGGCTCCCCACTGTCAGCACAGAGCCTGATGTGGGGCTTGATCTCACGAACTGGTGATGGCAGATTTCTAAACAGGACTCTAATATTTCTGTGGGTGTTCTTCTGTACAAAGACATGAGATGGGGAGCATTTGCTTTTGCTGAAACCGCATGAGATTAGTCATTCCTAACAATCTCTACCTAACTCCTCAGGACTTAGCGATGAAAACCTCAGCTTCCTCATACCGCCTTGACTCTCCCCTGGGAATTTTCACAATCATTCTCCACTCGCCACTCACCAGAGAACTTTTCTCCCTGCCCGTTAATCCCGTTATCCATTAACATTTAGAGCTCTGCTGATTCACAGTCCACCACAGCATCAAGGTATTAACGTTTTGGAGCATTACTGCCCAGTAGAAATATAATAGGAGCCATGAAGGTGAGCCACCTAATTACATTTAAACGTTCTAGTAGGCACATTATAAAAAGTAAAATGGAACAGGTGACATTAATTTCAGCACTATATTTTATCGAATCTGGTAGATCTGAAGTGTAACCGCTTCAGCATGTAATCATCATAAAAGTTCTTGATGAGGTAGTGCACATTTTTATTTCATATTGAGTCTTTGAAATCAGTGTATGTTTTATAATTACAGCACATTTCAGTTTGGACCAGCTGCCTTTCAAGCACTCAGTAGATACATGTGGCGGGCAGCTCCCATGTTGGATAGTATTATACATGGTGTACTTACTAGAAAGTGTATTTCTTATTGCTCAAAGTGCGGCCACAGAGGATGTTGGGAGACCCTGCCTATGTGATTCAAGAGAAACCAGCCTGAGGGGAGTCAGCAGGAGGTAGTCCAGTCATGCTGTCTCCCCTGGTGGCGGTGGTAGTTTTAATCCCTAGATCTATTCTGTCTGACTTGGTGTCCATCCCAGAATGCTGTGTGGGTCCTCTAAGAGGTAGCAGGTGTATTTTGGTTTTGTTTTGTTTACAGGTTGTGTTTTTTTTACAGGCAAGCTCTTTAGGCCTCTGCCCCAGTGGCACAGTTTGAGAGTGGGAAAGAGGTATGATTTGCAGTCAGATGGACCCTTACCAGCTGCAGGACTTCAGCAAGGGCTCTGTCCGTGGATGGAGAGAATGCTGCCTCCCTCACATAGCCCTGAGATGGGCACTGAGCATGTGCTCCGTGAGGCTGGGTTCGTCTCCGCACAGACACGAGCTGCACTTGTCAGGGCTGTGAGCCTAGCAGGGGCCCACATGAGGCTGCCAGGAGGTACCGCGTGCTGTAAGGTTATAACCTGCAGGCTTGGCCATTTTGTTTGCTTCTGCTGAGAAGGTCAGCAGCTGGCTGGGTCTGTGGGACATCATATTGGAGTCTTCTAGACTAGAAGTTTTGTGAGGGCAGGGCTTGCTCCTGGCCTCTGCTGCACAACAGAGAGATGTGACAGGGACGCCTGACTTAAGAGGAAGGTTGGTATAGCGGTGACAGCACAGGGTCTGGAGCCTGCCTGGGTTCCAGTCCTGCCTGGGTTCCACCCTGGCTGTGCAGCCATGGTGGCATAGCTGCTCTGGGCCTCTGTTTTCTCATCTGTAAAATGGGGATAAGAATGCTTACCTCATGGGTCATTGTGAGAATTGGGTGAATTCACACTCGAGGAACACTTCGTGTCAGACATGAATATGCCTTCAGTAAGTATTATTTTTATTCCCATAGTTTAACACAGTGCCTAGTGTTCAGCCTTGGGTCATTCAGCAAACACGTGTCGAGTGCCTACCCTGTGGCCGGCATGGACTAGATAGGCACTGGGTTGACAGCCTGTGCCCTCGGGGATTGCATGCTCTGGCCCATGACATGATTATGTCCGACTACTCATCTCCTGGTCTTTCCCCTGGAGTTGTGCTAAGGGCTGCAGAGATGCTGGGGGCAGGGCTCCTGACCTGGCCTTGGGGGCGGGGGCTGCCCGATGGCTGGTGCTGGGGGGTGAGTAGTTCTCTCCCAGGTCAGGTGTGGATTGGGTGGGGGCGGAGAAGGGTGGGGGTTCATGAGTCGAGGAGGCAGTGAGAAGCGTAAACAGCTTTTCTGAGAAAGTTGGCAGGAAAGAGCGGGAGAGAAAGAGTTGGAAAGTAGAAGGGAGGATTTTTTTAGTTACTTTTTTTTTTTTTTTTTTAAGATCCAGAGTCTCATTTAAACGCTGACAGGAAGGGCGAAGATACGCGTGGAGCAGGGATGACGTGCAGTGGCCCCTGAGAGGCGAGAGAGAGGGCGGGGAGCCGGGGCACACAGGCTGGCAGCTCAGCCGCAGGAGGGCAGGTGGGGGCGTGGCGGGGCCAGAGGCAGGCTGGTCCCTGGATGTGGTCAGCGGGTGCTCCAGATCTGTTGATCGAACAAATAAGCGTTCCATGGAAGAATGCACAATTACGTACTGCATCGAAGTTCAGTGTGACTGTGAACACTGGGCACTGTTTAGTGGCCTCGTTATATGTCTCAGTGTCCGTGTGCACGCACCACCGGCGGGGCTGGGAGGGCACATGCGCTCTCACCCGAGGAGAAGCGCAGAGCCCGACGGGAGGTGTGAGCTGCGGGGTGGCGCAGGGCCGCGCTGGGGTAACCGGAAGGGACGCGCCCACGTGACATCGTGGCTCCGCCCACTCCTGCCCCGGACTAGTGGGTGTCTCTCCGCGCTGCGCCGCAGGGGTTCACAGGCCGCATTCGTTTGTGCGTGTTTGTTAGGGTGGGGTACGATGCCCAGGGTGAGTGGTACAGAGGTCTGCATATTTTCCAGGCGCCATGTGGTTTCTCTTACATACGGGGAAACTGGGGCCTGGGGGGCAATGGTTAGCAACAGCTCATCCACATAAGAGACCAAATACATACACCATTAAAAAAAGATGTTTGTCCATGGACAGCGTGTTGCCTTTTCCTGTGGGTGGCAGGGGGGAAGAGGGCAAGGCTTCGTGCTGGCTCACCGCTTCCTTCTTTTCCTCGCACAGCCTGCCCTCTTGAAGGCCCAGAATACCACATTGTTTCACCTTCCTGCCTTGGCACATGCTCCTCCTGTTTAGAATATTCTATTTTGGAGTGTGTGGGGGCGGTGTTATGAGCCAAATGCATCCCCTAAAATTCATATGTTAAAGCCCTAACCCCAGTGCCTTAGAATGTGACTCGATTTGGAGACAGGGCCTTTACAGAGGTGAGTAAGGTTCAGTGACATTGCTAGGGCAGGTCCTAACCCAACATGACTGGTGTCCTTCTAAGGAGCGGCAGAGCCTCCAGGGGTGCGAGCACAGACAGGAAAAGCCATGTGAGGACACCACAAGCAGGCGGCCACCTGCAAGCTGAGGAGAGAGGCCTTGGAAAAAAACAACTGGGCCAGCACCTTGCCTTTGGACTTTGAACCTCTAGAACTGTCAAGAAATCCTGTCTGTACTTCAACCACTCAGTCTTTGGTGTTTTGTTATGGTAGCCCAGCAAACGAATGCATGGAGGACTTTAATTTTTTTTTCTATGTGAGAAATACACTAAGACATGTCTTACACAAGACTCAAGCACAAAGGCATACCAGGCAGATGTGACAGTTCCCTTCCAAATGTCTCTCCTTTACCTCCCTTCCCCAAAGGATACCCTGGGTCAAGGGTGTGCTACTTTTTCTCTACCTTTCTCTGCTCTCCATTTCTGTATATCCTTTCGTGTTGTTATGTAAGATTTTCCTACCTGTATTTTTCTATACCTTGCTTCTTTTCACTTAAGAATATCACAGAGATTTTGTGATGTAAGCACAGACAAGTTTTTCTCCTTGTATATACAGTGTTCTGAAGTCTATATTGTATCAGAGTTTATTGAAATGCTCTGGGGGTGCCTGGGTGGCTCAGTCGGTTAAGGATTCGACTTCGGCTCAGGTCATGATCACACGGTTTGTGGGTTCAAGCCCCATGTCGGGCTCTGTGCTGACAGCTAGCTCAGAGCCTGGAGCCTGTTTCAGATTCTGTGTCTCCCTCTCTCTCTGACCCTCCCCTGCTCTCTCTCTCTCTCTGTCTCTCAGAAATAAATAAACATTAAAAAATTTTTTTTGAAATGCTCTGATGTTGGCGGGCTATCCTCACGTTTTCCCTTTAGTGAGCATCTATTAAAATCATCCTTCTGCATGGATCTATTCTTAGAATTGGAATTGTGGAGTCAATTCAAAGGAGGATTTCATTAATGTTTAGCTTATTTATTTTACATTATGGTAAGTAAAACAATAATCAGATTGATGCCCTCAAGCTGCTGCCTCTCAGCAGGCACCCCAGCTGTGCCTGGCTTGGGCACCCTTTTACAAGCTTCTTCTTTTTCAGATGCTTATCCAGTTACAAATGAGCATGGATGCCCTTTTCTTCCTTTCTTACAGAGCGAGAGCACACTCTAAACATTGTTCGGCAACTTGATTTTTTCACTTAGCGCTATAATTTTCAGGTCTTTCTGTATCCGTACAGTGAGAGCGTCTTTGTCCTTTCTAAAAGCCACACAGCATCCTGCTGTTCAGATGCATCATCATCTATTTCACCAGATTCCTATTAATGCTCATTTATTTGTTTTTAACTCCTTGCTCTTGCAAACAAGGCTGCAATCACTAGCTTATGGTGTGTGCCTTTTGGATTTTGATAAACTGCCTCCTGATACATTCGCTGCGCTCCCTTAGCTCTCTGGCAACATTGTATTCATCTTCAAATGGCCTTCAAGCATCAGGAAACTTCTCTGCTTTATATCTTGTGCACCTGCTAAGACTTCTCAGGGTGTGTGGGGCCCAGGACACTGCACTTCATTGACTGATGTATCTGGTTTTCTCAAAGGACAGAGTTCTTAGAGGGTGGGGACTGTCTTAGTCATCTCTGTGCCACCAGTGTGTAGCACAGGCATTTTGTACAGTAGGTATTTAATAAAAATATGTGAGGGGCGTCTGGGTGGCTCAGTTGGTTAAGCGTCTGACTTTGGCTCAGATCATGATCTCACACTCCGTGGGTTTGAGCCTCGCGTCGGGCTCTGTGCTGACTGCTCAGAGCCTGGAGCCTGCTTTGGAGTCTGTGTCCCCCTCTCTGTCTGCCCCTTCCCCACTTGCTCTCTGTCTCTCTCTCAAAATAAAGACATTAAAAAAAAATATGTGAGAGGCAGAGGGAATGTTGGCTAAAAGATACAGTCATTCCAGCCTCCTGCATGCTTGTCCTGAGGGTACACGTGAACGAGGGAAACTTCAAGACCCTGATTCTGCCTGCCCTTGTCAGGCCGTTTTATGTGTGTCGGCCACCCTGCCATGTGGCGGCTTGACCAAAAGTGCTCCTTGGAGCTTTTATGGGAAGAATACTTCTTGTTTGCTGTTCTGGTTTCACCTGTAATAACTCACGGGCTCCTAATGTCATCACACTCGATGTGGAAACCAGCCATATAATTAAACCAAGGGGGAGAGAACAATTTCAATTAGCTGGTCTTACCTCAATTTCCTGATACGAGTTGTTGATCATGGCTATTAGCATATTGAGCAGCACGACCACCATGGTGACGTTATAAACGCCGTAAAGAACGTAGCCAATGTTCTCGATGAATTTGTGGTCGTATTTCAGCACCACCGAGATCACTTCAGACAAGCCAAAGATGGACCAGAATAAGGTTTTAAAACTTTCTTCAACCCTGTAAAGAAAGACAGTCCCTTCAGCCAGTTCTTCATCTGCTAACACTCTTCCCACGAACGTTCCCGTTCGGCAGGCTTTGGTGGTTATCCTGGAGTGGGGCTGGGCTGGCCAGTCATGCCTGTCTTCTGAAATAATGGCATATTCAGATTTCTAAGAAGACTTTGACAAAAATATTATCAACGGCAGGTGCTTTCTTTTCCATTCAGTCCATCTATGGGGACTCCGAGATATGGTACTCTTTTTATCTTGCAATTAATTAAACATTTAAAATTCAACGCCAAGGCACATGTTTGTTCTTGTACGTTACCAGCGCCAGAAAGCACACTCTTCCTAAAATCATCTCTTGAGTGTCTCTTCTCAGACCTGCCAGCCCCACATGCATGGGGGGAAAGGATGGTGTCCACTGTTAGAGTCAGCATCACTGGTTCCCGGCACTGGTCACAGAGCAGCTCACTATGGCCTCATGACCCTCTTACTACCTCCATTTACATATGGAGGCATGGACGCTCAGAGTCTTACCCTTTCTCACCGGTGGCCTACTGGAAAGTGGGGTGCAGACCCAGGCCCATCTGAGGTTTGCAAAAGCATGTACTTCCAACTACTACACTCTCTCACCCCCTGGCTCTGGATAGTGAGGCCAGCCACATACCTCACATCCTCTCAACCAGAGTCGAATTACGAGTATCAGGAGTTTGGTGTCTCTGTATTGTTCACATTTTTTTTTTAATAGTGTATTGTCAAGTTGGTTTTCATATAACACCCAGTGCTCATCCCCGCAAGTGCCCTCCTCCATGCGCATCACCCCCCTTCCCCCCCTCCCCCCATCAGTCCTCAATTTGTTCTTGTCATTCAAGAGTCTCTCATGGTTTGCCTCCCTCCCTCTCATTCACATTTACCAGGCAACTGTCCAAGCCTCACCCTGCAGCTCACTCAGGGTCGACACTGCATGTGCTTTGAGGGCAGTGCAGGGAAGATCTGGCTTTTAGGACACTGCTCTCTCTTTAGAGATGATGGAGTTATCAGAATACCCTAGCTTTTACAGCAAGATCCAATCATGTTTCACTGTCTATACTTTGTGTCTAGGTCCCCATGTGAGGCTTACAACGTAGAATCCAGTCAGAAAGCTGGGTTTTAGTTGGGTGGCTTCAAACACACCCGTGATCTGATAACATCTGAAGGGCTATATGTAGTTCTTTGGGTGTGCATCCAGTTTTGGGGTACATGATGTGAAAGTACTTTCTTTTTTCTCTTTAACATTTCAGATTTTCAACACTCACCCACAAGTGGCCAGGATTAGCTAGATCTTCAAAAAAAAAAAAAATACCAGCATTTCTTAAGGACTGGTATTTATTCGACAAGATGTATAAAAATACTAGTATTTGTCACTTGGGCTAAAAATCCAGCTCTGACTTGCATGAATTTTCAGTTCTCCTGTGTGTGAGTACGTGTGGGCGTATGTGTATGTGCATGTCTAGCCAGCTGTTTGACTCATTCCCGATGCATCCCCGAGTCTGAAAACTGAAAATTGAAGTGGGTTTTTGTTGTCATTATTTGTTTCTGACTTCTTAGGAAACTGTGAGGCTGGAATATTGAATTCATTTTACTTTTAATAGGAAGGAATTTAGTTAGGGGTTTGGAAGTAATGGCTGGGGATCTAGCCATTATTTTAGAGCCCCAGCTCCTAATGCTATTATGAGAAAGACGCTATTCTTCCTGGAGATGGAAGCATCCATTTTGTGTGAAAAACATGCCACTCAATGTGTGGCCATGATTCTCAGCAGCTCTTGCCTTCCATTAAGAAGAAAGCTTTTGGCTGTCTCCTTAATGGAGGGAAACAGTGGCAGAGAACCCCAGGTTGGGTCCCAAATCCCAAACTGGAAGGAGACAAGGAGACAGCAGCATGTGATCTCTCTGACAATTGTTCCCTTCCTAATCCAATCAGCAGAAAACCAGAGGGCACGCTCTCTGAGCAAGGGACTGGGCAGGCAGGCGCTGGTCCAGGATTTGTGCACTTACCGTGAACGTCCTAAGAAACAGATAACATATGCAACTGAGAGGAGCTTTACAGAAATTCATCTTCCCTTGCTTACCTTGGAAAACCCCACAAACTTTGGCTGACACAAATGAAGCAAGCAATTATAGAACATTCAGGGAAAGTCTTCTGAATTCTGATTAGGGAAAATGGCCTAGATTCAGCATGTATTTTTTTTTTTCTCATTTGTTTCTTGCTATGAATTTTGCCACTTAGCTCTGATTTATCCTTGATGCCTTCACTTAGGCATTCTATGTAATAGAATAATCTGAAGGAGGCAGAGCTAGCCTACTAAGCAGCATGTGTTCTAGTAAGAGAATATTTACAGATCCCTAAATTCAATTCATGGCACAGCTCCTCCTCCACCAGATTCCACCGCTGTCCCCCCTGGAATGCTGATCCTTTTGGTTATCTGGCCCAGACAGTCTTTATACCTGTATCATTTCTATATTTTAAAGATTAGCCTCTGGATCTGAATTTGGCTCTGACCCCAGAGTGGCAGTGACCCCCTCCAGAGCAATAAAATATGCCCCTGATTGGGCAGGAGGGGGTCTTAGCCAAAGTATGCATTTTTAACAATCTCTCATAAACTCTTCAGGGAGTGTCCGTAGTTCTGTGTCCACCGATTAGGGGGCAAAATGTGTTGTCATAGCAAAGACTCCCTTTTAAGAAAAGCTGGGTCCATCAGCTTGAATCATCCAAGATGATGAGATTTACCCTTGGTATCTGTTGGGTCTTTCATTTATACTTACCCATCTTGGCATGAACTGGATTAACTGAATGGATTAATTTTGCTGTTGCTGTTTCGCAGAGGGGAACTTAGGGGCTGAGTTATACACAGTTAGCCATGCTAAATGGTAATCAGTACAGTATTTTACCCAGAGCTCAAGCCATATAAGTAAATTCTAAATAGAATTGAAGAGGTCAATGTTAAACAATGAAAAAATAAAAAATAAGAATGATATACTGTTATTTATGTAATCTTGGGCTGGGAGACATTTCAGAAGATAGGGACAGATGGAGAGATTTGACCACATAAAACTTGTATACAACAAAGACCTAATAACTAACAAGGGAAGGCAAAAGACTAAGTGAGAGAAGAAATTGTATCTGCAATACACACAACAGACCCTGGATGTCTTTCTTATATAAAGAGAACTTATAAATCAATATGCAAATGACAGACATCCTAGTAGGAGGAAAAAGGGGGAAAAGAAATGTCTATGAAAACTTGATGGTTTTTATGGTGACTAGAGCTTCACAGTTTATCTGAAATGCTTGCTAGCAGCATCTTCTGGTTTCATATATGGCAGGAAACAAATGAAACATGTCCTCATTGCCCTGAGTGGGAAAGGGCTGTATTACTTTGACCTTGGAAACCTACCATAATACATTCTCAGAAAGCTGGCCTTGGAAAGGAGCCAGTAGTACATTACAAGTGTCAAGAGCTTGGGCATGGGAGCTGGCCTCAAAGTTTCATGAGGTTATGGGGGCGCCTGGGTGGCTTAGTCGGTTAAGCGTCCGACTTTCGCTTAGGTCATGATCTCGCGGTTCGTGGGTTCGAGCCCCGCGTCGGGCTCTGTGCTGACTGCCAGCTCGAGCCTGGAGCCACTTTCAGAGTCTGTATCTCCCTCTCACTCTGACCCTTCCCTGCTCACGCTGTCTCTCTCTCTCCTAGAAATAAATAAAAAAATAAAATAAAATAAAAAGTTTCATGAGGTTATGATCCTCTCTGTATTAATACATGTATCTCATGTATTAATTATTAGTCTAAATTTTCGGGAGTTGGGGGACCCAGGGCATGGGGCAGCAAGCCAGTTACTGTGGAGGTTGGGGGCTGTCTTTCAGGAAGACAGTGTCTTGGAACCGGCTTAGCTGATAATCACCATGAAGCCACTTGTCTCACCAAAAGCCCCTCCTGTCAACTGGCTGATCTCAAGGCTGAACATGAGGTTCCTTATCCCCGGGGATAGCGGTCACTGGCTCCACATCCTCTTCCAAACCCCTCTGCCTACCTACCGAGTTTGTCACAGTCTCCTTCAACTGTGTCACTCACAAGAAGCTTCACAGACATAGAGGAGTAATAAGAACAGAGGTGCGTGCCTAGGTTCAAACCCCAGCTCCCTCCATCGTGTACTGGCTGTGTGAGTCTAGGCATGTTACAAAACCTCTCTGAGTCTCTGCTTATCTATGAAAGGGCAGAGAGGTGCTTTATTGTTTAGTTGCTGTGAAGATTCACTGAACGTCCTTATGTTGTTCATATGTGGAGTACATAATGGAGTACATAATGAAAGTCCAAAAGATAGTAGCTGTTATTTTTGTTCATTTATTTGCCAAATATCCCACTGACCTCTATGTGCCAGGCAGTGTACCCCAGCCCTTGCTTCTGTTCTTATGGGGGTCCCAGTCTAAAGCAACCCCAGCAGGGGGACACAGTGCTGCCAGGCTGTAGAAGGCAGGTGTGCTCTGCTGGCCTGACCTTACCTAGCATCACACACGGCCCCATCAGACCCTCTAGTGTCGCCACACAGAGCTGGATGCAGCTACTAATTCAGGCGCTCCTTGACCTCGCCAAACAAGCCCAACTTCCTTCCTACCTGCAAAGATCATCACAAACCCTCGATTTCATGCAGATTCTCTTTCTGACTTCTCCAGCCCAGGCTGTCTTGTGACATTCTACTCTTGGCTTGTATTGGAAGGGACTAAAAAGTTGAGTCAATAGGCCACCCTAGCCTAAGAAGTGCTCCTAATGAAGGAACAGAGGAAAAGCTCCTGTGAGTGATGTTGAATAGGCTGTGATTCACCCCTGCTCCCGCTGTGCGGGGGTGTGTGTCGGGGGAGGTTGGGGCTGATTTGTCAGGCAGAAGGCAGGGGCATGGTAATCAGTTCGCTCCCAGGTCTGTCTCGCCTGATTAATGGGGCTTTAATAACACAGTGCCTGAAGAGGCGGTTGTGTATGGGTCTCAAAGAACAAACTGATCAACAAGGCGAGGGTTTGGGGAGATTGTTAGGAAAATTGCTGCTGCTTCAGAATGTCATCATGCCCTCCCCGCTGGTGGTGGCACTCTGCCCAGCCCCCCAGCCCCGCAAACAGTTCGGTTGGGTTATCTACCCAAAGCTGCGCATAGCAGGCTACAATTAAGCAGGAGGCTAGCTCCCAAAGGGCTGCTTCTCAAGTTCGGAAGACAAGAGCGGGTGGGTCCTGTGCTCGAGATCTGCTGAGGTAGAGCTGATTGCCTACCCGCCATCCAGGCTGGGAGGCTGGATGACGGAGCTCAGAGTATATAGAGACCCTGCACCGGCACTGGGTTTCTCTAATGCCCAGTTGTGGAGACCCAGGGCTGCTCAGCCAGGCTCCAAGGTCAGCACAGAGAGGCAGATACCCGAGGAACAATGAACCTTGCCCCTCATGCCCTGCAAACTTATGTCCCCTGAATTACCTCTTGGTTTATCCCGGGTCATAAATGAGGAATTTCATTTAGACTGTCTAGAAGTAGAAGAGGCTGGCTCTAAACTCAGTCCCGAGGAACGGGGGTGCACAAACCCTGTGCAGCCCAGACTTACTCCTGCTGGGAACCTGGTTGCTCCTTGGGGGCAGAGCTGTGTCTTCTTCAGCCTTGGAGCTCCAGACCCTAGTATGGAAGGTGGTGCACTGACCCCAGGGTCAGGATAGGGCTGTGGGGAAATAGTCAGAAGCAGTTTCCAAGCCACGCAAACCTGGCTTTGAATGTGAGCTTCTGGCCAAATAATAGTCTTTCCGGGCCTCTGTTTTTCTAGCTGTAAAATGGGAAAAGTAGAGTCTCTCCTTCACAGGGCTCTGGCCAGGATTAAATGAGTTAATTCAGCGCTTTGTGAAGTGCATAAACTCCTGTCCGGCAGGTAACAAATATGCGATGAATGTTACTGATCTTATTATTAAGTGTTTTTTCTTCCTTCCTTTCCTGCAGTAGACTCCAGCACCAGGCTGTCTCGCACAGCCTACAATCAACTGTCAGCAGAATCCTTTGAAAATAGCAATCAGAGCCTGCTCCTCTTCTTTAGTGGTTTTCCCTAGGCTAATGATCCATTCAGACGCTTAGGATGCCTCAAGGCCCCTCACAGTTTGACTCCCTGTGGTTCTCGGTCTGCAGCCAGACTGTTCCCTCAGCCTGGAAGGCCCTTCCCCCTTCTCTCCGAGTGGCCGTCCCTCAGTTTCCTCAGGCATCAGGCCACAAACTGGATTATCAGGAGCTCAGATAGGACCTGTCTGACACCCTTGCTGAAGGAGGCCTCCCTAGTTTCCGCTTTAGCTCAGTGTTTTTATTTCTTTCCTATACCTCAGCACTTACTCTATAATGATCTTCTTTATCTCTTTGTTTAGTTTAAAAAAAAATTTTTTTTTGCCTCTTGTCCCTCCCCCCCCCCCACCCTTCACCATTCAGGAAACAGCAGGGGCTGTTGATTTTCACACTGCTCTGTCATGGGTGCCCACACAGTGCCCGCCTCATAGGAGGGACTCGGTAAACATTTTCTGTCAATAAATGATTGAATGCTGGGAAACCGAGGCACAAGGTGACTCGGTCTTAGCTGGCTTGCTTCAAACCCACCCAAGGAATAGCGCTTCTGATCATATCTCTAGAGCTAACCCTGGACAGCCGTTTCCTGTCTGTCACTCTGTCATTTTGGGGAAGGGCAACTTGATCATTATTATTGTAACCCTAGAATTGAATGTTAGTGAATAAAAAGGTAGGGCTTCTTCCCCACTAACGTGGCAGTGGTCAGTCTGAGAATGGATGTAAGGATGTGAGGCAGCACCTGGAAATGTGCTGTGAAGACGACTTCGTAGAGAGAACATCCTGTGTCTACCCTTAAGCCTTTCTTTCCCTCATGAATTTGTGGGCTCTCAGCCTGTTCCAGAAGCCTAAAGGTACCAGGGTTTTAAAATTTCATGTCATGAATAAACATGAAGAGAGGGCATAAATAAACATTAGATGACAGTAGAATGCCTGCTGTAATGGGCGCACTCATGCTTCTGAACTGGTCCAGGGGAGGATCTATGTTTTTATCACTTACTGGAGAATTATGCAAGGATGAGAACTTACATGAGACTCAAACTATTGTTTTGAAACATAGTGATCATTTCCAGATGCCTCGCCTCTCTGAGCCCATTCAGTGACCGCTGCTGCCTGCTTCACCAAGTTTCAGAACCTTCCTACTCCCTTTTCCACATGACAGAGGCCAAGTAAGCCCTCTTATTCCCCCAAACCCTTAAGCCTCGCTTGAATGTAAAAGAGGAAAGGTGAGATTACAGCTTTCAGAATACAATAAAGTATGACACAACACTTCTGTTTCAGAGATACCCACATTCCAACACTGGCCCGGAATCCTGGGAGAATGTGGCCCCTCTCAAGCCCAGCTGGCCAGTTCCATTCCTGTTCCCACCTACAGACACATTCATCGTGCTGTGCGCGGAGACTGTGCACGGCAGCAGGCCGCGGTCCGGTGATGCCACACCGTGGGCTTCCCCTGGATTCTCTTACCCAGCCCTTGGTTACAGCGAGGCTTACAAGGGTGGGCAATGGTGTCCAGCCTCTGCGATCCCAGCAGGACCTCCTCCGCGGCCAGACCCTTCTTGGCCCTGTCTATGGCACTTTGCTGTCAGGAGGCCCCTCTGGCCCATCACTGTCTTTTAGACATCTTGGGCCTTGCAGGATCTATTCAACGTAGAATATGCAGCAGGTCCATTCGCCTCCCTTTTTTTTTTTTTCTCTTCCTCGGGCCAGGTAAATCTCAGGCTCTGCTATTCTCTTTACGAAGACCAATATGGCATGTTTAGCTGAAGAGCCTACTTTGCTCCTTCAGCAAGTCTCTGCTTGGCCCCTGGTGCTGAGCATAGAGCTCTCCTTCGCAAGCCCTCCAATTCCTCCAACCCCTTAGGACATGGACTTCGCCCAAGCTCCTGATAGCATCTGCCTGGATCTGAGTGTTTGCCTTCAGCTCTGTGAGGTATGGGTCCTGGGGAAGGTGAAAGCCCCCATCTCTCCCCTGAACCACCAGGGGATCTTGCCTTTCTCCCCGTCATCTGCTCCTCCAGATTGTTTCCCCCAGGTCCTTCCAGGACCTTCCAACTGTCAAAATCCCATAACAACTTCCTTCCCTCACAATGCCCACATTCTGTCAGTCACCACATCTCCCCTCTGGCCTCCCCAGTGTCCCTTTTCCATCCCCCTTCTTCTCCATCCCCACTGGCACTGCTCAGGTCAGGGTCCTGTCTTCTCTCCTGTGGCTCCCTGCCCTACAGCAGCCACCTAACAGACCTAGTTCAGCTCACCAGGGAGCTGCCTTTCTTTTAAGGTCCTTCGTTTCAGAACATCTCAGTTTGTAAACATGCCCGCATTCCCATGACCTGTCTTCCCAGCCAGTCTGCAAGCTCCATGGGGGGAGAGGCTGTGCGTGTCTCTGCTCATGGTAAAATCCTGATCTTGGGCTTCCCTACTTATCCCGTCCAAAGCACCCTTTCACACAAGTGCCCCTGCCTTTCTGGACCCATAAAGTCCTTCATGATCTGGATGCTCCTGGATTATTTTATATAATCTCTCATTTCCCTAAACTCTTGCTTACTGGAAGTTCTCCAAAAATTCTCTGCTCCTTTACTTTGAATGCCCTTCTAGTCATCCTCCAAGATCCTTCAGGGCCACCCCCCTGTATGAAGATTTCCCTGGCCCTGCCAGGCACAATTCATTCCTTCTTCCTCACTGTGCTGCCCAAGTACCCTTTGATGATGATCATGTGGTGAAATAATGATGCTATTTTTTTTTCTGAATTCCCCACGTTTTTTATGAGTTCCTCAGGGATAGGAGTATTGCCTTTCTTTCTTTCTTTCTTTCTTTCTTTCTTTCTTTCTTTCTTTCTTTCTTTCTTTTTTAAAAATTTTTAATGTTTTCTTTATTTCTGAGAGAGAGAGAGAGAGAGAGAGAGAGACAGCGTGAGCAGGGGAGGATCAGAGGGAGAGGGAGATACAGAATCTGAAACAGGTTCCAGGCTCTGAGCTGTCAGCACAGAGCCCGATGCGGGGCTCGAACCCACAAACCGCGAGATCATGACCTGAGCTGAAGTCGGATGCTCAACCGACTGAGCCACCCAGGCACCCCCTTTCTTTCTTTCTTCCTTTCTTTCTTTCTTTCTTTCTTTCTTTCTTTCTTTCTTTCTTTCTTTCTTTCTTTCTTTCTTTTTTCTCGATGTTTGTTTAGAAAGAGGGTGCTGGGGAGAGGCAGAGAGAGAGAGAGGGAGAGAGAAGATCCCAAGAAGGCTGTGCACCACCAGAGCAGAGCCCAAAGCAGGGGCTCACACTGTGAGATCATGACCTGAGCTGAAATCAGGAGGCAGATGCTCAACTGACTGAGCCACCCAGGCGCCCCTGGAGGACTGTCTTATTAATCTCTGTGACCCCAGGGCAAACATAGAACCCGGCTTCAAGTAGCTGCTAAATAAAGGTTGTCTAACAAATGAATGTCCTTAGGAAAGAAACCAACTTTACAGCATAGGCACAGGCTGCATATTTAGAGATGAAGTGTATAGAGCCCTCAGATTCTCAATAATAGCTACATCTGAATTCAGTAGGATCTTCTTTAGAATTTAGTGCCACAAGAAAGTGACCCAACTTTTACAGAGACTTGCCCTCCACTTTAGAGCCATGGTGTGGGAGTGGGGATCCCACTCTTGGGAATTTCAGGTCAAAAAGTGGAGGCTAGGAGTCATGTAGGTCTAAGTTCAGGTCATCTTCTTGGCTCTGGGATCTTGGGCAAGTCTAGTGTCTCTCTGAGCCTTAGTTTTCTGGTAGTAGAGTGTGTGTGTCAGTCTACTCTTGGGAGGATTAAGGGAGGGAGCAGATCATGTGTGTGTCATGAATTGTTCAGCACCAGGGTGACACAGCAGTCCTGGGGTGCGGTGAGCTATGTGTGGGCACTTCTCCCCCAGCCCCAGGGCCCCTCCAGGCTCACTGGAAGGAGGAGCTGGCTACTCTGTGGCCCTGTGGTGCTGGGAGAGCTGAATCAGTGTCCCTGCCCCCAGTGGGCATATGAATCTCTTCCTTTATAATATGTGGAAGTTTTCCATAATTGCCATGGAAAATGGAAACTTCTAATTTTGCTTAGCACTGTTGAAGCTCCTTCCATTAAAATGAGTCCTGGAGAGACAGAATAACCTTAGTAGAGACTTTTTTTTTTTATTAGAAAAGGCTCAACCCAGCTGCGCTATGAAGCTGATGCCACAACAGCCTGGTAAAAAAAGATGGGCTGGCTTATTTTTTGAGGGGAGGCAGGCCCCACATTTTTGTCCAATCAGAACTAAGTCGGGGAGGCCAAGTTTGCCCAAAGGGGAGATAGGAGCCCATTGTGAGTCATGATTTGTGTCAGAGAGCCCTTACTTCCCCACTCTGGGCCACCTCTTTGACCCCCCATCGCCTCTGTTCTTCTTTGTGTCCCTGTCCTGCTATGGTCACAATCAGAGTATAGGGAAGCCTACCTTTTCTGTTTTTTAATGTTTATTTTTGAGAGAGGGAGAGAGAGGAGGGGCAGAGACAGGCGGAGGGAGACAGAGGATCCAAAGAAGTGGGCTCTGTGCTGACAGCCGAGAGCCTGACATGGGGCTCGAACTCACTAACCAGAAGATCATGACTTGAACTGAAGTTGGGCACTTAACCAAGTGAAACATCCAGATGACCCAAGCCAACCCTTTTTGTATGCATTCTTGCCTAACTGTATTTCATCAGTGAGCCAAGAATTTTTGGTTTTTCTGTCTAACACTGTAACCAAAGTGCTGGAACCCGACAATTTCCATACAGTCTGGAAGCTGAATATCTCAAAACAAACCCCTTAAAAGGAAAATCCTCTTTGTCTACTGACTTCCACAATAAAGATAAGTTCCTGATAAGAATGAAATTCCTAACAGAATCAGAAGCTTTTCTTAAAGACCTTCTTAAAGAAGAGCACTCTCTGGTACTTTTTCAACTTTCTCTCTGCTCCCTGACCCCTGTCTTGGAATACTTTGATTTTGTACTCTGAGAGCATAAAACTTGTCTGAGTGCTGTCTCTTCCTCCCCTTTGGTCATTCGCAATTTCTAATAGAAGCGGCTTGGAGATAATGAGCTGCCAGCAGGTGCACTATCTGTCATGCCCAGACAGGCCCGGCTCACCAGCCAATGACCCATGCACTCACGTCCCTGCCCCCCTTCAGCCAGCCCCTGGCACAGCAGAGACTGAGAAAAATAACCCAGACCTTCGAGAGTACCCGGTTCAGAAGTGGACAGAGGCTGACACGTTGGGAAGTGTTCATAGGATTGGACTCCAGAGCTCGCCCCTTGTGAGATCTGGCTACCGATGCTGACTTGTACTTAACAAAAACCAATCCCATTTGCAGAGACAGAGAGTCTACAAATGAGATGCTTACTTAGGTTAACAAGCCCTTTGCTTTTGAAATACACATAGCTGAAAGCAGCCTCTTTGTCCACATCTGAGTAATGAGGTTGGATAGCATCAGCATTTGTCACCATGTAGCCCTAGGACAACCTTCACAGACACCCCCCCCCCCTCCCGTGGCTTGTTAATTCAGATTTCTGGGCTCTACCCTGGAACTCCTGTGATTAGACTCTCTAGGGGGTGGAGCCTGGGAAGTCCTCTGTTTGGCCATTTCCCCAGATGATTCTGTGGTTTGAGAACCACTGATCTCACTTAAGACTATTCCTACTGTGCATTTATTCATACCTGGACAGAAGTAGTTCAGTCTGTCTATTTCTTTCTACCCCCCTTGCTGAGGTCTACTAGATGGGGGGAATGGGAATTTGGGGGGCAGAAGAAGGGAAGAACTGGAACACTTGGGGGGTTAGGACAGGACTAGGCTGAGGGTTGAGGGTCTGCAGTTGGTTGGGAAGCCTTTGTTCTCTTTCCTTTTGTTCCCAGCCCTGTCATTTGGGATAGTACTGTAACTTGGGGGGATTCAGGTGGGACTGGCTATTGTGATCTAAACTGGGACTGCACCTCTAGGGTAAACAGGGCCCTGATGGGGCAGCTATCTCTTGATTCCTCACAGCTGACTTCCAAAGTCGACTCAGAACAGCCTTTTGGAACCCCAACTGTCCTTGAACATGACAAGTGTGGGGCTGGGGGGGCCAGAGAAGGGAGGGGTGACATCTACAGTGTGCTCCATCCCAGATTTCCTTTCTGGAGGGTTGACTCTTCTGACTCTGCAGAAACAGATGAGGGGACCCATCTTACCCTACAAGTTCAAAATTCTACAGGAGAGAAGCCCCCACCTGTGGGAAGTCTAGCAGGAGGATACTGAGCCAGGCAGGGTGGTCTGGGGATGGGCACACATTCGACTTTATTACCAGCATAGCTGGTACACAGTTCTGAGTCTCCAAAAGCACACATCTCATTTATCCTAACGTGGCTTTCTGCTAATCAAAAATCTCTTAGGGGAACACTCCCCAGAGAGCAGTCAAAAGGTAGAAGATGACATTTATAAAAATCCATTCTTTCCTCTCCACTTCACTGCTCTATTGACTGTTTCTCTGTTCAGTCACATGCTCTCAGGGCTGTACATTCCATTTAAGGAACTGCCAAGGCCGTAAATTTCCTGTCCTTTCTCTGCCACGCTTGCCTCCACCACACCTTTTCTTCCCTTCCCCATTCTGGAGGGCCTGGATCCTCTCTGGTTGGGTCTCTCATGTATTGAAGGTCTCCTTTTGGTTCCCAGGACATGGAACAAGTCAATTACATTGCCCCTGTTTTCTGCTTTCATCTTTTCCCATGACTTTTTCTGATCCCAGTGATGCCTTCTAGACATGAGTGATGGTGTATCTAGCTGAGAATTGTGGCCAAGTCAGCCCTGATCTTAAGTCGTGACCTTTTTCATTTTTTCCTGTGTCCTGGCACTGACCTTCTGAGCAACTGTGGGCCAGTAGTACAGATTCCTCATGAGGAATAGGGAGAGGGCTTGCACAGAACACCCAGGGCATGAGAAAAGGAAGAGAAGTTCACATGGTCAGATCCCCAGCCTACTGATAACCCTGCTGCCTAGAATCTGGCTTTGTTTCCCCTGTTCATTCTGTCATTCCTGTTCATGAAGAATTTCGTGAGCCATACTGTGTGCACAAGGTGTTGTGCTAGACTGGGACACAGGATGGACACCGGGGCCTGGCTGAAGAGCCTTAAGAGCCATTGTTAATCGATGGATAGCTCGACTGTTCAATAGCACGACGTCCCATGCTGAGTGGATACATCTAGCAGGTCTTGAGCAAATTTGCCTTTGCGTGATTCAAACTTAGTTCATTCTTACAGCAGCTAATCACTGAGTATTGGAGTGACATAAGGTAGTCCAGCCAATTCAATAATATACTTGGTCTCCTTTGAACAACAGTTTGTAAACTAGGCTGCTGCTCAGAAAGGGTCCCGTGGAGCAAATCAGCACCCAGGTCTGGGCTTGCAGAGAATCCTGCCTCCCTTTTTCCTGATTCACCACTGCCATTATCATCACTGTCATTCATTGGAGCTTTGTTTACACCAAGTGTTGCATTTGATGTCGCTTACAATAGTCCTGTCTTAGTCTTCTTACTTCAGACCTGGGGACATCGAGGCCCATGGGATTTAAGCACTTGCCCAAGGCCAAGTGTAGTCTGTCTGGGTAGTGGGCTGCTGTGGGCTGAGGGCAGAGCTGGGCACTTCTCCGGTGTACTTCTCAGCTCTGGGCCAGGCACCTACTCTTTGTAAACACAAACTACTTTGCCCAGAGAGTAAGGGCTTCTGTGGTTCAGCAGCACCAGGGTCCTGCCCTTCTAGGTGGTTTCTGTGGGCAGGGCAGCGGAGTCCATGATTCTGATCTCAGGGATACAGTGCTCAGTGTACTTAGTTTGGGTTCTCAGCAGTAAGTGTCTTCCCCCGATAGGTGATTTCTCCAGGAGAAGGGCTGCAAACTGGGAATTGCTCAGGCAACCTCAGTGGCTGGGCTCAGCCATTTTTACTGGCAGGGAAACAAATTCTGGGCTCCTCGGGATTCTTGGGGACCCATATCCAGAGGTGCTAGCACTGCTGGTCCCAGCTGCTGTGCTTGTGCCTGGAGATCTGACTGCCCTTCCCTTGAATTTCTGGGTAGGAGCTTGAAGAAAACCCTGAGCCGGGGTGGGCTGAGGGGAAGACCTAGACCAGAAATACTTCTGTGCTGCAGGCCCTTTACACAACCACTTCATGTATTCCTAAAAGGATTTATGAGCAAGGCAGAGAGTCAGTTCCATTTTCCAGGTGAGGACACAGAGGCATGATTAAGTTGAGAGACTTGGCATATGGTCATCAGCCAGTCAATGCCCTTGTCAGGTTGTCAACTCAGGTCTGCCTGAGTCTTCCACTAGACCACTGCTCGTGCTACTGATGGCCCTCCAGGAGACTGCCTGGCATGTCCCACAGAGGGGAAGAGCCCTGAGTCTGCATGGACATAGGCTCAGTGAGTTCCAACACCACCTCTACGCAGGTGGCCGCGGCACTGTCTTGCTCTGTGCGCAGCAGCTACTTCTGGACCCTAATGTCCGTTGGCCTGACCGTGCCTTGCCTCTGCTCACTCACATGCCTCTTGCCTTCCTGCCTGGGCCTTCCCAGCCATTGCTGAGGCACACGATGCCGCTGGACTTGCTCACTGTCCATGCACTGTCACTGGTTTGCCAGGCCAGGTGCAGAGAGCGGCTGAGCTGTCCCCACTTGCCGACTTACCTCTCATGCTGTGTGGATATGGCTTCCCCCAGGGCTGTCTTCAAGGTGTTAGGTGAGTTGATGTCCTCTGGAGTGAATCTTTTTTTTTTTTTTTTTAATGTGACTAATGGAAGACAGCAGATGGGAAGGCTCTGGCTGATAAACTGGCTATTTCTCATTCTGATGGCTATTCTGAGATGTGGTATTTCCATATAATCTTCCCAGAGAGTGTGTCATGACCATGTTGTACATTGTGATAGATGGTGGCCAGGTCAGCACCCTGTATCTGCTCTCCCTCCCCTCCTCCCCCCCCCCCCCCCCCCCCCCCCCCCCCCCCCCCCGCCACTTTCCTTTCTTCTTCAATCTTATTTTATTTGGCTTGCAGCTGCCTTCTCCGGTAACATGATGGCATACGACATTTGCCCCGACTCTGTCTTCTAGGTAACACAGGTGACTAAAATAACAGTAGTAATAGTACTTCCTTTCATGTATTGAGAATTTCCCGTGTGTCAGCTGTATCATTTCAATGCATCTTCAGACTAGCCCTATTAAGCAGGTATTTGTTTATCCTCATTTTAAAGAAGAGAAAACAAAAGCTCAGAGAGGTTAAGGAACATGCCCAGGGCTACATAGCATGTAAGTGGCAAAAATGAAGATCTAATACACCCTGAAAGCTGGATTCTTTCAACTCCAGAAACTGAACTCTAAACCGCCCTTGAATAAAGTAGCCATTAATTTGTAGAAATACCAAGGAAACACGAGTCTGTACAAGGGGCTGCCTGGAAGAGACTCCTAAAGATTCCCAGGGGGCCCAGAGAGACCCTCCACAGAGAGCCCTGAGGTACTCACGTTGTAAATGCTGGGTTGTACTTTGCACCTCGGTAGTAGGAGTACAGATTGAACATTCCAATCATGAAGGCCACAAATACCATGATGAAAATGACCATAAACTTGAAGATGTCTTTCACGGTTCTCCCCAGTGAGATCTGCAGGGGCCCAAAACTTTCGTTGGCTGGCAGGATGTATGCAATCCGTGAGAAGCTCAGCACGACGGCGATGGCATACAGCCCTTCTGATATGATCTGCGGGTCTGAAGGCCACCACTTGTCCCTGGCTGAAAGAAAACAGTCCGGATTACTTGTGGGGCGGGGTGGGTGGGGGGACAGGATCTGCTGTGCTGACTTGCCTCTGGCAGAGAAACCAAGAAGGCATTTTTAGAGGTCTCTAACCTCATCATTTCCATTCCTGCACTTGAAGTTGATCTCAATACCCTGAAGGTGCCACACCTTCCCTCTTCCCCGTCCATCTGGCTGGAATACTCTTCCCTCATTTCAAGGCATCCTCATTCCCAGTCATCCTTTAAGACTCTGATCAAGTGATGTCTCTTTCAGGAAGGCTTCTGTGACTCCTGCAAACTGAGATGGGCTCCCAGTTCCCCTTGGCTCCCACATTATCTGTGCACCCTCTGTCATAGAACTTACCATGCTGCTTAGCTATTCTGTCGTCCCTCCCAGTGTTTGAGCTCGACATGCAGGGCTGCCCCAATCACTGGGGAAGCATCAAGAGGAGGTGGTGGGGAGGAGCATTGGCTTGCAGTCAGGCAGACCTGAGGCTGACAGTGGCCTTTCTATGCAGAGGCTGTGTGATTGGAAGCAAGTCAATTAACCTTTTGGTATCGGATTTTCTCCATTTGTAAACTGGAGATAATATCATCAACCTCAGAGAGCTGGAGTGGGGATGAACTGAAATCATATGTGTAAAGTGCTTAGTCAGCCTAGAGCCTGGCACCCAGCGGTTGTTGATAAGTGGTTGTTAAATGACTGAAGGGAGCACTAGCCACAAGTTTGGACTAGCCACAAATCGGAACAGATGAGCCCCTATGAGGGCCCAAGCTGAAGGATCTTGCCTGAGAAAACGTTCTGGGGTTTTGTTCCTCAGGTTGTGTATGTCTGGAAGAGTTGCTCTGTGTTTGAGCTAAAGTCTCCATAGTGGTGACCAGTCATCCAGTTTTGCCGTGACGGCACTGTTCCGGGTGGCAGGAGACTTGGGACCCCTCCTGGGCTGTCAGGTTTCTCTTTGTGGTCTTTGGTGAGAATGTCCTCCCGCAGCAGAACAGAGCTGTGAAGGGCTTCTTTTGCAGTTTAATGGCACAAGGCACAGGACCCATCAATAAAAAGCTCCCTACTATGTGTCAGCACATACAGAGGTTCTCAGGTGAGGGCGGCACCTTCATCCTGGGGAATTGTATGTGGGTGTCTGCTGTTATCACGATGCTGGGACAGGAGGATTACATGCTCCAGACAGACCCATACCACAAAGAGTGCCCTGCTAAAAAAGCCAAGAGTCTCCCTGTTGAGAAATGCTAAGTGAAACATAAATTGGGAAGCATTGAGAAACCTAAATTAGCCCTTACGCTGTACATTAGCTGTGATTTTCTTGACAGCCCTGTAGAGTAGATATTATCACTGCCATTTTAAACATTGGATTTGGGGTATGGGATCCTTTTTCAGGGCCAAGTAAATGCGATAGCGAGGAGATTACATAGCAATCCTTGGCTCACCAAGGGAAGTGGAAGAGGAGGAAATTTGTTCTTTATTTTCAAAGCTAGACTGTGTTAAACAATTATAATAATAAAGAGCAGTAAGAAACGTTTAGTAAGGGAAGCCAGGCTTCTGTTTGCTATGAAGTTTCATGGAGTGCATTCTAAATTACATTTGGAGATACAATAAAATTATAGACTCTATGTTCTCATCAAGGTCATAACTCACAAGTCCAGGAAAGACAAGTAAGAAGAACAAATTATGTTTTTCAAAATATCTGTCACTCTAAGGATAAATAACACATTTGGGTAACATGAAATAAGACTTGACTTCTACAAGAGACACCAAAAAGGAATTTCCTTTTTCCCCTCCTATAATTTACCATATTAAACCTCAGCTTTAATAATAAAAGCTGCTTCTATAATCCGGTAAAATAGATTTAGCTGTCAGCAAGACCCTGTTGATCAGGTCAGAACTTCTAGTGAAAAAGTATTCTCTTGAGATTGGCTTGTGAGAGTTGTGATGGTTGTGTGGCTATTCAGACAAAATTATTTTCTTCTTTTTGGAGCTCTTTCCTTGAGAAAAATTGCCCTATCAACCTGAAAAACTGGAACTTGCTTGTTTGGAGCTTGTAGAGGTTGGAAGGTGCCACTGCCTGGACAGCCACAAGGGGGCTCTCTTGCCCCACAACTGGAGCACAAGCAAACACTATGAGTGAGCCAAGAGATTTCCAAGGCTCTGGGTGAACCTCAAAGCAAGGGCAACAATGTGCAATGCTTTGTAGTTGGGTGAGACCTTAACACAGTCCTTAAAAGAAACTGAAAGCACAAGAGGACAATACTGGAGCCTGAATCAGGGAATTAAGAAAATTACCCAGTTGGGGGCACCTGGGTTGTTAAGTTAGTTAGGCCCTTGACTCTTGATTTTGGCTCAGATCATGATCTTATAGTGTGTGGGTTTGAGCCCTGCATCAGACTCTGCACTAATGATGCGGAGGCTGATTGGGATTCTCTCTCCCCCTCTCTCTCTGCCCCCTCCCCCCTCCCCCACCCCACCAACTCATGCATGTGTTCTCTCTCTCTTTCAAAAAAAACAAAAAAACAAAAAAAACCTATCCAATAGATGGGGCTCCTGAGTGGCTCAGTGGGTCAAGTGTCTGACTCTTGATTTCACCTCAGGTCATGATCTCACAATTGTGAGATAAAGTACCTTGTCGGGCTCTGTGCTGAGCATGGAACCTGCTTAGGATTCTCTCTCTCTCCCTCTGCCCCTCTCCTCTGCTCACACTCTCTCAAAAATAATAATAAAAAATAAAACTGTCCAATTTAGTATCAAGATTCTCTCATCTTTCACTGATGAACCCTGAATAGCACAGAGGGGAAAATATACAAGCCCATTTTGCTTTTAACAAGTCTGAATTTGCTAAACCAACAAATGAAGAGTGAATGGCTTATAATACTACCAGACTCGCCACGTCTCAGTAGGTGTTTCCTTACCACATTTACATGTAACAATCTGCATAACACAATCCCTGTGGAATATGGGTAGCAACTCAACTCTTGCATTAAATGGCCAACCCTCTGCAGCTCAGTGCTTTACCTGACTGTCTGGGTCACAGGAGCCATGTGGCTTCATGTAACAGAGACTTTTGACATTCAAACCTTTCATAATGTAGTGGCTGCAGTTCATGAATGCCTCTTAAGTGTCCAACTAATTTACTGGTATCATTAACACAAATCTATTTCTTCTCCCCACTTCTCTTTCTTTTTTTTACAGACAACAACACAGTTTTAGAGCAGGAAAATGACCTAATAGGCGGTATTGATAAACTGTTACCATTCACTGAACCTTTAATATTTTCCAAGCAGAATGCAAAATGCTTCTTATGCACTATCTTACTGAATCCATAAAACAAACTTTCTGACATAGGTTTTACATATGGGAAAATAAAGGCTTAGAAAAATTAGTAAACAGAATCTCCGAGTAAGCTATAGAAGTAGGATTTGAATCCAGGTGTAACTTCAAAGCCTGGGAACATAAGCACCAGGCCGTTCTGAATGGTTCTCAATTCATGTTGGGCCAGGATCCCTTGCTATCCAAGGTATTCCTATATTTCTGAGGACACTGTGAGCCCTGCCATGGAAGCCCGTTTCATCATCTGTAAAATAGGGACAGAAAAGAGCCTTCTTTTTGCGGGCCTTTTGCAAAGATTGGAGTTTATGGTTTAAAATGTCTGTACAGTTCCTGGTATCTAGTAGGTCCTCAATAAATAGATGGTCTAACTCTTACACTTCCTAAAATTTCAGTCTACTACCTCACACTGTATGGCCTTGTGGTTTGAAAGAATTAAGTCATCTCCAAAAAAAATAATTTTGACATGAGAAAAGAATGTTTGGATTGGGCAATGAAGGCCTATCTTTGCACAAAATACAGGGATCAAGTATAGAAGGAAAATTCTATCTATACAGTTTCTCTTAGTGCTCCAGGGTCCACATCAGAATTGAGATTTTTCTTTAAAAAAGGGGGGGAGGAAGGGCAGAAAGGAAGAGCTTGGGTGGCTCAGTTGGTTAAGAGACTGACTCCTGATTACAGCTCAGGTCATGATCTCCCAGTAGTGAGATCCACTCCTGAGAGGGGCTCGGTGCTGGGCCTGGAGCCTGTTTGAGATTCCCTCTCTCTCTGCCCCTCTCCTGCACCCACGTGCCCTCGCTCTCTCTCTCTTAAAAAAAAAACAAAAAGGACAAAACATATCCCAGAAACACTCTAAAATCCTTTCCAAATCTATCCATCTTAGCACAAAAAAATTCATTTCTTATAGTCACTAATTGCACGTTCTGTGGAGATACTTGTGCAGCGGGGAGTGGGAGGGAGGCCCACAGGTGGAGCCATGCTAAGGGCCCTGGGCCACGCCCAGAAGCACCAGGTGGGACTCGCTAGAGCGCCCTCTGTCTCACCGTAGGTGAAGTATGCCACTTCCGGCGGAAGTGAGACGTTCTGTAGCGAGTCGTCCTGCACGTGCTGGTCCACGTACAGCTGTGCCTCGCTGGCCTTCAGGAAGGCCATGAACCTGGCGGTGAAGGAGGCCACGAAGATGGACAGCATCCCGAAGTCTAGCAGGTTCCACAGGTGCAGCACATATTCCCGCGGCCCCTCCTCCCAGATTTCCTTGCACTCGGACCAAATCATTCCTGCGGGAGAGTGAGAAGGTCAGGCTCATTTTCCATTTCCCTTGGCATTTGTGACCACAGCTGGGCCACTGCAGGAACCCGGGTATGAATGTAAATGGGAGCTCTTTAGAGCTGAGAACCTTGATAGCCAGCAGCAAAACGAAAACGGTTCTTCTTCGAGGGAAGATTTAGAGACAGGAAATTCTCAGACTGTGAGAATACCTGTCACCTGCCCCTCTGTTTACAGATAAGTGGTCTCCAGGAGGAAGAAGAAAGTTCTCATTCTTTCATAGATTCTAGATTCTTGGAGGCATTATAGGAGAAATACAGTGTCCAACATTTGTGCATTTTAAGAACTGAGAAGTTTTAAGGAAACATCCCTTTCTAAGCCAAATGGAAGGAAACTGAGGTCCAGGAATGGGAAAGGGCTTTCTAAAGATCCCACATATGATCTGGAGACCACAGTTTAATCAGAGGTTTCCCTTTTCTGGTGAAAATGGTCCATTATATAAGAGGAATTGAAACCACATGTTTTTCCGAGGAGAAAAGCTGTTTAGAGAAGTGGTGGCTTTGTTTGATGCAGTCCATTTTAAGATGTCTGCATGTCTGTTTCAAATTGGGGTCCCCACAATAGGAAATATCCCAAAACGTTGCAGGTCTGTTGACAAGACACTCCTACCTTGCCTTTTTTTTCCTAAATAAAGCCACACCTCTCCCTCCAGCTTACCTTTTCAAAATTTGTATGGTAGTTCAGCAAGGTAATGATTTTCTTAACACTGAAATTACTTTCAGTTGTGCCAGTTCAAATAGATATTTAAAAAATGTTTTTAGAAAGAAACAGTTACAGGCTGGGAGAAATAATGTTTATTGTTTTTGTCTCCCCTCAAATTAAAATTCCTAATGTTTTAGGGGAACTGATTTTAGCTGGGCACTAGGCATGCTGCATCCTGTCACTGGCTTTAATCTGGGAAGTCCTGGGTTCAGGTTCTAGTTTGGCCACTTCCTGGGTATTTCAAGCACTAAAGCATTGGGTATTGGGGTAATTTCAAGTGCTAAAAGCTCTGTGAATCTTAAATGCAGGTTGTTTTTAGAAGATTGACTTTTCTGACCATTCTAGTAGCTCCTCACTGAGCATTACAAGTCATTTCCTCCATAGTCAAATGCCCTCATCACTTTTACTAGATTTAAATATTAACTCACCCAGGCTAATTTAAATTATTCCAAGGCCATGAGTAAAAGTAGCATGGGCCCAAGGGTTTGAGCAGTAGGAATGCTTAATGAAAAAAGAAATGTGTGAAATTAAGTACTTGAGTGAGTGAAATTAGGCCCCCTGCTTCCAAGGTTCGGCATTTCATATCCATGCTGAGTATCATGGTCTCTTTCCTCCAGCTTGTCAATCAGAGGAGTGTTAAAACCTTGGGCTCAGGGGTAAGGATGCTGGGTACTGGAGCCTCCTTCCAGCAAAATCCTCTTCACTTTGGGAAGCCTTGGAGTCCAGAGAACAAGGTCACTGATAATTAATGAGGCGTGGCTGATAGTGGAATAGGCTGGGAAATGCTGGGAAGCCTTGGGGGAAATGCGAAGCAAAGTTTGTGCTGGTTCTGAATAATGGCCTGCAGGCTGCTGAGAAGGAGCTTGGTAGTTCAAAAGGTGGTTCATGCCCAGCCCATTGCCCATCTTGCACCTCAATGGCTATTCAGAAGGGATTCTCCCTTCAAGGTCCTGTGGGACTTAAATATGCACATTCCTTAAATGGTCTTGGCCCCAAGGCTTTCTGTGCCCTGTCCCAGGGTCTTTAGCTGAGCAGAGGTCCCAGACCACCTCCTGGGGTCCTGTCTGTTCTTTCAGGTCAGCTTCTCATTACTGGGCCAACATGTAGGTGTTCCTCCCTTGCAGGAGGGAGAAGATGCCCTCAAGCCCTGACATCCAAATACTATCTCAGTGATGGGTCCTTTGCAACAAATCTGGGCCTCAGACACATTTGGGATTTAGTTGTTTTCCAGGCAGGAAGATGAGATTTATAGATCTAACATTTCTTAACAAAACTTGTCCTCTTTTCTCTTCTCTAATTTTAGTAGCTAACAATTGCTGTGCACCTGCTAAGTGCCAAGGCCCTGTGTTCAGCACTTGAGCAGCAGTACACCTTCATAAGAGCCTGAGAGGTAAACTGCAGTTATCTGCATCTTATAGATGAAAAACCTTACATGGGAAGATGGCAAGTTGTCTAAAGCCACACAGGCAGTTGAGGACCCTTGCTCTCCACTCTGCTGTCACCTACCATGCTCTCTACTAGGCACAAGCTTACTCTCACTGGTTAAGAACTTCTCCACCCACTTAACAGACATTGCTGAGTGCAGCCTTGGTGCCAGCTCCCATCCTGGGGATACGACAACCAAGATGTCAGCCCTTCATAGCAAGATGAGTCTAGCGCTGGAGACAGATGTATCATAAGCAGTAATGCATACTCCGGGTGGCAGAAGCTGTAATAAACATGTCCAGGGACTGTTTGTGGAGACACAGGGATCAAAGCAGTCAGTGTTCTGATCTTGTGACCCAGCAGGGTGCCTGGAACAACTTCTATTTGTTCACTGAATGAAGCAAATTCATGGAGGAGGTGACAGTTGGTGTGAGGAACCAGGAGTGAGCTCGGTGAGGGAGGAGGGACTGGCAGAGTGTTCCAGAAAATGGGCATGGAAGTGTGGGAGAGCAGGCTCTTCCAGGGTGCCTGAAGAGACTGAATATGGCTCCCAAGTCAGGGAGTGGGGCTGGCAATTGGCAGCATTTCCCTTTAGCTCTTTAAATTGTATTGTATTAATTTAAAAACGTATTTTCTTACTATGTTGAGCATTTATGTGTCCAGCTCACTTTCAGTCCTGGGATGTCTATTTAAGAAAACACTGCCAGGGTCTAAGAGTGGTGTAGAATGCATCTTTGGACATGAGTCTCTTCCTCGATGGAGAGATGGCATGCGTTGTGGAGAGGCTTCCTGCCCTCCAAGCCCGATGGCTTTCTGGGAACCGCTAATGTTACACAGTCCTCTGATGAGTGTATCTGGAGCCACAGTCTCCAACTGAAAAGCCATATATTACAAGCTTTTAACAACTACCCCAGAGTTACCACTGATACCGATTGGCCAGAAAGAGGTTCCTCTGGTAGAACTGCTATTGGAGGCTCTCCCAGCTGGAAGGAATGATGGTCCCTGGCTTGTGAAGTCCTCTGGAAAGCAGCTCATTTGACATTGCTACAGAACACACATGTCTACTGGCAAATTTATCCCTCCTTTCTCACCCACACTCTTCTCTTGCTTTTTTTAATACTGTGTTCTGGTTTTTCTTTTATTTTTGGGTGTGTTTTCTTAGTCTCCTTGTGGCCCCCATCTTGTGTCTTAACTCCCTGGGATTGACAATCCTGAATCCTCCCCATATCCTGCTGGTAGTCAACTAAAGCATCTAGAGTGAAGGAAGAATATCTTTGTAACTGGGTTTGACCTTTCCGCAGAACTGTACAGAAGAAGAGGAACAGCATACATGCCCAGTATGAGTAGAGGCTTGGGGAAGTAAGCTAGAGTAGTCACATGACATGGCCATTGAAAGAGGTCATTGGGAAAACTGGATGACCAAACGGAGGCAGGGATAGCAGAAGATGAAAAGAGGCAACTACACATTTACATGATTGCAGAAATGTTAATATTAATTGAGACAGGAGGAAACAAAAGAAGGCATGTAGTTTTGTTAGAGGTGTTAACCGATAGGACGGAAAGGAGCATGGGGAACTGGAGGACAGAGTGGGGGAACTTGCAGCTGTAAACAGGTCGGATTATAAAGGCCTCACTTTGAAGGAGACATTCGAGCAGAAGACCTGAGGAGGTGAGGGAGCAAGCTGCACTGCCTGCGGGAAGAGCTCTCAGGCAGAGGGTCAGCCCCAGTAGAGGTTCTGTGGTAGAAATGGTATGAGGCAAGGAAACCCATGGGGCTGAAACAGTGAGTGAGGTGGAAAGTGGTGGGAAATGAAGTGGGGTGAAGAGGTGGAGATGACGTGGAGAGGTGGAGGGCTTTGTAGGCCATTGTAATGACATGGGCATCTCTCTGAGGGGGATGGGGAGCCACTAAAGAGTGTTGAGGCATAGAGCGACAAAACCTAATTGTATTTTAAGTGGATCACTATAGCTCCTATGTGAGACTGTAGATCCCTGGGCTTGGGAGTGCAAAGAGTAGAAGCAGGCCACCTGGAGAAGGCCATTCCCCTCTTTGTGGCCAACATCTTTCTCCATGAAAGGAGCAAGTTGGACTTGCTAGGGTCCTAAGGTTCTTTTCAGCCCTCGGGCAGCTTCTGGTAGAGAGGGAGTAATGGTGTTTTTATAATCAGTCTGTCCAGAGTCCCGCATTCATTAGTGTGATACATTATGGGAGAAAAGGCTGTGTTGCTGTGTCTAGCCAATCCCCAGCAGAGCAGAATTCAGAGATTCTGTCAGTATAGGCCTCATGCCATTTCAAGGCTCTCCATATCTGAGCAGAGGGTAAATCAGATTCTAGACTTTAGGATGTGCCAGCAGTGCACACAGTGTTCAAAATCTTCTCAAAGATCAGTAGTACTTTGTGATAATTAAAGAGCTCCAGAATGTATTTATGGATAAGGTAATGTTAGTCATATTTTACAGCTGCTTCCCCAGTATCTGGCACAGCGCCTGATACATAATATAATGCCTAGTAACCCGAAGATATTTATCAAGAAAAGAATTGAGAAAGTAGAAGGAATATCCCAAAAACTTTTGCATTGCTCCCACCACTGCATCTTGCAAGCCACCTGTCGTGTGCCCTCAACCCTTCCCTCCTGTTACCCTGGGTGAGGAGTTCACGGTCCTGCCAAGGCCATGTCCTCCACTTGCAGACTGGATTCCATCCCCTCTGGCTACTCAGGAACTTGGCTTCCATATTCATTGGTGAAGTCTCAGGCCTCACGTTACTTAATATGCTGGCATTGGAGATAAGTCATCACTCCCTCTTTCTTGACACACTTTGATTGGCTTCAGCACCACTCTCTTGGCTCTCCTCTTACCTAATCTCCTTTGCTAGATACTTCTCATCTTTCATCCTTTAAGTATCATTGTGCCTCAGGGCTCAGTCCTCAGTTTGTCTGACCACATTAGCAGTCGAAATGATTGCATGTAATTTACTTTAAATACACTGACATGCTCATATTTATGTCTTCAGCAGCAGCCTCTCCTTATATACTTAGGTACTTCAGACATGTAAAGCCAAGTGCTTCTTGACATTTCCACCCGGATGTCTAATAGGTGTCTCAAACTGAACTCTTGATTTCCTTTTCTGCTCCCTCTTCAAACTGCTCCTCCCCTGGTCTATCCTGTCACAGTGAATGGCTCTCTATTATACCATTACTTGAGCTAAAACACATGGAATTTTCTTTGCGCTCTTACTCTTCCACCCCACACAATATCCAATAGTAAGTATTATCAATTTTACCTTCAGAATGTAATCACCATCTGCTGCCTACTCAAAACAAACCATTTCCTGTCTGAATTATTGTGGTGTCCTCCTAATTGATCTTCTTGCATCTCTGCTTGTTCCGGAATCCTCTATGCTGTACGTAGCAGCCAGTGAACCCCATTAGAAACTTAAGTCATATAATGCCACTTTTGTGCTCAAAACTTCCTAGTGGCTTTTTGTTGCCCTCAGAATAAAATTAAAACTGTGTACGATGGCCTATAAGGCCTTGCATGATCTGACTTTGCCTATTCCTCTGACTTCATCTCTGTTCATTCCTCATTCACTAAGCTTCAGCCACATTAGTTTCTTTGCTGTTCCCTTGAATCCATGCCTTTAACACATACTGATCCTTCTGTGTGGAATGCTTTTCACCTAGATGTCTGCAAAACTTAATTCCTCTCTTCCTTCAGGTCTCTGCTCAGATTTCATTTTCTCAATGTAGGCAGATGAGAGGGCTTGCTCTTATCTCCTCAACTACTCTGAGAAGGTAAAATATGAACAGAGATCAGAAGGAAAAGAGAAGCAGGCTGACTCAGTCATTATTCAGTTTGTCTCCTGTATCAGAGAAATATAAGTACTGACTAGATATTTCAAGATTTGAAAAAATCATTATGAAACTTTTTTATGTATGTGGTTCTATTTTAGAAAAAGAATTCTGATTACTGTTATCAGCCATGATGGAGTAATAAACCAGAAAAGAGAAAAAGAAACTATCCCCAGACATTGGAAATAGCATAGGACTGTGGTCCTTTAGTAAAGGGAAACCAGCACAGTAAGCCTTTTGTTCACCGTATCTTCCTTTATGGTGGCACATTCTGGTCTGCAGTGCATGGAGAGGGGTCCCAGAGGCATGGAAGGCAGTCCTACTGAGTTGGAGAGACAAGAGTCTAGAGTTCAGGAAGGCAGAGGTGATTAGACATTGTGTTGCAGAGTTCCAGAGGGAAGGATACTATACCAATCAAAAAACAAAACCACAGGGGCGCCTGGGTGGCTTAGTCGGTTGAGCGTCCGACTTTCGCTTGGGTCATGATCTCACGGTTCGTGGGTTCGAGCCCCGCGTCGGGCTCTGTGCCAACTGCCAGCTCAGAGCCTGGAGCCTGTTTCGGTCTGTCACTCCCTCTCTCTCTGACCCTCCCCTGTTCGCGCTGTCTCTCTCTCTCTCTCTCTCCTAGAAATAAATAAAAACACTAAAAAAAAATAAAACAAACAAACAAACAAACAAAAAAAACAAACAAAAACAAAACCACAAAGTCCAGAGAATTACTTAGGGGTCTTGTTGAACATTTCCTGAGTACTAAGTTATGTCCAGAGTAAAACTCCACTAACAGCCAGAGAGCTACAAGCCGAGTAGTTTCCAGAGCTCACCCACAGTGGAGAGATGTTTGAGCTCCAACCATCTAGGGTTGAGGTTCCTTGTTGATTATCGAGGGCATTTAGTAGAGACTCCAGATGTGTGTCTCTATAATATAAGGAGAAACAATCCTTATAGTTAATTTTCTGCAGATTCACTGTAAGAAAGCTTGAAAAGCACCAAACTCATCCGTAAGTATTTAACAGCTTGTTAGAATAAAGCCAAAAACTCTTTCAAGGAGGACAGCAAAATCTAGATGCTCAACAACATAACATATAAAGTGCTCATCATTCAGTCAGAAATTACTAAGCCACCAAGATGCAGGAAAATGTGATCGGTGTCAGGAGAAAGATTAGGTAATAGAAGTTAACCCAGAAATGACAGAGATGATGGAATTGGGAGATAGGGATTTTCTAACAGTTACTATACGTATGCCTAGTTTGTTCAAGGACTTAAAGGAAAATGTAAACGTCATGAAGAAAGAAATGAAAGGTAAAAAGAGAGCCAAATAGAATTTCAAGCACTGGAAAATATAAGATCTGAAAGGAAACATTTACTAGTTGGAATTAGAATTATAGATAATGAGGAAAAAGTGTCAGTGAACTTGAAGCAGAGAGAGAAAAAACATTGGGAAAAAAAGAGACTTATCTTTTAGTGATACACACAATAATTTTTGTAGATGAAATATAATACCTGATATTTGGTTCAAAATACTATAGCGCTGAGAGAAGGGAACTAGTTGAACACGAGGGATTGTTCTGTGGGGTTTACTATACTCTTGTGTTGATTATTGTATATTCTTGAAATTATTTATAATAAAAAGTTTGAAAAAATTATCTAAGGAAAAGTAGTTAAAATCTTTCTTCTACCTGAAATATAACAGGAATAGGTCAACAAGTCTACTCCTCCCCAGTACTTTTCATGTAACAGTCTTAAAACTCAGCTCTGCTTTGATGGGCAGAAACTGGGATCAGGCTGTAGAAGCTGGTTCCCTTCTAGCTGGAGATACATGCCTCTTATTGGGACAGTGCTCTGGCATCCAGGAGGAGAAATAGGAGGACTCAGGAGGAAGTCATACTTGAGTTAGGAGCCATTAACATAAGGTAGCTCTACCTACCCACTTCAGAGCACTCACCACAGTCGTCTCCTTGGAGGCCAGTTAGGAAAGGTGTTGGGTGAGTGATTGGTGCCATAAATACTCTTAAGTTTTATCCATAAACCCAACATGTGAGTTATGGTTTTGTTTTGTTTTAAATCTCTGTCTTATGCATTTTTACATCCAGATAGCCAACAGACACATGAAAACATGCTCAGTATCGCTCATCATCAGGGAAATAGAAATCAAAATCACATTGAGATACCACCTCACATCAATCAGAATGGCTAAAATTAACAACTCAGGAAACAACAGATGTTGTCAAGGATGTGGAGAAACGGGAACCCTCTTGCACTGTTGGTGGGAATGCAAACTGGTGCAGCTACTCTGGAAAACAGTGTAGAGGTTCCTCAAAAAATTAAAAATAGAATTACCCTATGACCCAGCAATAGCACTACTAGGAATTTATCCAAAGGATACAGGAGTGCTGATGCATAGGGGCACATGTACCCCAAAGTTTATAGCAGCACTATTAACAATAGCCAAATTTTGGAAAGAGCCCAAATGTCCATCAACTGATGAGTGGATAAAGAAGATGTAGTTTATATATATAACGGAATGCTGCTTGGCAATGAAAAAGAATGAAATCTTGCCATTTGCAGCAATGTGGATGGAACTGGAGGGTATCATGCTAAGTGAAATAAGTCAGTCAGAGAAAGATATGTTTTCACTCATATGTAGAATTTGAGAAACTTAACAGAAGACCATCGGGGAAGGGAAGGGGAAAAAATCATTTCAAATAGAGGGGCAGGCAAGCCCAGAAGAGGCTCTTAAATACAGAGAACAAACTGAGGCTTGATGGGGAGATGGAGGGGGGGAATGGGTGATGGGCATGGAGGAGGGCACTTGTTGGGATGAGCACTGGGTGTTGTATGGAAGCGGTGAATCATAGAAATCTATTCCCAAAGCCAAGAGCACACTGTATACACTGTATGTTAGCTAGCTCGACAATAAGTTATATTAAAAAAAAAGAAAAAATAAAAAAATCTGTCTTCGTCAATTTGGATTGCTATAACAAAATCACAGGCTGAGTAGCTTATAAACAACAAATTTATTTCTCACAGTTCTGGAGGTTGGAAATCTGAAATCAAGTTGCCAAGCATATTTGGGTTCTGGTGAGAGCCCTCTTCTGGGTTACAGACTCCTTGTTGTATCCTCACATGGTACCCTTGGGGCGCCTTTAACAAGGGCACTAAGCCCATTCATGAGAGATCACGAAAGTCCTCATGATTTGATCCCTTTTCAAGGCTCCACCCCCTGATGCCATCACATTGGGGTTAGGTGTTTCATGTATGGATTTTGAGGGGGGGGTACATTCAGTCCACTGCTGTGTTAAGGTATTTAGTTTATCCACGAGGCGGAGGGTATACTAGGGAGAATTGGGATAGGCCCGACACTATGAAAGTTAGGCCCCAGAACCCACTGCAACAGGCTTTCATGTTGCTTTACGACTTTAGTGCCAGTGACTCCACTAAGTGAGCCTTTGGTTCTAGACTTGCTGCTTGACGGAAAGCCTCTGGTAAGCACAGTATGCTTTCCTGCCTCTGTCCTTTGGATCAAACCATTCTTCTCTCCTCCCTCTTCCTATTTAAAGACCCAACCCAGAGACCATATTCCCTATTGCTCTCAGCTTGGCCAGCTGTGGGATGTTCTTAGGTAGTTTGACTGTTGGGCTCACTTAGGCTATGTCTTTTAATTAAGACAGGTCATGTGTTGGGCTATGTTCAGGTACCTATTTTTTTGTGATTTTGTTGACTGACAGCATACATACTTTGACCCTGTTTAAATTTTGACTCAGTGTTTGTTAATGTAAGCACAGTGCAGATGATATCAATACAAAAATTTTGTGATGGAAGCAAAATCTGGGGTGCATACCATTAGGGCAGTTTAATTAATTGACTCATTGTGATACTGCAGAGATGAAATTTTGCAGTTCTTTCTGTCTTCAGGTTTGTTTTGCTCAGAAAATGCTGATCAAATTCATGTCTTTTTTATATAAATATTTTAAGTTATTGATTAGATTTTAGTTATGTACAGGGTCACTGAGTATAGCTTTTACAGCTACTCATTTTTTTCCCTCATCAGGTCTGATTTTTTTTTTTTTTTACCAATTTTGCTAATTTCAGTGTTAGAAAAACCTCTATCACATTTTGCCTAAACAGGTTTGGCTTTTACCGTTTTAGTTTACCTTATTTATTCTTCTTAGTAACAGTTCTTATGAAGTAGGCAAGAGAGGTGGTCTTTCTTAGCTAGTCATTGGGGAAATTGGGAGCACTTTCTTTGGTAATTCTAGTGACAGACCTTGACAACACAAAATAACACTGCAGAGAGGAATGTCACAGTGTCATGATGTTCATTAACACAAATAGTGAGAAAATGTTACTTCCATAACTTTTTAGATTTACATTTATCACCAAGATTGTATTCTATATTAGTGTTCAGTGATAAAAAATAATCATTTAAGCTACACAATTTTATACTCTTTACTAGAAACAGAACTTGATGTCCTAAGGCTTATTATAGACTATACTTAAATGATCAAAATATATTTTCCCACGCAAGTCTACTTTACAGTCACTTTCAATACATGTATATTGAAAAATATGTAGCACCTTTCCTCCAAACATCTCCTTCTAAAATTGAGATTCATATTAAAGGCTTGTGCATCTTTTACACCAGCATATACAGAAGTTGACTTTGACTTCTGCTCACCATTTTGTCTGCCAGAGTGCACTCAAGAGGACAGGAAGAGGTTCAGAAGTCAGAATTTAATCATGTCCTATTATCATTAGGAGGAGAGAATATAGGGCAGAGTGACTGCTTACCTAAGACCCACTTCATGATGAGCATTTCTGTCCAGGAGAATTGTGTGGTTTTCACTCTGAAGATCTGTTTCGGGTAGTCTGTGAAGGTTTCGTTGGGCAGGGTTTTAACGCCTTCAAAGCGATCTGATGCATTCACAACTAACAATCCCAAAAAGATTGTAAAAGAAACTGCATGGGCTACAAATTTCATGAAAGGGCTCCTCAGGGTTCTTCCTAGCTGGAAACAAAATATGTACAAGACATATTAAACTGGCAGCTGCAGGTGGGTGCAGGTCTCTCTTTAAAATGCTTTTGCCAAAAGTTTAACCAGAGAATCCTTCATCTTGGACAGAAGCCGCTAACTGAATCCAGACCACATTTCTCTTGCGTGTTTATGTGAGATGCTGGTTAACCAAACATATTTCCTATTGGCTTCTGTTTTTTCCTATTTGAGCGATTTAGTGGGAGTGTTACAAAGCAGGAGTAGAAGATACTGATGTATCATCACCTTGTAATCTGCACAGCCTCTCCTGACCATGTGGATATGCATTTTATGCCATTCAAATCTGGGGAAAAATAACCTATCTCAGTAGAGTTCAGAATTTTAAGAAACACACACTAGATATGCCCCCTTGCTCTGTTTTCCATTTTCCTGAGTTTTGTTTTCATTGTTTCTTAGATCTTGGTAAATTTATTTAAAGCTATACATTTCCCACTAGATACTGGTTTAGCTGCATTCTAGAAATGTTAACCGGTAGTACCTTCATTTATAAATATTTTACAGTTTCCCTTTTGATTTCATTTTTTAATTCATAAGTCTATTTCCAGACATACAGGACTCCCCCACCCCCTTGTACTTTAAAAAATTCTATTTTTATTGCAGCCTGTGGGCAGATCATAGGCTCTGTGATACTGCTCTAAAACTTACTGAGGTTTCCCTTGTGGCCCTAGTGCATCATTAACTTGTGCACTTGTTTCGTGTGAGTCTGAGATGATCCAGGAGATGCCCTGTTCAGGAGCAGGTATTGGCTACATCTTCTCTAGCCCTGGTGTGGCATCCAGAGGCTCCTTAGGTCTTTGAGGACTAAACTACAGGCTACACAGTGAGTCTCCCGACCCCTGGTGGTGAACTCGTGTGGGTCCCTTGTAGGTCACTGCTGTCACTTGCACCTATGCACCAAATCTTACTCCTCACCCTGTACTCTAATCAGACAAGAGCAAAGAGAGCAACCTTTTCTGAAGCTCAGTTCCCTCTCCAGAGCAGATGTTCATCTATGGCCAGTGCCTGGTTAATTGATGTTCACATTCCGCCTCATTCAGGAGTCCTAGAGTGAAACGTCACCCAGGAGGTCGAGTATTGGTTCAGTAGAAGATCAATTACAGGGATTTTTGTGGGTAAAATTTCCCTAATTATGACTGTGTTTGACATAACATTTATAAATGAGATGGCTTGATAATGTTCTTTTAATATGCCTCAGTATGGTAATCATCCACTTTAATTATTTTCCTTATTACTATAACATGATTTATTATGATTCTAATGCTATAGAACCTACATATTGAAATTTAAAAAATGATAGTTTTAATTGAAAAAAAACCAGCATCTCAGGCCTAGACATTGGGAATTTCTACTCTGCTGGAAAAAACTTACTTCAATTAATTTGCATTGTCAAATGTCATATGGCACTAATTTATAGGCCACTCTTGTGGACTACAGACATTTTATAAACGACACTTCTTTTTAACGCTTAACTTTATTATTTATAAAATAGGACTGTAGCTTAGTTTTGGTCATATGTAGATAATGTTAAATTTGGAATGCATAGGTTAAATGTAAGGGCAAATAAAACATCTCATGTAAATTCAGTAAGAAAACTGAATTAAACCATGTCTCATTTTGATTTATATATCAAATAACTAGTTTGAATTTTTCACCATTTTAGCTGACTGTGTTGGAATCTTGAAGCCCCATTTCCCAGCCAGGATGCTGGTGTACCTAGGAGACATCCTTAAACAGTCATTGCCTTGTTTCTTGGGAGTGTGTCCTAGCTAGGGTAGTGGTGAGAGGTGAGGGAAGAGGGAGCCTGACTACAGGGTGGCGAGTGGGGAAGGCTGCACAGAGACAAAGGGATGTCAGATCTTGTGTGCCCTAGCAGGGTCCCAGAAATGTCAGGAGAAGATAGGGACCAACCCTTAAGGTATCAAAGGCCAGGTTCCTCCAGTCCTTTATCATTAGGCTCTCTGTCTTCTGGTGACAACCTGGAGGAGAATACGGGGTCACCGCTCCTTCTCACCCATGTGAGGCACCTGATACAGGAAGCTACACACAGCGGAACCTGAGTTGCCCTTGGGATTCCCCAGAAGACATTGTTTGATGAATTTAATAATCTCTTTGTTACCTCCTTCAAGTCATTATTGTCTGGCAGAAGATAAGACTGTAAAAATTATTGTATCTTCTGCGAACATAAGAAAAAACCCTGACAAGGCCCCTTATGGTGTGTGAAAGATTAGCCTGGGTTCAATCCCTGCTTGATCTGGGCACCCTCGGGAGGAAAGGCGAGGTTAGGAATTAATGCTCCTTTTCTCTTTTTCTTCTGGGCTTGAAGTCTTCTTTTTAATTGGTCAGACTTTGATAAAGATCATGTGATATCAAGTCATTTCAATGGTTTTCTGTTTTTCTTTTTTTGTGACATTACCTATTTGTCTCACAAAGATAATTTTTGAAGCAAATTACACCTACGGGAAAACTTCCTCCTTTCACAAGGTCACCAGGTGAGTTAAAAGAAAGGAGAAAAGTCAGCCAGATATGTCAGCAGCTCTTAGCTGGGAAATCTTTAAAGTTGGGTCAAGTAATAGCGTTAGGTGTAAAAAAAAGATGGTAGAGCTTTGGGAGATGTAGACCTTGGTGTGGTTTGCTGTTTGCTCACCAGTGTAAAACTGGTGAGTCTGAATCATGGGCTGAAGCAGCTCTGTCCTTACTTGGACGTGGTGAGCAGAGAGCTGATACCAGAAAATCTAGGCTTGTACTATCTAAGTACTCTGACTCACTCCAGACCTCCTGGGTACTATTCTTAAACTATGAGAAGTATATGAATATGAGAGCAGTTGAGTAGTGCTTTTGAATTAGCTGCAAATGAATGACCTTCATGAGCAATCACAGGTGGACTTTTATTGGTTAGCAAGCCTCTCTGTTCCATGCCACTGGGCTCTTAGCCATAACCACAAGTGTAATCATCTAAATGGGGACCTGGTAGCCACATGCCTGCAAGGTAGGTAATATCTGCAGAAGGGAACCCAGAGAATGTTTCCAGCATCTCTCCCCAGTCTTGTACCACCAGAGTCTCCCTCAGCAAATGCTACCCTCACTTGCCACCAGGTGCCAATGGCCTCAAGGGAAGGCTCACTGAAAACTTTGGATCGTGTTCTAGAAAGAGACATGTACAGCTTCAAGGCCAGAGTGGTTCTCAAATGTTAGATATCTTGGTTAAATTAGGGGTGGATTTCTCTTTATGCTCCCTATAAAATTCTTCCTCAAAATATCTAACCCAGTGCTCAGGAATCTTCCTTTTTTTGGTTGGAGCGGGGGGTTGTTCAGTTGGTGTCTCTCATCTGGGTGTTCTCACATTACCTTGTGAATCCACCCTTTGTCCTGCGGGCTGAAGAGGTGCTGAGTGATAACAGACTTTTGAAGGTAGGGTTTCTCGGCAAAGAAGAGGAAAGAGTAGAGTTTGTCATGTCATGCTTGTGACCTCTCCCTTCTAGAAAAGTCCTGCCATCTCTAACTGTCTGAATCTGATCCATTGCAAATTCAAGTAGTCAATAGTTAAGACATTTACATTCAGCATTGAAGGTTATAATGCTTCTGATGTACTGGAAAGGGCAGCGTGTGTGTGTGTGTGTGTGTGCATGTGCACATGTGCGCATGCATGTGCACTCATGTACAACGGTTCATGTCAGGTCTCTGGAGCCAGAGATCCTAGATTTAAATCACAGCTCCATAGTTTTTGGCATGTTATTTAATCCCTTTGTGTCTTAGTGTTTTCATCTGTGAAAAGGGGATAAAATATAACTTGTCACCTGGGATTGATATAAGAAGTGAATGCCATGCTCAAAGGAGAGCAGCTCCTGGCACATGCGAAGCATATGTGAAATGCCAGGAAGCACTTACTGTGTGACACTGGAAGGCCTTATGCAATTCTCCTAAGGGGAAACTTAGCTGCCTCTTAAGAAGCTTATAGGCAAGGGTTCACAGAGTGGGAGCTACACAGAGTCCTAATACATTTATGCCATGAGCTCATTTGGTGTCCTCTCTATGTGCAACATGTTCCTGGACCTTGGAGGGGCTAGAATAAGCTGTAAGAGTTGGTTCTTCCTTTCATTGTTGCTACTATCAGTGGAGAGTTGGGGAGAGAATGTTGCAGGGCTCAGACCGGGGTACGTGTGGAAGTGATCAGCTTCCTGGTACTCTTAAACCGTGTCCTGGCAAGGTGTCAGGCGAGGGACTCTCCTTTTGGATTTGAGAGCAGACACTTTCGTAATGTAAGAGCAAAATGTGCTTTATTTCCTGGCACAAATTTCCCCTCCATGGCAATGCCTTAGAAATTACAGCATCATGTTCTTTAATCTAGTGCTCTCCGCTAGGGGCAAATGAGAGGGACTCAGAGACCTTTGGAACATTGTCCTCTCCTGGTTGGCCCTGGACTGCATGGTGTGAGGACCCTTGTTTCAATCCACCTCAGCTTTGGCAAGGCCAAGCAGGGATCTTCCAAAGCTGCAGAGTTCCTTGCACCTCCTCACTAGGTGTTTTTGTTTGGCACCGGGCTGGGAGATCGTGCGTGGCAGCTAACACTTGGGCATTCTTTAGTCAAGAGTTCTGTGGTGGTATCTGAACTGATCGATTGTATAATGCAGAGACCTCAATTGGAGGCTGAAAGTATTTACAGCTCTCCTTGCCTGAGTCCCGGAACTGATTTATAAGAATGAGTAAACAGTCAAGGTTAACAGGCATGGAGGAAATCAGTCTCACCTCTCACACCCTTATAATTAGAACTTGTGTGGTTCCTCAGCACTTGGATGACGTGGACTTCTGCCCCAGTCCACCTGCAGTAGAGACACTGTTTGAGCCCTTGAGGATGAGTGTTATTCTATCAGCTCTCAGATTTTAACAGGCAAGCAAGCTAAATCATGAATTGTAATGGAATAACAAAGGGTGGAAAACAGGCTATAAACACCCTTAGCATCAGAGCCCTTGTTGAGGGGATGAAGAGCTCGGTAGGAAAAGATGGACCTGAGAGCAGCCGTGCAGGTCAGAACTTCACCAGCCTCCCAGTGTGCCACATGACCTGAGCTGTGTTGGTGATTAAGATGAGAAATGATGGAAAAATATCATTGTTCTCTTTATTGACCTTGACAGGCCTGTCCCATTATCCAGACCTGCCATTATTACCCTAGGTACACATCTGTGACTTGGTTACTCTCTTCAGCCACTGTATTACTAAGCTGAACTTCTGTTGACACTCTTCGAATCCTTATACTCTCTTTATTTAGCTTTCTCTCATAGGTGCCCTCAAAAAGTTAAATAAAAGTAGAATTGACAGCAGTGGGGATTCAATGGGAAAGGAATGATGAGGTAATTTTAGCAGGCCCATCAAGTAATTTCGGTGTCCCTAATGGTCCCTAAATTAGGTTGGCAGCTATTAAGTAAATGTACTGTTAAGTTGGAAACAGAAGCTTCAGTATTTGTTAGACATTGATGGACATTAGCTGCCTGATGAGGTTTAGCAGTTGACATTTTATAAATATGTTTATAAAAAATATCAGGGTCTAATTTCTTTGAGGCAGGTGTCAAATTGTGGTTAGAATATGAAGTTGCTGCAATGATGCTGGCTTTTCCATAGATTTATTAGACAGCTTTAAAGGAAGTGACCCCTTGGGAGGGAGGATGCCAGCACATTAACAGATTTCTCCACTGTGCCACTTTCCTTAGGAGGACATTGTATTCTGGACATCAGGAGCCTTTGGAGAGTCCTGGTTTCTTCACATGGAAGATGTGATCCTTTTATAATCCCTAGTAATGTAATATCTTTGCCAAACTTGAAAGGGTTTCTTTCAGAATGGTGAAAGGAAAGACTAAAAATATCTTGACTGTTTTATCTGTCCTTTGACTGCCTCAGAGGAGCTTTGATAATTAAAATGTCCCTCTTTAATGAGAGAATCTTTCCTCAGAATGATCAGTGCCACCAAGAATTATCTCATGCCACAGACTAAGACTTGTCACTCCAACATGGACACTCCCTGCAATGTGTTGAACTCAGACTTGCAGCCAAGAAAGTGCCCAGAAGGCACAGGTAGCATAATGGCCAGCTCATATGTATCTTTAGTGCTCTTTTTTGAGTATTACTGGAAGCTTTGGGAGCACCAAATGTCAATCAGACATGTGTCTGAACAGAGGAGAGGAAGCCTCAGCCGCTGGGTTAAGTTTTCCTGCAATCATTTCTTCCAGAATGTTCTAGAAGACTACTATAGGTGTGCCCATATATTTCATGGTGGTATCAAGTTCCTGGATTTATTGGACCCCAAGAAAGTCCAGAGTTCCCCACCCCCACCTCCTACTTCTTGTACATACTTTTTTTTTTCTTTTGGTATCACATTTTTATGATATTGGCCAAGACAATTCTTCTGAGACCTACTGAAAATCTAAACAGTTTAGTCAGCAACTGGAATATAACTTTTTCCTCAGTATTTCCCTAGTCCACCAGGCAGGCAGAGGCAAACCAATTTGTTGCCGTTGGCTAGTCCCAGTTTTCTGGTAGCTGTCATATTTGGTTTTGAAAGCAAAAGTGAGGATTGTCAGTGTTTTGTCTACTGAGTGGCTATCATTTTAATGACTAGATGTCCTGAAATTAGTCTGGGGCTCAGAGAGTATGGAGGTAAGTGTCCCTGTCCATCTAGGATGGCTCTGGAGGAAGGCAAGGACCTATGCTGCAGTACAGACTAGACAATTTCAGTACTAAAACATGTGCCTAAAACCAGTGACTACTCTAACCCAGCTTTAAGTCTGGTTAGGTTTTCTCATGCACTGTACTTGTTTCAGTTTGTAATGAATGAAAGAAAAAACTTGTCTTCACTTACATATGTGTCATTTGGGGAATTCTGATGTAGAAATCCATGGCATGGTAGACTGTCAAGGAAACAAAATGCTCTGTTGATGTAAGGTTGAACACCTCAAACATATTCAGTTTGAGGACTTTTATATTTAATACCACTTTACGGAAGGAGTCTGAATCCTCCTCTCTCTCTGTGGCACACGTCTTACTCTAAGGCAGTGAGCTCACTGCCTGCCTGGTTGGGTGGCCTCAGCAGCAGCCCTGCCTGGAGTGTTGGGGCCATCATCCTGGCAAGAGTTTCCTCTTGGTGGAGTTGACAAGAGGTTCCATTAAAATTTTTTTTTTTTTTTTTTAGTAAGAGGTTCCATTTTTTATTAACCACATTAGCTGATCACATTCCCTGTGGAATCATTTCTCCATGATTCAGTTCTGTAGGTGCTAACTCTTGCCTGAAGCTGCAGTGATTGCTGAGGCTTTTTGAGGCTCAGGATCAAATGGCTGGGCTGTAGGGACCGTGTCGTGGCAGGTGTGGAGGCTCGGCACTTGTGCGGGCTCCACTCCCTCCCTCACCAGCAGCACCGGACTCTCCCCTTCCCTGTGAGAAAAGAACCTGGCTCTGCACCTTTCCAGCTCTCTTCTCTTTCCTTTGTCTTTTCCTTCTTATGACCTACTTAGCTGCCCCTGTGGACCAGAGCCCAGTAAAGGAAGCCAGGGAAGCTGGGACGATGTCGAAGTGGGTCTGCAGTGTCCCCCAGATGAGCTGCGCTGGACTCTCAGCCTATTAGCTATTTCTGTTTTTTGAACCTATTTCATAAAATCTATGTGTCAGAATGTAATTGAGGGAGTGAAATGAGATCTTCCATGTAAAAGGCTTAGCCAAAAGAAAGTATTCAATAAATGTTGGCTATTCCTATTACCATTATGATAATTATTACGGTGAGCGTAGAGTACGTGTCTAGGACCTCACGTAATTAGAAGAGCAGAAGTGCCTTGCATTCCCTCTCTCTTCTGTTATTGATCAGATTATGGCTCATGTATTTTAAATTCCCCATATTATCACTCCTCTCTGTTTAAAAAGAAAAAAGAAAAAAAGCAGGTCTGTGTGGTTTTCTACTTGAGCTGAGTATTTCAAGGCTATTTTCTTTCCACATGGGAAGTGCTCAGCTGTTGATTTGAACAGATGGACTTCAGGTCATGCTAGGAAGAGAGAAGAAATCACTGCAAATGACATGCACCTTAAGCAGTCTGTACCTTGCTGCACGGAGCAATCCAATAGGCTATGGCGAGAAAAGGGAGGCCTAGGGAGACTCCAAAGACAGCCAGGAATTTCACAGCGATAGACTGTTGACGTAAGCCTGAGAGATTTTCATACCACATGGTAAGCAATTGCTGCTGACAGTTAGGATGAGCAACGAACTGTAAAAACAAAACAAAAACAAAAAACAAAACGCAAACAGGAAAATGGCATCGGTAGCACTTGAACAGTATACGACCTATGAGTAGCTCGGGGCTGAGATGTTTTACTTGGGACATGGCCTAGGTGTCAGAGCAGAGCAGCGGGCAGATGCCTGCTGGGCCCTTCCAGCTTGAAGATGCTGGGGGTCTTGGCACTGAGGTCAGAGGCCTCACAGCACTGGCTGCATCAGTGCCGGCACTTATCTCGGGCAGAGTTCATTTGGAAGGCAGCATGAGTAATGAATGGAGCGTGGATGCGGTTTTGGAGTCTCATGTGGGTTTGAAATTTGTGCTACCCTTTTCTAGCCAGATGACCTTGAGCGGCCTACCTAACCACTGTGGGCTTCAATATCTTATTTGTAAAATAGTCTATTATCTTGTAGGATTAAATGCAATTGCAGAAGTGCTCTCTTTTCCTGTACTAAGAAATGTGTTGACAGTGTTTCTGGAGAACATGTTAAAACTGAGTATTTCCCTACTGGGTTTTAGTGGTGTTTGCTTGGCCACATAGAACTTTTTGTGGCCTCTCAGAGCGCTGATGTATGGTGTCCCTCACACAGTAGCTTCTCATTGCTACTTCCCTTTATTGGAACTGCCCTAATGCCCAGGTTACCTGATAGACCTCTTCTGGCCATTTTGTATTATCCTCTGGATGTAGTTTACTGGACGAGGTGAAGAACCCTGATGTAAACTGGCCTATCAGATTTTCTCACTGGGATATTTGTGACTGATTGAGAGAGGAAGTTTCTTTATTTACTGGGAAGTTACCAAGTAATCTTGGGAGATGTAGGTAACCATCTTCTACTGCATGGACTAAGTAGCAAAACAAGCCAGTTAAAAGGAAAGAAGAATGAAGATGTGTAAAAAGAGGCTCAGATAGGTAGTGTGTGTCCCTCTCTGGGGCCTTGCTCTCCTCTGCGCATGTGCTCCATGAGATACCCTGTGTTCATATACAGAGGCTTCCTTGTTCTGCTCTACCCAGCAAGTTGGCTTGTGCTGCTGCCACCGAATAGCCTTTTTCTGTAAATATTTGGTGCCACTTGGCCATCTGTTTAGTTGATGTTGAGTCCTGGTCACTGGAAATGGGTAACTGGTAACATTTCTGGGAATGAAGTTTACAGTTGAGAAAATTCTACTCACTAGCTTATTTCCCCCCTTGACAGGAGGAAGCCATTGATTGCTTTTGGTAGCCCTGCTCTTTGGCCCTGATAAGGATAGCCGTGTATCCATGGATTGGGGCAGGTAGACTGGCCATTCTTCAAAGGGTCTCACTTTTCATATGATTACACAGGAGCATATTGTGCCAGTTTTCATCCCATTTGCCTCATTGGGTATTAAGAAGACATGTATGGTGATTCTGAGGAAATGCAAAACAACTCCTTTGCATTATAAGAGTAACATGAATACAGCTGTTTTAAAACATTCTCAGTGCAAATGGCAGCATGTTCTTGTTTCCAATTTCTGGGAACCCAAGGCAGCAGCCAGGTGATCTGGGAGGACACTGTCAGTGTTTTATCTGGCCATGCAGCAGCCCCTGATAATACTGTTACTCAAACATTAGTGAAAATGAGCCTTTTGGGGTTGCAGTATTGGATCCATAGCAACCACTGTGGTCTTTCCCTCTAAGGACAAGGGCAGTTGATTCTCCTCAACCCTGAGTGGGAAACCCCAGGCTAGCAGGTGTCAGGCTTTCCTTTGCCCTTTCTAGCTCATGGCAACGTGGAGCAAGCATCTTCTGATCATGTGGATGTTTCAGTAACTATCAGCTTTCCGGGAGTTGAGGTCCCACAGAGGGATGGTAGGTGAGCACGTGGGCCAGTCAGTTTTGTTTTCCAGTGGGCAGCCTTCTCTGGCTTTTGAAATGCCTCTGCTCTGTAGAAACAGTCCAACTAGTAGCTGAAACATACGCTCATGAAATAGCAGAAGACCACTTGGTTCACCCTCTGGCTCCCTGCCCCATAGCTGCTCTGGAAGGATTTCAGTGCTACTTCCCTCCATTGGCCTCTGTATCTTGGGACAGCCTGTCCATGCTTTTTCTATTGCCTCCTGCAGAGATGTTAGGACAACAGATTACGCAGCAGAGCCAGAGGAGAAGAAATGCTGAGAGAGAACAATATGGGGACCATTCCTACTCTCCCTTGCCTGCTTCAGGGGACACTGGTCACAATGAAAACAAAGGAGCTCCCTTGAGACTCTGTCTTCTTGTGGTTAGATGCGTACTAATTTTTATAGCTGTGTTTCTTCACCCCTAATAAAGCAACCCAGCCCTCAACATGCTGTTTATTTGCAGACAGACTTTATGGTATAATACTCCCAGAAAGCTGACAGCAGCAGATAGCTGATGACCAAATTTTCTGTCTTCATACAAGCACTTTTCTTTGGTTGAGGTAGGCCTTTGAAGACAACATTATGACATATAGTGCAGGGTGTAGCAAAGGATATTTTCCATTGTGCTTTGGAAGCACAGAGAAATATCATCTGTGATCCCAGTCAGACTAGAGTCATGTGAAGCATGCCATCTGGACACAGAGAGCCGGAGACTCTATCCAAAAGGGGACCTTAGGGAACAAAGGCAGGAGGAGGTCCTGCATGGTGGGGCTGGGATGAGGAGGTGGTCAGGGGAAGGATTTCAAAAGTAGGGTCAGAAAAGAATAGATGGAAGAGGATCCCACAGCTAGAATAGAACGGGAAGGCAGGAAGCCAGTGTTGTCTTGGGTTTGCTTTCTTTGGCATCTGGCTCACAAAGGCATCGATGATACCAAGAGCTTTGCCTAGGCTCTTCTTGCCCCAAACCATCTTGGACTGAGTGTGGTACACTTTTATGGAAGTCCTTCACAGGAAGAACTGATGAGAATACCTCAATTTTCTCAGCAGCGTGATTCACACGTTAATAGTTGGTAGCTCCTGATGGCCTGGGGCTGAGGACCTGGCAAGGTGGGCATACAGGGAGCTGAGCAGTCTCTTCTGAGAAGATAACTCCGGCCACGCTGTGACGGTGATAGACTGTGCCGAGAACTGGGGCCAGAGGGGGAGGCTGAGAGAAGTAAAACTGCAGAAAGACAGGCAGGAGCTCTGAGACAGAATGCACTGTGATGGACCAGGAGACTACGGGAAATGGGACCTGAGCGTCAGGAGGGTCCGGGAGTCATCTGGCTGCCGGTTTTTGAGCCCATCTTAAGCCAGTTATCCTGGCAGCTTGTCTGACCAGACTTCATGGTTAATATAATAGCATTTATACGCAAAGCTACTTTTCTGTTAATATTTCACCTAAACATCTTGTTCCTCCAGCCCCTGGTGACAGAGTGAGAATATAATGCTGGCATATGAGAACTCGTGGGCATATTAGCCAAATCTTGGCTGTTGTTTGCTTTTATTTGATCCATAGGCTGCTATTTTCTTTTTATAGCTCAAAGGAGAACCATCCCCTTCACTGTCTCCCTGCTTTGTATTCATACACAAGGAAATAGCTCATGTTGTAAGACTAGATAGTTGTTGAGGAGATACAAACATTCCTTAATGAACAAATGAATGAACTAACTAACTATATTTAAGGCTGTTTCATGGAGTGCTAATGTCCTTGGGTCAGATACTTCCATTGCAACAGGGTCTAAGACTTTCCTCATGTGGGGTGGATAAGAGCATTGACTTTGCATAGCTTCCTGGGTTTAAGTCCTGGCCCTGCTGCTTGCTGGCCATAGCTCCCAGGTCATTGGGTCTTTCCATGCTTAGCTTCCTTCCCTTTTCTACAAATGAAGCTAATAATGAGGATTAAGTAAGTTAATATTTGTAAAGTGCTTATAATAGTACCTGGCAAATAGTAAGCCCTATACTAGTATGCAATAAATAAAAATAAGCCCATGACTTTGCTTTCCTTGCCCATTTTCTCTTTCTCTCTTCCTCGGTTTCTCTCTCCTACTCTCTGCAGTTCTTCCTCACCACCCTGTCTTTATTCTTATCTCCACATTGTTGTAGCAGCTAGATTCTTGAAGTGTTGGTGTCTCTGGAAAGGGCCGTGTAGCCTAATCTTGTGGGTTAGGTCACTCCCTCTCTGTCTAGTCCCTCTGGCCTCCACTAATGGTGCAGCTTTATTTATCCATGCACTTAGCTCAAAATGGGCTTGACTCTGCTGTCAAATATATGCTGCTGCACACTGATACCCTTCTACTGATTAAGGAGCAGTGCAGGTCACTGGACCTGTGGGAAGTCCTTCTCCTCCCTCCTCAATGCCCCTCCCCTCTACCACCTTAAAAGCTTTTAAGTTGTGCATTTTGCACTTTTTGCAGGGAGGAGAAGAGGATGACATGACTACATTTGAGCTCAGAGGCTTTGAGACTGTGATTTCCATATCGATTAAGCACAGATTTTTCTCTCTGACACTAGGTCTCATTTACAGAATGATGAGATATGGCAATGCATAATTTGATAAGCTGAAGAATAACTTAGCTGGAGCAAAATTTATAAAATCCAGTGCTTATAGAGAAGATGAATTTTTTTTAAATATACAGATAAACCATCGAAGGGCCCAGTGATGTCTGATGTGACTGTGGTCAAGATTTTCCATTTGGCTCATCATCAGCATTTGCTTATAGAAACTTGTTTTTCCAGGAAACTGTCTACGTAGGCAACAGACATTCACCCGACTCAAGCTACATTCACCAAGTGGCTTTTCCTAGTGTGGACTATCAGTCTGAATTAGAATAATTCTGTGATGCCATTTCCTCTTTGGAGCATCGCATGGGATTAGGGTTAGGGGTGCTACTGTGTTCCTTCCCAGTTTGTTTGGGAAAGCTCTTAAGTCGTGGAAGTTGAGGAGGGAAGAAGAGAAATGGAAATGTCAGTCATTTACTGTTTTAGTTTGTTGGTGGTTCGTTTGTTTGCTCACTCTTTCACTTCACAAACCTCTCCTCAGTGCTCCCTCTCACCAGGCGCTTTGCCCAGCATGGCAAATACAGAGCGAAGTCACAGTTCCTGTGCACTTGCAGCTCTCGCCTCTGTGACTCTGCAAGGGGAATGGGGCTTTGGAGTCATGACAGCCTGCCGAGTCTGGAGTAGACTCTCTGTGATGGGTGAATGCATGAATGATGAGTGCTCGCTTCATCACTGAGTGCACTTGGTGTGCTTTCTCCCATGAGACCTAATACCGAGAGCCCCATATCCTTGGCACAGCCAGTTGCTTTGAGTCCATTGATGACCTTCAGACTACTCTTCTCTGTGCCAGCACTTAGCAGGGTGGTTGCATTCGCAGGCTCTGAGGTTGGCTCATCCAGGTTCAAATCCCAGATCTGCCATTTCCTAGCTGTGTCACCCTGGGCAAGCCACTTCCCAGCTCCTAGTTTGTGATCCATCAGAGAGGAAGAAGTGTGTTGGCTGCTGAGAACATGGCCTGGTGCTCAATATTAAAGGTGGACATTGGTGTTATTACTGCTCCCCTTATTACTACCACTTCTGTTCCCCTCTAGGGGTGTCTAAATAGTGCTCTTGGTTCTTCTCCTTGCTGAGTTTATATCATCAGGAGAGTATTGAGTAGCTGTGGTGTTTCTAGAATTAAAACTTCCTGAAAAATTTAGTATGCTTGATTACAATAAAAAAAAGCAGAAATTGCCATTGTTTTATTAAGTTTTCAATCGATGCAGCCTTCTGGTATGGGGCCAACACTGTCTCCATGCTCATTGAACCTGCTTATTTAGCCATACACTTCCCAAGTGGCCACCACAAGAGGATAATCTTTGATAGATGTGTGTGGATGGTGGTGGGAATGAGAAGAGAAAGGTGCGGGACTTGGGACTTTGGGTGGGGAATCCAGACAACCCTTTTCAAGGAGCCTGTAAGCCCAGGCACTAGACAGAATCACAGCTCAAGTGTCTCTACTATTAATAATTGAAGACCTACCACATGAAGGATTTTGGTTATGTTATCTATAATCTTCACAATAATTCTTTAAAAAATGGATGTATATATATCCTCATAAACAAATAAAGCTGTTTTTTCATCCCCTCTTGCAGTTGAGGAAAATGAGACGGAGTCACCTCAGGCTAGAAAGTGGTTCCAACTTGGATCTTTCTGATTCCAAAGCCTGAGGTCTTTATATTCCCCTCAGTTCCTCTGGAATGCTGTTGTTTTGTTTGGCTTAGACTTTAGTCCTTCCCGGTCTTAGTTCTCTGTCATAAATAAAACAATAAAAAGCTAACATTTATTGAGCACTCATATGGATGGGGCCTTGTACTGAGCACACTGTGAACATTTTCCCATTTAATCCTTTTAACACAATATGGTGGGGACTCTCATGCCCTTTCTAAAGTGGCAACATAAGTGTTCACATCTCTCTCCATAGTCGACATTCCTAACCACTTCCTTATATTGCTTCTCATACCTGAAGCTTCCTGCATCTCTCCTGGTTCACTGCACTGTCCTGTTCTGTCTGCCAAGCAGGAAGGCACTTCTGTGAGCCTGCACATTTCTGCTGTGTCCCAGAGATACACATATGGTTTTCCAGCCAGAGTTCTGGGTGTCTCCTTTCTCTCTGTGGTGGTGGGCTGTGTCCTCTTGAGCGGGGATGGTCAATCTCTGACTTGCTTCTCGATAGCACTGAGAGTTCTATGCTAATCCCACACCTCCTCCCTTTGCAGTGTCTAGGATGGATGGAGAAGTGGAGGCATAGATGGAAGGGATTTTAACCGGAGACAAAGAAAGCAAGTGAAAGGGAATGAGAGGAAGGAAAAGGAAGAAGAGAAGAGGAGAGCAAAGGAAAGGGAATTAGCAGATAGTTTCAAACCTGATTTTCAGCTGCTGTTCCAACTTAACTCCAACTCTTTTCCTTCCCATCCCTAGTCACTGGCCAGACTCTAGCAGTACTGTTCTCTGAGCATACCCGAAGGTTGACCATTGCGGAGACTTTGCTCAAGGTATCTCTGCCATCCAGATTGCTTTCCCTTTCATCTCTACTATCCAGGTTTCCTTCAGCTCAGTATCTTCTTAAAGCTCACCCTGCCTACTCAGGTGAGAATCTTTCTTTCTCTCCTCTCATGCAGTTCTTAGTCTCTTGCTTTTATCGTAGTTGTATGCATGGATGATCCTCTACCAGAGAGAAATCTCCTCCTGGTTGGCTCCTATGGTCCTTAGTTAGTATGGTGCTCAATGAATGGGTACTCAGGCAGTGCTATTTGAATGAGTAAACAGCATAGCTAGAAAGTGGGTTCACAATGCAAATCTGGAACCATCTATAGGTCCAAAGTGGCCTTCCTCACTCATCATCCCAGTCGTTTGGTAGCTTCTCAGCACTTCTGGCCATATCACCACATATGGAAGAGACACATGGGTATAAAAGGCTGAAAGTTTGCTTGGTCTCCAGCAGATATAATGAACAGGCAGATGGCTGAATTCATGTCTCGACTAAACTTATTTTCACTGTAGAAGTGCCAAGAGATAGGAAAACAGTAACAACAACCTGCTTCGTTACAGAAGGCAGTGGAACTCGAAGTTTAAAGATCTTATCTGGAAAAAATTCATACCATTATCAGGAGAGGCTACCCAGGAAGTGAGCCAACAAGGGAGACAGGTATTGGCTCAGGTCTAGGGGATTTTCACTTCTTTGTTTCATAGGCATTGCCTCAGCACGCTGCCCTCTGTCCCCACCTTTTGCAATGCTGTTTTCAAAATTCTCCATTTTCTTACTACTTGAATGTCTTTCAGACATCCCCCTCATTTCTGGGAGAATCTGTTTGGATGCCTGTACAGATCCATGTCTCTCAGTCCATTCCAGCCTCTCTTACCTCATTTTCCACATGTGCACCCACAAGCTTAACCAGCCCTGGCTTGCTTCTTTGTTATTCCTACAGCTGGGTGTCCTGCCAGGTAGCTGGCTACTCACTGACCATCCTGGAAATCTGCTTTGTGGCGAGAGGAGGTGAGCCCTTCACTCCTGTGAAGGTTTGATATCAGTCTGTTCAATTGAATAGCTTGCTCCGTTGTTTTCTGTTCCTATTTTTCAGTGACAGCAGGACACAAATAACTGTCTCCCACCTCAAATTAAGCACTCCTCCAATTTCACAGACTAAGTGGAATGACACAAATGCCCCAGATTGGTGGGTTGCTCTGAGCACTGTACCTGTGACTTAACAGCTTCTCTTACCAGAGACAGAATGGTTTTCTGGTGAAGACTGTTTTTCATGAATAGCCTGTGCTTTAGGTTCTGGGATGCAGAGACCTAAACAAACGTTGTTGGACTTCTCCCAGGGCTGTGGGTCAGGTATTTCCTGAGTGCAGGTACAATGGCAAGGGGCCTCGCCTGACCCTCCTGGAAGCGCATGCTAAGTGTATGATTTTCTAGTACTCATCAGGAGTCCTCCCACAGCACTGAGTGCAGAGGGTGCTGGAGGAAACTTGGTTTCCAGTCTGGCTTCACTCTCGCAGCTGGAGTCCTACTGTGGGCTCAGAGTGAGCGTCTAGCCAGTTCCGGGTGACTGCCTCTGCTCTTTCACAGTGCCACAGAGAGGCTACTCATCATACCTGTGACTCTGCCCACCCCTGCCCTCCCCCCACTAAGGGTTATGCCCTAGCCTGAAACTACAGGATAAAGGGAAGCAGTGTTTAGCAAACTTTTTTGGATTATCTTCAACTCTTCACCTTCTTGGACCTTCCCCTCCAGGCAAGCTGCTCTACACACTGTGCCCAAACATGGCCGCTGTAGCCTGCCTGCCTGTGTTCATCCTGCCCCTCTCAGATTCAGCTCCTGATCAGCCTTTGAGACCCAGCATTATCTCTACTTTCAAGTTCTGCCCAGTACCTCAGCCCCTTGAGATGTCTTGGACGCTTCTGGTTCTTTTTCTGTGGCCCATTCACTTGGCAGCCATGGCTTGAGGGTCAGGTCGTGAAGAGCTGTACTGTTGTGTTTACATCTTATCTCTCCCACTGTTATTAAGCTCTTTGAAGGAACTAACTGTCTGTGTCCCCAAGAACATACAGCCTTATGTTTTGCACATAACAGGTGCTCATAATCTTAAACATCTGTTGAGTGATAAATTGTGCGCTCTTCTGAAGCCTCTAAGATTTGTTCTGTGATTTTTCTCTGTGACTCATCTTTCAGGATAATTTCGAAATATAACAAATTCTGTATTACTCAGGGTCTGGTGAACACTTAACTGTCTTCACATCTTTACTAGAAGGCAAACAGGGAGAAGTGTTACAAATGAAACCCAGCTTTTGTTTTCTTGGGCAGGAGAAGATTGAAGGATGAGACTAAAGTAGGGTTTGAGGATTATCTTTTGGATTGGATGAGGATTACTTAATTTCTACATATGCCATTACCCCTGCAAGCTAACATCAATCCAGAAATATTCACACAATAATGATAATAATTATTATTATAATAAAGAGTCCCTGCAGGAACCTGGGTGGCTCTGTTGATTGAGTGTCTGACTCTTGGTTTCAGCTGAGGTCATGATCTCACTGTTCATGAGTTTGAGCCCCATGTCAGGCTCTGTGCTGACAGTGCAGAGTCAGCTTGGGATTCTCTCTTTCCCTCTCTCTCTCTCTGCCCTTTTCCCATGCTCTCTCTCTCTCTCTCAAAATAAATAAATAAAAACTTTAAAAAAAAGAGTAGCTGATGTTTATTAAGCATCCATTCTATGTCAGGCTTTGTCCTTAACAGTCACCATATTATTTAGCCCTCCTATCAATCCCTAGAGATGGCTGTTGTTATTTTATTTCATTTATTAAACAATTTTTTTTAACATTTATTTATTTTTGAGAGACACAGAGAGTCAGAGCATGAGCAGGGAGGGGCAGAGAGAGAGGGAGACACAGAATCTGAAGCAGGCTCCAAGCTCTAGCTGTCAGCATAGAGCCTGACATGGGGCTTGAACCCATGAACTATGAGATCATGACCTGAGCCCAAGTCGGACGCTTAACTGACTGAGCCACCCAGGTGCCCCAATTATGTCCTTATTTTAAATATGGCAGTTTGAGACACAGAAATTAAGTAAGTTGCTTATAATCACAAAGGTGATTATGACATGGTCTAGACTCAAAGACAGTGGTTAGAACTGTTATCCCATATTTCCACAAGGTAGATTTTAAATCAGGTAGACTTGCCAAAGCACAAGGACCACAGTGATTTCTCCAAGCCCACAGAGACCCAGGGACCTCATGATTTCAGATGCTGTTAGAACTCTCATCTCTCTTTGCTTATCTGTGGGCCAGCCAGGTCCCAGTGGAGACAAAAATCAGGAATACACAAGGGGAAAGACTCAAGCCAGTTTCCTCAACAACTTTATCTTCCTAGAAGGAATAAGTCATCACACTGAAGTTAAAACCCTGGATGCTCTCTCCTGCATACAGACAAGAGCAGCAGCCGCTGGTTGAGCAGTGGCTTATTGCCTTGTCACTGCTTTGCCAGGAATTAGGTTAATGTCGAGGCCAGCTAAGCTCAGATTTACAGCCTTGAAAAGTACAGACTCCAGTAAAAAAAAAAAAAAAAAAAAAAAAAAAAAAAAAAAAAAAAAAAAAAAAAAAAACAAACAAAAAACACCAAAAAAAAAAACCCCTGCTTTGCTGAGGACCTAATTAGTATCTTGCATTTCTTGCCAAATCCCACCTGACACATCTTACTAGAAGAACTGTAGTTGCACATAATTCTGTGAGCCTGAGTTCTGACTGAATAATGTTTCTAAGTTGGATCTGTCACTCTCGTGGCTTGGCTGTGCCTTGGGTGTAAAGATGCATGGGGTTGTAGAACGTGCGCTGGCTTCGGGGGGTCAGTCCACCTGGTGTCAGTCCTGGCTCTGCCACTGACTGCAGAGGGACTGAGTGGCTTAACTTCTCAGGTCTTGGTTTCTCCATCTATAAAATGATCCTAATCATGCCTGACTCAAAGCATTTTTCAGAAAATGCAGTTCAATTTTTGGTTTATGGTTCAATTTTTAAGTGCCAAAATACTGTTGTTGTTTTTTTTTAAATCTGGTATATTTTATTTCTGTAATAAAAGAAAGAGAAATCATTTATATGTTAATCCCTGTCCAAAGAAGTATATCAAGCATTAATTTTTTAATCAATTGAAGGTATGCTCACCTTCAGAATATTCACCTACAGTTTTCATTGTTTTTAAGTAGAGGAAGAAATTTGATTTAAATTTTCTTGCAAGAATAATTCTTACTTTAGTTCGAAGACTTTATCAACAAGGAGAACGTATATTTAAAGGTATTGATTTTGATATAGGTAATCTGCACCTGTATTTAATGAAATAAAAGAAAACAAAGACTGGAAATACTTTCTTGAAATAAAAAATACAGTTTTCAACCAAAACAAAAATTTGATTCCTACATTGACGGAACTAGTGGTAGATAATAGGGTGGGGTGGTCATGGATTTTCCAAAAAGGCTTTATGTAATTTCCTATTAAAATATTAGGTCAGTTGCAGATGAAGGAACCAGAAGGAGCTCTTTGGAGTTGACTTATAACTTTATGATACCAAAATTTTCAAGTTTGTCTTGAAGAGAAGTGTACATGCATATAGCTCAGCAGTGACGTATCTGATATGCTTTATTTTTTAAAATCACACTTTACATTTTGCCTTCATGTAATTATTTAAAAATCACACTTTAAAATTAATTTCATCTATTGTGAATTTAAATTACACTGCTTTTGTATGTGTAACATATATTTTGCCCATGTTTATTTTTACTTGATGCTTTTATTTGTGTATGCAGTTTTACACTTAAAGCATACACACTTTTAAAATTTAAACTTTTTAGTTACTATGTATTAAAAAACATTTTTTAATGTTTATTTATTTATTTTTTTGAGGAAGACAGAGCATGAGCAGGGAGGGGCAGAGAGAGAGAGAGAGAGAGAGAGAGAGGAAAACAGAATCCCAAGCAGGCTCCAGGCTCTGAGCTGTCAGCACAGAGCCCAACATGGGGCTTGGACTCATGAACTGTAAGATCCTAACCTGAGCCAAAGTCAGATGCTTAACCAACTGAGCCACCCAGGTGCCCCTAAAATTTAAACTTTTTAAAATTTAAACCTCTGAATTTTCAACACTTAGGAAATGTGTCCATTACCAGTATTTTGATATAATATGTGACATTAATGTTGAGATAATGGATAGCCCTTGGTTCAGGAATTAGAATAACAGATATGTGACCCAAATGTTAATGGCCTTGTCAGCTGGTGAGTACATACCAGCCCCATCTGTAGACATGCGTCTATCAGTCCAACCACTAGACATGTAGTAAATGCTGACTGATAGTCTTCACCAAGCACCTTCATGCATGGAGAATATAGTAGTAAGTGAGGTGGTCAAGGCCTTTGCATTTGGGAAGATTGTGAATTTCCAACACTTGATATTTCAGAGCCCTTTCAGGCTGGATGGCAAGCATTTTTTTGTGATGGCCTCCTGTGTATTTCTACTTGATTCACATATTTAATGTTCTCTAAGTGCCCCCAGGTGGCTGACCCAGTGCACAGGTACAGCTACTGTAGTGTCTCTGCAGCCCTGCTTTGGCTGTCCTACCATCAGCTCCCTGTTCTGTTGTTCTGCTTGCATTGATGCCTCCTGGGCTGGCCCTGGCCTCTGTGGAGTGTGTCTAGTCCTCTGCCCTCTCCTCTCCTCTTAGGGCTTTCTTTCTCCTGCAGTCCTGCTCCTGGCCTGGGGGGCTCCCACGAGGTAGTGGGCGCTGAATTCTTCAAGACCTTGAATGCCTTTGTTGTGAGGGCCATCCACTTTCTCGGCACACGTGGCCACTTGCTTACCATCCTGCCTATCTCCACATTTCCATCTGTCAACCCCAGAAATGCCTGTATCTTCTTATGCCCATCTTTTCTAGAGGGTACTCTCCTAGTAGAGTCACATCAGTAGAACTGATGCCCAGGGTGAAGTAATGCCTTCCACTGTTCCACAGTTTTGCCTCAGGATTCAGGCCTGCATCATTCTGTTTTCATGATCCCAAGTAGATTACCTGTCTTATTCCGGTCATCTCCATTTGACTACATGAGTTAGTTTGCTAAAAGCTAGATGGACAAAGATGTGAAAACCTGAGCCAATATTCTTAGCTCCTACATAAAGTTAGCTTATCTTGCCTTATGGGGAGGTCAGGGAGGATCTGAGGACTGCTTCTTGCTGAACTCTGAACTCCTGCTCATCCGTGCACACAGGTTTTGCCCAGACTTCTGCTCATTTCTGGGAATTTGTCTCTAAGTCTTTCTTTAACATTAACCTTATTTCCTGCTCTTCTGCTTTCCAGCATCAACCTGAGCAACAAAGTTAAACCTGGTGTAGACAATGGTCAGGTTAGTTCTCACATGGTTCTGGGACCTGCACAAACAATAGGGTATGTCTGTGATGAACGTTCTCCCCCTAACAGCTATCATAAGTTTCCACATCTAGAGCACACAGACAACTTTTAAGCGGTGTTTCCTCATTCTTAATGTCATGCTTCCATTTCTGTCATCTCATACTTGAAGGGACATTGTTACCTGACGGAGAGCCTGGCACACACCTTAGCCACAGACTTAGCACAGGTTGCTATTTTTTCCTCTTGATGGTATCAGTGTCTGCTCTGTCATTCATGCTTCCAGCCTGCACATCCCCAGTTGCACCTTTTATTTCTATGGGAAATGTGGAAATTTATCACACGCCAGACACTGGGAAACCTGCAGTGTTTATTTCTGCTGAAGGCACGCCCTCGTCATGCAGGTGACTTTTGGCTGTCATTCTTACATATCAAATGATGGGTATGAATATTCAGCAGCCAATGGAAAGGTCCCCTTGACAAACTTTCTGTTTAGTATTTGAAGAGACAGTAGTGCCCTTTGTCATTCAGGGGTCACACCCCGAGGTACATATATATTGTAGAAAATTTCCTAATGAATTAATTTTGGTCTTTCTTTAGGTGCTTTTTTTTTTTTTTAAATCAACCCATGGCAATAGTCTTTTTCTTTCTTTCAGAATGTTCATATTCTTCAGAAGTAGAAACTGAATCTCATAAGTCATTGTGGTATGTTTAAGTTTACATGTATGTATGCATGCATAAATTTGTATCTATCTTCTCATCCCCCCCATCCATCCATTCATTCATCCATTTGCCTGTCCAGAAAATACCCACTGAGCCAGATGCCAGGAACACAAAGGTTAAAAATAATGTTCTGGCTTTCATGGCCCTCTAAGTCTAGTCAGGGAGACTGGTAGACAGGAAAATTCATTGTAGCTCAGTCAGGGCTATAGCAGTGCTATCAGGATGCCTTGAAAGAGCAGAAAAGAAGCACCCATCCCAAGAGGGGATGTGGAGGGACAGTGATGGAAGGCTTCCTAGAGAAGGAGGGTTTCTTGAGCTGAGCTAGACAGTCTATTAGCAGGCCTTCCAGAGAGTCAGGAAGGGCATGCTGAAGAGAAGGAGCTGCAAAGATTTTGGGCTCCAAAGTCAGATCTTGCTTTAAATCTTGACGCTGTCTTGCATCTGGAAAGTGGGGGTGATGATGTTGATGGTGCACTGAATGAGTGTATTCAAAGCACTTGGTATGGTGACAGGCACAGATTAAGCACTTAATAGATTGTTGTTGTTTTTAGTGATTCCTCAGAGTCTCGCATGTCAGGAGAGATGAAGGTAGTTCAGGGTGGATGACCTTTGGGGAACAATGGGAGACAGGAGCTGCTTAGGAGCTAACACGGAGATTAAATGTGCCTCAGAAAAACAGGGTGTCTTGGGAGGTAGGGGGGATTCATAATAGTCTTTCATTTTTAGATATATGGGCCAGAACATGTAATGTAGATTGTATGCACACGCTTGTCCTCACTTCCGCCCCTCCTGTACTCCCATTTACCAAAGAGCAGAACAGCGTCATTTAAATTACAGCATCAGACAGTCTCAAAAGGCTCCAGAGGCACCTGATTCATGGAACCTGCCCAGTAGAAAATTATAATTTATTATATTGTCCAGGATTCTGTTTGCAACTTCTTTAAATGTTAATGATCAATAATGTAATTATGATGGGGAAAGTTTCTGGGCCAGTTGTGAGTTTAATTGGATTTACAAAGCCATCTGGAGCTTTGCAGAATTCTTTGTGTATTATTTTCAGACCAAGTTTTGAGAGCTTCTGGTTGCTATAATGTCTAACATATAGCAAAGACCCTGCCCCAAGCTCTGAAAATCCAGAAGGGAAGCCTAGTGACCTGAGGATGAGTCAGACGGCACAGGGATGATGGTAGATTCTGTAATCTCCCCTCTCCTCAACTCCCCAAGGACAGGGAAGGGGCTGGTATGGATGGGTTTCTGCTAAGAACTGAGCTCCCTTCATCTGGACAAGAGGCCTGACCAATTACTGCCCACCATAGGTAGAGAAAAAGAATGTTTCTTTCCATGTCTGAGATTTCTGCTAACGTGGTTCTTGCATACTTCCCATCCTGCCCCTCTCCTTTTCTCTTAGTGTGATGTAGCTCTACTGGCCTCCCCACTCTTCCTGAAACATGCCAAGGCTTCACTTGACCACCTTGACTAAAATAGAAGTCTTCCCTCTACCTGCCAATCAGCCCCTTCCTGTCTCTTACCCTGCTTTGTTTATATCACATGGTAACCACCAGACTTTATGATACACATTTGTCATCTGTCACTGCACTAGAATGTAGGCTCCATAATTGCAAGGACTTTTTTTTATTGCATGTCCATAGTACTCAGAACAGTGTCCAGTACATAATAGTCTTTCAGTAAATATTTGCTGAATGAATGAATGAATGAATGAATCTTCCACCTCATCTCCTTAACTTTGCTGTGTACCCCCACAAATAGGAACTCTAATGCTTTCTTTCCACCTGGGGTAGATGACATTTCTAATGATGGTGGCAACAGTCTCTCCCATCTCACATGCTCTGCAATGTGACAAAGATGAGGTCTACTTCCACTGCCACTGAGGTTGGGCTCACTCTCAGTGATCTGTTTTGAACAACAGAATGTGGTAGGAGTGATGCTGCAGAACTTTCCAAGACTGGACTTTAGAGATCTCCAGCATCTCCTTTTACTGCTGGGTAAGCTCCCTCTTCAAAGACAACTGCCCTGTAGACCACCTCACTGAGATCACTGTGCTATTAGGAAGTCCAACATAGCCATGTGCAGTGTGTGTATGTGTGTGTGTGTATACTGTGTGTGTGTATGTGTGGTGGGAGGGAGGTGGGGAGAGAGAGAGAAAGAAAAAGAGAAGGAGAGGAGAAGAGAGAGACAGACAGAAGCACACTATATAAAAGGGCATTCATGTGCCAGACATGTAAGTGAAGCATTCTGGGATCTTCCATTCCAGCCTAACCACCAGGTGGATACAGCTGAGCAAAGGACTCCATCTGATGCACCGTGGCCATAAGAACTTCTCACTTGAATCATGCCAGATTTTCTGTTCCACAGAATTGTAACCAGATAAAATTATTTGTTTTTTAAAGCCACTGAGTATTCAGCGCCAGAAAATAAGTTGAACGCTTGTGTTGCTTTCAGTCCCCAGCTCTTCGTCTTGTTTCCTTCCATGGGACTATTGGGCAAGAGCTCCCTCCACAGCTTTTACTTCTTCTCTGCTGGGATGTTCATCCTCTTTTCCTTCACAGAGGAAGAAGTGTCCCTTCTAATCGCTGCTGGCTCTCACCTCCATTGTTCTTGACCTTCCCCACAGCCTTTGGACATTCTGAAATCTGGTCCCTGAACCCTGCTGCAATTGCTCTCTCAAAATCATGTTAATTTCCTCCACTCGCCAGACCCAAGAGTCTATTCTCTGTCTTCTTTCCCTTGGAAAGCTCTGTAACCCAGATGACACCTCCTGCCCACTGAGCAGTAGATGGCCCTCCCTTAATCTCTGCACCACTGGGTGTCTGAGTAACCTTCCTGGGAGGGGCACCTAGAGGGCTCAGTTGTTGAGCAGCCAACTGTGGATTTTAGTTTAGTCATTATCTCACAGTCATGGGATCGAGGTCCGCATCAGGCCCCACACCTGGGATTCTTTCTCTCCTTTTTTTCTGCCCCTCCCCTATGCATGCCCATGCTCTCTCTCTCTCTCTCTCTGAAAAAAAAATTATAACAAAAAGAATAACCTTCCTGGGAGATGAGCCTGTCATGTTTTCTCAGCTGAAGTATCATTATGGGAGAATGATTGGCCTTCTACTTCCTGTGGCGGTGTCCTGCAGGATTGTGTGAGCCAGGTAGTTGTGGCTCAGGAGGAAGTGTGGTTTCTTAGGGTTCCAAAGACCACATGCTGGCCATTTTGGGGTATCAAGGTTCAGTGAAGGGTGGGGGATGGAGAAGGGTATCTGATGTTAGAGATGCTTCCTGAGACTGGAAGAAGAAAGTGGGTTTTATGAGTTTTCTGTGAGGTGTAGACATCAGATTGTCCTTGAACTATGCCCCATAGGTAGAAGGACCTCCAGATGGGAGTCATTCCAGAGTCCTGGGGGATTGACCAATGCCAGTGGGCTTCTTTGAGGAAAGGAAGGATCCCAGAAATAGTCTGGCCCACAGATCTTGCTTCATTGGAAGCTCCATGAGGGCAGGGATTCTGGCCTGTTTTGTTACTGTAGTCCCAACACCTGTTAACAGTATTTGGGACAGAGTGGGAACTCAAACAAACTGTTAAATGAATTATATGGAGCTACAGTTTGGGCACATGGTGGTGATCAGTACATGCTAGGGGCAGTGGTATCCACAAGGAGAAGTGGACAGGCCAAGAGCCCTCCTTTGGGTATACAGGTGAGTTTCCAGGACTGTGGTGTGACACAGAGGAGAATGCTCCAGAGTGACTGAGACAGGATTTTCTGGCCACCTGGGTAGGAGATAGGGGCCAGATTTCACATGGCTTAGAAGAAGTAAAAAATGTTAGGAGCCAGCATTTATTGGGCATATATGATGGACCAGGCATTATTCTAGGTGGTTTTCATGTGTTAATGTAATTCTCACAGTAATCCTATGACATAGACACCATTATGTTTTCTCTTAAACAAGTGAGGTAGCTGAGGCACAGAGAGGCTAAGGAACTTGTTTTAAGGTCATACAACCAAGATTATCAACCACCCAAATACTCACATTCCATCTATGAGATTTCTTACCCCAGGAGTCATGAAGCAAATTTATACTGGTTATATCTGTTTCTCCACTAATTACATGTTTAGTACTACATATATATGACATAAAATTTTAATAGTATAGTGACATTTCCAACAGAACAGATTAAGGTTAGAAATAGGAAATTGCTTTCTAATAATAGAGTATAATACCTTGGAGTGGGCTATGCTGTGCCTGCTACCCAGATAATATGTAGCCTTTCCTGTAACTAGTACCTACTCTGGATTAGATTGATTCCTGAAAGATAGCATTTGCCATGTGATAGTAGTCCACATTTTTCTAATACCTACTATATACTAGGGCTTTATAAGGCACGTACTATTACCTGCACTTGAGAGATGAAGGAAAAGCAAGGTTAAGTGGTTTGCCTGAGGTGACTCCATGCTGTCCCAATCCAGAGTTCATGATTCTAACCCCTCCTCCACATAGAAAAGATTCACCATGATCCACATGTTGAAAGATCTGGTGTTCAAAAATCATCCACTCTTTGATTTTCTGGAAGGGAGTCCATAATTTAAGGAAGAAGTTTTTAACAGCAGTGTTATATGGTTGTGCATATATGTGCAATGTTCATAAATATAATAACCAGTTACAATTACAATAGAACATATACACATGTATGTCCCCCACCCTCATAGTACACCGTTTTCTGTGGGCAGTGGGCTGTTATTAGCTAAGGATCTGTAACTGGTGCTGATGGATCTGGTTTTTGGAATTCTATCTTTATAAATCCTCCCTAATGGGCCTTAATATCACTAAATTTCAGCATGCTGGCTACTGAAAGCAGCTTCCAAATTAGTAAACTTTTAAACATCTCCTTTTTACTCATTGAATGAGGGTTCTTATTAGAAAATCAAGTACTATTTTGCATCCACTGAAAATAATCCAGGGAAACTGAAGGATCCAGTGAGAGATTTAGTTTCCTGAGGCTCTTGGCTGAGTTAGTTTCTATAGTCACAGACTTCCTCCAGTTTCTGGCACTTCTCTGCCTTTGTGCACAGGGCTTGTGGATTGAGTAGGAACACCTGACTCTGTGGGTTCACTTGCGCTCCATACTTCTTCTCTTTGGCAATTCTTCTGGAAACCTACTAGGCATGGGGAGCCAGTCTTAACCCCTTAGGTCCCAGCACAGCTGGGTGGCTAAGAACAGAGGCTTTGACGAAAGGGATGTAAGTTGGAATTCCTCTTCTACTTTGTGCCAATTGCCCAGCTTTTGGAGAGTTGCTTTCCCTCTCTGGGCCTCCATTCCTTCGTCAGTAATATGAGGACACATGACTGAGGCTGTGAGGCTGAGGCATGCACATGCAATGTGCTGTCAGGGCTGGCACTCATTAGAGAGAACTACTCTATATGTGTTCTTCCTGAGCATTTCTCTTGAGTCCTGATTCCTTCTCTCCTTGTCCCCTGCCTAGTCCTTCCCTGACCCATGTGGGTCCAGGGCTTTGCACTGCCTCATCCTACCACAAAGTCCCCCAGGTTCCAAGATGGCCTCCGGTGGCCTCTAGTGCCCTCTATCACCTAACTGGAATCTGAATAATATAGTTTGTCCTGTGGTTGATAGGCCAGACTCCTACAGAAGTTTCTAGGTTAAACTTGTGTGCTGAATTGCAAAGTCCTATTTTCTCCTTCCAAAATACCAATTATAGATTCTTCCTTCTTTTCATGAACACAGCTACCATTTTAGGCCCTCATCACCTCCCATTGGACTCCTCCAGTAGCATCTTATCTAGTTCCCATTCTCCTATACACTATCAAGCCCTGCTACTAGAACTGTCTTAGGGTAACAAGGCTACCTACAGTCGTGACCTAGCACTGACTTAGCCGCAAATAGATGTAAAAAATTCTATATTGCCCAAGACCCATTCATGCCAACATGGAAAAGGTCAAGGCTCCAATATACAAATGCTAAAGGATGTTGGTGGTGGTGTGTAGTGAATGGCTATGGGTGGGGGAAAACTCACATAGAAAATCCTCATCTGCATAGTGACCAGAGGAGTACATTTTAATATATTTAATGCTTGCAAAGTACTGATGAAACCAGTTCAGTTGTATAATACTGCTGATATTGAAAAATAGTATACCTCTTTGGAAAAATAATTTTGCTATATGTGTTTCACAAATATTTGTGTCCTTTGACCCAGGAGCCTCATTCGCAGAAACTCAATTTTTGGAAATAACAAAAAGAAGGAAAGAAAGTGGCATGTATGGAGATAATAGTAAAACATAAATCTATAAAAAAGCAAATGGTCATCAGTAGACAAGACATAAACAGTGATATATGAGTCTTATCCTGGCATAAAAATAATATAGAAAAAATAGAAAAGTGTTTACCTTCTAATGCTAGGTGAATCACATCACAGAATTATTTACCCTATGGCTGTAAGTATGTAAATACATGTGTGTGTATGGGAAAGAGTTGGAGGAATGTAAAGAAGTGGAAACAATCAACCTGTGGACCTGACTGTAGACTATTCTTTTCTTTTTAAAAATTTTTCCTGTTTTTATGCTGTTTGTGTAATAAACGAAGGAAGTATGATTATAAAGGCAACTTGTAAAGACAACGTCATTGATTCCATTTCTGTTATGGAATGAAGGCCATATACTTCAGCACATCTGCATAGCCCATCACACCTGGCCCCGCATCCCCAGCAGTTTGTATTTGCTCTGTCCCCAGGCTCCTGGTCTCCAGTTGCCAACCCCATTTTGTCCCTTCTTGCCCAGCCTCTTTTCCCACATGCCTTCACTCTCATGGTCTGCAGTTCTCCAAACATTATCACCCTTTTGTGCTTCCCTCCCATTTCTTTGTCTGGAACCTCTTCATTCCTCTTTTCTTTTGAGCTCTGACCCATCTTTTAGGGTTTGACTCATAAGCTACCCCTTCTTCTTCCTTAAAGATTTCCCACATCATTTTTGCCTGAGTTAATCTTCGCTTTCTTTGCTGGATAAGGGGCTGAATTCAGGTCTTTGTAGCCCTTTAGGATATAAGCTCCTGATGCCAGGTGCTGGGTCTTTTTAATGCTCCCAGATTTAGCTGATAACAGGTATCACATGATTATCTCCTCCTCCTTGAAGTTTGCAAATTTGCCTGTTTAGAAAGAGCTAATACCTATTAGAAGGGAAGCAAGCAAGCAATCAAATGATGATACGTCAGATGTGTTTATTATGGAATAATAATATAAAAACTGATTGATAATTTCTTCAGGATTCAGTTTTGGTGGCCTGAGTATTATGAACTTTATTATTCAAGCAGTGGTATTTTATTTTTAAATAAACAACCAAGCTCGCCCTTCCTTCCTTCCTTCCTTCCTCTCCCTCCCTCTCTCTCATTCATTCATTCATTCATTTATTCATAAAATAACCATGTCAGTGGTGGTCTGAGTTTCCATGAACTCAGTGCCAATAGTTATAGGAGTTCAAGAATGAGACACATAGTACCTAATATTCAGTGACTCATCATGGGCTACTTTGCTATTTATGTCATTTTGATTCTCAAGAGAATCCTGAGAGTTTCCTCAACAGTTTTTAGGAATGTGTCTCCTCTAGAACATGAGATTTTATTATATTTCAGAAAAATAAAATCTGGAAGAAAACTCAGGTGTGTTTCATTCATTGATTCAGTCAGTTGATCAGTAAATAATTTTGAGAATCTCTTGCTTGCTTTGGTCTACTGTAGGCTAGGGATACAGTGGTGAGCTGCTGCCACAGAGTTGAGTGTGTTGGGGAGAGTAGTAAACAGGTAAACAAATGATGTTACAACAAAAGAGGGTACTGGGATAGAGAGTGGCCCATGAGGGAAGGAGCAACATGGTGACTACTTCAGATAGAATGATCAGGAGGGCCTGTCTCACAAGGAGGTCTGAGTTTTGAACAATGAAGAAGGTCTAGCCAGAAGAGATTTGGGGAAAAAGGATCAATAACTTCTCTGGGTTGGGCACTAGTGTGGAGTGATGAAGGGACAGAGAAGAAGGCAATGTAGTTGGAGAAGAGTGAGCAGGACTGAGCTTGGTGCCAGGTGAATTTGGAGAGGAAGACAGAGGATAGGCCATGCATTACCTTGTAGGCCATGGTTAGTAGTTTGGATTTTAAACATGTTAAAGGCAAGAAGATGCTGTTAGTGGCCTGCCTATATCCCTCTACCAATTAGGCATGCCCATCCCCTGCTGGTGGGGTTGTTGGCTGCTGAGTGCTCACTGATAAATCCTTCTGCAGAAGTTTACCTCTGCCACTGGGAGCTGCTTTGCTCAGAAATGCCTGGGAGGTTATGCCTCTCCCCTGAGGGCAACCTGCAAGTAAAGACTGACTGATACAGATGCCCCTTGCTGCGCTACAGTGCTGCTCACACTCCAGAGCTCTCCCATGAGATCAGGCTGAAGTTAGGCTTCACCCAAACCACTTCTTAGCTTTGAAACCACTTATAGCTCCATAGGGTCTTCTCATTTTACTGGTATATTCCTGCCTCTTCACAGGAAGGTTAGTGTCATGGATTGGAAGTAAGAGACAGTAAAACCCTTCTGTGGCTATTCATACAAGTCCCTATTTAGGGAACAAATGATTATACTACCTTTGCACAGTTAGGATACTGTGGCCTTTTAAGGAATGTCACTGGGCAGGCAGTGCCTCTAATACTAGAAGTGTTAGAGGTGATGTTTTTGGTAAACAGGCGGGTTTGTGTTTGCCGAGTTCCTTTTACTTCTTTTAATCTTTCCTTGGTTGCATGCCTATGTTGAGTCAACAGGTGGTTTGATATTTAGTTTATAGTTAGATTAATATTTTTTTTAAGGCCACTTTATTTATTTATTTATTTTTTTACAAATAGTTTATTGTCAAATTAGTTTCTACATAACACTCAGTGCTCATCCCCAAAGTGCCCTCCTCCATGCCCATCCCCCCTCCCCCCCACATCCATCAGTCCTCAGTTTTTGTCAGCATTCAAGAGTCTCTCGTGGTTTGCCTCTCTCCCTTTCCCCCACCATTTCCGCCCTTCTTATAGTTAGATTAATTTTATATTGTTAATTATCAGTGGTTATCCACTCTGATAAAAGCTATGCAAGGAGAAATATTTCTTGTTACTCATATTAACATTATTGCTTCTATTGTTGAATAGATTAACTCACTATTAACTTAGGAGATGTTTGCATATTTTTGGTATTAAGTTGTTTTAATTGTTGAGCTTGAATGCTTTCTCAGTTGATGGCTGCTTTTAAGCCAACTATGGTTCTGTTTATGCTTACTCTCTAAAAAAGATTGTATCCTAGTTCTAAAAAGCTGTACCTTTTTAGATTGTATTTTAAACTTCTGTTGGAATTTTGGGGTGGTTAGGTAAGTTAGTTTAAAGTTGTACTAAAATTCTGTTCTGGGTAACCAACTGTGTTACCAGGTTCGTTAAGCTTTTCACCTCTACCTACAAATCTCACTATTTTGCAACACAGATGAGTTCATCCTGTAGAGATTGTTCATAGGTAGCTCGTCTGATTTCGGGGAGCCTATATCAGGAGCCTTGTCTCAGCCTCTGCTTCTTGCATTGAGGATTATGAGACTGTAAGCTCCCTGAGGGGAGAAACTCCACCTGTCTCTTTCACTTTGAGATGGAAGATGTGAGCAGGGTGTGACATGATCTGAGTAGTTAAAATTTTTTTCTAACTGTTGCTTTTGTGTGGTGGGGGCAGGCAGGGGGAGGAGAGGAGGGAGAAGGCAAAGGTAGGAAGAACACTTAGAGGCTATTCCAGTCTTTAAAGTACAGGATGACTGTGGCCTGGATTATGTAAGCAAAGGGATCTCTCTTAAGCACAGATTTCCATCCACAATTACACTTACAAAACTTCCCTTCCATCAAGGAATTTGCAAGTGACCTTAGGGAGATGAATGTTAATAAAAGAATAATGCATTATGGTACATAATGGGAGGAATATATAAAAGATCAAATGCTCATTAAGACCCTGAATCCATATATAAGCATTTAGTGCAGAAATAATGAGAGTTTGTCTTTAGCTTAATTACTGGAGTTAGTCACAGGTCCTTGGGGGGACTATAATTTCTAAGATCTGTATGACTCTGGGATAAAAGTGACAATTTGAAAATGGCTCTTGTTCTTTCCACTTTGGGCAAGTAAATGCATCTGATTTGCATCTCTTTCTTGGAGGCATTGGGGATTTATGTTACTCCCTTGAATGCTCCTCAAATTCTTTTCTTCTTGTTAACCTCCAAATCAGGATGTAATAATAATCAGACTATTTCAGCAAATGCAGCACATGATGAATATCATGATAGTTTCAAAAGCTAAGGCTGCGTAGCCTAGGAAACATGATAACCAAGAAGAAGGAAAATGCTTTAAAGGATTATCCTTTCATGCAAATATTTATATAGCGAAAGAGCTGAACAAAAGGCAGCAAAATAACCAGAAGGCGATAGTTTTCTCCCCTATTGTGACAGTCCTTACTTTGAGGATCTGAAATCTCTTTTGCAAAAGCATAGTAGTATCTGATCTTTAGAGGAAGTTGTGTTGGATGATTTACAGCAGGCCTGAGGAAGGGCAGAGAGGAGGCTTCAGGTGCTCTGCTTTTCCCTCTGAAAATGGAGCCAGGCAGATGTGGGGGCAGGTTCGAAACTCATACTAGTGAGTGCAGGGAGCAATCCTGAGATCTGCTGTGGAATAGTCAGTGATCTGAGTCCCTCTTTGGGGGGACAAAGGCCCCTGGGTCTCTCCCTGACTATGCACAGGCACCCTGGGAGCCACCCACCTCTTTGCTCCCTCCCTAAGACTGCCAGGCAGGAACCAATTTTAGGCTTTCTTTAGATAGTAAGAGTTCTTTTCCAGATTTCCAACCCCAGAGGACACATGTCATCAATGGAGAAAATGGAGGTGGTGGCCTCATACTTTGAGACCAGCCTGGAACATCACCTGAATATTATAAGGCCTTTAATCACAAAGGGAATTATAGTTAGTTGGAGAAGGATTAAAGCCTATGACTTTGCACTTTGTGCCCATCTATTCATTTACTCAGCAGGGAGCCTGTACATTATGTGCTGGGTAAGTACTGTTCACAGACCAAGATGAATGAGGAGAGGTCCCACTTTGTAGGAGCTCAGTCTTTCTGCAATTTAGAATCATGAGAGCCTTTAAAAAACACATTCATGGGGTTCCTGGGTGGCTTGGTCAGATAAGCATCGACTTCGGCTTAGGTCACGATCTCACAATTTGTGAGTTTGAGCCCCATGTCAGGCTCTGTGCTGACAGCTCAGAGCCTGGAGCCTGCTTCAGATTCTGTGTCTCCCTCTCTCTCTGCCCTCCCCTCTGTCTGTCCCTCTCTCTAGAATAAATAAACATTAAAAATTAAAAAAAAAAAACACATTCCCTAGGCTTGGAAGAATTGGATTGGAGACTGTGGGTGCGTCACCGACATTGGTGTTTTTAAATAAAGCTCTCAGGTGGCTTCATGGTGTGGCTAAGTTTGAGAATTCAGTTCTAGAGAGATACAGTGAGTTTGAGTTTGATTTCATCTTGGATTTGGTCTGGAGAGATGCATTACATGCTTGGAGAACTGTGAACCCTGCCCCCACGGTTTGTCGTTAAGAGGCTGTGGCCTAGATTCTGAAAACCATCCTAGAGCTTCTCAATGTGGAATGATTTTGTTCCCACCCTTTCCCCCAGGGACATTAGAGACTATCTGGAGACATTTTTGGTTGACACAACATGGGGGGAGAATGCTACTGGCATCTAGCAGGTAGAGGCCAGGGACATTGCTCACTGCCCTGTAGTGCACAGGATGGTGCCCCCAGCAAAAAAATTGGCCCCTAATGTCAGTAGTACTGAGTTTGAGAAACACTGGTTTAGACTTATGGGTAATTTTACTTATAAAACCAACATAGCAAACAGCTTCCATTAGCTAACATTTATTTTGCACTTACCATGTTCTAGCTGCATTATGTGTGTTAATAAACATTGATTATTGTTTATTAGGTATTATTTGCTCTCATTATAGAGATCAGGAAACTGAGGCCCATGAATGAAATATGTTGTCTGAAGGCACATACCTAGCAAGGGAGGGACTTAGGACTCAAACAGTCACAGTCAGGCATCCAGATGCAACATTGTACTGATGCCCACCAGGGCATCTCTTCTTCTGAGAGTTTAGCCAGGCAGAAAAGGGGTACATGCATACTTGGATTAGTCCTTCTTAAGATTTGCTTTTGATAAGAATGAACTTCATTTAATCATTACAAAAGATAGTCCCTCTGAGCTGACAGATTAACGGACATTGATCATTTTTGTGCCGTGTGGTCAGGCTAGGGCTACGGAAGTGCTGAGAAGAATTCCCAAAGAGGATGCAGATTGATGCTTTTGACACCAGTAGATTCTAACAGTGTTTGGCAGCTACTGGGCACCCTGCGGTGCAGTTTGGGGTAGTGCCTGACCAGCCAGACTGTGTTTATAACAACTCTGATCTTCATAACTCTGAGCATCTGGTAAAACGATGCCTCAGCAGGAAAACACAGTGGGAGAATGTCTGCTTAGAGCGTGTGAGTGTCTGAATGGACTCTCAGATGTCCTCTAGAAAGCCCTGGTGTCCCCAGGTCCCCTTTGCTCACTGTTCCTGTGCTCTGTGCAGACAGAGGAAATGAAACAGAACCCCAGCAGAGGTCATCTTCCCTCTCTCTCTGTCCTCCCCATGGTCACTGCACTTGGAGTGAGGGGTATCAGTCAACTGTGCTTCTCCTGCTGAACCTCCTTGTCTCTATTGGTGCAGATTTAGGTCAGGAGACTCTTGAGCATCAAGGTCCACCTTATGTGGGAGGTTGCTGTGGGCTCGTGGGTTAGGTCACTTAGCTAAAGCCACATACTCAGCAAGCCTAGAACTTGAGCACGCAGACTTGCAACCATAACATGTTTTTGTTTTCTTCTCCTGGGAGTTTTTCCAGGTAGGAAAATGGGCCCATTTACAGCATGACTGTAAAATATGCACAAGGTGGTGATTTTTGGGAGAAGGAAGCAAAGAGACTTCTGCTGGTGTTAGAGCCCTGGCCCAGCTTTAGACAGAGCAGTGACACGGGTGCAGTTGGCCCCCTGCCCCCCAGCTCACCCCTCACTCCTTGGCATTATGCTCTGAGGGGAAAACTGTGGGCTCATTTTGTGTGGTTCAGGGCCCCAGGTCTGTGAAGAAATCTTGAAATGAAGTTGACAGCATGGAATTGAGGTTCATGGAGGACATCAACTTGGTGTGTTACCATTTTTTTGGTAGAGATTTTCTATTTTTATTAAGAACACAGGCTATTGGCAAAGAATTTTACAGTCTCTCCAGGCTTGGCTGGGCTCTCAGCTCCACTGTTCAGCTGTCTCTTCCATCTCCCATGGAATTTTTTCCTCAACTTTTTTTTTCTCACCTTTTTGAGGCTGCCTTCTATCTCAGAGGTTGATTCTGCTTGCTTCCTATTTATAGAGAAGTTGAGGCTATTAATATGAATTCCTTCAACTTTTGTCCTTTTGATAGTCATTAGTGCTATCTGCCGAATAGCTTCATTTTTCTCATCTTTCAAAATACGGCAGGGTTATACTCCCTGGCTTCTCTCATGGTGCTGGTGGGCTCTGTGACTAACTGTTGACAACAGGTTGTAGGGGAAACAATGTGAGTCCCTTCTAGGTAGAAGAATTTACTTGCTGGTGTGGGACTCTGCATCGCTGGACTTCCGTTTGGTAGTGGGGGAGCTTTGGAGAGGGTAGTTGTGCCTACCATCTCTTCCAAGATGGAAACAGAATGAGCAGTAAATAAGCCACCTTTTCCTAAAAGCCCCTACAGCTTCAGCTGTGCTTGTCAACACAGCACAATGATGCCTGTGTTGACTAATACCCACTTTTGCCCAACAACTGTGCAGCATCCATACCCGCCCTGTTTGCCTTGCAGCCTTTCTCAGAGGAAAAGCTGTCTACGCATCTTTCCTCATCTTATAACCACTTCTGATTAAAGTTCTCCAGTGACTTCCTATTATTCTTAGAAATGAATGAGAACAACATCCTTTAGCATCGTCTAGGAGCCTCTGCAAGGTCTGGGCCCTGCCTGCGCCTTTACACTCATCCCACACCCTGCTCTTCTGGACGCCTTCCAACTCAGCCACATTTACCTTTCAGTTTCTCTTATATGCTCTCTTTTGTTTCTCACCACAGGGCCTTCGACTATGCGTTGAGCATGTTCCATCCTTCAGAAATGTCCTCCCAAAGTCTGGTTAACTTTTTATTCTTTAGCTCTCAGGGCAAATATGACTTCCCCAGAGAAACCTTCACTGACCTCCATGATTAGGTCACATCTAGCTTTAGAAGTTATCATATCCTGGTCTCTTTTATAATAGTTACTTCAGTGGCAGCATGACAGTTTGTTGGTGTGATGTTTTGATTAATACCTGTCTTTCCCATGATGGCTGACATCGTGTCATTTCTATTCACCATGATGTCCCCAGTGATTAGCACAGCATGGTCTGTAGTGACTCACTGAAAGCCTGTTGAAGGCATGAGGGAGGGTGTGCACCCATATTGTCCAGTGTGGTACCCGCTGCCCACATGTGCTTTGATATTTAAGTTATTAATTTAAAAATTATTAAGAATTGAGTTCCATAAGTATATTAGCCACATTTTAAGTGCTGCCTAGCCATAAGAAGCCAGTGCCTACCATGTCAGAGAGCAGAAAAATAGAACATTTCCAGCATCACAGAAAATTCCCCTGGGATAGTGCTGCCAGGATAAAGTCCAAGTGGCTGTGTAATGAAATTACCTCAAGGGTTTGGTTTGGACAAGCTTTCCAGTCCGCCCCTTTCCTACAGTGATACAGTCATGGCAGAGTGCATGTCCCCCTCCAAACGCATCCCCAAGCATGCCACTCTCCCTCAGGTCTCTGTGACTTTTCAACTTTTACCTCCCTCTGCCTACAGTGTCCTCCCATACCTCTCTGCTAAATTGACATTCCATTCAGGACCTCTCATCCTCTTAGCCCCATCTCAAACATTTCCACTTCCGGGAAACTTTTCTTGGGGTCATGACCAAGCTGGTCACTGCTTCCTCTGGCCTCCCTGCTGCCCCTTCCCATCTATGTTTAAATGTCCTGCTCAGAGATGATTGTGTTCACTGTTGTTCACACTTCTCTCCTTTGCTATATGAACCTTTCAAGGGCGAGGCCTGGGTCTTTGTCTTCTCAGTCTCCCCAGTGGCATAGTAGACACAGTGAATGTTGGTTAAATGACTTCTAAGGAAATGAATGACAATCACAGGGGATATTATTTCCCTAGTACAGTGGTGTGGAGAAAGAGGGAACTGTCTTAGTAGGGTTAATGAGACCCCCTGCCCCCCACATTCATTCCTTCTCCTTCCCATGGTCCTGTCTCAGGGCTTTATTTCATGTGAGATTAGCTTTCTGAGCCAGGAATCACCCAGGAGCTTGGCAGAGTCATGAAGGGGAACCTCTGAACTTTCAGTCTGGAAGGCTCGGCACAATGGAACTGCTACATTAGGAGTCCCATCACTTTGAACCATGGCCAGTGCCATGCTTAGGTCCCACAAACCAAGCCACAAGTCAGGACGCTAGAGCTGGAACCACCTGCAAGTCTGAAAGGGGTGACTGCTGTGAATTCTACTTTGGTCAGCTAGTGAAGTGCAGAGACTACTGCTGCCATAGTCCTAGCATCCCTGTCCCTCCCTTCCCCACCACCCTATGGCTCCTTAAGGGTTGGACTGTCATACCCACCTTGGGATGCCAGGCAGGCTGTAGAGCTCACAGGCAGTGGCTGAAACAACTTGTATTCATGTGTTCTCTTTTTTTTTTCTTTGTAATAGATGTTTGCTTTGTTATGTCCAAAGGGACCTCTATCCCTTCTACAGGGTGGAGTTAAGGATTCTGTCATATAAACAAGACCTTCTGAGTCTCTCTGTCCCACTTTCCTGTGGCATTTGAGCTTGGTGGACACATGTCTACAAAGTTATTTCAGCACATAGGAGATTCATATGATCCTCATTAAGGTAGACCAGGAGTCTCGAAGAAGGAAGGGATGATGGAGGGGAAGGAAAGGAAAATAGCATCCCTGTGAGCCTAGAGATAAAGAAGCAATCAAGAGGAGAGAGGGAGAGAAGGGAGTGAAGGGCCCAGATGTGTCTTCAGTTAGACAAGTTGAATAGAGCAACAAGCACTATGTTTGGATCTCTTAAGCATTGCCACTCAGCAGTGACCACGTGCCAGACACTGGACTCCCTTTGTGGGTACAGCCTGAGTCCAGCTGAGTCTAAATGGATTTCAAGACTGGTTGCATCTTTCTTACTGGTAGAGCTGGAAGTCTCCTAAGCATTTTTTTAGAATTGATATGCAGAGGGAGAAGAGTGCTTTTAATTAAGAAAGATAATAGGCATGGTTCCAAAGGGACAAAGATAGAGATGGAGAAAACAGTAAGATGTCTGTTAGTCACATTGGCCCTGAATGAGAAGGGCCAATGTGGGCTGTAGGCCAAAGCTGGAGGGATTGTTTTCTTTATCCATGAGCACAAAAGAACTTGCTTCTGAGCTTAAGTGTGACTCAGTATGGGGAACAAGCATCCTTATTTCTTCATAAGGCAAACGTGGCTTCTGAAGGGACTGTAGTCTGTAAAGGCTAGGATGGACTGGGATGTGTGACAGAAATGCATTAAGTAATGTGAGCATTGACTCTAGGCCAGTGCAATGTGTGTATTGTATTGCTTCATTTATACCCACGGGCTGATGGGCCTGAGGCTGTTTAAGGCACACCTAATTTATCCCATTTGATTCTTTCATAATCCTACTATGAAGTAGGTATTTTTATCCGAAGTTTATAGATAAGACAAGTCATACATAGGGAGGCTAAGTGACTTAAGTGACTCCATTAATAATTGGTTGGACCAGAATTAACCTTAAAGGGCATATATATTTTTTAAAATGTTTATTTATTAATTTTGAGAGAGAGAGTGTGCATGTGCATGGGAGCATGGGAGGGGCAGAGAGAGGGAGAGAGAGAATCCCAAGCAGGCTCCATGGTATTAGTGCAGAGCCTGATGTTGGGCTCAAACTTACAAACCAGGAGATCATGAGCTGAGCCAAAATCAAGAGTCAGACACTTAACTGACTGAGCCACCCAGGTGCTCAAAGAGCATCTTCTTAGCCACTTCTCCAGCACTGTTTTCCAGACACACTTGTTAACATTTCATATGACACATTTGCCTAGGTTTTTGTGGAGGTTGAGTTACCCTCTTCAGACAAAAGTCATGGAGAGCAACCGTATCCTCTCAAGGCTGTTTGTCTTTTCTACAGGAATTTTAGGCTATAATGACAATGTCCTTATGTTTCTTGCATTTTTAGGGAGAAGACAAAGGACAAAATAGGGATATCTCTGGAAATAGATTATTTAGTTCCAAGAAAGGAGGACATCATTAACAGTAATGATGCTTCCCTATGGAACTCTGGAGAACTTTCCAGTTTCCAGAGCATTTCCTCTCATAGCAATTCATTTGAAAGTTCACAGAACACTCTGCAGCAAAAACTTCTATACCCGTTTTGCAGATGGGGAATGAGACCCAGAGAGCATCAAAGATTTGCCCAAGACCACGTGGCTAGTAAGGAAATAATCATGCTAAACATCTGGTTTCCTGACACCTACTTCATAACTCTTTTCTGTGTCCCAGATTGTCCCTTGTGCACTGGTGGAATAACTATTCTTTATCTAATGGAGGCTGATATTATGGTCGAGCTGTCTGGAAGACTAGGCATTAGTGTTGCCTGTAGAGAGGCAGACACTCAAGTGAAAGACATGGTCCAGGGCTCGTTACCACCCACAGGGTGGCACCCACTAGATTTGAATCTATGCATTTCATAGATAATGTAGGCTGATTCTGTATTAGAGTTTCCCAAAGACTGTTACACGGAAAACTAGTTTCACCAGATGTTCCATGAGAAACAGAGTTCTGTGGTCAAGTAATACATATTGTACTCTTCTTTAAATTAGGGTAGAAATGCATATTAAAAGTTCTGTAATGTCTTTAAGCAAAGAAATCTATTTAACTCAACATCTCCAAATTTATTTGAACACAAAACCTTTTTTTAAGGTCATAGATGTTAGCATATGAAACTGCCAAGAACAACTAGTTTGGTTTAATTACTGAATTAATGGTTTGATTTGATATCATGTAGATAAAGACTTGGGAATTTTTTATGGTTTTTATTCCAGCCTTAAAACTATCATACATGCCAGGTGTGAATGCTGGTGTATTTATACATAGGCCTTGGTGCTAGTCATTTCCTAACTCAGAGACCCAAGGTTAGATGGTGCCCATGTAAGCATGCTAAAATTCATAAATTAAAAATGCAATATTATTATTATATAAATACACCTTTTTAACATTCAGTATTTTCACTGGTAATTCATGATGGGTAAATGTCAAGGAAAGCTCTGAGTCTGTCTGCTGTTGCATAATGGCATACATAGTTTGAGAGAATTTATACCCATTGTAGGTCTTTGAAATGAGCAAGGCTGACTTCTTATGCAGGTTGTTTATCACCTTCCTACCAATGGATTGGCACAGACATTCGACATTCATGGCGGATATTTCCTGAGACCTTTATGACTCTCCTAATTGGCACATACCACTAAATATTTCCCTCATAAACCTTTTTATTCTGCCCCAAACTATCATGTTTATGGAGTGCTTCACTTTTTCATCTCATTCGTCACCAGGGCTGATTTGTACTTGGTAGGTGACAACAAGAGGTGGTGGCCAGACTTCAGGACTAGCTATTGATCTACCCTCGATGACAGTTTCGCTAAGAGATTTGGATATATATGGTGAACGCTTGCATTTCGTGGGCTGTTGGAAATGCTTATGAATAGCCAGCTGTCAGTGTCCATATGCAGATGCCAGGCATCCCCTGTTCTTGGGGTTTTCACAGGCATCTTTGCCTCCACCCTGTGCTCCTTCCCTGTGCTGGGAGGCAGCCAGACACGCTTGCTTCTGGGAGGAAGGAAATGCTTGGGGTTCTGGAAACTCGTGCTCATCTTTACCACTGCTAAACATTTGCTATAGTGGGGTTTGTGTGAACTCCAAAGCCATGGATATCTCAGCAGCTTCTGGAATGGATTGCTGTGCTCTGATGAAAAGCCTCAGTGAGCTCTTGGGATTGGCAAAAAAAAAAAATGAGTTTTTCTGAGCTAAGAAAACAGGGTTGTACTTGAAGCTGCAGCTCACTCCCTCTCTTTTCGTAGCCCTGTGATTTTGAATCGTAATCAAAGGTCACCTTTCCCGTGATTTGTATAGTTTAACTTTGGGACTCAGAGTCTCTGAAAAAAGTTATTTTTCTTATTTTTTTATTATTATTAAAAGCAAAATGACAGGAGGATTTTTTTCAGACTTGGAAGCTCTCACTAGATGAATTCTACTGATATATGTGATTCATTGAAGAATGATTCACTCCACCCAAATTAAGATAAGTAAGAGAAATGCCTATAGGTCAGTTTGGGCGTTTTGAAACTACCCCCGGTATTGACCCTGTGAGATGGGGAAAAAATAAAAACCCCTAAAGACTGGTCACCCATTTTGCTTATGTGGAAAACACAATGATATTTAAACACATGAACCTTTGGAGGTCTGCAGTTTTCATCAGGATGGATGGCATCATCTAACATAAGAGCAGATTCTAAAGAACCCAGAGTACATCTAGAGTGGAAACATAATTGAGATTTGCTGCTCAGGACTTCAGTCTGACTACCCACTGTGGATCTGAGGGCCATGGGGTACCTGTGGCCATTCAAGACACCTTGAGGTTGACTGAGGAGGTGGTATTATTCACAGTATTATTCCTGTGAAAGTCTATATGAGCTTCCTACTAAGTACTGTCATAAGCCTTTGGAGTGCAATTCCTCTGAGGCTCTCAGAACCATGGATCCCATGAAGCCTCCACACTGAAACATTTTCTAGTCAACAAGTCCCCAAGCACACAGAGAAAGCTCAGCCAATGCTATTGGTAGACCAGAATAATATGTTTCTCATGAAAACTTGGGAGTTGGCCTACTTGCTAATGTGATGTCACATTGTCCCTGCCAGTAGTTTGGAGGCTGAAAATCTCCTCTTTTGTTTTCCAGGCTCAAAGCCTGTTCATGGAATTACAGTCATGCTAGCTATCTTTCTCGAGGAGTGAAGAAATGGGGTGCTGAAAGGGGCTCGAGCAGTCCTGCAAGTCAGGCAGTTCTCTGTCTAGAGAAAAGTCGAGTGATGGGTGTTTTCACAGTCGCCTTGTGGGAACATAAAATATGCATGGGCCAACTGCCCTGCAAGGCAGGAAGGCCTTGCGAGGTGGGGAAGCTTACCTTCTTGACTTCATATTTAATGGCGAGTTTGATCCGGCTCAGTCTTGGACGGTGGTGGTCGGACCAGACTTGGAAGTTCACATCACCATTTAAAATCGCTTCCACCTCTTCTGTGTCTCGGCATAGGTCCAGCACGCCCACCACAAAATCCTTGCACTGCATAGATAACTTCCTGTAATCATTCTAACAGAATAAAGAGAAATCAGGGGTGTGTCACACTGAGCCCCGCACGCACATCAGCGTGCCCAGCACAGCAGGGTCCACCCTGTGTAAGCTTACAGAGAGCACTGGAGTGAGGGTGTGCTGTGTCCACAAGGCACCGCAACCCAGAGGACACCTTCTCTAAGCTGGAATTTGTCAGGGTGTGCTACATGGTCCATCTGTGTCTGAGTCACCTTGGGTGCATGCTAAGATTGCAGATTTCCAGGTCCTGTCACTGACTGACTGAGTCAGAATTTTTGCGGTGGAGGCCCAGGAGTATGTCTTTTAACTTGTTTTGTAAGTGATTCTGATGGCTACTTGAAGCCCATCCTGGGCTCTTTACAAGCAGCAGTTCTGAGAGCAGGGTGATAAATGAACTTCTAAGACTGGAAATAACACTTCACTAATTTACCACCAATATATAGTGGGAACTATTCTACACAGGAAGTTTATGGGGAAGATACAGCTGATAGGCTAAAATTGGAAAAAAAAATCTACACAGGTGTGCTTTCTTTTTATGTGCTGGAAAATCTGGTAGTAAATTGTAAATTTAAAAATCAAATGTAATTTAAATCTAACCACGATCTTTTCTTACCACAAATCCTTTTGTGTGATGAACATGGCTCCTTAAATTCTTGCCTATTGAATAAACATTTCTAGAGCTTGACCTTTTCTTTCTTCCCTCCCTCCCTCCCTCCTTTCTTTCTTTCTTTCTTTCTTTCTTTCTTTCTTTCTTTCTTTCTTTCTTTCTTTCTTTTCTTTTCTTTTCTTTTCTTTTCTTTTCTTTTCTTTTCTTTTCTTTTCTTTTCTTTTCTTTTCTTTTCTTCCTGTTGCTTCTGGAGTTCCCTGTACTTTATCTAGGTATGCCTTTCAGAAGTCTCTTCGAGAGGCTGCAGGTCCTTTCCTAGTGATATGCCAACCTCACTCTCCCCAAAACAGGTTGCTTCATCTCCACATAACGACCCAAAGTGTCGGACAAAAAAATGTTTCTTGTCACCCTCCTGTCACTACTCCCCCAAATATTCTCCTCTAGAGGTTTCCTTGTTCATTTGTTAATTGAAACAAGTCTATTCAGAGAGGACACAAGAGCCACATGTCACTTTTAGTGACATGTCAGCAGTCCAGACTGGTAAATAGTAGTTGGTAAGCAGGAATGCAGGTTTGCTTTTCCAGAATTTGGATTCCTGAGTAGATAGGTGGAACCTGGCAAGTTGTAGAAGTTTAGCCATTTTTCTGAATTAATGATTCTTGTCTCCTTCCAGCACTGCTGCATCAAAATGTCACTGTGCATTAGAGAAAGAAGGCAGTAAATGTTTGTTTGCTAGGAGATCAGGATCAAGAAAATGGTTTCTGACAAGAGTAGCCACCCTTCATTTTTATATATAATTTAAAGAGAAGAAGGGAATTCTGGGTAGGAAAATGACTGCTCAGCTCAGGCAGACTATCATGGAGAGAAATTCAGGGAAGATACTAGGAGAATTCTGGATTTTGATATCTGGCGTGGAGCCTGATTAGTGTGTTATGAAGAGCTGTGTTGTCTGTGCTTCCATCCTTAACACTGCTCCCTCCCTCCATCCCTTCCTTCCTTGTCTTATTATTGAGGGCCTCCCATGTACCAGGCAATGAAAACTTGGCAATGAGCAAGGCAAATGTAGTCTCTGAGTACTGTGGGATAGAGGAGCCTAGGGACCCACTCTCTGGATTGCATAACAGTAATGCTAAGTAAAACTTGCTCAGAGCTTATTCCAGCCAGGATATTCTGAGAGCTCTGATGAGCCAGAGGTAGGAAACTCCAGGGACTGGGCTCAGCAAAAGGGACCTCTTCAACTCTGGTGGTCCTTCTGCCACAATTCAGGTTCGCTAAGTCTACGTGGTTCCCACTCCATTACCATTATTGTCTCTTTCTTGAAAAGAAGGAGTCTCTGACTACTGTTAGCTATTCCTGGTAAGACAGACACTTCCCCATTAGTTGGACATGACCTTATCTTCTTGGTAGAAACTCCTGCCTAGAGCTGAGTGCATGGATAGATACAGAAAAGAAGTGGAAAGGGCTTGACCCAACCCATGGCCCCAGCTCCCCATGCTAGGAACATCAGGCTGTACTACCCCAGGCCTTCTGCATATTTCTAGGTTCAGCATACTTCAGAATACAGGGTGCCATTTTATTTGAGACGTGTACTTCCCAGGGTTCTTGCAACTAGCCTGGCTATAAAAAGGGGAGACAAAGCAGACACAGCAGCCAAAGTATGTAGTTTGCTTTTTACTTCCTTCATTGGAGATAGAGACTGGAAGGCAACAAACCTGGTGTCTGTGGATGGCTAGAAGAGTCAGAGAGAACCTGGGCCTGCCAGGAAGACAGAGATGACATGGGTAGAGACAACTGCACATGGTGGGGGATGGTTATGGCCAGGCCCAGGCTTATCAGAGAGAACTGTAGGTGAACATCTCTGGGTAATTATGATGGAAAAATTATTGGGCCAACACTGAGCTCAGTGAGCCTTCCAGGTCACACCCTCCAGCTTTAGTTGGGGGTAGATGAGACACACAGCCAGGACTTCACAGGTGCCCTTTTAAAAATATTTTCATCTTCTACACATTAAAGTCGGCAAGTCCCAATGTGTGACAGATGTTCTGCTTACAGCATCTCACTTAATCCTTATAAAATGTCATGATGGAGGGACTGTCAGCATTTCCAAGTTAAAAAGAGGAAACTAAGACCCAGAGAGGGAAACTAAGGCTGAATCCACTTTCCCTTCTATTAGTAACTTACTTATCTCTGGATCACTCTTATCTTCCTTGAATATTTTAGCTCCTGTCTCAGTGCCCTCTTCCAACATTACTGCTGTTGTTATTCTTGGTGGTTCCAATATTCAGAAAGATGGCCTTCCCATTACTCTGCTCTCTCATTTCCTTGATAGTATCTTTCTCAGTGACCCCAGCCTCTTTCCTTAACTCTTAACCCAGCCATTCATTCTTTTAATTATTCCCCACAACTGCAGCTCCTTCATGACTCCACCTTCAAGTCTCCCCGTTTCTGACCACTGCCTCCTATATGTCAAGCTCACTCCCTCTGGGAGCCCAAACCCAGCAATCTTGTGATTCCACCATACCTCCAAGCCATTGATGATACCTCCCTTTCACTAGCTTTCATTCCCTTTAGATGTCTGTCTCCCTCCTTGCAGTGCTTATATTTCACAGGCATTTGTTAAAATCATCCCTGCACATAACATTAGCTCTCTTGCCCTCCTCCTATTTCATCCTTCCCACTGGACAAAAGCCTGTCTTGAGTCTAACTTTCCACTGCCTTGTTCCTACATCTGAATAGTAAATGTGGCTGGAGAACACACACCTGCATTGATCACACATGCTACAGATGACCTCCAAACTCAAGCAGTACTTGATGCCTCTGGGCAGTTTATCCTCCCTCTCTCCTAACAAGTATTTCTTTTTTTTTTTTTTTTTTTTTT